>NC_141995.1:8079016-8679016 GCF_049901715.1 Pseudonaja textilis
GTAGCCTGAAGAAAGGAAATTTTACCATCTGTTGCCCGCTTTTCTTAAGAGTTTCCCTGCTGTTGATGCTTGAAGAAAATAAAAATTAAAGCAAATCCTTCTATTTCCTAACTAAGGTGCACATCTGATCTGACAGATGTTTTCCAGATTTGTACGATATCTGTGCAATCTACAAGTAATCCTTGACTTACAACCATTCATTTAGTGACTGGTCAGAGTTAGAGAGGCACTGAAAATGTGACTTACCACCATTAGTTCTCGACAGTTCATTTAATGTTCAAAGTTACAACAGCACTGAAAAAAAAGTGACTTACGATCATTTTTCACATTAAAACCATTGCAGCATCCTCATGGTCCGTGATAAGAATTCAGACCCTTGGCAACTGACTCCTACTTATGACGGCTGCAATGTCCCGGACTGAGTTGATCCCCTTTTGTGACCTTCTGACAAGCAAAGTCAATGGGAAAGCCAGATTCACTTAACAACCGTGTTACTAATTTAACAACTGCAGTGATTCACTGAATAACTGGCAAGAAAGATTATGAAAGTGGGGCAAAACTTCCTTAAGCAATGTCTCGCTTAGAAATGTTGGGCTCAATTGTAGTTATAAATGGAAGACTACCTGTATTTGTAAGAACTTTGCAATCAAGAGTTGAATATTAATCCAATTCTTGGTCAAGTGCCTTACGGAATATTGTATTTATTATTTTCAATGTCTTAACGGTTAGATAGTGTCAGAGACAAACTAAATGAAACCAATGAAACTAAATCTATAAAATATTATTATTTATGTGTATTAGATATCGTAGAGCAGGGGTCTCCAACCTTGGCAACTTTAAGACTTGTGGACTTCAACTCCCAGAATTCTGGGAGTTGAAGTCAACTGGTCTTAAGGCTTTGCTGGCTGGGGAATTCTGGGAGTTGAAGTTGACTGGTCTTAAAGCTTTGCTGGCTGGGGAATTCTGGGAGTTGAAGTTGACTGGTCTTAAAGCTTTGCTGGCTGGGGAATTCTGGGAGTTGAAGTTGACTGGTCTTAAAGCTTTGCTGGCTGAGGAATTCTGGGAGTTGAAGTCAACTGGTCTTAAGGCTTTGCTGGCTGAGGAATTCTGGGAGTTGAAATCCACAAGTCTTAAAGTTGCCAAGGTTGGATACCCCGTCATAGAGTAGTGTTTCTCAAGCTTGACAACTTGAAGATGGGTGAAACTCTCAGAATGGTTGGGGAATTCTGGGAGTTGAAGCCCACCATCTTTGAATTGTCACTGTTAAGAAACTGCCCCAGAGAAAGTTTTAAAAGGGTTGCCAGACTAGAATTGTAATATGGGGTATACAATTAGATCTTGCGGGATTGTCCCTTTCTTGTCCCATTTGAGGTATAATAGTACATTTTTAATGTAGTGTGAAGATGTGAATCAATTTTAACGATACAGGAAGAATTTAGATTTTATCAGTATATAGAGAATTATTTATTGAGCACTGGGCACAGCAAAGTAGATTATTCTTCAGTGCTCTAAAGCTGTGATGGCGAACCTGTGGCATGTGTGCCACAGGTGGCATGCAGAGCCATTTGTGGGCACACAAGCCCCAGTCAAAGTTACCTGCACTGTGCATGTGCATACCTCCCAGCTGATTTTTGGCCCGTTTGAGGCTGTTTGTGCCCTTGGAAGCTCGAGAGAAGCCTCTGCAGCCTCAGGAGGCCGAAAAACAGGCCTTCCAGAAATACCAGAAGTGCCAAAACAGGCTCATTTTTCAGCCTCCCAAGACTGCAGAGGCTTCCCTCGAGCCCCCAGGAGGGTGAAAATGGGCTCAAACGGGCCGGAAATCAGCTGGGAGGCGCGCACATGTGCAGTGCAGGTAAGGAGGCAGGGGTGTTGCACACAGATGCACGGGGGAGCACATTGCATTGTGGGTGCCAGTGCGTGTGCACTATCGCACACACACGCACTTTCGGCACACCACAGCAAAAAGTTTCAGCATCACTGCTCTAAAGACACGAGCACAGAGAGTTGGTGTGTGTTTCTAGTGATGAACTTATCTATTGATGTAACAAGGAAGCTGATCAATAGTACTTTGCAGAGGTCAATATTTAATGAAGCCTTTAAAAATTGGGCCGAAATTATCTTCTCTGTAGATAATATAAATACATGTTTTGATGTTTCCTTGTTTCCAGTTGTTTTTGTGACTTTGTGTGCGTGTCAGCATGCCTTCAAGGCAGTGTCGACTCCTGGAAACTGCCTGGACAAGTCCCTGCAGATTTCTTGGCAAGGTTTCGGAAGGGGGTTTGCCATTGCCTCGTTTCGAGAGAGCGACTGGCCGATGGTCACCCCGGTGTTCTGACCCAGCTCCCCAAACACGACAGACCCTCTGTATTTAAATCAATTATTTTTTTATTAGCAGCCCCAGCAAAAAGTTTCTCTCTCACCTTAGGCTAACAAGTCTGTCCAGCGGGGAGAATAGTTACCTGCCACACCTATTCATCTCAGCCCCCTGCCTTTTATCCCCAGAGCTAGGGTGGGGCTATGCTAACAGTGGTGGCTCTTCCGTCCCAAGAATCGGCCCATGGATTTCCACTGGGTTAGGGGCACCTGTGGTGGCCGGAGTACTCTGCTAGTAAAAAGAGGCTCCCCAGCTTCCTTTTTGGCTGCAATGGCCTCCTGTCAACCCTCTGCAGGTGGCCTAGTGGGCCAGATCTAAGCAGCCCGCAGGCCTTGAGTTTGACACCCCTGGCCTAGTGGTGTTCCATCCAAACACCATTCTGCCTTTATCCAGAAGCCAGGCAAAAAGGCTTCCTTCAGCTGAGATGAAGAAGTAAACTACTGTTTTGACCTAGGCGGCCCAAGATCGTGAAGCAGACTCCTCGTCCTGGTAAAAACCCTTTTATTTAGGTTACAGTGAATTCCTCTCCAGCAAAGTCCCAGCAAACAGTCTTTCATGAGATTTCACAACTAGAGACCTTTATCAGGCTTGGAGAGTTGCCAGGCCGATATTTTCCAAACGCCACGCTGTAGCAGAAATTACTTGGCAAGAAGTCAGGAACAGATCTTCACCCTAATGAATTGAACTAATTGTCTCCTGCAAACACCACTCCCCTTTCGCTCCTCTTTATTCCCTATGGGAGGGACCATTCATCGTCCACCTGAGCCTTTACTCCCGAGTTGACCCTTGTTCCTTAACTGTTCCCTTCTCCTAGCAGCTCTGCACATGCGCACATCAGGAACAGGCTCCAGCTATTCTTTTTCCCCACTGATATCCAACTCTGAAGGCAGCTGATAACTGTCGGATGAGCCTGGCCCCATCTCTGCCTCCAACGCAGACCACTTGTCAGAGTTTTTCCCAGACTCCAGGACTGGCCTATGTTCCTCCCCAACCTCCAAACTGTCCGAGTCTGCCACCAACTCTGCTGGCCACTGGCAGGCCACAACAACTACATTTTAACATGTTGTCACCCAACCAGTCTGCTATATTTCCAGTTCAATGTGTTGGGCAACCCCAAGAAATTAGTATTAATCCAGAGTTGTGTTATTAAGTTCAGTCACTCTTTTACAACTCTTTTGTCCAGCTCTGTGAGCATCTTGGCTTTCTGAAGGCTGAATTCGAAGCCATTATAATAAAGACTGATTATGGGGAATTCTTAAAATTATTATTAATGGGAGAGGAACTCTCTCCTTTCTGAACTTCATCATGTTAATTTGCCTTTGCCCTTTCCACGCAATCCAATTAGTATTTCTCCGGTCGTAATTTTTAAAGTAGATTCAAATCCAGAGAGCGTGTGTTTTTCAGAACCTTTTATCTCTCAAATTATATCGAATGCATTATCTGAGCACACTCAATGTATAGGAAGGTCGTGATTAGTGTGAGTTCAACTAATGCCATAGTCAGTTGAGTGCAAATTGTAAATTGATACTAGGTCGCACTTAGTGCTATTCATAATTCATTTAACACATTGCAAATGTGCATACAATTAGGGGTAGTGCATGCATAGTAGCAATTGGAGTTCTAGATGCTGCTAATATTTGTGCATGCAACATAAGGCCTGTTTAGTCCAAAGGTAAAGTCTACAGGTTAGAAACCAGGAGACGGTGAGTTCTAGTCCTGCCTTATGCGTGAAAGTCAGCTGGGTGACTAATGGGCCAATCTTTCTCAGTCCAGTTTATTTTACAGGGTTGCTATTGTGGAAAAAAGGGAGGAATATTAGATACGTCTACCACTTTGAGTTATTCATAAAAATAATAAAGGCAGGATAAAATATCAAATAAATAAATAGGGAAAAGGAAGATTCCATGAGGAAAAAAACCAATACAAGCTTAATGCTGTGTTACCAATGAAGGAGAATATTCGTAGCTCAGGGTTGAAATGAAGGGTACTTGGTTCTCTCTGAGCTTACTTGTTTCCTTGCAGATGTTTCATTACCCTAACTAGCACTGATGATGTTACCTAGTTAGGTAACCAAACGTCTGCAAGAACACAATCAAGCTCAAAGAGCACCGAGGACCCCTTAATGCCGTGCCTTTATTCACAATAAATTGAAATTATAAGCATGTTCCTTTTTATCCTTTACTGTATTGCTTCAATAATATTCATGTAAAAACTTAGGTATGTTGCTAATTTCTGTTGAACTGGAACCGATTCCCACATTTTCCACAGAAATATCATTTCAAAAAAATGTGAATTTAAATATCGCTTTATGGGTTCCATCAACTACGCAAATTGAGACCTACACCTGTATTGCTTGTGAGCGTATCTTTCCTGACCTCCTCACAGAATGTGGTGTCAGCAAAACCATGGTGAGCTAACTATTGTTTTTGCACCAGGTTTTTTTATAATTATAGGATTGGCTGGAAAATGAGTTGGTTTTCCCCTCTGCAGATGTCATTTTCATGTTTATTCATGCATGGGATTCAGTCAGCTCAAGTTGACCTGCTCTACAGTTTCTGAGCTCTTTTAGAAAAAGTAAGAATGCGTATTTTTGTAGATCGAAGTCAGGTTCTTACAGTCTTGCAGTATATGAATATCTTCAAGGTATATCATAGTTTATAGGTAGTCTGACTTATGACACTAATGGAGCCCAGAACTTTGGCTGTTGCGGTTAGAAGTCAAGGCACCACATGATGGACTCAGTTTTACCACAGTTTTTACGATCGTCGTGAAGCAAGTCACGATTGTGAAGTCGATCCTGTGATCATTAAGCAAACCACGTGGCTGTTAAACTAATCCATTTTTCTAAATGGGCTTTTTTTTTTGCGGGGGGCTAGAAACCAATGCTCTGAACCACAAAATGGGCTGCAAATAAATTTAGTGAATGAATAAGTAAATAAATAAAATATAAATGAAAAATGTCACAAAATGTGGTCACGTGACTGCGGGATGCTACAACTGGTTGTAATTGCAAGTCGGGTGCCAAGCACACAAAATGCAATTACATGACCGGGGGGAGAGTAATAGTTTTAACTTAGAGGACAGGCCATAATTAGATTTTTAAGTCCATTGTCAGTTGAAAGATCACCTCTATATTGCTAGTACCTAAGTTCCAGTTGAAATATTATGCATTTATTTATGTTAAGACTTGAACTTTTTAAAATAGACTTGGCTGTCAAATCAAGAGCGTGCAAAAGGACTGAGGGCTTTTGGATCATACAGTCTCTGCCTTTTGGGTCTTTGGTATTTTCCTTGGGAACAACCAGCCACTATACTGGGAATGGCGTGGGATGCGAGGAATGACATGTGCTGGAACATACTGGTAATGACTGGAATGCATAAATTGCTAATTACAAAGAAAGTGAGAAGTGCTGAAAGAAAAAGAGACCAAATTGCTCAGGTGAATGGTGAGATAGGAATGAGTTGTTCCTATATAAAACCGGGGGATGGGGATGATGGCTCAGTGGTTAAAGATGCTGTGATTATCAGTTGGAGGGCTGATAGCCTGGGTTTGAGACCCAAGCACAGTGCGATGGTGTGAGTTCCCATTCCTTGCTCCAGCTCCTGCCCATCCAGCGTTTCGAAAGCATGCAAATGCGAGTAGATAAATAGGTACTTCTGTGGGAAAGTAACAGCGTTCTGTGCCCCTTTGACGTATATCCATGCTGCTTACGTGACTGTAGAAATTGACTTTGGATAACGCTGGCTTGCTCATCCAAGAAATGGAGATGAGTACCATGCCGTAGAGTCAGACACAATTAACATGGAATCCTTTACCTTTATATATAACCATCCAGAGTTGCTGGGAGTTGGGCAGTGTAGATTAAATAAATTATTATTATGGTTGGTGGATGTTTAGACTGGATTTGACATTTTTATCCATCCATCTTTCCAAGGACTGAACATAGGCAGATGTTGATAGAAATAGCACTTAGACTTACGTACCACTTCATAGTGCTTTACAGCACTCTCTAAGCAATTTGCCCCTAACAATCTAGGTCCTTATTTTACCCACCTCGGAAGGCTGGGAGGCTGAGTCATCCTTGAGCCAGTCAGGATCGAACTGCTGGCAGTCAGCTGAATTAGCCTGCAATACTACATTCTAACCACTGCGCCACCACGGCTCATCTGATGTTTGATGGTGTTAAAGGTAACATCTCAAGATGTAAACTGTTCCAAGCAAACCTGACTTTTGTAATTGACTGTTGGAGAGGGTGTTAGTGCCGCTGGCTTTCAAGCTCCAGATGTTTTGGGATGGCCCCTGAGACACCTATTACTATTGGTACAGTATTATTAAAAGTAGCCCTTACAACAGTGTCAGCATTCCAGCAACCCTCCATTCCGCCCAATAACTCCGAGACAGACATCTTGTCACAGGTTCCTTTTATTTTGGATAGTAATTGGCATAACTCTGGAATCCTGAATCTGAAAGTTCCAGGCTTCCTTATAATAACTAAAAACTACAAAATCCATCCCCTGCACCCATCATCACATCACATGGCCCAAGCACCATCCGTTCCAAGTTAAGACTTCCTCTCACTTATGTGCAAAACAACCTGACCTTGAATCAGAAAAAGAATGTTATTGTGTCTAACTAGATCTACTCCAATCAATCCCCCCCTCCCACTTTCCCAGGCTCGGATGTGGCAGTGTGGGAGCATCTGATCTCAATATGGCTTCCAAAGCTGACAAACAGTTCACTTAGTGACCTTGCGGAATTACAGTGGCACTGAAACAGATGAGCTATGACCGATTTTCACACTTAAGGACCACTGCAGCATCCCGATGGTCACATGATCAAAATTCGGATGCTTGGCAGCGGGCCCGTATTTATGACCATTGCTGTGTCCCTGGGGTCACGTGATCCCCTTTTGCGACCTTCGGACAAGCAAAGCCCATGGGGAAGCCAGATTCACTTAACAACTTCAACGGTTCCTTTAACATCTATGCCGAGACAGGTTGTAAGGTGGAGAAAAAGTCCACAACGGTTTCAATTAGCGATGGAAATTTGGGGTTTAATTGTGGCCATAAGTCAAGGACTACCTGTACTATTATATTCATTCTGATGAAGAGTTGAAGTAATCCATAGTAAAGAAGGTTCGATTGATTATGTGCCATCAAGGGATTGTTGACTCAGTGGCCACATAGGCAGATGTTCTCCAGGTGGCCTATCACTGGTCTTGCCATTCTTCCAACTGTACATTCATCTTCGCTTTCGCCAAGTCCATCCCTCTTTTGGCTCTTGTCTTCCCTTCTATATTTCCCAGCATTGGAGCCCAAATATAAATTATTTCAAGTCATTGATGCAGAAACAGGAGCCCTTGTGAGGGCTGTGAGAAATCTGATACTGAGATTACATCTAGAGGCCCATATGAGTTTTCTCAAGGTACTTTATTATAATCATTTTTCATCTTTAGCCCTTCTCTTCCAGTATGACCGCAACTTTATAGAGAGAGGTAGGTAGATATTTTATAGATATAGAAGTATTCCCAGCATATAGATGTAGGTGGGCATAATAACCTATTGAACAAAATACTATCTCAATAAAAGATGTGCAAATGCAATGCATATATATTAAGCCATTACTCCTGGGGAACTCAATCCTTCTGCTTCAGATTAGATTGTTGATATGTACTCTACGTAGATAGGGCGTGATGGCTCAGCAGTTAAAGATGCTGAGCTTGTCAGCTGAAGGGCTGTGACAGCAGGGGTTTGAAACCCAAGCGCTGCAGGATGGGGTGAGCTCCTATTCCTTGCTCCAGCTCCTGCCCAATTAGCAATTCGAAAGCATTCAAATGCAAGTAGATTAATAGGTACCACTTTGGTGGGAAGGTAACAGCATTCCATACACTCTTTGGCGTGTAACCGTGCTGGCCACATGACCATGGAAATTGTCTTTGGACAGCGCTGGCTTCCTCAGCCAAGAAATTGAAAGGAGTGCTATGCCCTAGAACAGGGGTGTCAAACACAAAGCCCATGGACCAGATCCGACCTCTGGGGTGCTTAAAACTGGCCCACGGGGCTGGCCTGGAAATAGCAAAGGACCAGCCCACAGTGCCTCTGGCAACCGAAACGGAACCTGGGAGGCCCCGGTGCCCCATTTTTGGCCTGGACTGTCTCCTGCAGTACTCTGCCAGCCAAACCCCCCACGCCCCATTTTGGCCAGCAAGGTACTGTAGGAGGCATCTGTCCCATTTCTCCCCCACCTCCCGGCTGGCCCGCGGGGAACTACAGTGCTGGTCTGGCCCTCAAAGAAACCCAGTTTGACACTGCCGTAAAATCATACACGACTAGACAGGGAAAGCTTTATCTTTCATGTATCTATGTATGTATGTATGTAGTATGTGTGTGTGTGTTTGTGTCTGTGTCTATGTACCTATGTAGTCCTTGATTTATGACAGTTGCAATATCCCTGGGCACATGATCAAAATTCAGATTCTTGGCAACTGGCTTGGCAACTTAGGACAGTTGCACTGTCCCAGGGTTATATGATCCCCCTTTTGCTACCTTCTGACAAGCAAAATCTATGAGGAAGCCAGGTTCACTTAACAACTGTGTCACTAGTTTAACCACTACAGGGATTCCCTTAACAACCGTGGCCAGAAATGCCATAAAACGGGGCAAAATTCACTTAAGAAACATTTTACTTAGCGACAGGAATGTTGGGCTCAATTGGGGTCACAAATTGAGGACTACCCATGTAGATATCCCCCCCGGGTCTTCCTACATCAAGAATAAAAATTAAACATATATGTGTGTGTGTGTATCTATCTATCTATCTATCTATCTATCTATCTATCTATCTATCTATCTATCTATAGTATTCGGCTTTGTTCGGGTATATTCCCACGTCATTATAGTTGTGCTTTTAAAGCTGTAGCAACGTTTCAGCAGAATCTCATCTGCCATCATCAGGTTTCTGTATGGTGCAATACAGAAGCCTGATGATGGCAGATGAGATTCTGCCGAAACTTTGCTACAACTTTAAAAGCACAACTATAATGACGTGGGAAAATACCTGAACAAAGCTGAATACCATACATATACATCCATCCATCCATACATACATACATATTTGTAGATTTTCACAGGTACAGGTATGTAGGTCTAGGTGTGTTCAGGTCTTTTCCTGTGTAAGATTAAGAGTGTCTTGGCGACGTTTTGGCGAAGTCCCTATTTTATATTTAACAGCTTGGATTACAATGCAGGACCCAGGATACCACAACAAAAGAACTCGCAAGCCCATCACACAACCCATTACCCAAGCCGTTAAAACACGAGAGGCTAATGGAAAAAAGATCACTACAAAACAAACGACCCAGGAGATTACAGCGCAAGATCCAGGATATCTCCACAACAAAACTCACAAGGCCATCACACAGCCATACCAACATCAACTCTATCAACCAATCAAGAGGCAGCAGCGCATCCAACCAGCCCAGCACACCAGCCCCCACCCCCAGTATTTATAGAGAGATGGCAGCTCTGATCACACACTGCTTGCACTGGCACGAAGCTGAAAGCACCAGCCTGAGGATGGCGAGTGGGACCTCGCCAAACGTCGCCAAGACACTCTTAATCTTACACCAAACACACCTAGACATATGTATGTATGTATGTATGTTTAAACTAATTTGGATTGCATGGACTCATTTGTGAACCTGTTACTCTGCTCGGAAATGTGACAGGAGAATTTGGGTCCCCAAGTCTGATCATTATCAGAGATAGCACTAAAAAAAAAGCCAGTGGCAAATATCTAAGCATTATTGATCCTTAGACTTATTGAATCTGCGGTAACCTTGGCCATTAATTTTCTCCCTGGTCTCCCCTGCCCAAAACCTTATGGCAGTTTTTTAAATTGGAGGAAACTAGGATTTATGGAGCACCGTTCAGCTCTTCTTGTATATTTTCCTGGGGTAATCTTTTAACAAAAACAAAAAAAAACAAAACCCACACCTGAATACATACCATTCATTTGTCTGCTTATCCTTTGTCTTACCTCCAATTCAGTCATAGCGCAGAATGAAAGACTGAAAACTGGGGCTTTTTATTCCCACCCTTCCTATTGTGGTGCCTTTTTCCTTTCTTCTTTACAACTGACATCTCTTCTTCAATGAAGAGACCAGGTGTACATATGGCTCCTTTGCCGCCTTCTAGACTTTTCCATGACTTTCGGCTGCAGAGAAGGTGGGGTGAAGAGCAGGTGCAAGTTCTCAATTTCCACAGATCATGGGACCACCTGGCTGGAGTTCAAGGCATGTATATGCCTGAGCAGGAAAGGATAACTAGGTTTTGGTTAAGCGGAGTTTGCATAAATATAGCGGAATGCAGCATGCAAAGATGCAAATGTTACTGATGGAAAAAAATATAGAAGAACAGAAGGGACCTTAGAGGTCTTCTAGCCCAACCCCCAGCCTAGGCAGGAAACCCTACACCACTGGTTATCCAACATCTTTTTAAAAACTTCCAGTGTTGGAGCATTTACAACTTCTGGAGGCAAGTTGTTCCACTGATGAATTGCTTTTACTCTCAGGAAATTTCTCCTCAGTTCTAGGTTGCTTCTCTCCTTCATTAGTTTCCACCCGTTGCTTCTTGTCCTGCCCTCAGATGCTTTGGAGAATAGCTTGACTCCCTCTTCTTTGGGGCAGCCCCTGATATATTGGAATCGGATAGGCTAGGGGTAGGGAAACTTGGCTCTTTTATCACTTATGGACTTCAACTCCCAGAATTCCTGAGTGAGCCATAAAAGGTTCCCCATCCGTGGCCTACTGGTTTTTCAGTTGTGGGGGAAATCAATTTTTGACGTGAGTGGGACTGTTTAATATATAAATGTAGGACATTCACGTCAAAAATTGATTTTCCCCACAACTGAAAAGTAGGCCAGGGATGGGGAACCTTTTATGGCTCACTCAGGAATTCTGGGAGTTGAAGTCCATAAGTGATAAAAGAGCCAATTTCCCTACCCCTGGGATAGGCAAACCTTAGAATTGAAAAACAAGGGGGAATCAGATTATTATGAAATGTGGAATAGGTTTTATCAGTGGTTGCAAAAAAGAAGGGAAGGTTGGAACAAAAATAACCAGGATGAATAGAATTAAAAAGTAAATATTGTGTCAATGATATGAATGTTAATGGTCTAATAATATTTTTGCATGTATGGCAAATGTAACGCCAAAACGGTTGCACTGTATACTTATAGTTGTAAATAATAAAAATATATGAACAAGGAAGACTGCTATCATGTCACCCCTAGTCCTTCTTTTCATCAGACTAGACATACCCAATTCCAGCAACTGTTCTTTGTAACTCAGGGTTGAACAGTTGGGTCCTTGGTGCTCTCAAAGCTTGGCGTAGACAGCACCCCATAATCTGAAAGGTGCTTGAAGGATCAAGGGGTTATTATGGATGGAAACTTATCAAGGTTAGAACTAAGGAGAGATTTCCTCACAGTGAGAACAATAAACCAGACTTGTCTCCAGAAGTTGTGAGTGTTCCAACACTGGAGGATTTTAAGAAGCGATTGGACAACCATTTGTCTGAAATGATATAGGGCCATGATGGCAAACCTATGGCACGCGTGCCACAGGCAAACTTACCTCATTGCGCATGCTCGCGCCTCACAGCTGATTTTTGGCTGGTTTGAGGCCTTTTTGGCCTCCCAGAGGCTTGAAAAAAGCTTCTGCAGGTTTTGCAGACTGTATAATAGGTCCATTTCATCACTTCCTATAATACTGGAAGTGACGAAATGGGCCTATTATTCGCCCTGCAAAGCCTGCAGAGGCTTTTTTCAAGCCTCTGGGAGGCCGAAAAAGGCCTCAAACTGGCCAAAAATCAGCTGTGAGGTTCAGTGCAGGTAAAGGGCATGGGGGAGGGGGTGGAGAGATTGTGTGCACGTGTGCAGGGGGCATGGGGGGGACGCGCATTGCCTTCTGGATGCTGGCATGTGAGTGCACAAGCGCCAGCGCACACACAATTTTTGGCACAGGAGCCCAAAAAGGTTGGCTACCGTTTTAGAAAAAAAAAATTCTCTAGCTTGAGCAAAGGGTTGTACTAGAAGACCTCTAAGGTCCCTTCCAGCTCTGTCATTCTATTACTTTTGTTCATAAATTTGTTTCTAGAGCTATGGGATCATAGGAGGTTGCAAGTGGCTTATACTGGTCACCTGATCCAAATTTGGAAGTTTGGCAACTGGCATGTGTTTAGGATAGTTGCAGCATCCCACAGTGATGTGATCACTTTTTGGGACCTTCTGACAAGCAAAGTCAGTGCGGAAGCCTGATTCATTTAACAACCATGTTACTCACTTAACAACTTCAGTGACAGTGTTAACTGTTGTTAACTGTTAACAACTGTGGCAAGTAAGGTCGTAAAACAGAGCAAAACTCACTTAATAACTGTCTCACTTAGCAAAAACAGTTTGTTTTACAAGTATTCTGTCCAAGGCTTCCTGAGACAATAACAATCCCACGCTTATTCCCAAAAACCCTCTTTTTATTTCAACGGCTGTGAATTATATGCATTCACAGCCTGCAATGAGTCCCAAAGAGTTGTGAATAGTCCAAGAGTAGTCAACCACAGTCTTTTTGGGATAAGGCTGATAAGCACCCACCTTTATCTCTCTTGAAATGCTAATAACTAAATTGCCAATTAGCTGTACAAGGCCAAATGGAGTACAAAGTCAACACAGAGCTTCAGATTTTAAATTGATCAGAATGAACAAAGTTGCTTCCTGCAAAGGCTCATCTCCCTTTACTCCTCCTTTATGCCTTATGGGAGGGGCCAATCATCTCCAAGTCACCCCTTTTGTTTTAATTGTTCTTGCCTTCTGGCAGCTCTGTGCAACCACGCATTGGGAACAGGCTCCCCCTGTTCCTCTGCCTTGCTGATGTCAGATTCTGGAGGCTCCGGAGTCTGCACATAATTCTCAGATGGCCAGAGCCCCACTCTGTCTCGGACGCAGATCCCTTGTCCGAGCCCACTCCAGAACTGGTCCATGTTCCTCCCCATCGTCCAATTCTGCTGCCAGCTCCGCAGGCCACCAGCGGACCACAAAAACAAGCACAATTGAACCCAGGCAGAAATTTGGGGCTCAGTGGTGATCGTAAATTAAATATCACTTGTTGACTTTAGATTGAATCGCTGCGAGTGGCCCTATAGGATATTGTTAAGCCCAAGAGAACATCTGCAGAATGCAATTGTACAATAAATGGGGTAAAACGTGTGTGGCGTGAAATTCCAGAGGCCCAGGAGGGAACCGCAGTATAAATAACAGCAAGCAGTTAGAAATTATTTCGGTAAAGAGACAAAACATTTCAAACATTGCAAAAGGGAATTGTTCCCTAGGCTGAAACTTGAAGGAGGGAAAAAAATCTCGTTCTTTTTTTGCATCTTACAAAGATGGAACAAGAGCCTGTCCTTTTTCAGGGTTTGAACACTTGTCTTCACTATGAATAGGACAATATGTCTACAGATGCCATGTGCTAGATGCGAAGTTAGGTATCCAATAATTTATTTTTAGATAAAAAAAATCTCATAGGGTCTAAGTAAAATTTAGCTCAGGTGTTCGGCAAGATGTAACTGCGATTCTGAGAAGGCATAATTAAATGTATTGATTTGCTCATTGGTTCCTTCTTTGGCAATGCAGGCAGTCCTTGACTTACAACCAGGGTGGAGCCCAACATTTCCATTGCTACATAAGATAGTTGTTAAGTGAATCCTGCTCCATTTTTTTGACCTTTTTTTTTAAACCGCCGTTGAACAAATCACTCTACTTATTAAGCGAATTCTGGGCTTATGAAGTGAATCTGGCTTCCCCTTTGCTTGTTGGAAGCCAGCTGGAAAGCTTACAATTGGGGATCACGTGATCCTTGGATCATGTGGATTTACAACATGTTGTAAATCCATGTTGATTGTTAAGCACCTGAATTTTGATCACGTGAGCATGGGAGTGCTGCCCACCTAGCAATTCGAAAGCATGCAAATGCGAGTAGATAAATAGGTACCACTTTGGTGGGAAGGTAATAGCATTCCGTGCGCCTTTGGTGTATAGTCATGCTGACCAAATGACCCCGTTGTCTTTGGACAGCACTGGCTCCTGTGGCTAAGAAACAGAGATGAGCACCAGATCCTAGAACCGGACAAAACTGGACAGGGAAAACCTTTTATTTTATCTTTTTACAAAATGAAGTATTTGGCATTGCAGATCAAAATAGCACTATTATTCAGGCAGTTGCTAGACGAGCATTTTATTGGAATATATGCAATTTATTTTTATGGTTTATTGCATAGTCAGATGTTTAAGCTGAAGTTGGCATTTTTGTCCGCCTGTCAGGTCCTTCCCAAAGACCTGGGATAAAGAAATGTTGTTTAATAATTCTAAGAGTCTTGTCACAGGATGTAAACCGTTCCAAATAAAACTGCCTTTTGCAATTGACAGATAGAGATTTTGTCAATGGAGTTCCAAGTGGTACCCCAGTTATTTTGGGATTGCATCCAAGATCCCTGTTACTATTGGTGTTATTTTCACTTCCTTTTGTGACAGTGGTTGTATTTCTGTTTTCAGGTCTTCGTATTTTATGATTTTTCTCCAGTTCTTTCTCCTGCTGTTTCTAGGCGCTGCCGTGTCAACCTTCCCCATTGTTTCGTCTTCCCTACTGACAATTATGATTAAACAAATTTAGTTTTATTTTGCAATGTTTTTGAATATTTCAAATGCTACACATATCTCAATAATCCTTGCAAGAGATTTATAAAATAAAGCAGTATGGTAGCATGCAAATAAACTATGGGAGATAATAACCGTAGGGAAGCCCATTGGGAAGAGATGGGATAATATACTACAGCTAGTCCTTGACTTAGAATGCCAATTGAGGCCAAAATTTTGGTTGCTAAGTGAGACATTTGTTAAATAAGTTTTGCCCCATTTTACAACTTTTCTTGCCACAGTTGTTAAGTGATCACTGAAGTTGATAAGTTAGTAACACGGTTGTTAAGTGAATCTGGTTTCTCCACTGACTTTGCTTTGTCAGAAGGTCTTAAAAGGGGATCACGTGATCCCAGGGACACTGCAACCGTCATAAGTAAGAGTCAGTTGCCAAGCATGTCTGAATTTTGATCACCCGACCGTGGGGATGCGGCAAAGGTTGTAACTGTGAAAAATGGTCGTAAGTTACTTTTTCAGTGCCAGTGTAATTTTGAACGGTCACTAAACAAACTGTTGTAAGTCAAGGACTACATGTTCACTTTGAGAGCAAGACAGATTTTTTTTTTCCAAAATGTACGGCGACTTGTTCCCCATCTCTTATATCCATGATGGGAGACCATGGCGCGCATGCCGTGGTGGCTACACAGGCATTTGTGCCAAATAATTTGAGCTGCATGGCAAATGTACCTCACTGGGCATTGGCCACAAAGCCAAACTGCTATCTGGCAACCCTGGTTGGAGGCCTTTTTCGGCCTCCCAAAGGCTCGAGGAAGACTTCTGTTGGCTTCTCCAAGCTTTGTAGGCCGAAATATAGCCCCATTTCGTCACTCCCTGTTTTTCTGAAAATACCGGAAGTGACGAAACGGGGCTAGTTTTCAGCCTGCAGAAGCCTTCCTCAAGCCTTTGGGAGGCCGAAAAAGGCTGAAAATCAGGTGTGAGGCGCAGTGCAGGTAAGGGGGCGGTGGGGTGGGTGGGGGTGAGAATTACACGCACATGCGTAGGGGTGTGGGGGGGCACGCATTGCCTTCTGGGTGCTGGCACGCATGCACGCACACAATTTTTGGCACAGGAGCCCAAAAAGATCAGCTACCACTGTCCTATATTTTCAGGCCCATCAGAAACCATCTCAATTCAACCATTAAAAGACACAATTGCAATAAATCTACGAAATACAGTTTCAAATGATGAATTGCTGAATGGAATACAGGTTGTGAGTATTGACCATTGGGGGTGGGGGAAATCAATATAGAACTTAAGTTAATGAAAATGGAACTCAAGTACCACTTTGAAGATTGGATTTAGATTCTTCAGACCCTACATTTTCTTTGCAAAGACAGAGATGACAAATTCCCTTTAGCTCTTAACCTCTCTTGCAAATATTAAGATACCGGTTAAGGAAAATATAATAATAATTTTGGATTCCAAAATGGTTGTTCACGGAATTCTATTCTTGCTTTGGTTCTTAATAAACTTTAGGTGCTTATAAATAATTATTATGAACAGTTCAAATTTAGATTAGAAACAAAATTACAATGAAAATTAGAACTAATATTGGCATCAGTCATTCAATCCGTCTTTTTTTTTAAAAAAAAAAACCACATTTTTCTTAATTAGAGCAAAGAAGAACTAAGAACTGTATTTTTAGAACCAAAGATTTCTTAAGAGTTTTGTCTGGAAACAATATCAAAACAATGTTCAGTTCAGGCCCAATGCTCAGAGCATCTTACAGTTTCTTTTTTTTTTTTTTAATACAACAAGTATTTTTCTAAACATTTTATACCGTAATATACTTCAAATCTTACAGAAAAACACTCGACTGCAGAAAAAAAATAGGGGCAGGGGGGTGGTTTGTAAGATTTTTTTTGAAAAAACTGGGTTATTTGGCCCAATGATTTGAGTTCTGCATTCCTAGGATTTCCAAGTTTACTTTTTTTTTCAAAGCGTAGATGGTAGATGCCAGAAGTTCTCTTGATGTTTTTGCTTGAAAGCATTCTTTCCATGTCTTTTAGTGCATTTCTGCTAAGCACGCAAGTTTTAATTATCCATCTCCTAATTACTCCTTGTATTGGTGTAATTACTTGTAAGCAGCCCAGGCTTGAAAAATATCCATTGTTCAACATTCCAGCCAATTTCCAAGTCAGACAGAGAACAAGAGCAAGCATTTAAATAAATGACATTTAACAATTAAAAACAGGTCTCTTTTTTCCCCCTTTCTTGCTCACCAGGAATTTCAGGAGGACTTTCTCAAGGACTAAATTAGGATCCCTCAAGTCTTTTAAGTAAACACAATAATTGTGTGTTTGAATAGAGTAAAAATTCCCCTTCCGCTAATTTCAAATTACTGTTTCGCTATTCTAAGTTAGGCTAAGTTAATTTTATGCAGAAATAGACTGATAGAAACCAACATCCAGTCCATGGAAATTTCTCTGTGTTAGAGATTATCTTTGACTTACAATAGTTCATTTAGCGACTGTTTGAAGTTACGAAGGCACTGAAAAATGTGACTTTACGACTGTTTTTCCACACTTACGACCGTTGCAGCATCCCCATGGTCATGTGTTCAAAATTCAGGAGCTTGGCAACTGTCACATATTCAAAATTTCAGGCCTTTGGCAACTGACTCATATTTATGACTGTTGCAGTGTCCGGGGTTCATGGGATCCCCTTTTGCGACCTTCCGACAGGCAAAGTATCAGGTTCTAGGAAACCTCCACTCCAAACAATAATTCTGAGACAAAAGCTCTGTTTTATTTGGATAGTAAACTGGCACACCTGGGGAATCCCGAATCTGAAAGTTCCAGCTTTCCTTGCAATAAGTAAAAAAATTACAAATCCATCCCCTGCATCCCTCATTGCATCACATGCCCTAATTACCATCCATCCCAACTTGAGACGTCCCCTCACCCAGGTACAGAAATAACATGACCTTGACTTAGCAGAAGAATGCTATTATGTCTAACCACATGCACTCCAAGAACTTCCCCCCTCCCATTTTCCCAGGCTCAACAATGTGGCAGTGTGGAAGCGTCTGGCCTCAATATGGCTTCCAAAGCTGACAGGCGTCCCCCCTTGAAAAAAAGTCACATCCTGAAAAATACAATAAACAAAACACAACAAGAGGTTAATGCATTGTCCCCTTTAATCCCCTCTCCCCCCTCCAAGGGGATCCTTTGGCTTGTTGGGGAATTTTTCATGAAATTGTTTAATCAATCTATCTGCATGTATATCCTAACTTTTCACCCAATTAGCTTTTGACACAATTCCATGGGGAAGCCAGATTCACTAAACAACCAGCTTATTAAACTAAACCTTTGTGGTGATTCACTTAACAAATGTGGAAAGAAAGGTCATAAAGTGGAGCAAAGCTCACTTAACAACAGAAACGTTGGGCTCCATTGCAATCGTAAGTCGAGGATTATCTTGTATGCACACAGGGTCTTCAGGAAAGCACTGGCAAACCTGAATGAATATGCAAAACATGTGACTTGTATGCCTACATTCAGTGTCATGATAGCAAGTCCTAACATGCATCCGTTGTGCAACGTTATCATGTTTCACACGTCATGTAAACCTCATCATGGCTTATTCAGATTCTGTTGATTCCAAAATGCCAATAAAATTATATAATTCAGTACTTTACTCAACACTGCCCTGTCGTTCTTCTCTGAAGCTAGCAAATAATATTATATTGCCTTGTTGACAGACGAGAATTACAAGAAGTCTTCCTAAAGCTAGCAGAAGGGTGGATCTTTAAATATGCTAAAACAAGAGCTGATAATGAAGACAGAATCTCTATCACAAAGTGCAAATCCTTCAGAAAAGGGACGTCCTGAAAAAACTCCATCCCAGCGCTTTCCAAATTTGTAAACCAGGCACCAATTTTCCAAGCTTCTGTGGCTGGTTCAGGAAGTGATCGATCTTGGGTTCTTCTGCATATCGGCCGCCAGAGCAGACCCATGAACCTGGAAACATTGCACCTGCTGAAATTTCCCAAAGATGTCCCAAACGTGCTTTTTTTTCAAGAGGCAACTGGACTTTCTGGTTTTTCTTTGAAGACGTTTTGCTTCTCATCCAAGAAGCTTCTTCAAACAAAAACCAGAAAGTCCAGTTGCCTCTTGAAAAAGCATCTTTGGGACAACCGTGACCTGGAGGACTGAGAATCTTCATAGACATATCCCAAATATTTTTTCCCCCAAAGGCAACTAGACTATTCTTTGAAAACATTTTGCTTCTCTTCCAAAAATCTTCTTCAGTTCAGATATCTTGAGTTCTGAAGAGAACTGAAGGAGCTTCTTGAATGAGAAGCAAAACGTTTTCAAAGAAAACGCCAAGGAAGTCCAGTTGCCTTGTGGAGAAAACATCTGTGGGACAGCCATGACTTGGACGATTGAGAATCTCCATAGACACTTTCTTGAAATGCTTCAAGAAGAGGTACTTGGCTTTTCTGTCACGTATCCTAAAGCAGGGGTCTCCAACCTTGGTCATTTTTAAGACTTATGGAGTTCAACTCCCAGTATTCCTCATTCAGCATGTCTGGCTGAGGAATTCTGGGAGTTGAAGTCCATAAGCCTTAAAGGTTTCCATGGTTGGAGAACCCTGTCATAAAGCACCTCCTTGGAAGGACTGGCACAGCCTTAGTCCCTGGGATAGAGATCCCTGCCTCACATTAACATTATAGTACACTAATCCATGCAAAACTGCTGCATGGAGCTGGGAAATACTGATGTGTGTTCATATGTGGACATCTCGGCCTTTCTCCATGGGTTTTAGGAGATTATCCCTTTCTATCCTCTCAATGTCTTGTGAAGTAGATTAGGCTTATGTTTGCTGAAAGGTGTTCATTCTCATTTTACAGCTGAGCAGAAAATGGAATGCTGGTCTCTTGTGGTCCAAGCTAAGTTCTCATGGTTTCATGATGGAGATAATATTGGAGAATCCCAGGTCATAGCCAACTCTTTGACTTCACCTTGGCTTCTCCAAGTCCCTAAATGCACTAGACTAGACTTAAATACTGATCCAAGGTAGCCAATACACTTGGAGGTGCCAGGTTGAGGAAATCTGTAGGGTCTTTGTTGTTCTCTGAGCTTGCTGCAGAAGAAATGGACTGGCAAGACAAGTGTCAGGGTGTGCGAGGCCTGGCTACAACTGTCCAAAGGTAAGTAGTAGGGCAGCTCCATCCCCCCATCCCAACCCTAGCTTAATTTTTACCCATGCACTCTGGAGTGGGTGGGATCTTAATTAGGGTTTATTTTGGGGGTAGGGATTATATTGAGCGCATATGCCAAAATCAAGCTAGGACTTACTTTCAGGGTAGGTCATATTTCCGGGAAATTTAATTTGGTAATGAAATATCTCCGAGGAAACCTCCAAGCTCAGAGAACCCCAAGGACCCCACAGTTCAACCCCTGAGCTTCAATTATTCTCTTCTTGAGGAAATGCGCTTTAACTTTTCTCCTTATGTTCCTTGTTTCCTTGGTAGCTGAGGAGAAACATTCCTTCTTTGCGCCATGCAGATCCAAGGACAGCTGGCAGAGTATGGCCAAGTATGGAGCGAAAAACCAAGTGGGGTGGGATTTAGAGGACGGGATAAGCAGGTGACGGAAGACCTGGAGTGCAAGAATATTGTTCAGATGCTGAAATTGAAGGTGAAAGTATTCCTGTACTTCCCCAGTCAGGCTTCAGGAGTAAGCAATGCAGGGGCTTAACATTCTTGCAACGAGGGGGAGGACAAACGGGGTGGTGAGCACCCAGAGTAGATGTGTCCTTCATGGTAATGGAATCTCAGCCATCCAAACCATCTTAAGCTCTCAACCCACCAAATATACAACATACTCTTCCCCTCCTCTCCCCATCCAGACTTGAAGAAATTTAGAACATTTCCCTTTCTCACCGTATTTGTTTTCTTCTTTCTCCAAGATCGGAAGGTTGTATTCTTAAAGAGGTCCTCCTTTAGTTGATGTATCTGCGGGGAAAGAATTAGTGTTCCACGAACATGGAATGAAGAAAGTTCAGATGGGGTCTGGGAAGGGCCCTTATTATTTATTTAGGCTCTGATGAGAACATGACAGAAGAGAAGTAACCATGTACATGCAATCCACAAAATTATATACAGAACTTCTGCAGGAGGAATGGCAGTGGCCTCATAAGTGGATGTCCAATTCATCTATCCAGGGGATCTAGTTTCTTCTTGAAAATCACCACTGATGGACCATCCACAACTTCTGGAGGCAAGCTGTTCCACTGATTGATTGTTCTGATTGGAATGGAATAGGGATAAGGATAGGGAAATAGTAGAGTAGAGTAGAGTAGAGTAGAGTAGAGTAGAGTAGAGTAGAGTAGAGTAGAGTAGAGTAGAGTAGAGTAGAGAAGAGAAGAGAAGAGAAATGAACAGAATGGGGATAGTATAGCGTAGAGTAGAGTAGAGTAGAGTAGAGTAGAGTAGAGTAGAGTAGAGTAGAGTAGAATAGAATAGAATAGAACTGAATTCTAATACTGCTCGGGCAGAAACCCTATATACCATTCCAGACAAATGGTTATCCAATCTCTTCTTAAAAACCTCCAGCACTGGAGCATTCACAACTTCTGGAGGCAAGTTATTCCACTGAATAATTGTTCCAGCTGTCAGGAAATTCTCCTTAGTTCTAGGTTGGTTCTCTCTTTGATTAGTTTTCATCCGTTACTTCTTGTCCTGCTTTCAGGTGCTTTGGGGAATAGATTGACCCGCACTTCTTTGGGGCAGCCCTTTAGATATGGGAACATTACTATCATATCACCCCTAAGCCGCCTTTTGATTAAAGTAGACATACCCAATTCCTGAAACAATTCTTTACATGTTTTAGCCTCCAGTCCCCTAATCATCTTTGTTGCTTTGTCTCTGCACACTTTCTAGGGTCTCAGCAACTTTTTTTGCGTCGTGGCGACCACAACTGTACCCAGTAGTCCAAGTGTGACCTCACTAGTGCGCAAGCAAAAATTGGGCCAGTTGTGTTCACCATTTCAGCAATTATTTGCACAGGAGAAAATTCCATGGTTTGGGTGCAAGAATCTCCAATTAAAAATGGTTAAAATCAGGCCTCTCACTTGGCACAATTTCACACTTAAATCAGTTACACCTAGTTATGAGCAAACCACTATATATTTATAAAAGTAATTACCTTTCCCATCTATTCATTTTTCAGGACTCCACCAGATAAGAGCACATTTCAAGATGCTTATTATGATCCATTTATTCCTGTGAATAACAACAAGGAAAATAGAGCTGTTTTGAAGCAAAATATAAGTGATGGATAATAGCTAGGCTTAGCTTCAGCTTTAATAATATTGACTTCCTTCATTTGATTATTCAACGGATCATTTTTTTAAAAAAAATCTTTTGCAATCTTGTTTTGGTTGTATCTGGCTTTCTGGCTCCCCATAAACGGAGCAGATTTCCAGTCCTTCTTTGATTGATTGATCTTTCCTGCTGAAGACAGCAAAAATAAAATAAAATCTTCTAATAATGAATTTTAGATTGTTTCCTTTCTCAAAGCATATTTAATGGAGACTTAATTGTACCAATCACATGCATGCAATTGGGAGAGAAATGTGTGATGAAGTGTAATTACCTGTTTGTAAGTGCAGGTGATATGATGGAGAAATTATTAAATGAGCAAATAACGCAAACATGAGGGAAATTTATTTTACTTTTATATTATATGAAGTAAGTTAGAGAAATATCCCACCATCTCTCAACAGGTATAATAGCTGTGATCTGTAATACTTATGTAGAATTTAATTTGCAGTTTTCATTGTAACAAGGGCAAGAAGCAGGTAAAAACATGTGTTATTTTTGTAATAATATATAAATATTGAGTTAGTTTGCAATTTCAGTTTGTTACTAGTATAGCAGGCAGTAATGGACTAAGTGTGGAGAGAGAGAGAGAGAGAGAGAGAGAGGAAGGAAGAAAAAATGGAAGGAAAGAAAGAGAAAGAAAGAAAGGGCACAGCTCAATTTCCTCTGCTTTGAAGTATATTTACTTGGGAATAAAAACTTTAATTTTATTCTGAATCCCATGGATGAAGTTGGTTTTTGATAATTTTATATCTTGTAATAAATCTCTCTGTGTATGTGTGTGTGTGTGTGTGTGTGTGTGTGTGTGTGTGTGAGAGAGAGAGAGAGAGAGAGAGAGAGAGAGAGAGATCAGCCATCCATCCATATTCTTAAATAAAGTTATATTTTTAAATACACATTACTTATAATACCCTTGGTGGATGCCAACATGGGCAAGGCTGTTCTTGAAAGCCATTTCAGAGAACTTCTGACTGAAACATGGAACGGAAATGCTTTAATAGCGAAGTACTTGAACTACACGAACGCATTCGATTCAAAAGGGATGTTTTATCTTGATCGATGTATGAGGCAGGGGTCTCAAACTTTCCCTTTGCTTTTGGGCCTACAGAGATACCTTGGCAGCAGAGGGGCATTCCGGCACCAACACCTCCCAGTCTCCCACTTCGGAGGGTCTGAAGTCTGACTCACAATCTGGCAAAACATCGTGGTTGAATGAAGTTAAGCTGAGGTTGAAGAACAGGTGAGCCCAAGGTTAATTCTGCTGGAATTAAGATCTCGTTATACCATATGACAAAAGGGCACCTCTCGTTTCCTTTCCGCCATTGTCTGTTTTCACAAAATTTGGGAGACATAAATCTAAGGAGGAAGGATTCAGGTTAGAAAGCCTCCAATTAACAGAACAGATTGATTAATTGATTTGTCAAATGTAGGAACAAATTCATCTCACTCTCAAAGTGACTCTGGGAGGTGTATAGTTTGATATAAACTCGGCATGTTTAAGACTTACGGACTTCAACTCCCAGAATTCCTGAGCTAACATGACTGGAGGAGGAATTCTGGGAGTTGAAGTCCACAAGACTTAAAGCTGTCAAGTTTGAAGACCCGTGATTTGGAGGATAGATTGAGACCGGAAGTCAATAACCCAGATATTCTGCTCAGGATGACTCCTGGCTTTGGATCAAAGAGAGACCTAAAGTCTAGCACGGGCTGTCAACTCTTGTTAGCCAGGTTGATTGAAAATGATTTCTAAAAACCAGGGGAGCCAGACTCAGAGGGAAAAAAGAAATTAATTTAAACCAGAAATTAATGAGATATTTCCAGACTCTAGCCCTCCTGGAAAGGAAGCCAATCCCTGATCTGTATTACTGTACCTGTGGACTAGCTCAATCTGATTAGGAAGGAGATTATGTTAATCTTTCCTGTCCTGTTGACCTCAAACGACATCGTGCTGTCAAGATCTGTCTCCTCAGAAGGAGGAGAATGTAATCAGCAAAATGTTGGTCTTGCCCTGCCAATTCCTGTAAGATCTTTCTCCCCCATGGTCCCTCAGGGGAGTGCTGGAGAAAGGAGAAACGGAGCAAGCCTGGAACCAGAGAATTTCTGGCCATGGATGGTGCTTCCTTGGAGTTGGAGGACAGGTCAGAGGAGGCTCAGTGAGATAATGTTCCTAACAAAAGGTTGAATCATTAAAAAAGAACCAGGTTCAGCCCTATTCTTTTTTCTCTTTTCTTTTTCCTTTCTTCCTTTTTCCTTTCCTTTTCTTTACATTTCCTTCCCTTCGTTTTCTTTTTTCCTTTTTTCTTCCCTTCACCCCCCTTCCCTTCTCCCTTTCCTTTTCTCTCCTTTCTCCTTTTTTTCTTCCCTTTTCTCATTCCTTTCTTTCCTTCTCTTTTTCCTTTTCCTTTTTCCATTTCCTTCCTTTCCCTTTGTTTTCTTTTTTTCTTCCCTTCGCTCCCCCTCCCTTCTTTCTTCTTCTTTTCCTTCCCTTCCCTTTCCTTCTTTTCTCGCATCCCCTTCCCTTATTTCTTCTCTCTGTTTTTCCTTGCCTTCCTTTCCCTTCCCCTTTTCCCTTCCCTTTCCTTCCCCGCTCACCCTTGTAAAGAAACAAAGGTTGACTTTCATCTGGGAGCTATAAAATAATCCAGTTCTGATGCCTTAATTCAAAGACGTGCATTATTTGAAAGGGCGCTGAACTTGCTTCCGAAGATGGCTGTAACTCCTAAAGAGGCCTGCACTTTTCAAACTGCATTGTAGGTTGCGTCTTCAATGGTGCAAACTGAAAAGAAAACTTCAAAACCACCTCAGTGACAAAAAGACTCTAGTTGGAGTTATTTTTAGTGCATCAGACAGATATCTTTAGGTCAGGAATTTTAAATTGTTGCTGGACCTTTTTCTTTTTGCTAAGGGAGAGTTTTAAAGTTGAAAGGTAAATAACCAATGGCATTCGTTCCTGGTTTCCAGGCCTCCTGTCCCGTGCAGGATATCCTGGTTTGACTGCTGTTTTCTTTCTCTGATTTTCCTGCATTTTTCTTTCCCGTGTCTTAACCTGTTGGCAGGTGCGACCAGAACAACCAGTCTCTGTGATTAGAGTTATTTTCTGTCACGAGGTGTTCAGAAATATACATATTTATCTTTCCTCTTCCCTGGCTTTTACTTCACGGGCACTAGAAGAGTTCAAAAGCAGGTTTTTCAAACATCCCATATCAAAACAGATCCCTGAAACAGGAAAGGACTTACGATCACAATTCAGCCCAAAACTTCTGTCTCTAAGCAAGACAGTTGTTAAATGAGTTTTCACAACCTTTCTTTTTCTTTGTTCGCCTTTAGTGCACTTAAGTCTGCCATAGGTAACCTATCAGATACTGTTTTTTTGTTTTTCTTTGCAGGCGCAGTTTAATTTGCAATTATACCTTGACATTATAGAAAAGACAAAAATAGCTACAGAAGTAAGAGTTTGAGTTTTACTTGTGGCCATTTCTTGATTATTTTACTTCAGGTTCACACAGGGCAATAGGCGCGAAAGGGGGAAAGGGGGCACGCCGGGGGCGGGGGCGCCCGCCCCCCCCCCCCCCCCCCCCCCCCCCCCCCCCCCCCCCCCCCCCCCCCCCCCCCCCCCCCCCCCCCCCCCCCCCCCCCCCCCCCCCCCCCCCCCCCCCCCCCCCCCCCCCCCCCCCCCCCCCCCCCCCCCCCCCCCCCCCCCCCCCCCCCCCCCCCCCCCCCCCCCCCCCCCCCCCCCCCCCCCCCCCCCCCCCCGCCCCCCCCCCCCCCCCCCCCCCCCCCCCCCCCCCCCCCCCCCCCCCCCCCCCCCCCCCCCCCCCCCCCCCCCCCCCCCCCTCCCCCCCCCCCCCCCCCCCCCCCTCCCCTCCTCCCCCCCCCCCCCCCCCCCCCCCCCCCCCCCCCCCCCGCCCCTTTTCCCCCCCCCGGGGGGGGTGTTTTTGCGGGGGTTTTTTTTTTTTTTTTTTTTTTTTTTTTTTTTTTTTGTTTTTTTTTTTTTTTTTATTTTAGAATATTCAAGCAGAAGAAATATCTAATATCTAACGTTTGAGGTCATTTTCAGTCAGGGGGGGGGGGGGGGGGGGGGGGGGGTTTTGGGGGGGGGGGGGGGGGTTTGGGGGGGGGGGGGGGGGGGGGGTGGTGGGGGGGGGGGGGGGGGGGGGGGGGGTATTGAAAAAAAATTAATTTTTTATTTTTTTTTTTTTTTTTTTTTTTTCAGGGCTATCTGTATTAACTGACTCTGGAACATGGAAGCAGGTGGAAGATGGGGCTACTAGATCTGAATTGCAAAAAAATGTACTAGCAGGACATTATAGCAAATTCATCTGTTGGTTGCTAGGATTTTTTGCAATTCCCAAATCTGTCGCCCTAGACCACGGGTGTCAAACTCTAGATCCGGCCGGCGGGGTGCTTAATCCAGCCTGGAATTAGCAAAGGACTGCCCAGTGGTGCCTCTGCTTGCAAAAATGGGGCACAAGGGAGCCACACGCAGCCTCCATGCACCCCATTTTCTGCCTGGACAGCCTCCTGCAGCACCCTGCTGGTCAAAATGGGGTGTGGGCCCCCGCGCACCCCATTTTAGCGGACAGAGTGCTGTAGGAAGCCATCTGTCCCGTCTCCCCCCCCCCAATAGGGTCCAGTTTGATCCCCCACCCCACCCTGGCCAGAACCTCTGCTTTTAGACATGTCCTTTTAAAACCAAAAAAAATCCTGATAAATCATAAGACTTCTCTTCCAAGGCAAAGCTTGTTTGCTTGTTTATCGTGGGATTCATAACCCATGTTTTTCGCTTATTCCGAACCTCAAGCAAGTTGCAACATTAAAAATGCAAAGTATGCAACCAAACAGAACGAATGCAATTAAATTCAGAATCAAATTTACAGTCCATCATGTCTGTCAGGGCCAGGACATTAAACCAGAATTAAATCCTACCAGCAACTGACCTGTCATTGGAAAAAACTAGACCTCCAGTTTGAAGAGCCTCCTGCCTTTCCGGCTTTGCTTCATTTGCAAAGCTGGGGGGGAAATGGGAGTCCAGCCTCAGCATGTCCTAATTTCTCCACCACAGTCACATTGCAGGTTTCTCTCCTGGCAGTTACTATTTCAAGGCCAAACTATATTCCCAATTTGCCTGCTAGCTTCATAAACACACCCCACAATACACAGCCACATATAATAAAATTGAAAAGAGACAGCAGTTCTTTCTGTATTAGAACCCAAGCTCCTACGATTTTATTTTATTTCATTTCATTTTATTTTATTTTATTTTATTTATTATTTTATGTATTATTTTATTTATTTTATTTTTGAGGACAGACAAATTAAAGGATTTCCAAACTGGAAAATCTATTTTATTTTAGTTATTACATTTTTTTATATCCCACCTATATTATTTTATAAGTAATTCAAGGTGGTGAACATATCTAATATTTTTACTTCTACTACTGATTTTCCTCACAACAACAACTCTTTAAGGTGGGTTGGGCTAAGAGTGAGTGACTGGCCCAAAGTCATCCAGCCAGTTTTCAAGCTTAAGGTGAAACTAGAACTCACAGTCTCCTGGTGATTGGCCCAAAGTCACACAGCTGTCTCTCATGCCTAAGGCAGGACTAAAACTCATTGTCTCCTGGTGATTGGCCCAAAGTCACACAGCTGTCTTTCATGCCTAAGGTGGGATTAGAACTCACCGTCTCCTGGTGATTGGCCCAAAGTCACCCAGCTGTCTTTCACGCCTAAGGTGGGACTAGAACTCATGGTCACCTGGTGATTGGCCCAAAGTCACCCAGCTGGCTTTCATGCCTAAGGCAGGACTAGAACTTCCCATCTCCTAGTTTCAAGGCCACCATCTTAATCATCACATCAAATTCTCTCTTTCTATTCAATGTACCACCTTTGTCCCATGGAGAAGAAGTCATGAAATCTCTACCCAGAGATGTTCTGGCTGAGAGGTCCTTCAGCATTGTGGTACTAAAAGGAGGCTAGTATCTTTTGCCCCCCAGTAGCTTCTACCCAAAGAGGTAAAAGGCTGTGTCTCCCAGTGTGAAACTATGACCCATGCACAAGAATGTCGAACTCCACAGAAGGGAAAAACGTTTTTATGACCGCAACTCAAGACCATAAAATGCCACCCAGCCTTTCAACTTCTCCAAACTCTGATTCGCTGCTCTTTTTTTTTATGGTCCTGAGCTGACCAAATAAAGGTGTTGGCCTCATGTAATTTATACCATGTAAAAATGCAGTACGGGTAGTCCTCGGCTTACGACCACAATTCGGCCCAACATTTCTGTTGCTAAGCGAGGCGCTTCTTAAAGTGAACGTTGCCCCATTTTACAACCTCCCTTGCCACAGTTGTTAAGTGAATCATTGCTTAGTCACACGGTTGTTAAGTGAATCTGGCTTCCCCATTGACTTTTCTTGTCGGAAGGTTGCAAAAGGGGACCCTAGAAACGTCGTAAACATGAGCCAGTAAGCCAAGCATCTGAATTTTGATCACGTGACCAGGGGGCGGGGGGGGGATGCTGCAAATGGTTGCAAGCATGAAAAATGGTTAAAAGTCACCATTTCAGTGCCATTTTAACTTCGAACAGTCACTAAACAAACCGTTGGAAGTCAAGGACTACCTGTAAAAATGATAAAATGCCAAATGGGAAAATATTGCCCAATGTAAGGGAAGAATCAAATTCTTTGGGCCCTGAAGAAAGCTGGATGTTTAGATCGATATACATCTGGGAACTTGCTTCTTTTTTGCTTCTCAATTTAAAGTCCCGTGGACTTCAACTCCCAGAATTCCCCAGCTGGCCATGCCCGCAATGTTGCTGTGAGGAAAAGAGGAGGAATAATAATATAATAATAATGCAAAAATAATAAAGTTGGGATACAAATAAACAAACCAACTTTAGGATTGGTTGGCACCTTGATGGCCTTCCTTGCTACCTTTATATTTTAAACTATTTTATTCCAGTTTTTATCTGCTTCTTTTTTTTTCTTTTTATCTTTTGAGGTATTGGATTTTTACATGGATTTTAGGTTTTAATTGTACATTGCCCATCTTTTGTGAGTGAGAGGAATGGCATCTAAATTTGACAAATAGAAAAATATAGATGAGTTATCTTTTTAACCATCATAATGTCCCAGTGGTCTGCAGCAGCTGGATTTCGCTCAAGCCAGCCCCAGATTAGGAATTATCATAGTAATAAATCCAGGGAATAGATTGCAATTTTTTCCCCCTGCTATCCAGGAAAAATCTAGAGAATTTTAAAAAGAATAAATGAAAATACAGGTAGTCCTCGACTTGCGACAACAACGGAGTCCAAAATTTCTGTTGCTAAGTGAGAAACCGTTAAGTTCCATTTTACAATCTTTCTTGCCACCGTTGTTAAGTGAATCGCTGCAGTTGTTAAGCTAGGAATCCAGGGGTTAAGCAGATCTGGCTTCCCCATTGACTTTTCTTGTCAGAAGGCCGCAAAAGTTGATCATGTGGCTTCAGGACACTGCAACCGTCGTAAATATGAGTCAGTTGCCAACCCAAGCCCCTGAATTTTGATCATGCGACCGAGAAGATGCAGTAATGGGTGTAAGGGTGTAAGCCTTTGAACGGTCACTAAGTGAACTCTTGTAGATATCGGAGGGGCTCCCACAAAGATGACGGAGTCAAGCTATTCTCCAAAGCACCTGAAGGCAGGACAAGAAGCAACGGGTGGAAACTAATCAAGGAGAGAAGCAACTTAGAAATAAGGAGAGATTTCCTGACAGTTAGAACAATTAATCAGTGGAACAACTTGCCTCCAGAAATTGTGAATGCTCCAACTCAGGAAGTTTTTAAGAGGATGTTGGATAACCATTTGTCTGAAGTGGTGTAAGGTTTCCTGCCTAAGCAGGGGGTTGGACTAGAAGACCTCCAAGGTCCCTTCCAACTCATTCTATTCCTTTCCTTTCTATTCCTTTCTATTCTGTGTCCTTTCTACTAACCAAACATGGAGGAAATCCTCTTCTAAAACTCAGAGCCGTTTCTATTTTTGTATCTCCCCGTTTGTTCATTTTTTTTTTCCTCCTCTGGCAAGGATGAACAGACGCAGAGCCCAAACAAGAGCTCTTGTGTCTTTAATCCATGTAAAGATGAGAGAATATGGATAGCTGCAATATGTCTTGCCAGCATGACAGAAGCTACAACTAACCAGCACCGAGATTATGAAGCATTACCTTATCGGTTCATCATTTAGTTGTGTGTATCGTAGCAGAGTTGGGCGGCTCAATTTAAATCCGATCTGGGGTCAGGAGGATATGCCATCAAGTATTAATCTATTCTGTCAAGTTCCACCCCCATTTCCCCCCCAAGAAATATATACGTAAGCAACGGTGACAAATAACTTTTCTCCATTGGTCATTTTTGCATGCATCTTCCTTGACTCCATGCAATTTTCCACATTTCTGTTGCGCTTATTCAGCTTCTCCAAATGCCGCGTATCTATTTTTGATGCTGGGATATATTTTTAGACAGACACTTGCGGGATGCTTGAATTATTCACCCAGCTGCCTCACCGTGGATTTAGCTGATTGCATCATTCTAGGAAATCCGCTGGTTTCTTTGGCATCTTGTGATATGCACATCAGAAATTAGGAACATACAAGGAGCCCATAAACTTGCAGCCACCGTTGAGCCAAAAATTTCCAAGATGGTTAAGTGAATTTCTGCCCCATTTTACAACCTTTCCTAAGAGAACACCTGAGGTTGTTAAGTTAGACACACGGTTGTTAAGTGAATCTGGCCACCCCCATTGATTTTGGTGGTTAGAAGATTGCAAAAGGTAATCACGTAACCCAGAGTTGGTATTCAGCCAGTTCTGACAGGTTCTAGAGAACTGGTAGAGGAAATTTTGAGTAGTTCGGAGAACCGGCAAATGCCACCTCTGACTGGCCCCGCCCCCATCTATTCCCTGCCTTCCAAGCCCCAGCTGATTGGCTGGGTCTTCTTTGGTTGCCCTGCACAGGAGAACAGAGCTGGAAAGCAGGTTAGTGGGATGGGGAGGGAAGGGGGATTTTGCAGTAACCTTCCCCTGCCACACCCATCACACCACGCCCACCAAGCCACGCCCACAGAACCGGTAGTAAACAAATTTGAATACCACCACTGACGTAACCCTGGGACACTTCAACCGTCATAAGTACATGACAGTTGCCCAGTGTCTGAAATTTGAACACGTGACCATGGGGATGCTGCAACAATGTGAAAAATGATCTGAAGTTACTATTTAGTGCTGTTATAACTTCAAGCGGTCGCTAAATGAACGGTTGTAAGCAGTGGTGGGATTCAACTGGTGTAACAACCTGTTTGGTGAGCGCGTGCGCTTTGGACAGACAAAGGCAGGGGTGGGTAGGCGGGGCCAACTAATTGCCGGAACTACCGGTTCGCCCGAACCAGTCCAAACCGGCGGAATCCCACCCCTGGTTGTAAGTCAAGGACTATCTATATGAGTCGCAGCTACCTAGATCTCATTGAAATGACATTTCTACGTAAACCAAACAGGCTAGCAAGTTTTTAAGAGGAGGTTGGACAGTCACTTCTCCTATGGGTAGTTTAATTGAGCTGTCCAGAAGGTTGGAGGAGATAGATCGTCCTTGGGATGCATTCCAGCTCTACAATTCTATGTTTTAAGCAGCTATTGGATGCTAATGGAGGGAAACTAATCAAGGAGAGAACCGACCTAGAATTAGGGAGAAATTTCCTGCAAGCTTAGAACAATTAATCCGTGGAACGACTTGACTCCAGAAATGGTGGCTGCTCCCTCGCTGGAGGTTTTCAAGAAGAGATTGGACAACCATTTGTCTGAAACGGTATAGGGCTGTGATGGTGAACCTATGGCACGCATGCCACAGGTGCCACGCAGAGCCATTTGTGCAGGCACGCAAGCCCTAGCCAAACTTACCTGCACATGTGTGTGCCTCCCAGCTGACTTTTGGCCCATTTGTGGCCTTTTTCGCTCTCCCGGGGGCTCGAGGAAAGCCTCTGCAGCCTTTGGAGGCTGAAAAACGGGCCCGTTTCGGCACTTCCGGAAATACCGGAAGTGCTGAAACCAGAAGTGTCAAAACGGGCCCGTTTTCAGCCTCCAAAGGCTGCAGAGGCTTCCCTCAAGTCCCCAGGAGGGTGAAAACGGGCTCCAGGGGCCCTCTGGAGGCTGAAAACGAGCACTTCCGGTATTTCTGGAAGGCCCATTTTTTGGCCACCTGAGGCTGCTCGAGCCTCCGGGAGGGCGAAAAAGGCCTCAAATGGGCGGAAAATCAGCTGGGAGGCATGTGCAGTGCAGCTAAGGGGGGAATTGCACACGCATGCGCAGGGCGTCACACATTGCATTGTGGGTGCTGGCACGCACATGCTTTCGACACACCACAACAAAAAGGTTCATCATCACCGGTATAGGGTCTCCTGTCTGAGCAGTGGGTTGGACTAGAAGACCTCCAAGGTCCCTTCCAACTCTTATTCTGTTGGTCTATTGTTGGTAGCCCTAGCCTATCCATTACATGAATTCTACAGAATTCATTTGCTTCATTTTTCGTGGCTTTGCTGATTGAAATGATTTAATTTACCTGGTCTGGAGACAGAAATTAGTTTACATAAGGTTTAGCGCCACTGTTGCTCTGTATTCTGAGTCTCTATGGACTACTGAATTTATAGCCTTCCAAATCAATCACAGGTAACAGCCAGTCTTACTTTTGAATTTGAAAAGGTCTCATGGCTCTTAAATAGCAGCCGAAATGAACAGCACATAGTATTTTGTTTGCTTAGTATTCAGATCTCCACAATTAGAACATCCAAGCCCCAGTTAAATAAATAATTGTTTTTTCCAGCCAAGGATGGATCTTTTCATACCTGATATGTAGGAGAGTAGAATGTAATAAATAAATAAAAAATCAGGGAGCAGAGATTGTGAATGCATGTTTACATTCTGGACGTTGCTCCATTTTTGGCACAAGGTAAATGCTGAATAACGATTGCGATTGTGCTATACATACCAAGGTGCCTGAGCAAATAGACAACTCTATTAATGTGAGCTGTTCTGTCTCTTTGCAGGCAAAGTGATCCGGTGGGCAGCAGATCACACTCCTGGCAGCCAGCCAAGTTCCCAGAGACCCCAGCCGATCTCAGTATGATGCAAGTATCTCAGGGGACGATAAGCAGTCCTTGGCACCAGGCCTACCATCCGAGGTAACTCTTGCCACGTCTTGACCACAGATCAGCCCTTGAGAAGGGGGTGGGGTTGTGGTGTGGTGTATGTCAAGATGTACGGATGGAAGAGAAGGAAGGAAGGAGAAAAAGGGAGGGAGGAAAAAGAAAGCAGGTGAGGAAGGAAGGAAGGAAGGACGGAAGGAAGGAAGAAAGGAAGGAGAGAAAAGGGAGGGAGGAAAGAAGAAAGGTGAGGAAGGAAGGAAGGAAGGAAGGAAGGAAGGAAGGAAGGAAGGAAGGAGAAAGGAGGAGAGGAAGAAAGGAAAAGGAAGGAGAAAGGGGAGGAAGGAAGGAGAAAGGAAGGGAGGGAAGAAGGAAGAAAAGGAAGGAAGGAGAAAGGGGAGGGAGGAAGAAAGGAAGAAAAGAAGGAGAAAGGGAATGGAAGGAGAAAGGGGAGGAAGGGAGGAGAAAGGAAGGGAGGAAGAAAGGAAGGAAGGGAGGAAGAAGAAAGGGGAGGAAGGAAGGAGAAAGGAAGGGAAGGAAGGAAAGGAAAGAAGGAAGGAGAAAGGGGTGGAAGGAAGGAAGGAGAAAGGAGGAGAGGAAGAAAGGAAAAGGAAGGAGAAAGGGGAGGAAGGAAGGAGAAAGGAAGGGAGGGAAGAAGGAAGAAAAGGAAGGAAGGAGAAAGGGGAGGGGAGGAAGAAAGGAAGAAAAAGAAGGAGAAAGGGAATGGAAGGAGAAAGGGGAGGAAGGGAGGAAGAAAGGAAGAAAAGGAAGGAAGGAGAAAGGGGGTGGAAGGAAGGAAGGAGAAAGGAGGAGAGGAAGAAAGGAAGAAAAGGAGAAAGGGAATGGAAGGAAGGAAGGAGAAAGGGGGTGGAAGGAAGGAAGGAGAAAGGAGGAGAGGAAGAAAGGAAGAAAAGGAAGGAAGGAAGGAGAAAGGGGGTGGAAGGAAGGAAGGAGAAAGGAGGAGAGGAAGAAAGGAAGAAAAGGAGAAAGGGAATGGAAGGAAGGAAGGAGAAAGGGGAGGAAGGGAGGAAGAAATGAAGAAAAGGAAGGAGAAAGGGGGTGGGAGGAAGGAAGGAAGTAGTGGATAATTTCTTGAAGTTTGGACAGAAAAAGCCCTCATTACATACTGCTGTGTCATGATGCTTCCAGTAATGATTTAGTCTATTAGTAACAAAATGACAGAGTTGGAAGGGACCTTGGAGGTCTTCTAGTCCAACCCCCTGCTTAGGCAGGAAACCCTATGCCATTTCAGACAAATGGCTGTCCAATCTTTTCTTTAAAAACTCCAGTGGTTTTTTAAAGTAGTATGTCACAGGACGCTGATACAGGTAGTCCTCGACTTACGAACCCAAGTGAGCCCAAAATTTCTGTTGCTAACCGAGACAGTTGTTAAGTCAGTTTTAACCCATTTTACGACCTTTCTTGCCTCGGTTGTTAAGTGAATCAGTGCAGTTCTCAAGTTAGTAACACGGCTATGAAGTGAATCTGGCTTCCCCATTGACTTTGCTTGTCAGAAGGTTGCAAAGGGGGATCCCATGACCGCAGGACACTGCAGGCGTCATAAATGTGAGTCAGTTGCCAAGACTCTGAATTTTGATCATGTAGAACAAGGGTCTTCAAACTTGACAAGTTTAAGGCTTGTGGGCTTCAACTCCCAGAATTCCTGAGCCAACATGACTGGGAGGAGGAATTCTGGGAGTTGAAGTCCACAAGTCTTAAAGCTCTCAAGTTTGAAGACCCCTGATGTAGAAGCTGCAACCATTGTAAATGTGAAAAACAATTATAAGTGCCCTTTGTAACTTTGAATGGTCACTAAACGAATTGCCGTAAGTTGAGGACTACCTGTATATGCAATCTTCTTAACTTAAAGCCCTCTTCTTGGACTTCAGCACCAAGAATCCCCAGCCAGCATGGCCTAGAATTGAAAACCCAACACATTTGAAGGACACCTGTTTGTAGGCAGCTGGATTGGCAAACCCAGTTCTATCCTCTTCAAAGTAGCAGTGATAATTATTTGTGGGGGGTTTTTTTTGGCGTCCCAGCCTTCTTGGGAAGGGATGTTGTCATTCTGTTCCCTAATTTTTTTCACCTCCCAGTGTCCTCCGAGGGCAACCTTGGTTGATGACTTCATGAAATTGTTGAGCTTGACCAGTTTTCTGCTTACGTTCTCACAGCCATCCCTCGGTGCCTTCTTTCCCATCCTGCCGGTTTAATTTCACAAAGTACAAGAAAACATCTCCAGTCTTGTTGGGAGTTTCCCAAAAGGCCATTGCTCTCTCAGCACCTTAAAAAGGGAAGAAGAAGGGGAAAAAAAGAAGAAAACTTAGAAAAGGATTTCTCCCTTTCCCCACTCCCTTTCTCCTGATCTTCCTTCCTCTCATGATGTCTGAATATTTTGGTGATGTTTAGGATGCTTGTGATGAATTTCATGGGTTGGAGTTGACTCACACGCATTTTCCCGGCAAAGCCGCCTCCTCCGGAGATCTCCTCTGTCTATTTTTCTCCCCACCCTTTGCAGTGATAAATAAGAGACATGTGTTGCAATGTCAAAATCGTTCTTTCTAGGAAACCAGGATGACTGCACACTAAGAACAGCACGAGGCCCAAATATGGCTTTTCGCCCATCCTCTATAAACTAAACTTATCCCTCCGTCCCTTTATAAATCCATTCCGCTGCCTGTCTCTCTCTCCTCTCGTGCGCAAGAAAGGAAGAAAGGAGAAAGGGAATGAAAGGAAAGGAAGGAGGAAGGGGAGGAAGGGAGGAAGAAATGAAGAAAAGGAAGGAGAAAGTGGGTGGGAGGAAGGAAGGAAGTAGTGGAGAATTTCTTGAAGTTTGGACAGAAAAAGTCCTCATTACATACTGCTGTGTCATGATGCTTCCAGTAATGATTTAGTCTATTAGTAACAAAATGACAGAGTTGGAAGGGACCTTGGAGGTCTTCTAGTCCAACCTCCTGCATAGGCAGGTAACCCTATGCCATTTCAGACAAATGGCTGTCCAATCTTTTCTTTAAAAACTCCAGTGGTTTTTTAAAGTAGTGTGTCACAGGACGCTGATACAGGTAGTCCTCGACTTACGAACCCAAGTGAGCCCAAAATTTCTGTTGCTAACCGAGACAGTTGTTAAGTCAGTTTTAACCCATTTTACGACCTTTCTCGCCTCGGTTGTTAAGTGAATCAGTGCAGTTCTCAAGTTAGTAACACGGCTATGAAGTGAATCTGGCTTCCCCATTGACCTTGCTTGTCAGAAGGTTGCAAAAGGAGATCCCATGACCCCAGGACACTGCAGGCGTCATAAATGTGAGTCAGTTGCCAAGACTCTGAATTTTGATCACGTAGAACAAGGGTCTTCAAACCTGACAAGTTTAAGGCTTGTGGGCTTCAACTCCCAGAATTCCTGAGCTAACCTGACTGGGAGGAGGAATTCTGGGAGTTGAAGTCCACAAGTCTTAAAGCTCTCAAGTTTGAAGTCTCCTGATGTAGAAGCTGCAACCATTGTAAATGTGAAAAACAATTATAAGTCCCTTTTTTTCCTGTGCCCTTTGTAACTTCGAATGGTCACTAAACGAATTGCCGTAAGTTGAGGACTACCTGTATATGCAATCTTCTTAACTTAAAGCCCTCTTCTTGGACTTCAGCACCAAGAATCCCCAGCCAGCATGCCCTGGAATTGAAAACCCAACACATTTGAAGGACACCTTTTTGTAGGCCGCTGGATTGGCAAACCCAGTTCTATCCTCTTCAAAGCAACAGTGATAATTATTTGTGGGGTTTTTTTTGGCGTCCCAGCCTTCTTGGGAAGGGATGTTGTCATTCTGTTCCCTAATTTTTTTCACCTCCAAGTGTCCTCCGAGGGCAACCTTGGTTGATGACTTCATGAAATGGTTGAGCTTGACCAGTTTTCTGCTTACGTTCTCACAGCCATCCCTCGGTGCCTTCTTTCCCATCCTGCCGGTTTAATTTCACAAAGTACAGAAAACATCTCCAGTCTTGTTGGGAGTTTCCCAAAAGGCCATTGCTCTCTCAGCACCTTAAAAAAGGAAGAAGAAAAAAAAAAAGAAGAAAACTTAGAAAAGGATTTCTCCCTTTCCCCCACTCCCCTTCTCCTGATCTTCCTTCCTCTCATGATGTCTGAATATTTTGGTGATGTTTAGGATGCTTGTGATGAATTTCATGGGTTGGAGTTGACTCACACGCATTTTCCCGGCAAAGCCGCCTCCTCCAGAGATCTCCTCTGTCTATTTTTCTCCCCCACCCTTTGCAGTGATAAATAAGAGACATGTGTTGCAATGTCAAAATCGTTCTTTCTAGGAAACCAGGATGACTGCACACTAAGAACAGCACGAGGCCCAAATATGGCTTTTCGCCCATCCTCTATAAACTAAACTTATCCCTCCGTCCCTTTATAAATCCATTCCGCTGCCTGTCTCTCTCTCCCTCTCGTGCGCATGCATATTCACGCTAACCCTGTGTTCCCTTTTGTCTTTGTGTGTGTGTCTCTTTCTCACTGGCTCCGGTCTTCAGTTCCTCCACCAATGACCTGTCCAACTTCGACCATGGCTTTTTAAGAAGAAGTCCTGACCAGAACAGTTCCAGGGGAAGCATGGAGAGTCTGGACCATCTGCCGTCGGGATACGCCCATCCTTCCTGCCATCTTTCGCCGGCCAAATCCACCAGTAGCATCGACCAACTGGGTCACCTTCACAGCAAGCGGGATTCCGCTTACAGCTCTTTCTCCACCAGCTCCAGCACCCCGGAATATCAGCTGCCTCCCTTCTGCAAGGAGAGGTCCTACTCCATGGAGAACGTGCATTCCCGGGCCAGGCCGCAAGAAGGTGGCATGCGTCAAGCAGACATCAGGTACATTAAGACGGTCTACAATGCCCAGAGAGGAGTTTCAGAGGAATATGAAGTGAAGTCTTCTGCTCTCGTCCCCAGCAGTGAGGCCCACCCTCAAGGGTACAGCGCCAGCAGGCCGCATGGCCACCACAAAGGTCCACAGGCGCGGAATTCATTGGACAACGAGAGCCAGTACACCAAAGGGCCTCCCATGCCGCCCACCCGAAGTGATAGCTACGCGGCACTCAGGCACCATGACAGGCCCAGTTCTTGGTCTAGTCACGAACAAAGAAAGGCCTTGAGGACCCATTCTAAAAATGCTTGGCTTCTCCTAGGCCAGGGCACGCCGCCTACTGGACAGCTCTCAAAACCGGCATTCCTAGAAGGGCAACTCCACACCGTCATGGAGAGGAGTCCAGAGGGCAGTCCCATCATGAAGCCCAAACAAGGTTACCCCCAAGCTACTCAACCAGGACAGCCGCTGCTACCTACCGGCGTTTACCCCGTTCCTTCTCCCGAACCACATTTTGCTCAGGTTCCTCACCCTTCGGCGAACAACAGCGGGCTGGTGTACCCGGCACTTGCCAAAGAGAGCGGACACGCTCCGGCTCCGGCTTCTTTTCCCGCATCCTACGAAAAGGCCATGCCCGGTAAGCCTCTTCCTGTCGTGGATGAGAACGGAAACCAGAGCATTCCAAGCAAATCAACCGTCTTCTACCATCCTGAATGTGGACCTTCCGGAGCAGGGAAGAAAAAGATGGACAACGAGACTTCGAAAGTCGTCTTGTACAGGACCCATCCCCAAGCTTACCCAACCTCTCCGAGACAGGAGGACGAAGCAGAGCCCACCTATAATATAGCACAACCCAACATCCAAGAAAGTGCGAACGAGGCCCAGTACTTGAACCATGCCTTTCAGCCTTGGTCATTTCACCTACGGGATGCGATGGCTGAGAGCAAAGCCTGCTGCCCGTCAAAGGCATACAGTTCAGAAGATCAACAAGCGGATAGGAATGCCAACCTGCCAATAAATGAGTGCGATCCTACCGCACAAAGCCAGTGGAATCCCAACAAGGCGAAGCAGTACCTGTTCTCTTCCTTGCAAAATATCCCAGAGAGTACTCAGCTTCAAAACCTCATGGATTTGAAGGAGATGCAATCAGGAAGGAATTGTCTGGGTGCCAAGTGGCATATTGTTAACTATGCCAACCAGGAAGAAAAGGATGTTAAAGAGCAGGTTCCAGAATATTGGCAGGACAGAGAATGGCATGCCACAGAAGATCACCGAGATGCCATTACTAGTGCTGATTATAGCCACGACACGGAACCAAATTTGGAGGAATCTTCCTCTCCGTTGCTCCCAAAGACCTCCGATTTCAGAGCTGACCAGTTCCGATCTTGCAGCAACAACAGCTTTCAGCCCCCCTGGTCTGGGAAAAAGGAATCTAGAAAGACCCGATGTACTGTGCTGGAGAAGGTCAGCAAGATAGAGCGACGGGAACAAGGCCATCAGCGTCCACAGAGCGCAAATAGCTTGAGCCAAAATTCAAAGAAGTCCGCCGTTGAAGATAGCCGACGTAGACATAACTCTCAAGAATACGGTCAATTGCTGGATGAACACGGCAGGCCGGCCAGCACAAATAACTCCGACCTGTACCCAAATGTACTCTACCTAAATGAAAGAAGTAGTAGCAAACCAGAAAAGTCCAACCGGTATTCTGCAGAGCAGCAGAGGGTAATCGCAGCGGCTTTGGTAGCACCGCCTGATCATCAGAGCACCTACCGCCACGGGTGCTCCAGCAAGGAGTCACACAAAAAGTCTGGGCAGCTACAAAGGAGCAGAAGTACGTTCCAACTGTTGGATGAAGCCGAGAGAGAGGTCTTACAGAAAGTCAGTGGTGCCAAGGAACCGCACGGTTCGCAGCGAGATGCCCCCGTTAACAGGACCTACAGGAACAGCATTAAGGATGCCCAGTCGAAAGTTTTGAGGGCCACCTCGTTCAGACGCAAGGACCTCAACATTAGCCCTGCCTTTGGGAAGGAGGTTCAGAGGAGTACCCCAAGACCCGCTTCAGCCCACACCGGGATGAGGAGCACAACAGCTTCTCCGCATACCCCAAAGGAGAGGCATAGCATCACACCGACGGAGATAAAGATGGATCCTACCAATAAAGACGGTCTCCCGGGACCTCTGCACGTGCACCGTATCGGGGGAAGGAAACGGCTGACTTCCGAGCAGAAAAAGAGGTCTTACTCTGAACCGGAGAAGATGAATGAAATAGGCGTCTCGGATAATGACCTCTCGCCGTCCTCGCTTCAGAAGAAGATGCTCCAGTTTGTCTTCCAAGAGAGCACCGTGGCTGACCGACGCAAGATCTTCGAGAAGGAGAACAAAGCTTGCTCCACCATCAATCTTTCCAGGCCGGAGCTGAAACAGCTGCAGCAAAACGCCCTGGCGGATTACATTAAGCGCAAAATTGGGAAGCGCCCCTCTTCGGCTTCCCAAGAAAGGGAAGGCTCGCAGACCCCATGCCGGCAAACGAACGGCCAAGAGAGTCAGCCTTTGTCCCCAGCTTCTAGCATGAATTCTCTCCAAGACCAGAGCCTCTTTCATACTAGGGAGTCTCTCGAATGGGCCTCTCGAATGGGCCATGTTTATTCTCCGCTGCCCGGGCTTCATGGTTGCTTTAATCCCGTTGAATTCGAGAGCAAGATGGCGGGCCACCCAAGTCATGGTGGCAGCAAAGGCTCCACGCCCAGTTGGCTAAAAGCAGATGGCCGCCCAGATCATAGAGTTAATCCAGAGCTTACCAAAAGCACTCAGACCGATCTTGACCTTTGCACCTCACCGCACCCCGTCAGTCAGGTCCTGGAGAAAAAGACGCGGCTGATCAAGAAGCCTGGGAAATCGGCTTCGGCAGAAGACTTGCTGGACAGGACAGAAAACCAGCCTATGACCATGCACGTCCGATCCAGGTCATCTCCCTCGGCGGATAAAATGTGCCAGGTAGGTACAGGTAGAGGAGAGATTTCCACAAGCTGCTCGTTGTTTGTTAATCTTGCGTCTTCTTATTTGCAAGGCACAGAGGGGCGTTTTTTGAAGCTCCACTAAACCTTGAGACAACTGAAGAACATTTTTCATTCTGTCGACACATTAGCACCTAATTTTCTGCAGCCACATTTCTGTAAATTTGGGTGGCAAGGTATTCCGCTCCCCACCCCCACCCCGCGAGGTTCGATCGTGGGTATACCTATAAAGGGAACGCGGTGACTCAGTGGCTAAGACACTGAGCTTGTTGATCTGTGAGGTCGGCAGTTCAGCGGTTCGAATCCCTAGCGCCACGTGATGGAGTGAGCTCCTGTTACTTGTCCCAGCTTCTGCCAACCTAGCAGTTTGAAAGCACGTAAAAAATAGGAGCCACTTTGATTGGAAGGTAACAGCATTCTGTGCACCTTCGGCCTTGAGTCATGCTGGCCACATGACCACGGAGACGTCTTTGGACAGCGCTGGCTCTTATTCAGCTTTGTAACGGAGATGAGCACCGCCCCCCTAGAGTCGGAAACTGCTAGCACATATGTGCAAGGGGAACCTTTACCTTTATACCTATAAAGATAGACTTACAAACCACAATTTCTATTGCTAAGCGAGGCAGTCGTTAAGTGAGTTCGTGTTAATGCCACAAAAGCGTGGCTGCTGACGGTGTTGATAAAACGGTCAGGCATTCAGGAAAGAGGGACATTGCAAATATAGATATGCAAATAGAAATTTGAAAAAGAGTTCACATGAACCTCCTAATACAGGTAGTTCTCGACTTACAACTGTTCATTTAGTGACTGTTCAAAGTTACAACGGCACTGAAAAAAGCGACTTAATGGCCGTTTTCCCACTCTTGCGTCCATTACAGCATCGCCATGGTGGTCACATGTTCAAAATTCAGAAGCTTAGCAACTGATCTGTGATGGTTGGAGTATCCTGGCCTGATGTGATTCTCTTTTGCGGCCTTCTGATGAACAAACAATAGGGAAGGCGGTCTCACTTAACGATCACGTTGCTGATTTAACAACTGCAGTGATTCACTTAACAACGGTGGCAAGAAAGGGCAAAAGGGCAAAACTCACTTGACAACTGCTTCACTTAGCGACTGACATTTTTGGCTCCATTGTGGTTGTAAGTCGAGGACTACCGGTACAGCCACCAAAAAGTTGGACACAACTAAATAGTTAAAAACAATAGCAAGGCTCCCTTGGGTTTCTTAATGGCCCTTTCCACCCCCACCCCCACCTCTGAAATCCAACCTTATTTCGTTTTTTTTAAAAGAGTAGAAAGAAGAGAAGGCCAAGCACAGGTACAAATAAAAAGGTTTGTCTCAATTTTGATAAATTTCTGGAAGACTTAATTTGAGTTGCAGTTCGTTTCCCACTGGCCCAGCTTGGACTGCCGTTATAAATATAAAGGCAGTCCAAACATATATTTATTTTTTTTGCAAGCTCTCCTCAGGGAATGTAGTGTTCCGTGCAGCCTGGCTATAAATTATACAGCTGTGTCACCCAAGGAATTTGTTTAAAGAAGAGAGGAAATTGATAGCTGTGCAATCTCGCCAGCCGATCTGTCTTCGACCCGCATTCCTTCTCCTCTGCTAGAGCTTCTCTTTTAGCCTGTCTCAGCCTGCATGCCTTATGGGTCTCCCATGTATAAATTTGGGGGGGCGTTGAAAGAGCCTCCCCCCCTGTCTCACCAGCTGCTGCCTTCCCCAGGGACAACGGAGGTAGGCAGTCTACAGCCGAAATAATCTTTGGACCCAGTAAATTATGACCGGCTGGGATCCCTGTCTCTTCAAAATATGCGATCTTTAGCATCTGGAGAAAAGCCAGTTTTGGTGGGGTTTTCGGGGTTTTCCCAAGCTTTTTTGTTTTTTTCCCCTCCCTCTGAATTTTTCATACTTGGAAACCCCAACTCTAGCCAGGGTGATCATTTAAATGCACAGAAAAATCACACCCTGATATCTCGTTGATGGGGAGCACCCATCCTATTCGATTTGGAATTCCTGCAGGGTGACCCCAGTTATTGTTTCATGGGAGCCATAGCTTATGACCAGGGGTTGAAGTTCTCCCAGCGTGACAACCAGTTCGCTATTGCAGTTATTTACCTTCAGTGTTACCTCAGGAAAGTAACAGGGCTGAAGGGCGGCAGAGCAGATCACCTGAGCAGATATAGGTATAGAGTACAGCAGAGGAGCGGACGGGCAAGCCCACTTGATGGTCGGATCCAACCAGTTTGGAGTTAGCTGGTCATCGCAGCTAGGAGTTCACCCGAACTGGTCTGAACTGGGGGAATCCCACCAGGGGTGCGATTCTACCAATCCGGCCTGGTTCTGGGGTACCGGTAGCGCTAAAAATCAGCTGGCAGACAACCAATTCGCTCCGAGCCTTTCCGACAGTCTGCAGTTGGGCCCTCCTGCCCGCCCTGCTCCTAGGTACTTTTTAACTTCTCAGCTGTTTGCGCAGCAGAGCGAATTGCTGTGTTAAACAGCTGTGAGAGGCGCAGTAGGTTAGTTTTTACCATTTTATAATGTGTGCGCAAAGCACGTGTTTGGGACACGTGCATCCACGATCGCGCGAGTCAGGCCATCCCACCCCTGCAGCCACGCCCACCAAGCCACGCCCACAGAACCGGTGGTGGGAACTTTTGAATCCTACCCCTGCGTACAACTTTTGCGTGAGCTCTGTCCCATGGATTATGAATTATTCAACTCACTGACGGGATAGGACAGTGCAGGGTAGTCCTCGCCTCACGGCTACAATTGGGCTCCAAATTTCTGTCGCTAAGTGAATTCGGCTCCATTTGACAACCTCTCTTGCCACCATTGTTAAGCGAATCGCTGCAGTTGTTAAATTATAGTAACCTGGTTGTTAAGTGAATCAGGTTGACTTTGCGTGTCAGAAGGTTGCAAAAGGGGATCACCTGACCCCGGGACACTGCAAAACCATCAAAAAATATGTGCCCGTGGCCAAGCCTCTGAATTTTGATCACGTGACCATCACGGGGATGTCGCAATGGTCTTACGCGTGAAAAAGGGTCGTACATCGCTTTTCTTCAGTGCCATCGTAACATCAGTCACTAAATGAACAGTTGTAAGGATTACTGTCAATAATGAAGACAGCACCAAGGGCCTGGATTTTGGGCACCTGAATGTGGAGGCGCTACAAGGGTTGTAAGTGGGGAAAACAGTCGTAAGTCATTTTTCCAGGATCGTAACTTCGAACAATTATTAAATCAACTATTGTAAATCAAGGATTATCCACCCATTTTGTATCATGGTGTTCATTGGGGTGCTTTGTTTTCCATAGCAGACAGAGACAGAGAGACAGAGAGAGAGACACACACACAGAGAGAGAAGAGAGAGAAGCAGAGAGTGAGAGAATAAGACAGAGAGACAGAGAGAGAGAGAGACAGAGACAGAGAAGAGAGCGAGGCAGAGAGAGACAAAGACAGAGAGACATACAGAGAGTCGGAGAGATACAGTCAGAGAGACACAGAGAGACAGAGAAAGAGACAGAGACAGACAGACAGAGACAGAGAGACACACAGAGAGACACAGAGAGAGAAAGAGAGAGAGAGACAAGATCCCTATTATTAGGGATCAACTGTCATCCTGTCTGGAAAAATCCAGATCTAACCCACGTCACCTTTTATTCTTTTTTTGTGTGTGTAACATTTTTTATTTTATATTTATCACCTTTTATTCTGAAGATCAGATAGCAAGCTGGAGAATTCAAAGAAGATTGAAATAGATTAAGAAAATTATCTTGTTTCTCGTAAGGCAGCTTTCGAAGTACTCATTTGCTTGAATCCCTTCTAATGCTGGCCTGTTCCTTGGCAGCTCGTATTTAGCTCATCCTACAGCTTTTATCTGCACTTAACCAAGCGGCACCATGATATACATATATGGGATGAAGAGAAGCTACAGCTTTATCAGCTAAAACTCCTGTTTTCTTCTGGATTACGCAATGCAGTTGTATTAGCAACAATCGTTGGAAGTCTTTTTAAGATTATAATTGGGCAAGTCATTATACCATTGGAAAATAGAGGTAGTCCTTGACTTATAACAGTTCGTTTAGTGACCTGTTACGATGGCGCTGAAAAAAAGCAACGTATGACTGTTTTTCACACTTACGACCGTTGCAACACCCCCATGGCCATGTGATCAAAATTCGGGTTCACGTTTATGATGGTTGCAGGATCCCAGGGTCACGTGAACCACTTTTGTGACCTCCTGTCAACAGGGAGGCCAGATTCACTTAACAACCAGGTTACTAATTTAACAACAGAAGTGATTCACCTGAAACAACGGTGGCAAAGAAGGTCTTAAAATGGGGCGAAACCCACTTAAGAAATGTCTCACTTAGTAACAGAGATCTTGGGCTCAGTTGTGGTCATACATCGAACACTGCCTGTAATAGACCAAAATCATTACATGAAACCCTTAAAACAGTCGACCATATACTAAATAAGCAACTGCAGCTTCCATGTTTCACTGGTACAGGGACGATAAAGCATTACAGATGGTACTTGACTTAAAGCTACAACCATTTGCAACAATTTAGCCCAAAATTTCTATTGCTTTTTTTTTTTTTGGGGGGGAGTTTTTTATTTTTAAATATACATCAATATCATTGCATAGACAGTGTGGCATCTGATTGTCAGTCATTTTGATACAAAAATAATGTTAATACAAGTGAAAAATCACTGCATTAATCAGAACGCGCATGGTTGTAATGCATATTTGTATCAGCGCATAGTCCTTCATTTTTTCAATTATTCAATATTTGCTACATCCTTCTAATAGGAATAGCATTGTTCTTGAGCGTACCTGGTAGCATCCTTTTTTCAAAATCCGATCTTAATCTCTTCGCGTTCATTTTAAATGTGTTATGCAAAAATATGTATAATAATATTTCCCCCTATTTTGAAATTTCTATTGTTAAGCAACAGGCGTACAACTACTGCTTAGTGTTGGTTCAAATTTACAACAGCACTGAAAAAAAGTGACTGATTTTCGTACGATCATTGAAAGCATTTCCCTCCCGTCACACGATCAGAATTCAGATGCTCGGCCACTGACTCATATTTACGACGGTTGCAACGTCCCTGAGTCATGGAGTCCCCCTCTTGCGACCTTCTGACAAGCAGAATTCGTGGGGAAGCCAGATTCGCTTAACCCTGTTACTGGCTTAACAACTGTAGTGATTGACTCAACAACTGTGCGAAAAAAAGATGCAAAATGGAGCAAAACCCACTTAACCAACTGTCTTGCTTAGCCACAGAAATGTTGGGCTCATTTGTGGTCATAAGTCGAGGCCTACCTGGAAATGCAGCTGTGTTGCCGAGTGCTCATTGTGCGGTCATTTGCCAGTGAGGTCATAACCTCAAGTTATAAAATGAGGACTACCTAAGCTTAATTTATACTTATTATAAGAGCCATGGTGGCGCAGTGGTTAGGGTGCAGTACTGCAGGCTACTTCTGCTGACTGCTGGCTACCTGCAATTTGGCAGTTCGATCCTGACCAGCTCCAGGTTGACTCAGCCTTCCCTCCTTCCGAGGTGGGTAAAATGAGGACCCAGTTTATTGGGGGCAATAGGCTAACTTTGTAAACTGCTTAGAGAGGGACTGTAAAGCACTGCGAAGCGGTATATAAGTCAAGGCCTACCTGGAAATGCAGCTGTGTTGCCGCGTGCTCATTTTGCTGTCATATTCCAGTGAGGTCATAACCTCAAGTTGTAAAGCGAGGACAACCTTGCTTAATTTATATCTATTATGAGAGCTGCAGTGGCACAGTGGTCAGAGTGCAGTACTGCAGGATATTTCTGCTGACTGCCGGCTACCTGTAATCTGGCAGTTTGAATCTCACCAGGCTCAAGGTTGACTCAGCCTTCCCTCCTTGCGAGGTGGGTAAAATGAAGGCCCAGATTGTTGGGGGGCAATAGGCTGACTCTGTAAACCGCTTAGAGAGGGCTGTAGGTCTAAGCACTATTATTTGATAAGGAAGGAAGGAAGGAAGGAAGGAAGGAAGGAAGGAAGGAAGGAAGGAAGGAAGGAAGCCATTGCAGCACAGTGGTTAAAATGCAATATTGCAGACTGACTCTGTCCACTGCCATCAGTTCGATCCTGGACGGCTCAAGGTTGATTCAGCCAACCATCCATCCTTCCAAGGTCAGTAAAATGAAGACCCAGATTGTTGGGGGCAATAGGTTGACTCTCTAAATGGCTTAGAGAGGGCTGGAAAGCACTGTGAAGTGGTACATAAGTCTTAAGTGCTATTGCTATGCAATCTAATACCCACTGTCCTTGTCTGCTGAACCATCCCTGGGGCCTGACATTCCCAATAGCATCCCAATTAAACAATCTTATTTTGCTTTTAAGATAGTTAGGAGAATTAATCCCCCTCGGGGGCGGGGTTCCCATCCTAGCCAACAACTTTATTCCTTGCGTTCTCATATCTAGACTACCGGATGCAGGTAATTATATACTTGCGAGGCTCACTCAAAACCACGGGCTTTTCTTAAGCAGCAATAAAGCAGTAGCATGAAACAAAGATCTAATCTAATCTCACCCAGATCCTAAATATTTCAACTGGTTTCTTTTTGCCTTTCGTAATTCTCAAAACGAGCAAGGAAAAAGATGTTTTTTTTCTTTTTGAGAGTTTAACAAAAGTCGCCCAAGACCAAGAAAGAGGACGAGCCAATTGCTGGATGTGTATCTGTTATTTCCAGGTTTTCCAGCAGAAGTTTTAGGCTTTTAATATTTTACATGGCAGGCAGAAATGTGTCAGGGAAGAGGATATGCAGATGCAGTGATAGATTTTTTTTTGCCAAAAAAAATAGATAATTAGCTAGCATAGGAGACAGAAGCAGAGACCAGTCCTTTTCCGTCTGTGAACACAGAGGCAATTCAATTAACCTGCCCTTCCAAAACATTTTTCTTCTTCTTCCTTCTGTCCACTTGAGCGCAAGTAGTCCTCAACTTAACGACTACAACTGAGCCCACAATTTCCATGTCACATGTTCAAAATTCAGGCACCTGACTTGGGAAGGTTGCAAATGACAATCACATCACCCCAGGGAAGTTGGAACTGTGGCTAAACGTGCCAGTTGTCAAAATGTGCAAATATTGATCATGTGACTTTGGGGATGCCGCAATGATCGTAAGCACAAGGACTGGTCATAAGCAGAGGTGGTATTCAGCAGGTTCGGACATTTTGAGTAGTTTGGAGAACCGGCCAATCCCACCTCTGACTGGCCCCGCCCCCATTCATTCTCTGCCTCCCAGCTGATCGGCTGGGTCTCCTTTGGTTCCCTTGCACAGGAGAACAGAGCTGGAAAGCAGGTTAGTGGGGTGGGGAGGGAATGGAGATTTTGTAGTATCCTTCCCCTGCCATGTCCACCAAGCCACACCCACAGAACCGGTAATAAAACGTTTAGAATCCCACCACTGGTCATAAGTCACTGACTTCAGTTCTGTTGTAACTTCTAATGGTTGCTAAATGAACGGTTGTTGTGAGGAAAGGAAAAAAGAAACCTCGCCCTTTAAGGAATAGGCAACACAACTCCTAACAGCTGTAAGTCGAGGACTACCCATAAAGCAGTCATCGTGGGATGCCCGTGGCCTGACAGCCACATTTGTTAAATGAATCACTGAAGTTGTTAAATTAGAAACATGGTTGTTAAGTGAAACTGGTTTCCCCCATTGACTTCGCTTGTCAGAAGGTCGCAAAAGGCAATCATGGGACACTGCAACTGTCATAAATATGAACCCGTTGTCAAGCATCCAAATGTAAATCACGTGACCACGAGGAAGCTGCAACGGTCATAAGTGTGAAAAATGGTCATAAGTCACTTTTTTCAGTGCCGTTGTAACTTTGAATGGTTAGTAAACAAACTGTTGTGAAGTTGAGGACTATCTGCATTAGCGTGGGTACCCAAACATTATTTGCTGAAGTTCTCTTTTACAAAATAATGTGGCTTTTTAATTTGCTTTTAACTTCCTATCTCTTCTCCTTAAGGATTTCCAGGTGGAAGACAGTAATCAAATCTCTCATTTTATGAAAGATCCTTTCTACGTACTGGGTGCTACAAGCAGGTAAGCATGTTTGTATGGGGGTTTGTGTAATTGTTTGTTTTTGCAGGCCTGTTAAATGCCTAGAAATGTTGATTGCAAAATCTACAGCTGTAAAAATCACTAAGCTTGCTCCATCGGTCATCATTGAGGGTGTCCTTTTCTTCAACCCAAGAGCTCCGCGCAATTCCAAAGACTCATCACCCAAATTGGGCTAGTTTTAATTATTCATAGATTGCTTCCTCAAACATGGTGGGCTTTGCGTCAGAGCAAGAGAGGAGGGAAGCTAGAAACGACAGCCTAACAATGCAGAGGAAGGAGGGAGCGAGGGAAGGAAGGAAGGAGGGGAGGGAGGAGAGGAGGTGAGAGAGAGAAGAAAAGGGAGAGGAGAGAGAAAAGAAAAAAGGGAGGGAGGAGAGAGAAAGAGAAAGAAAAAGAAAAAGGGAGAAGGAAGAAAGAAAGAGAGGAAAAAGAAAAGAAAGGAAAAAAGAAAGAAAGAAAGAAAAGAAGAGGAAAGGGAGGGAGGGAGAGAAAAAGAAAAAGGGAGGGAGGAGAGAGGAAAGAAAAGAAAAAGGGAGAAGGAAGAAAGAAAGAGAGGGAAAAGAAAAGAAAGGAAGAAAGAGAAAGAAAGAAAGAAAGAAAGAGAAGGAAAGGGAGGGAGGGAGAGAAAAGAAAAGGGAGGGAGGAGAGGGAAAGAAAAGAAAAAGGGAGAAGGAAGAAAGAAAGAGAAGGAAAAGAAAAGAAAGGAAGAAAGAGAAAGAAAGAAAGAAAAGAAGGGAAAGGGAGGGAGGGAGAGAAAAAGAAAAAGGGAGGGAGGAGGAGAGAGGGAAAGAAAAAGAAAAGGGGAGAAGGAAGAAAGAAAGGGAAAAGAAAAGAAAGGAAGAAAGAGAAAGAAAGAAAAGAAGGGAAAGAGGAGAGAGGGAAAGAAAAAGAAAAAGGGAGAAGGAAGAAAGAAAGAGGGAAAAGAAAGAAGGAAGAAAGAAAGAAAGAAAGAAAATAAAAAAAGAAAAGATAGAGGGAGGAGAGAGAGAGAAAAGAGGGAGAAGAAAGGATGAATAATTAGCGTTAAGAGAGCATTCAAACACACGCTTCTCATCCAATTACATCAGCTTGAGCGAAAGGCTGGCTCTGCCAGAACGATTGATAGCGTTTCTTCCAAAACTTCCCAGTCACCTCCACGGCCACAAACACCCTCAAATGCTTTACTTCCTCCGCCGCCTCCACTGCGAGGCTCACAGCAACTTCCAGCAAAACCCAAACTTAGCCTGTGCTAAGCCGTGCAGACTTCACAGCTGCTCCCAACATTCAGAAGGGAGGGCAGGTTGCTTGCGACCACATGCTTTGGGAGAGGACTCCCTTCCGATGCTTTGCATATCCCACATAATCACTGCTCCAGGTGGCCGGGAAATCAGAAGAGCACTATTTCAGCTTGTCATCGTTTTAACCCTAACATATTTGTGCCCTGCTCCCTCGTGGAGTCAGGGTATCCCTGGGACCTTCGATCATGTTAAAAGTTTTATGTTTCTGTTCCAGTCCCTATTTGTAAAACCACCTATTTGCTGGAATGGAGATCTTCCTTATGGTTTAATACAGGGGCCGCCAACCTTTTGGACCTCAGGGACCACCAAACTCATAATTTTAAATCCCGTGGATCGGAGACCCTGGGAAAATCCTCCCCAAAGTCTGCAGGAAAATTCCCCACCCCGTTTTCCTACCGATCGATCGTTCTTTATTTGGGATCGCAGGATACCATCTCCAGCTCCGTTTTCGGGGAAGCGAGAGAGAGAGAGACTTTTGGCTTCATGCAAGGAAAGCAGCAGAAGCAGCAGAAGTCTTTCTTTCCCTTTGTGCTCCTGCGCAGCCTGGATTAATTGCCTTGGGGGATGCTTTGGGGATGACATTTCTCAGTGGACCACCTAAATTTTTTCATGGACCACCAGTGGTCCCTGGCCCACTGGTTGGCGACCACTGGTTTAATATATTGGTAGCGATGAACTCCAGAGTACAACGGTTAGGTGTAAGCTGCATTTTTGCTGCATTATTTGCTCTTTAAAATGAAAGCATTAACTATATACTCCCAAGCAAGGAACTAATTCAAATAATGTAAAAGATAACGGTAAAGGTTTCCCCTGGCCAGTCGTGTCAAACTCTTGGGGGGGGGGGCTGTTTGGTTGTCTCTGTTTCTTAGCCAATGCGTTGTCCGAAGATGCTTCGGACATGTGGCCAGCAGGACTATATTTCAACGTGCATGGAATACTATTGCCTTCCCATCCAAGTGGTACCTATTTATCTACTCGCATTTGCATGCTTTTGGGCTGCTCTGTGGGCTGAGGCAAGTAATGGGAGCTCACCCAGTTATGCAGCGCTCAGGTCTTGAACGCAGCTTTTCAGCTGACAAGCTCAGCGTCTTTAACCACTGAGCCATCACATTCTCTTCTCATATAATCTATGAAACCAAGAGCACCCCTACCAATTGGTCTTTCAAAACCAAACGGGGCACAAATGCACCAAAGAGCTTTCAGGTTCCAAACCGACCAGAGTGAACGACGTTGCTTCCTGCAAAGGTTCCTGTCCCTTTTGCACTTCCTTTGTATCTTATGGGAGGGGCAATCCCAAGTCTTACTCCTGAGTTGCCCCTTTTCTCTTAACTGTTCTTGCCTTCTGGCAGCTCTGCGCACACGTGCACTAGGAACAGGCTCCCCTGGTTCCTCTGCCTCGCTGCTGCCGGATTCTGGAGACTCCGAAGTCAGCGCATAACTCCCAGATGGCCCTGGCCCCATCTCTGCATGGGACGCAGGACCATCGTCTGAGTCCTCCCCAGACTCCCACTGGCCCATGTTCTTCCCCACAGTCCGATTCTGCTGCCAGCGGACCACAACACACTGGAAGTTTTTTAAAAGATGTTGGATAACCATTCGTCTGAAGTGGTGTAGGGCTTCCTGCCTAGGCAGGGGGTTGGACTAGAAGACCTCCAAGGTCCCTTCCAACTCTGTTATTCTATTTTATTCTCTCCTTACATCCCTTATAACAGTCACCTCCCTGGTTATTTTTACAAATTATCCCTGCTTGACTTGGGGAAGTGGGGGGCGTTTGGGTGGTTGGGAGTGCTTTTTTATCCCTCTCCTATTTTGTTTTAATTTCTCTTTGAGGAAACTCTGTTTGCTTGCTTTCTCCTAGGTCATTCGGCAATAGCAAAAGAGGCCACCTGGAAAAATCGGCCTTCACGCAGTACCGCCCTCATCACAGCAGTGAGAATGTGGGTAGCTCAGGGCCGCCCGCCGAGAGGCAGAAGGTCCCCGATATTCTCCGACATCACAGCCGGACCTCAGCCTTTGTCTCCCCCTGCCCAGAGATGAAGGAGAAGCATTCCAGTGCCAAGCAAGGCTTCAGGCGGGTCGCCCCTTCCAAAACGAGCTATTCCTCTCGCAGTTCAGCATCCTCCACCCCGACTCTTTCAGACTTCTCCACTGCTGGAGACAACCCGCTCACAAGATGGCCGCCCAGAGCTGACAAGGAAGACAATAACAAAGCTCAGAGCCAGGTCCTGGAAAGTGTTCACCCCCCAGGCAAAGAGCCATCAGAAGAAACAACTTGGAGGTCCAAGTCTACTCTGTCTCAAAGACAACCCCCAGCTAAAGTGAAGTGGGCCAGGGAGGACAACCACCCAAAGAGCTCCACCTCTGTTCAAACATCTGGCCAGAAGGGTTTCCAACCGTGGCATGGGATCCCCTCTAAGAATAGTTCCTTCTCTGAGCCAGAATCTCTCTCTGGCCAAGGGAGGTTCTCCCTTCGCATCTCAGAGACCTGCCTCCAGATGTCCCCGCCACCATTCGGTCGAGAAGAGGACGATGATGATGTTTTCATCCAAGAAGCCCAGGCTCATCCTAGGGGTGCTATCTCAGAATATCCACCACCGCCTGAAAGTCCCAGTGACAACCTGGAAGACTTTCCGTCGCCGCCGCCAAGTGTGGCATTCGAAGAGGATTATCCAGCATCAGACAGCTCTATTAGTCTCGCGGAGGAGAAGATAGCAACAAGGTATTGGGCGTTGCAGTGACTTTTCCAGTTCTTTCTACTCTTTGGGTGAAAGGGTGGTGGCCCTTGGTGCTCTCTGAGCGTGATTGTTTTGTTGCAGACGTTTCATTGCCCAACTAGGTAACGTCATTAGTGCTAGAAGGGAGTGGGGTGTGTTCTCTTGTTCTATATTAGTGGCTAATCTTGTCAATGTTGGTGGGACCGTTCTTGGCGGTTCCTTGACTAGGCTGTTCTTTACTGAGGGCTTGTTTATCACGAGATGGAAACAACCAAGCTCAGACAGCAATAAGGATTCCACAGTTCAACCAGGAATTACAAATATTCTTTGCACAGACTAGAACGTGTTTGTCAGCAAAAAAAAGAAAGAAATCAAACTAATGCATTTAACTTAATTTTTGACTTTGATCTACTGGCTCTGAATTAAAATGAGCTCGGTCCTCAGAATGATCCCATGAACTCTTTGCGGACAACTATTCTCTAATTACTTAAATATTTGTCTGGCATTCATGAATAAGAATAGAAATAGGAATAATTAGGAATAGGAATAACAGGAACAGGAAGAATTGGAATAGGAGTAGAGTAGAATAGAACAGAATAGAATAGAATACTTTATTGGGAATGGAATGGCATGGAATAGAATAGAATAGAATAGAATAGAATAGAATAGAATAGAATAGAATAGAATAGAATAGAATAGAATACTTTATTGGGAATGGAATGGCATGGAATAGAATAGAATAGAATAGAATAGAATAGAATAGAATAGAATAGAATAGAATACTTTATTGGGAATGACATGGCATGGCATGGCATGGCATGGCATAGCACAGAATAGAATAGAATAGAATAGAATAGAATAGAATAGAATAGAATAGAATAGAATAGAATAGAATAGAATAGAAATTCTTTATTGGGAGTGGAGTGGAATGGAATAGAACAGAACAGAGCAATATTTTATTGGCTGTGTGTGATTGGACACACAAGAAATTTGTCTCTGATGCATAAGCTCTCAGGATACCTACAAACAACAAATATAATCAGTGTACATACACAAACAACATGTCCACACAAACAACAAGTATACCTACAAACATGAACACCATATGATACCAATAGAAGAAGATAGTAGAAAATATGAAAAAGATAATATAGTAATAATAACAACAATAACAATAACAGGTAGATGTATACTTTCTCTTGAGAGCAGGCAACAGAACTTCATTTTTAACCTGGGCGGGTGCACTCACACAAAAAATGACAACAAAAGTTATCTCTTATCTTAATACAGCCATACCACATGGGTAAATTATCCTTAGACATAAGACAATACTGTGGTCATTAGGCTGTGTAAAATTGCGTTGCTTTTTTCCTGCCCCCCTATAAACAGGAACCTCAAAGCTTTTTCCAGGGACTTCACGGCGAGAGAGAAACTAGGACCAGATTTCCTCAGGACCCACATTTCTCCAGCTGTTGGATCTTCAGAACCCAAAGCAACCGGAGTCCTTCCTTCTCCGGAAGCCCAAGAGCCCCATGCTGCCACTGAAGAAACGGTTCCTTCTCAACCTTCTCAAGAAGCTGCAAGGGCAAACGAGGAATCCAAGAAGAAGGAGCTCCGCCTCAAGAAGAATAAAAGGAAAGAGAAAACTCGGGAGGATCTGAAAGAGGAGTCCTTGGCTAAGGAAATTGTGCACAAGGACAAGTCACTTTTGAGCATCCTGGATCCCGATTCGAAGATGAAGACCACGATGGATCTCATGGAGGGGATTTTCCCCAGAGGCTCCCGGGTGCTTAAAGAAAGTGCAAAGAAGAGAATAATGCAGAAAAGGATAAAGGATTCTGCCAGTAATTTCTCTCCAGCCGGCAACAAGTAAGCTTCTTTTAAGTTTTTATATTATCCATCACAGAACAACAGAGTTGGAAGGGATCTTGGAGATCATCTAGTCCAATGGTCGCCAACCAGTGGGCTGGGGACCACCGGTGGTTCGCAAGAAAATTTTGGTGGTCCTCAGAGAAATGTCACCCCCAAAGCAATTAATCCAGTCTGCGCGGGAACACAAGGCTGCGCCGCCCGCAAGGCCCGTGGGAATACAAGGCTTGCGTCGCTTGCATTGCGAACAACACGAGGTAGTGAGGGGAGGGGGGAAAGGGCGGTGGGGGAGAGCTTGCCCCCCTCACCCAACGCACCTGGCCTGGACACTGGGCTGCTTTTTTCTGCTTCTTCCTTCTTCTGCTTTTAGCTGCACGCATGGAAAGCAGCAAAAGTCTTCCTTTCTCTCCCCCAGACTCCGCCAGAAATGAGTCTTTGGGGCCCTGCAAGGCCTCCTGCTCCAAGAGGCTGCGCCAGCGCTCTCACAAAGACTCGTTTCTGGTGGAATTTGGGGGAGAGAAAGAAAGACTTCTGCTGCTTTCCTTGCATGAAGCCAAAAGTCTCTCTCTCTCTCCCTCTCTCTCTTTCACTGAGAACAGAGCTGGAGACGGTCTCCTGCGATCCCAAATAAAGAATAATTGATCGGTAGGAAAAACGGGGTGGGGGATTTTCCTGCAGACATTTTTGGGGATTTTCCCAGGGTCTCTAGTCCGCGGGATTTCAAATGATGGGTTTGGTGGTCCCTGAGATCCAAAAGTTTGGTGACCCCTATTCTAGTCCAATCCCCTGCTCAGGAAACTCGAAACATTAGTGTTTATCCTGCAGTGTTGCCGAGCCTACTCAGTTTGATAGTGGCACTCTCTTTAGAATCACGATATTTGCTTTATGACCATGGCATTCCCTTAATGACCACCGTAGAAAAAGGATATAAAAATGGGCCCAGTCACACGACACTCTGCTTTATGACCGTCATGACATAACGCTAATGGGCATATTCCATTACGGTTGTAAGTCAAGGACTATCTTGGACTATTTACAAAGTGCATGATATGGGGTACCTGTATCTATCTATAAGGTATGTGGTATAGGGGGCAGATGATAGGCATGACATAAATATACAGGTGGTCCTCAACTTACGACCACAGTTGGAACCAGCAAATAAACACTAAAATATTGACGTTTTGCTCATCTAATTCTCCATGCAGCAAATTGGCCTTTTTGCTTAAATGTTATCTGCTAAAGTTTTTTTCTTTTTCTTTTTAACTTGTGCGTTCTGTGCTGCAGTTTAAGTGGGATGAATAGAGTAAAAAGAAGGACAGGTAATCCTTGACTTATGACCACAAGCGAGCTCGAAATTGCTTGCCAGGCTTTCCAGAAATTGTCTGTTTCGATTGTCTGTTTCTAGCTCCGAGACAAGCATATTCTCAAAGTGCTTTATTTAAAAAACAGAAACTTGGCACATCTGTGGAATTACGGAACTAAGGTTCTTTCCAGCCTTCCCACAATCCTCAATCAACGCCCACCCCTTTTCTCCCACATCATAAATCACATGAACCAATCACCTTTCAACTACAATTCTTGTTGCGCCGTAGAAAATGTGCTTGTCTGTCTTACGTCTCTATCATGTCTCCTGAAAATTTCTCAAATAACAACAACCCCTTTTCCATCCTTCGTAGCTAGAGGGCAGCTTTTAATAAGGATTCCAAAGCTGACATTGCTCTTGTTAAGCGAGTTTCCCCCTCCATTTTACGACCTTCGTGGCCACTGTTGTTAAGTGAATCACTGCAGTTGTTAAGTTAGTAACGTGGCTTTTAAGTGAATCTGGCTTCCCCTGTCGACTTTCCCTGTCAAAGGGTCATAAAAGGGGGACACTGCAACCGTCATAAATAATGAATCAGTTGCCAAGGGTCTGGATTTTGGTCAGGTGACCAAAATTCTGCAACGGTCCTAAGTGTGGAAAAAAAATGGTCGTAAGTCACTTTTTCACTTTTGTAACTTAGAACGGTCCCTAAAGGCATGGTTGGAAGTTGAGACTATACTCAAAAGAGAAAAAAGAAGAAAAAAAAAGCCTTTAACAGTGACTTCTCTCTCCCTCCTGAAATACCGATCAAGAGCCACTGCAGGGGAATTTCTCCGAAATATGCTTGCCTGTGATTTCCCTTTGCAGAGTACAGCAAAAGGACAAAACGAGTTAGGCTCACAATTGGAATGAAAAGGCTAGGGAAGTTTTCCTTTGGCGTCCTGTGCTAAGGAAGGTGGATTAAAGGCTTTGTGATACCTCCATGCAAGGTCTCTGTTGACTTGAAATTAAACCTGAGAGAATCAAGTTTCTGCAAAAGTATGGAATTCTTTAAGAGATTAATGATAGTTGGCTTGCACCCTCCAGTGGTGGGTCTGGTGTTGCCATCCAGGTCATTGTAGAACATGTCTACGATAATAGGATAACAGAATAATGGAGTTGGGAGGGACCTTGGAGGTCTTCTAGTCCAACCCCGCCCTCAAGCAGGACACCCTAAACCATTTCAGACAAATGGTTATCCAATCTCTTAAAAACCTCCATGACTTGCGTTCCACTGATTAATTGTTCTCACTGTCAGGGAATTCCTCCTTATTTCTAGGTTGCTTCTCTCCTTGATTAGTTTCCACCCGTTACTTCTTGTCCTGCCTTCAGGTGCTTTGGAGAATAGCTTGACTCCCTCTTCTTTGTGGTGACCCCTTAGATAGGGGCAGTATGCTATCATGTCACCCCTAAGTCCCTCTTTTCATTAGAACTAGACATACCCAGTTCCTGTATATCTTCTTCATATCTGTTAGCCTAGAGTCTCCTAATCATCTTCGTTGCTCTTCTCTGCACTCTTTCCAGAGCCTCAACATCTTTTTAAAATTGTGGCGACCCAAACTCGATGCAACATTCCACCTGTGGTCTTACCAAGGCATTATAAAGTAGTTAAAACACTTCACTACTTCACATCACTACTAACGTGATGACAACTAGAATTCATCTGGACACCTTCCAGATACGTGCCTGTAATTCCCACCTTGCCCATGATAACCTTTGAGACCTCTGAAAGTTGAGGTTCTCAACTGGGAAGTTGCCAAGTTGATATAAGTTGAGATTTAATTCTCAAAGAATAGAATAGAATGGAGCGGAGTAGAGTAGAACAGGGTTGCCATCTGGCCGTTTTTCCGGCCAAATTCGAGAAATCTGGCCGTATTTCTATCTGCTTGGCCGTGAAAAAAATGATGTCTCGGGCCAAATTTATTTGGCTGGAAATTTGGCCGTACGAAAGTTGCTTGGCCGTGAAATCGGCCAGATCTCTCCTTCCCTCGCGCATGCATGTCACCATGAGCAAAGGAGAGGCGCTCTCCTTCTCGCGCATGTGCGTCACCATGAGCAAAGGAGGACAACGCTCCTCTCTCAGTTCTCCGACACACCCGCTTCCTCTCAACTCCCGTCACACACACCTTCGGGACCTTGGTGCCTGGCCACGCCCCCTTCCCGCCTGTGACCCGATCAGGGGCGGCTCCTCCTCCATCAACACCACACCCATTCCTATTACGGCTCGTTCCAACGCCACGCCCCTCGGCTTCCCCACCCATCCCGAGCTCTCCTTCCCTCGCGCATGCGCGTCACCATGAGCAAAAGGAGGACGAGCACATCCTCTGGCGCTCTCCTTCCCTCGCGCATGCGCAAAAAATAATTTGGCCGAATTTGGCCGTATTTTGACTTGAGTTTGGCCGCAGAGCCAAACTGCGATCCGGCAACCCTGGAGTAGAATAGAAATTCTTTATTGGCCAAGTGTGATTGGACACACAAGGAATTTGTCTTGGTGCAAATGCTCTCTGTGTACATAAAAGAAAAGATACATTCGTCAAGAATCATCAGGTACAACACTTAATGATAGTCACAGGGTACAATAAGCAATCAAATCATACTAGGAAACAGTCGATATAAATCGTAAGGATACAAGCGACAAAGGTACAGTCATACAGTCACAAGTGGGAGGGGATGGGTGATAAGGAATGGTGAGAAGTTTGATAGTAATAGTAATGCAGACTTTGTAAATAGTTGGACAGGGAATAGTTGAGGAAATTATTTATTTAGCAAAGTGATGTCCTTGTGTCTAGTTGTTCTGGTGTGCAGTGCTCTATAGTGTTGTTTTGAGGGAAGGAGTTGAAACAGTTTTATGTCCAGGATGTGAGGGATCTGTAAATATTTTCACAGCCCTCTTTTTGACTCATGCAGCATACAGGTCCTTGATTGAAGGCAGGTTGGTTTCGGAATTGTTTTTTCTGCAGTCCTAATTACTCTCTGAAGTCTGTGTCTGTCTTGTTGGCAACTCATGATCAGAAAGGAAAACTCATCTTTTGCCCATCCACACCAGTTCTACAACCTATTTTAATTGGCGCAAGAAGACCAAAAATATATTCCTCTGCATTCCCATTTATATATTTGCTCTGAACTGTGTTTAGGAATGACGAGAAGGAAGCTGCTAATATGCCTGTCACCTGCCCAACGTACTACAGTGTGTCTGTACCCAAAGCTGAACTTTTGAATAAAATCAAGAATTTGCCTGAAGAGGCAGGTGGGGATGATGAACAGGTGGACATCAATGAGAAGAAGGTGAGTTTTGAGCATGCCCGGTGTGGAAGGGACAGTTACACTCTTTAAGCAGAGCTGTGTGAATTTGAAGACATCTGTGGGATCGGAAGTTTCCATTGAAATGACAAAAGCAGCACACCACTGTTGGGATGTAAGGCCCACCTTTTCTATGTGTGTGTGTGCCACATCACAGTGCGTGCACAAAAAGGATGGAGCCTGCATTGCAATGGTGCCATTTGACCTTTCCTGCTGATCAGGGTGTCAACCTCAGCAACTTTTAGATGTGTGGACTTCAACTCCCAGAATTCCCAAGGCAACACTGTGGTTCTAAGCAGCCAATCATCGGCCGAGGATTAACTGTATGTTATTTTGTTGAATCCTTTCTATGTAGATCCTCACCAAGAACTATTATCTCCATTCCTTACTTAACATCCTAGTCATTACGATTGGTTATACATTAAATTATTCATTTAATCATAACTGTTATTATTAGATCAATCTGATTTTCTTTGACCAGCTAAGTACTGTTCCATAGTTTGCATAGAGAAAGATGGATGGATGGATAGAGAGATAGAGATAATAGAAGACAGAGATGGATGGGTGGGTAGATGGATGGATAGATAGATAGATAGATAGATAGATAGATAGATAGATAGATAGATAGATAGATAGAGATAATAGAAGAAAGATGAGTGGGTGGATGGATTGATAGATGATAGATAGATAGATAGATAGATAGATAGATAGATAGATAGATAGATATAGATAATAGAAGACAGATGGGTGGGTGGGTGGATAGATGATAGATAGATAGATAGATAGATAGATAGATAGATAGATAGATAGATAGATAGATAGATATAGATAATAGAAGACAGATGGGTGGGTGGATGGATAGATAGATGATAGATAGATAGATAGATAGATAGACAGATAGATAGAAATAATATAGATATAGAAGACAGAGATGGGTGGGTGGGTGGATGGATTGATAGATGATAGAGAGATAAAGAGATAGAGGCAGGTGGGCAGACATGGGCAAAGAGAGAGATGGACAGACTGACAGACATGGATGGAGAGAGAGAGAGAGAGAGAGAACGTGTATGTGGAGAGAGGGGTCACTCATACCCTATTAGTTTGCTTCCCAGCGGTGACTGATTTCTGTCTGCTTCTTCTTAACCAGGCTGAACTCATTCAGAGCTTGACCCACAAACTAGAGATTCTGAAGGAAGCCAAGGAGAGCCTCCTAGCAGACATCAAGCTGAACAACACCTTGGGAGAGGAAGTGGAGTCCCTGATCAGCGGCCTGTGCAAGCCCAATGAATTTGACAAGTACCGAATGTTCATTGGCGACCTGGATAAGGTGGTCAGCCTCTTGCTTTCCCTCTCAGGGCGCCTGGCTCGAGTGGAGAACGTCCTCAGCAGCCTCGGCGAAGATGCGGATAAACAAGAATGGGTATGGTGATTTTCCACATCTGAACCCGAACACAGGGGGTCCTCGACTTACGACCACAGTTGAGCCAAAAAAAATTCCTGTGGCTAAGCAAGATGGTGATTAAATGAGTTTTGCCCCATTTTACAGCCTTTCTTGCCACCATTGTTCAGTGAATCACTGCAGTTCTTAAGTTAGTCACACGGTGGTTAAGTGAATCTGGCTTCCCCCATTGGCCTTTTTCTTGTCAGAAGGTCGCAAAAGACGATCACATGACCCCGGGATGCTGCAGTCGTCATAAATCTGAGTCACGTTGAGAAATCAGGCAGATGTAGAACCAGTCTTGAACCAACAGAGTCCTCGCAAACCCCACTCCCTTCTAGCACTGATGATGTTACCTAGTTGGGTAATGAAATGTCTGTGAGAAAAGATTCAAGCTCAAAGAGGGCCACGGTCCGCAGAGCAGGGCTGGGAATCAGCCGGTTTGGACCGGTTCAGATGAACCGGTAGTTCCGGCAATTAGTTGGTTCCACTGCCCTAGTCTGTCCTATATTTCCGTGTTTTGCAGCCCAGCTGATTCGTGCGGCACAGCAGATTGCCGCGCCTCAGCTGTTTTACTCAGCTGGGCTGCAGCAGAAGGTAAGTTTTTGAGCTGAAAAGGGGCGATTCTCAAATGCGAAGCGCACACTCACCAAACCAGTTGTTACACCGGTTGAATCCCACCATTGCCTCCCACCACTGCCTCAGAGTCCTTGCATGGAGGCCCCTTGAGATGAAAGAGGCCCATTGTCAACTCATAAAATATTTCTCTGGTCTTTTAGAGACGCCAACAGAAAGGGAGGCGGGGAGCAGTACAGTAGCTTGCAAAACCGAAAGTGCATTCCGTAAATGTTTTCAAAGATAGTTTCCAGGTGACCGAAGTTTCTGCCGCGCAAAATCCTAACTGGAGAACACGATTGATGACTCTTGGCTATGGATGTGTCCCATTGGAGAATATGAATTACAATACACCCGGGGGCGGGGAAATGAGGGTCAAGGGAGACAATGAATGATGTGTCTCAGAATCAGCTACACCCAGGCAGCACCGGCATGTCTACTCCTAATAAATCTTCTTTAAGCTTTGAAAATAGGACTAGAGACTCATGGTTTAAGTGGGATAACTACTGGAGCCTTGACACCCATGTTCAGTGCAGCACTCCCATTCAAGGAGCCTTCTACCCAAGCCAGCTTTTGATTTCATTCCCACGGAGGAGATAGTGTAGAATTGTTAGATCTCTCCCCACTTCATTGAAATCCCCTCACTGTTGTGGTTAGCCAGCAGCAGGTGCAGATGGCTGAAGAGAGTGAGGACTCAGATGAGGAGCCAGGACCATTAGAGAGTGGACTGCTGCCTTCAGAGATTGTGGGGGCTGGCAGCGGCGATGAGGAGGTTCCCGAGGAGCCTGTACCAAGTGCAGATGCGCACAGGTTTGCTCTCAGGAAAGAGCAGCTGCAACAGCATGGGCGACTTGGGAGTAAGGCTGCAAGGTAATGGGCCCTCCTTCAAGAAGATAAAAGCCAGCTGTGAAGCGAACGTTCTTTGCAGGAAGCAAAGTGGTTTTGAAACTCAGTCTCGTGGACATTCCAGTATCTTAATTTGGACTCTTGTGTTGTGAAATATTTCTTATCTGTGATTCTCGTACAATTTTGGCAAGGTTTGTGCGTATCAAAGTTAATTAGTTTGCAGCAGCCTTTTAACCGGGGATTCGTAAGGTTCATTAAAAGGTTCCTCTTCCCTTTGGTTATGGTTTGTCTTCTTGGAAAAGGGATTGGGTCAGAACACTCGCGTGGAGCTTCCGTTCTAGAAATCTCAGGTCGCAACAGGAACCCACATCATATAGCAAGGGCTGCCATACTGTATTTTTCATTTGCCTCTTTTGTTCCTCCCCTTTTCCTCTCCCAGGTTTCTCTGAACGAAAAGCGGAAGATGTTAGCCGGCCAGCATGAAGACGCCCGTGAGTTGAAGGATAACCTGGACCGTCGAGAACGTGTGGTCTTGGACATCCTGTGCAGCTACCTCTCAGAGGAACAACTTCAGGATTACCAACACTTTGTGAAGATGAAATCGGGGCTGCTTATAGAACAGCGGGAACTGGACGACAAGATCAAGCTAGGGCAGGAACAACTCAAGTGTCTCTTAGAAAGCCTCCCCACAGAATATTTCCTCGAGAGCAAAATGGCCGCTGAACCTCCAGCGATCCCGGGGACCAACCCTGATAACAGATCGACCCCATCTTTCCTCTGACCTTCTCCAGACGAAGCTCACATTAAAACACACAAACCCCTTGCATTAATTTAATCCGAGGCAGAGTTTAACTTTTGAAATCGAAGGCGGATTCGTTTTTCTTTTTCGAATTGACGTAGGGAAACTCACAAACAGCCACGAAGGCTTTACGTTCTCTTTTTTTGTTGTTGTTCTTTTTTGGGGGCCAAAGGTGCTTTTTCAAAAAGGCAACTGGAGTTTATTTTTCTCGGAAGACGTTTCGCTTCCCAGCCAAGAAGCTTCTTCAGTTCTGACTCAAGAAGCTTCTTGGATGAGAAGCCAAACGTCTTCAAGGAAAAAAGAAAAGTCCAGTTGCCTTTTTTGAAAAAAGGCCTTTAGGACAACCAGGATCTGGATGATTGAGAAGCTCCATAGATATATACTATATATTTTTTCCCTTCTATCTAACAATCACAGCAAATCTGTCTGGAGCACATGAGAAAGGACCTTGTTATAGTGGCTCAAAATGACCCAGGAAGGAAAGCCTTGTGACCTAGGAAGGACATTTGCTTCCGACTGTTCTGAGTTCAAGTCGTGCCCGTTAAAGGAGCGCCCTCTCCGAGCTCCAAATTAAATTATGAAGGATCTACAACAATGAAGCCTTAATTAAAATATCGATGAGCTCTCTGCTGTGTCTTGGACAATATTTATATTTTTTAAAGCTACGAGACAGAATTCCGTAAAAGATTTTGTACATACTCTACTAACTGGTTGTTTTGATTTTATTTCAACAACATGGGGAGGGCGGGGGGTATGGTTTTAATTTTGTGTGTGTGTGTGTGTGTGTGTGCTTAACAACAACAAAAAGAAGCACCTCCCCTCCCCATGTGGGGAGGGGCAGACACCATAGTTTGGAGCAGCTGTGTGGATGATACTTCAAAGGACAGACCGAAAAAGCTTTGGGGTCCGAGCCAGGGATTCCTCGTGCACACAACTATTGACACGCAACGAGTTAACTTTGTGCTCATCCACTCAGAAATGGGACGCAGAAGCAGTTCCACATTGGCAAAAGGAAAGAAGTTGGAAGTCCTCAGTTTTACGGGGATGGGGATCTCCCGTTTTGGGCGTCGTGGGTTGTACGCTTACGATCCCTGAGAACTGCCTGCCTTCCCAGGTTTTGCTGATCAATTCGCACTTCTCTGCACAACATTGTACGCGGGGGAGACCGCTCTGCCCATTTTTTTATGCTCAGCAGGATCCCAGGAGGTTGGTGAGCGAGATGCGTATGCCTAGAATGTCTCTCCGCCTACCCTGAGCCAGGCGGGCGGGGCGGGAGGACCTCTCCCAGTGAGCCTCCGCTGAAGGTACCGATAAGGGACTCAAGAATGTTTTTGCACAGCAAAATACTGTCTTCCAAGACTGCGGTGTGAGACCCAACCCAACCCCAGCACTTGTGCGAAACCGTACAACTCAGGAGTCAGCATGACACAGAAGCTTCTTCCTACATTTTCCCGCGTGACTTTAAAAAAAAACAATAAAAGTTGGAACACGCGCCCACCTGCAAAGGGTCAGAGAATTTCTCAAGGTGTTTTTTTTATTATTATTTTCCCAATCTCTCTATTTATAGATTTTTTTAAAAAGAAAAGAACAAAACAAAATCCTTGGTTGTTTCTAAACACTGTGGTTCTTCGTTTTTGCTAACCTCTTTGCCTCGGACTGTCCGTAAAAGCGATCCAAAACTAAGATAATGTAGCACAAGAGTTGGGCTGACTGAGTTGACAGTCACACAGCCAAGGGGATTATTATTATTTTTTCTTCCTCCTCCTCCTCCTCCTCCTCCTCCTCTTCTTCTTCTCCTCCTCCTCCTCCTCCTCCTCCTCCTCCTTCTTCTCCTTCTTCTTCTCCTTCTTCCTTCTTTTCCTTCTTCCTTCTTCTCCTTCTCCTCCTCCTTTGTTCGATCCGAAGGATTTCTTCCTAATTTATTACAGCAGGGAAGTCATTTTCCTAATTTCTATGTTTTGTATGCGCTCGGAGCCATCGTTCTACAAGGCTCTACGTTGCTTTAGATCAGGGCTTCCCAATGTTGGCCACCTTGAGACGCGTTGACTTCAACTCCCAGAATTCCCCCAGCCAGCAGTGGAGTTGAAGTCCACACATCTTGAAAGCAGCCAAGGTTGGGAAACCTAGATCAGGGGTCTTCAAACTTGGCAGCTTTAAGACGGGTGGGCTTCTACTCCCAGAATTCCTCAACCAGCCATCTTGGCTGCAGACTGTTGGGAGTTGAAGTCCACAAGTCTTCAAAGTTGCAAGTTTAGAGACCTTTAGAGCAGGGGTGTCCAACCTTGGCAACTTTAAGACTGGTGGTTGGTGGACTTCAACTCCCAGAATTCCTCAGCCAGTTTTGCTCTAATCTCTAAAAGCGGCACCTATTGCTTGACAGTCCGCTTTTGTGGCTGAGGAATTCTGGGACTTGAAGTCTACCAGTCTTAAAAAGTTGCCAAGGTTGGAGACCCATGCTTTAGATGAATTCAAGGGGCAGGAATGTATGTGATAATCTTTAAAGCGGCATCTGTTGCTTAAAAAGCTTTATGCTGGGCTACGACTGTATTAAAAGAAAGCGATGAAGATGATGATAAAACAGATATTCCTAGTAAATTATCTTTGGGGGAATTCTCCGTTGGAAATCTTTCGCCCAACCTCAACTTATTCCTCCTGCCTGCCCTTTTAAGGACCTTTGGGTCTCAAAAACCGGCTAGAGGAAAAACTGGGGTGTAACAAGAAAGAATTGAGAAAGAAGACGAAGGCAACCCCTCCTTTAATGAGGTCTTGGAGCAGAAAACAGGATCCCTGTCTCTGTTTAAGAATGTGTAGTTTCACTAAAGTAAAATTACTTTTAAAAAAATTGGAATATATTTTAAGAGCGTTAATTCTGGATACTTTTATTTTTATAACGCCTATGTAAGAAGAGTCTCAATGTTATAAAACAGTTAGTCTCTCATTTTTCTTTTTTTTTTTTTTTTGGAAAAAAACACATACCCTTGTTTGGGTTTGCACACTGCATTAAACCATGGTTTATTTAACCCTGGCTGGTTTGTTAAACCACAGCAACATGGTCCATACATAACACTGTTTATAAGCTATGGTTTATAAACCACAGGGGTTAAATTTATGCAATACCTAAGCCAATAACCGATTACATTAAGGTGTACTGTAACGTGTGTACCTGGTTGATGTATATTCCTTTTTTGTTTAATGAAACCTGTCAGTACAAATAATCATGTTATGATAGCTAAAGATATGCAAGTTCAACATTTGGCCAAATACAGAGAATCACTGTGGAGTCCTTGGTGCTCTCTGCTTTTTTGCAGACGTTTTATTGTCAAACTAGGTAACATCATCAGTGCTGGTTAAGAATGGGGTTTATTCTCCGTTTATATGCAGCGGCTTGCTCTGCAGTGGTGGGATTCCAAATTGCACACTACCAGTTCCGCGCACTTCACAATCCGCTTTGTCGCGCAAGTCAGCTGAGCTACAAGTCATTGGAATATAGGATGGGAAAGGGCTGAGGTGGGTGGGTGGGGCCAGTCAGAGGTGGTATTTGCCGGTTCTCCAAACTGGTCAAAATTTCCACTACAGGTTCACCCAAACTGGTCCAAAGCAGCTGAATACCACCTCTGTTGCTCTGTTAATGTTGTACCAATAGTGTTTATATATTTGTATATAAAGAGAACAAACCCACTCCTAGCACTGATGACATTACATAGTTGGGTAATGAAATGTCTGCGAGAAAACAGCCAAGCTCAGAGAGCACCAAGGACCCCACAGTTCAACTCTGAGCTACAAATATTTTCTGTTACCAGTACAGAGATACCACTGGAATCAGAGGCATTCAGTAGAAATTATAATGATGCTTCTTTGGCATGATGACACAATGCATCTAATGTCATTGGCATGTCCCCCCCCACACACACACCCATAATTGGGGAGTTCTCAGGTGTATAGGGGTGGTATGCAGGTGTCATCCCTATCATGGTGGCCAAATTGTTTGATTTGATTTCATACCTGTAACTCATCGAAACCTGTAACTTAAGATGGAGAAACTAGATTTGCACCTGTCTGCTTCTTAAAAAACATGGACCATACAACTCAAGTGAATGGAATGCTTCCATCTGGTGCTACCTTCATGTCCGCTTCATGTCCAGATTTGATGTGCTGCTCCTGTGCTTTTATAAGAGGTCCATTCCATTGCTTCATCAGTGATCTGATCCATCAATCATGAAATGCCTTGGCTTGTTCAATCATTCTTTGACGTACAAACCACAGTTGGCTAAGATCATGCTATAAACCAAAGCTCAAAAACCTGGTTTTACACATCAGTGGCTAGGTTGACAGATCAGTTAACCCAAAATCAACCATGTTACAGCTTAGCAACTGTACAACCCAATCAATCGTTCACAAGATTAACCTTTTCCCCACAATTCAGAATTCCCACCCAGACATATGATAGACGATTCTTAGTTCTGTTTTATCAATATCAAGCAAGACCGAACAATTGCAAATTAACTATGACCAAGGAATAATTCAGAGTTTTCCAAACATGGCAATTTTAAGATTTGTGGACTTCAACTCCCAGAATTCTTCAGCCAGCGTGTCCCCAAGTCTTAATGTTGCCAAATTTGGAGCCCCCCCTGGAATATACAAACCCACCACATAGGCAGCATGAGTGTCTCTAGTAGGGCAGGGCCCAAATTATGTAACTTGCATCATTTAAACCAGTGTTTTTCAACCTTGAGAACTTTTTGTAAGGTGTGTGGACTTCAACTCCCAGAATTCCCTAGCCAGCATGAGGAATTCTAGGAATCGAAGTCCGCACACCTTAAAATTCTCAAGATTGAGAAACTGGTTTAAACAACATGACCCATGGCTTGTACTGGATGTCCAATCTGGATTTAGGAATTTACTCAGGTCCACTCTAACCAGGTAAAGTCTCTCATTGAACTTCTGCTAAGTTTACAAGTTTTCCTGCAGAAGGAGATGAACTGAGAGCTTTGATGGCACATTTCTAGCAACCGCACAACCTCAACACCTTTTGGACCTTGCTGAGGAAAATATACTTAACAACTTTTATGAGACCAGAGTGGATTGCCAAGAAAGGTGCTTTTGGAGAGGAAAACTTGTAATAATACTCTGCACATTTTGTAGCTTAGTCAGTTGTTCCTTATGAAGTCGTCTGCCTGGTATAATTTAAATAAAATTGCACCCATGGAGCTCAGAGAGCATTGGAGTTGACTAGATTACCCCGTCCTAGGCTTCACACCTTTGTGAAGTTTAATTTCCAGAATTCTTAGCAATGCTTATGCCCTCTGGGAGTTGAAGTCCAGAAACACTGAGGTTAGAGAAGCCTTAAGGGCCCTTCTAAAACAAGGACTTCAACTCCCAGAATTAGTCTGCCAGCCATCTTGGCTGCAGAATTCTGGGAGTTGAAGGCCACAAGTTTTTAAAGTTGCAAAGGTTACCCCTGTTCTTAAAGCTAGGGTCTTTGGCTCCCCAAATTCACCAACATTTTTGTGCCATCGTGTCTTGAGAGTGGTATTTGGGGGGCGACAGACAGAAGGACAGTCACTTTTTGGAGGAAATAGTAAAATTGTCCCTCACAGCATTGAGAAATTTTGGTTGGGCTCTTGGTATCTTCACAGCTGAGGAAGTGCAACAAGGCAAGAATCCTAACAACATACACACACACACCCATCCTCAAGCAGGGTGTCCAAACTTGGCAAGTTTGAGACCTGTGGCCTTCAGCTCCCAGAATTCTGCAGCCGGCATGGGGAATTCTGGAAGAAGAAGTCCACAGATCTTAAAAAAGCTGCCAAGATTGGAAGCCCCTGTCCTAGAGCTTACATGGAAAATGGTCTTTCTGCATTTCTCCTGGAACAGCAGCTGAGCTGAAGGTTTACTTGCTGAACTCCCATTTTCCTGAGTCCTAAGGTAGCAACCTCAGGACATGAGTTGGGAGTAAGATGGATGTATCCTGACCAATTTTAAAGCAGGGGTTTCCGCCCTTGGCAACTTTAAGCCTGGCGGACTTCAACTCCCAGAATTCCCTAGCCAGCAAAATTCTGGGAGTTGAAGTCCTCCAGGCTTAAAGTTGCCAAGGCTGGAGATCTTTAAAAGGAGCCCAAGCCTTTTAAAATGTTACCTCAGGCATAGTAGTTGAGTTTAACCTTTTGAGAAACTTGTTTGTTTTATGTGTGGAGTAGTCAACACAAGTCCCTTTTCAGAGATGGTGGTTTTCCAAAATTTGAGGATCTGTGTCTTAGATCTTAAGTAGGGTCTGACTCAGCCTTTGGCATACACACACGCACCCAGAAAAAAAAAAATAGAGCCTTGGTCCTTGAAGCAATTTAATATTCAACCCACTAATGTTTACAGACTACAAGATGAATGGCACCATATACCAGGGAAACTCACATTGCTTTGCAAAAAGTTTTCCATGCTGAAAAAAAATTATCATGTTTTCTTTTCCGATAAAGAACCGCTAGGTCCTGATTTTGAATTCTAGTCTTCTCAGAAATTCACTCTTCGCAAAGAGGAAAATCAACCACCTTCACACCATAGGCCTCTGCAGGCATTGAAATTTATTATTATTATTATTATTATAAACTCCTAGGACCCTTCTATTTGCAAAGTTGAAAGCCTCCAGACTTTAGAGCTTCATCAATCTCCATAGACCATTTTCAAACTCAGATGTTTGCTGCTATTTCCGAATTATCCCCTGGGTTGATGCATGTGACAGTCTTAAGACGAGATAGCATGAAAATTTTTGTGTCTTTCATTCCCATTAATTTCCCTTGTTGGTACAGAATGTCTGTTCTGGAATGATGATGTCTCTCTCTCTCTCTCTTTTTTAATATGTTTGTGCACAAACTGAGTGCGGGCCATGTTCTGTAGCAAACCAATCAGATTTGCCAAGAACAGATAGTCTTTGACTTACAACAGTCCTCGTTTAGTGACAGTTCGAAGTTTCGATGGCACTGGAAAAAAAGTGACTTATGACCATTTTCCACACATGCGACCATTGTAGCATCCCCGTGGTCATGTGATTTACAGTGTCCCCGGGATCATGTGATCACCTTTTGATGAGCAAAGTCAACGGGGAAAGCTGATTCACTTAGCAACCGTGTTACTAATTTAACAACTGCAGTGATCCACTTAACAAATGTGGCAAGAAAAGCCGCCGTCTCTCTCCCACTTTCTTTCTTCCTCTCCTCCTCTCTCCTCTCCTCTCCTCTCTGATTCTCCCCTCTCTCTCCTCATCTCCTCCTCCTCTCTTCTTTCTCCTTGCCTCTCCTTCTCTCCCACTTTCTCCTTCTCTCCTTTCTCCTTCTCTCCTCTCCTCCTCTCTTCTCTCGTTCTCCTCTCTCTCATCCTCTTCTTCTCTCTTCTTTCTTCTCTCCCTCTTTCACTGTCTCTCCCTCTCTCTCTCTCTCCTTTCTTTCTCCTCTCTCCTTCTCTCCTCTTTCTCTCTCCTCTCCTTTTCTCTCCTTCTCCCTCTCCTCCTCTCTCTTTCTGGGGGCAAAACTCACTTAACAAATTTCTCACTTAGCAACATAAATTTTGGGTTCAATTGTGGTCGTAAGTCGAGGACTACCTGTACAGATGATCCTCGACTTACAACCAACACAGAGACCAGAATTTCTCCCGCTAAGCAAGGCAGTTCTTAAATGAATTGTGCCCTATGATGCGAGCCTTTTGCCACAGCCATTAAACGAATCACTACAGCTGTGAAGGGAATCGTGACTGTTAAATGAATCTGTGACTTTTACTTGTTGGAATCCAGCTGGGAAGGTTGCAAAATGGCGATCACATGATCCGAGGACCCTTGCAACCATCGTAAATACGCTGGGTGCACAATTATTAGGCAAGGTTGGTGTTTTTTTTTTTTTGGGGGAGACTCTGGAACAACTGCAGTGCTCTCGGGCAATCCAAAAAATATTAATGAACCTCAAACCTGAATATTTAAGAAAGTAAAAGTGAGGTTTGGGGCTTTCTTAGTAGAATATCTAGGTGTGCACAACCATTGGGCAACTATTAGTGTGCAGAGTTATTATGCACACCTTGATATAGGGCAGTGGTGTCAAACTTGAGGCCCGTGGGCCGGATTTGGCATGCAGGATGTTTAGATCTGGCCCTTGGGGCCGGCCTGGAAACAGTCAAGGACTGCCCTGCGGTGTTAGGGAAAATGGAGCTTGGGGTGGGGGCATGCATGGCTCCCACACCCCGTTTTCAACCATGACGGCCTCCTGCAGCCCTCTGCTAGTAAAAATGGAGCTTGGGAGTCTGCGTGGCCCCCCCAGCTCCGTTTTTGCTGGCAGTGGGCTGCAGGAGGCCATCCAGGCTGAAAATGAGGCATAGGGTCTCAAGGAAGTCCTTCCTTAGCCCTTGGCCACCACACGTGCCTCCGATACGAGTCCCACGGCCCTCCGAGGTCGACCCTGATTCGCCCCTCAATGAATTCAAGCTTGATACCCCTGCTATAGGGTGTTGATCTCCTTAGGCCACTTTGCTCCCTCATTACACAAATACACATCCCTTGATATGCTTATGTCGAATCAGCATTCAAGTTTATGCAGCTTGGAGATGGGAAATTGTTCTTCTGCCTGATCATAAAAATAATCCAGGCGGTACTGTTTTAAGATCTTTAAGTTCTTTACATCGAGATATCTATGTAAAGAGGGAATATGTAAAGAGGGAGCAATTACTGTACAGTCTTCTTTAAAACTCAGCTCCAATCAAGCTGTAAAAAGATGATATGGTCAACATACTTGCCTAATAAATGTGCCCACGGTGTATATGCTGGTACCCAAATTTTGACCTCCCCACGACTGTGGGGATTGCTGTGTTGGTTGTAACAGAGAAGACCGGTTGTTAAGTCCCTTTTTTCAGTGCAGTTGTAATTCCGAATTTTTGCTAAATGAATGGTTGTAAGTGGAGGGCTACCTTTAGTTCCCACGCAATTATACAACTAGCCCGTTAAAAAGGATACCGTCACCGCATTTGCCTGCTTCCAGACGAGGGTGTTGTGACATTACTGCGCCTCGCTTATAGGATTGTTACAGGTGGACTGTGTAACTATCTGTCAAACAGCTGCCACTTTCCTCCTGTATTTTTTCCAGCAGTCCAATTTCCTGGTAAGGTGGGTGGAAAAGAACCACACCCTTATGCAGTGTAAGGGGACTCAAAATGGTGCAGGAATAACACCGATGCCTTATCCTATTTATAACCGTTTCTGAAATCGTCCAACTGGAGACAATTTGGGTTGGTCCAAGGCCAACAGGCAAGAAGGCCTGTTGATGAACCACCGGCAAATGTTCAAAGTTGAGCCACCCTTTAAAAAATTGTGCCTGTTGATCTTGCCGGATTGAGTGCTACATGAGACGCGGGGTGTTGGCGAGCGAAATACAGTTTTCGTCTTGTACATGGATTGTTTGCCTGGCTCAAGAAAGGATGTGATTGTTTGGGAGGGCTGGGCATGACTGTCGGGGTGGGAAGGATTATGTTAAGAATGAACATTGCCAACTGGAGTGATGATGTCTTCTTGGAAACCATTAAAGATTTAAACCTTCTCCTTGATTGTCCGTGGTGCAAGTGTAATTTTACATTCGTTTCCTGCAAGATTCATTTCCAGGATGGACGCTGCAGAGAGAGATGCACAGGGGTAACAGATAACATAAAAAGGGTTGGAAAGGACCTTGTAGGTCATCTAGTCCAACCCCTTGCCCAAGCAGGAGATCCTACACCATTTCTGACAGATGGGAGTCCAATCTCTTCTTGAAAGTCTCAAGTGATGGCACTCCCACAACTTCCGAGGGCAATTTCTGTTCCATTGGTTGATTGTTCTCACTGTCGGAAAGTTTCTCTTTATTTCCAGGTTAAATCTCTCCTTGTTCAGTTTCCATCCATTATTCCTTGTCTTGCTTACAGGCGCTTTAGAAAATAGCTTGACCCCTTCCTCCTCTCTGTGGCAGCCCCTCAAATATTGGAAGACTGCTATCATGTCTCCCCTGGTCCTTCTCTTTACTAGACTCGACATGCCCAGTTCCTGTAACAGTTCTTCATATGTTTTAGTCTCCAGTCCCCTAATCATCCTGGTTGCTCTTCTCTGTACTTTTTCTAGAGTCTCAACATCTTCTTGTAATGTGGTGAACAAAACTGGATGCAGTACTCTAGGTGTGGTCTTACTAATATAGAGTGGTATTAGTACCTCCCTTGATCTTGATTGTATCCCTGAGCTAATACAACTTAGGATTGCATTAGCTTTTTTGGCGGCGGCTGCACACTGCTGGCTCATATTTAGCTGGTTGTCCACTCAGACTCCAAGATCCCAAGATCTTGAGAAGAATAAGTGGTGCCTGGATCAAAAGTAGTAACTGTGAGAGGGATCTTGGGAGTCCTAGTGGATGATCACTTAAATATGAGCCAGCAGTGTGATGCAACTGCCAAAAGAGTCAGCATAGTTCTAGGCTACATTAATGGAGGGATAGAATCAAGATCATGTGAAGTGTTAATACCACTTTATAAGGCCTTGGTAAGTCCACACTTGGAATACTGCATCCAAATTTGGTCGCCACAATATAAACAAGATTTTGTGACTCTAGAAAGAGTGTAGAGAAGAACCACAAAGATTATTAAGGGACTGGAGGCTAAAACATATGATGAACAGTTGCAGGAATTGGGTGTCTAGTTTAATGAAGGACTGGGGTGACATTATAACAGTCTTCCAATATTTGAGGGGCTGCCACAAAGAATAGGGGCTCAGCTTGTTTTCCAAAGCACCGGATGGCCAGACAAGGAATAATGGATGAAAACTGATCAAGGAGAGATTCAACCTAGAAATAAGGAGGAATTTTCTGACCGTGAGAACAATCAACCAATGAAACAGAAATTGCCTTCAGAAGTTGTGGGAGCTTCATCACTGGAGGCTTTCAAGAAGAGACTGGTGTCAGAAATGGTGTAGGGTCTCCTGCTTGGGCGGGGAGGGTTGGACTGGATGACCTCCAAAGTCCCTTCCAACTTTTGTTATTCTGTTAAGTTTGTGGCGGAGGATATATTTGAGAATTTAAGATTGTGCACTCTGCTTTACTAGATCAACATAAGTGATCAACATTTTATTTATTTTTCCCACCTTTCCTACTTTATAAGTAACTCAAAGCAGCAAACATACATAATACTTCTATTTTCCCCATAAGAACAATCCTGTGAGTTAAGTTGGGCTGAGAGAGAGAGAGTGTGGCCCATAATCACCCAGCTGTCTTTCATGCCTACAGAACTCAGTCTCCTGGTTTCTAGCTTGGTGCCTTAACCACTGGATCCCTAAATATGCCTAAATAGAGAATTGGCACAAGTGACAAAGCAATAACTAGGAATCCTGTACTATTACCCACAAACTCTGACCCTTCTAACATTGTGGAATATTTGAAAGTCGGTGTCTGCTGGAATGTTATAAGCTCGGGGTGGTGGGTGGGGCAGGCTTACTCCTGTAGCTAGCTGTCCCACTTTAGTCTGACTTTACATCCCATTTCTAATCCTGATCAGTTATCTGAAAAGCCAGACTGCCTTGGCATTGGCGGGGCGCAGCCATTGGCAGCAGAGAAGCAGATGCGGGAGGATGGATTTCGTCCCTGTTCTCAGGCAGAAAGTATGTTGGTATTAACTGGAATCGGGGAAGAAAGACGCCAGCCGTTTCCATTGAATGGGTTTAAGCCAAGAGGCAGCAAATGCTTTTGTGACTAACACCAGCTCCCTGTTTGAGTACTGAGACAGGTGTAGACTCCCCCCACTTTTGTTTTAAACCCCCCGCCCCCCGCCCCAATCCTCTCAGCAAGCCAAGCATTTGGCATACGTACCAGTTCCAGAAGGCAGCCTTGGAATGAGTGAAAAGAACATTTGCTGGACTGCCCTGTTGCACTTCCAAAATCCCATTGTGTAGTCGACTTTTACTACAGAGCTGTCTTATAGCTATTGTCTACCTCAGCGGTCCCCAACCATTCTGGCTTGACAGCCCGGCCGGGGATGGATGGGTGGGAGAGAGGGGGATAGCAATAGCCATAGCACTTATACTTATATACCGTTTTATAGTGCTTTACAGCCCTCTCGAAGCGGTTTACAGAGTCAACCTATTGCCCCCAACAATCTGGGTCCTCATTTTACCCACCTCGGAAGGGTGGAAGGCTGAGTCAACCTTCAGCCTGGTGGGATTCAAACTGCCAAATTGTAGGCAGCTGGCTGTCAGCAGAAGTAGCCTGCACTACTGCACTCTTAACCACTGCGCCACAGAGGCTCCTATATAGTTCGACGTGAGTGATAGGCAAGTGAGCGCAAGAGTGCGCATCTCCATTTGCGCGTGGAAAGGGAGCTTCACGTGCAAGCCTAAGCAGCCGCCACTTGTGCGAGGTAAGCTCCGCGGGAGGCTTTGCATGCGCACACATGCTCGTTTCCAAATACGCCATGGCCTGTTAGTGGGCCACAGCCTGAGGGTTGTGGACCCCTGGTTTGCCTCTATGTGCCTGTTGATGGCTGCTTTGCCTGAGTGCCTAGCAATTAGTAATGCCATCAGTTATGAGCTCTCCCCCTATTGAGAAAAGATATTTTAGAAATATATGTTGGCAGATTCTATAATACGACTGTTTTAGAAATACAGGGCACTGTCCTCTCGGACCACACATAGTGCAACTCCTCAACTTGCTACAGTTGAGCCCAAAATTTGTTGCTAAGTGAGACATTTGTTAAGTGAGTTTTGCCCCATTCCATGCCAGAGTTGTTAAGTGAATAAATGAAGTTCTTAAGTTAGTAACATGGTTGTTAAGTGAATCTGGCTTCCCCCCATTGACTTTGCTTGTCAGAAGGTTGCAAAAGAGAATCACATGACACTGCAATAGTCATAAATATGAGTCAGTTGCCAAGTGCCTGAATTTTAATCACGTGACCATGAGGATGCTGCAACAGTCATAAGTGCGAAAAACTTCTTCAGTGCTGTTGTAACTTGAAATGGTCACTTAAACGAACTATTGTAAGTCAAGGACTGCCTGTACATACATCTGTCTCAGCAGTTCTATTGATCTCGTGAAACCTGTTGTGGTTGTTGCTTGTTTTTTTAAAAAAATTAAGCTTAGCAAAGATCTCCAAAGTGTTCTGAAAGCTTCGGAAAACCATCTGCAACAGGCAAAGCTTGATTTTTCACCAAATGAATCACAACTGAGTTTTTCATTGGTCTTTATTTCTTGAAAAATGAGCTTCATTCGCTACACAGCATGGCAAAGAAATGAATCTTGAGGAGAGATTGGCAAGAAAGATGGGGGAAATTTAAGGAGTCCAAGTACCTGCTTTGACCAAAAAAAGGGGGCGGGGAGGCAGTGGGGGCAGTAAAAGGAATGCAAAAATTCCAGGACATCATGTCAGATTGTTTGGGACAGCCAATTCTATCTGAGTAGAGAATAAGACCGCAGAGGAGACAAGCCTCTCTTCAGGGAAATGTCACCGATTTGATTCTGAAGTCTCCATCGACCGCCAGATAATCAATCATATTAAGGCCCAGCCGGTTGGGGAAGACGATTTCTTCACTCCCTTCCGTTTTGACTCGGATGCCATCTTCCGTAAAACTGAAGGTGATCTGGAAGACATCGTAACAAGGGAAGATCAAGACCGAGCGCGGACATCAAAGTCTCTGTGGTGTTCTTAGGTGCTAAATGAACATCAAAGCCAATGGCGGGATTGGAATAACAACCGCTTCTCTGGCTGGGTAGGTGTGGCCAGTGGGTCATGTGACTGGATGGCTGATGTCACTCATCACACCCAACCCCCGCCTCCCAGCCACTCGCCTCAAAGGAAGAGGGAGGATTCAGCCGGTTGGGGCTAATCCCACCACTGGCTGACACTGGCCTCGCTCATTTTTCGGCCTATTTGGGGGGCGTTTGGGGGGATGTTTTCCAGGACATTTTTGGCCTGAAAAATGGCCCCAAAGGCCCCCAAAATGGGCCAAAAATGAGCAGGGGTGGGGCCAGCCTGTCGTGGGGTTTGCCAGTTCACCGAACTTAACTACTGGCTCAGCCGAACCGGTGAGAACCGGCAGCATCCCATCTCTATCAAAGCCATGTTTTACACTATGAAGGAAAAACATAAGTTTCTAACCCAGGGTTAACTTTGAAGTAGAGTAGACCTTACATGGTGCAGTTAAGGAAGTTCCTCCTAAAATGGTATCCTGGGATATGGGATGCATTTTCTTAGAGATAGTGTAAGGTTGATGAATCAAAGGATTCACAGATGTTTCCTCAATATGAACTAATAGTTACAGCAATGTTTCTTAACCTTGGCGCCTTAAAATAGGTGGACTTCAACTCCCAGAATTCCCCAATCAGACTTGATGGCTGGGGAATTCTGGGAATTGAAGTCCACACGTCTTCAAGTTGCCAAGGTTAAGAAACACTGAATTACAGCTTCATTGGAGTTGATTTTTAAAGACTGTAAAGTAATTGCTCCCTTTTTACATATTTACTCACTCCCTCTTTACATAGATATCTGTATGTAAAGAACTTTAGATCTTCAAATAGACTTTAGATCTTCTAGGGCCTAGCCCTAGATTATTTTTATGATCAGGCAGAAAGACAATTGGGGCAATTATCCAAATATCTCTTTCATAGGAGGTCTCCAGTAAAGCTCACCCTCACGAACCTAAGTGCCTCTAGATGCATGGAATTCAGTTCCCAGAATTCTCAGCATAGTAGCTAGGGAATTTTGGAAGTTGTAGTTTGCACATCTGGAAGGCAACTAGATTGACAAGATGGCCCTGTCTGAGTTTTCCATGGTTTGATTCATACATGGGGTCATCACATATATATTTCATACACTTTCAGATTTTTGTGTTTTGCAAGCAAGCTCCATGGTTTATGGCTTAGCATGTTGTCTTTACTTACTAAAACACTGGGTTTTTTAATCATTTTTTATTTTCATCATATAATAATATACAAAAAAGAAAATAGGAAATTAAAGGAGGGAAAGGGGATGGGGGAAAGGGGGTGTGAAATACAAAGGAGAAGAGTAAAAGAAAAAAAAAAGCATTGATTTCCAACTTTTCCATGCACAGGTCAAGATAAACACACTCCAACCTCAACTTTTTGCTTTTACACATTCATACATAACTAGCTATTTCCACAACACCGAATCTTTCTAGTCAACAAAACCAAGATCAAAGTTTCATTTTCTTTCTTTCTTTCAGTTAAGGCCAAAGGATTTGAAAGAATACAATAAATTTGGTAAATAAAAATGGTGACAGCTCACAAAGATTACTAGGTGCAAATAGAAAAGCACATTGTTTCCATAGCAAGGAAGATAAAGCCGGAATGGTTAACTTGATTATTGAAAGAGGAAAGTAGGTTCTTATTCGGATATCATTTCTGGAATTTGTGCTTGTGAAGAAAAAAAAATGAAATATTGATCTTGGTTTGGTCGATCAGAAAGATGTGGTTTTATAAAACACTGTTTTTTTTTAAAAAAAACCAGATAGTACAAGGTGAGTATACACAAGCATCCTATACCTTGCAAAAGGGGAATCACATGACATTGCAACTGTCATAAATACATGCCTGTTGCCAAGCATCCAAATTTGATCACGAGACCACGGGGGTACCGCAATGGTCATAAGTCTGGAAAACAGTCATAAGTCGCTTTTTTCAGTGCCGTTTGACTTTGAATTGGTCATTATAAGAATGGTTGCAAGTCAAAGGCTATCTCTGTAAGTGGAATTTCCATCTGTAACACATTCATCTTCCTCTTTATATGGTTCCTCCAGTGTAGGAGTCTCCCACCTTGGCAACTTTAAGATTTGTGGACTTCAACTCCCAGAATTCCTCAGCCAGCTTTGCTGGTTTGGAGAGCTTTGCTGGCTGAGGAATTCTGGGAGTTGAAGTCCACAAATCTTAAAGTTGCCAAGGTGGGAGACTCCTACTCTGGAGCGTCACAAAGATACAACTTCCGCTCTAGTGACCCCTTGCCTCCCCACCCGCTTTGCGTCTCTTGCCCTGGCAATACGTCCTCCTCACCTCAACCTCACAATTGGGATGGAAAGGGAAGTCAGGGGGCCTCTCCTCGTCCTGCCAGGCGCTGCCTTTCCTGGAGTTACACACCACAGTGTTCCAGTCGCCTTTGCAGTCAAAACGGGCGTTGAAATGGAGCACCAGGTTCTCGCAGTCTTTACCCAGGTTGATCTCAAACCTGAGGGTGGAATTCCAAGCGTGAGAGAAGCCAGAACACAACAGGGAGTTTCAGAGGGAGGGGAGGGGATAAGAAGGGAGGGAGGGAGGAGAATACAGGGAAGGGAGGAAGGAGGAAATACAAGGGAAGGAAGGAAGGAAGGGGAATACAGAGAAGGGAGGGAAGGAGGGAGGAGGGAGGAAATACAAGGGAGGGAGGAATTACGAAGGAAGAAAGTGGGGAATACATGGAAGGAAGGAAGGAAAGAAGGGAGGGGAATACAGGGAGGGAAGGGAGGGAAGGAGGAAATACAAGGAAGGGAGGGAGGGAGGGAGGAAGGAAGGGGAATACAGAGAAGGGAGGAGGGAGGGAGGAAATACAAGGAAAGGAGGGAGGGAGGAAGGAAGGAGGGAGAGAAAGAAAGAAAGAAAGAAAGAAAGAAAGAAAGAAAGAAAGAAAGAAAGAAAGAAAGAAAGAAAGAAAGAAAGAAGAAGGAAGGAAGAAAGGAAGGAAGGAAGGAGAGAAGGGAGGGGGAGAAAGGGGAATACAGGGAAGAGAGGAAGGGAAGGAGAGAGGGAGGGAGGGAGGAAATACAAGGAAGGAAGGAAGGAGAATACAGGGAAGGGAGGGAGGGAGGGAAGGAGGCAGGGAAATACAAGTGCTATGTATTGTATATAGTGTATCGTTGTCAGTTGAAGTTCTCAGTCTGGTCCTCTATTGGAGCGGGAAAATACTTTCTCATGATTGGTTGCTTGGCGGATCAGTTTCCTATAAAAGGAGCTGTGTCAGCCAGGGAGTTCATTTGCCTCAAAGGCAGTATTAGATAAAGAGCTGTTAGAGATCACTCTGGCCTAGCCTCCATTCTTTGCCCAAAACATAACAAGGAAGGAAGGAAATATGGGGAGGAAGGAAATATTTTAAAATCAGACCACGAATGCTCAGGGATATCTCTTGTTAGGAAAACCAAAAGGAAGGAACGGCCCACTTCCAGGCACTGAAATGCTATTTTGGTAAAGGTTTCCTGTCTCCTAATCTTCCCCAGCTAAAAAGGGATATGAGGAAGATTGATGGCTGTAAGAGAGAAACTATTTCTACCAGGAACGTTTGGAGAGCATCTGGACAGCTTCTTTAGATGTGTGCGTGGGTGGGCATAGTTGCTCTCTGATGAGGAGCAAAAACATTTGCTGAGGCATTTTTAAACAAAATGTGGGCAGGACATACAATACGGCAAGGGTCTTCAAACCTGGCAAGTTTAAGGCTTGTGGACTTCAACTCCCAGAGTTCCTGAGCTAACATGACTGGAGGAGGAATTCTGGGAGTTGAAGTCCACCAGTCTTAAAGCTGCCAAATTTGAAGACCTCCCTTTAAAATTTGATTGGCTCCTCCAACATTTACTCCCATGCAGCCCTAATGTTTCATTCACAAAAACAGGACATCATCACTGCATGTTAGGAGAGTTATGTTAGTTTGTATGTCAGCGCTTTTCAACCTTGGTAACTTTAAGAAGCAAGGACTTCATCTCCCAGAATTCCCCAGCCAGCATATGGTAGCTGGGGAATTCTGGGACTTGAAGTTCCACCTACCTTGAAGTGCCCATGGTTGAAGAACACTGTTCCACACACACTGTTTAAAAAAATAATAATCAGGAGACCGATAGCTCCTTCTCTAACTCCAGATTTTATTAACAGGCATAAACATTTTTAAGCTGCAGCTCGCAAAAGTTTATGCCTGCTAATAAAAAGTTTGTCATTTGGAAAAGGGGTTACTGGATACATCGCATAAACTGTGATAGATTTAACTGCAATTATATTTAACCGTAAGGTTCATTGTGACCCCTTTTTACTTCTGGGACTTGAAGTGAAGCCCAAACAGCCCTTCTCTCCACCTCCCACCCCCGCCCCCATTCCATGAAACCTTGTCCCAATTTCCCCCTCTTACTCTTTGCAGTCTGATAAAATAGTCCCCTTCACGATGAGCGATTCTCCAGGAAAAAGCTTAAACTGGGTAGCGGTCACTCCCTAGGGGGGAAAAGATGGACATTTTAAACAGCATGGTAGGTCTGATAAGAGGGTTTTGAACGTGGGTGGGCTCCTCCATCAAACCATTCAAAGAGGATTTGGAGTTACAGGCATTCTTATTTGAGACAGCAGCCAATTTTAGGTTAATCAGTCAGCCTGTTTTAGAAGACCTGTTTTAGAAGATAGACAATTTCAGGTTGATCGGTTGCCTTGTTTTAGAAGAGACAGACAGACACAGATGATAGATAGACAGACAAACAGACAGACAGACATAGATGATAGATAGATAGATAGATAGATAGATAGATAGATAGATGGATGGATGGATGGATGGATGGATGGATGGATGGATGGATAGGATAGGATAGGATAGGATAGGATAGGATAGGATAGGATAGGATAGGATAGGATAGGATAGGATAGGATAGATAGATTATAAATAGATGATAGATATAGATGATTGATAGATTGATATAGATAGATAGATAGATAGATATAGATAGATCGATACAGATGATTGATAGATAGATAGATAGATAGATAGATAGATAGATAGATAGATAGATAGATAGATAGATAGATAGATAGATAGATAGATTATAAATAGATGATAGATATAGATGATTGATAGATAGATGATAGATAGATAGATAGATAGATAGATAGATAGATAGATAGATGATAGATATAGATAATAGATCGATATAGATGATAGATGGTAGATCGATATAGATAGATGATAGATAGATAGATAGATAGATAGATAGATAGATAGATAGATAGATAGATAGATGATAGATTAATATAAAGGATAGATAGATATGGATGATAGATAGATAGATAGATAGATAGATAGATAGATAGATAGATAGATAGATAGATGATAGATAGATAGATAGATAGATGATAGACTGATATAAAGGATAGATAGATATGGATGATAGATAGATGATAGATATAGATAATAGATCGATATAGATGATAGATAGATGGTAGATCGATAGATGATAGATAGATAGATAGATAGATAGATAGATAGATAGATGATGAATAGATAGTTAGATAGAAAGATAGATAGATAGATAGATAGATAGATAGATAGATGATAGACTGATATAAAGGATAGATAGATATGGATGATAGATAGATAGATAGATATAGATAATAATAGATCGATATAGATGATAGATAGATGGTAGATCGATAGATGATAGATAGATAGATAGATAGATAGATAGATAGATAGATAAATAGATAGATAGATAGGCAGGCAGGCAGGCAGGCAGGCAGAAGTTAGGCATAGGGTCTCCTTCCCAGTCAAATCTGAAATGTGAAAGAGGCACAGGGTCCCACAAAGGACTTGTTGATGATATGAAATCGAGGAATCACAACCCTGTGACATCATCTCAAGTGGCCTTTTCCATATGCTCTTCGTTCTTCACATAGAACCTGGGTATCCTGGCTTAATATGGAAAGAACCACTTCTGCCCAAGAACCCGTAAGCCATCTTCTGGCTACCTTAGCAGTGGGCTGATGATGACAGAGTTGTAGCTCAATTGCGGTTGTAAATCGAGGACTGCTCGTATTGGCAGGCCTTTGTATTTTAGTATCCTCTCCAGTTTTCTTCTCTTGACTCCAGATTTACTGCTACGTACCTTTTCCAGACTTTTTCCTCTTTCTTATCAGCAATTTCTTGGTTGTTACCTGATGTTTATTATGTGAGAAGAAAAATTAATGTACACCTCTGTAAATAAAGCCCTATTTACCTACACTATCGTGTTTATTAAGGACTGAAGGGCCTGAAATAAAATCAATTTTAATCTGTGTGCTGAGATTGTGACCTCCAAGTATGTTGAAATTGCACTTTTAACCCTGGCAGTTGATTAGCTTGCAAGATGTGGCAAGCTAGGGTTGTGAGAAAAGAGGAACTATATGCTTGTAACGCACGTAAAAATAACCATGTTGTAACACTGAAGTTAAAGGAACTGAAAAATCCCCCAGTTGCTATGACACGTTGGCAGAATCCTGAAAGTATTGTGCTTTGTGATTTTAGCAATAGCAATAGCACTTAGACTTACCTGTGTTTCCCCAAAAATAAGACCCTGTCTTATATTTTTTTGCCACCAAAAAAGGCACCAGGTCTTATTTTCGGGAGATGTTGTCCACTGACTAACCTCACTTGCGCGCATCGCCCCGGCTTCCTTTTAGCTGTCAGAGGCCTTCAGGAACTTCTTCTGTGGTTGGCAAGGCTTTCCTTAAGGCCTCTGCAGCTGATAACAAATCTCCAGATCGATCTGGGGTTCTGTTATTAGCTACAAAAGTAAGGTACCAGGTAAGTAGTAGGGCAGCTCCAACACCCCCCATCCCCACCCTAGCTTAATTTTTACCTGTGTACTCTGGAGTAGACAGGATCTTAATTAGGGCTTATTTTGGGGGGCAAGGGTTTATATTGGGCGCACATGTAAAAATCAAGCTAGGACTTATTTTTAGGGTAGGTCGTATTTTCAGGGAAATGGTATATATCGCTTCACAGTGCTTTACAGCCCTCTCTAAGTGGTTTACTGAGTCAGCCTCTTGCCCCCAACAATCTGGGTCCTCCTTTTATCAACCTCGGAAGGTTGGAAGGCTGAGTCAACCTTCAGACTGGTGAGATTCGAACTGCCAAATTGCAGGCAGCCGGCAGTCAGCAGAAGTAGCCTGCAGTATTGCACTCTAACCACTGCACCGCTGTGGCTCTTAAAGGTATTTTAAGATATATAATGTAATGTTGGGCAGTGGGTTGGGGCCAACTGGCTTCAAGCCATTCTCTTTGACTGCTTGTCCAATTAACCCTCATTGCCATGGGATGTAAATGCCTTATAGCAAAGGCGTTACATTGGCTATGCTTTAAATTCTAATAAACCGCTGAATCCTAAAGTGAGACTTTTGTGGTGTGCTGTCTTTCTCAATTGCTATGAAATGCAGCTATGCTTAAGATTTGGGGTTTTTTTTCCCCCCTGACAGTTATTTATTTATTGATTAAATTTATACACTGTTACAGTGACTCTGGGCAGCTTACAAAATGACAGCAAAGTAAACAAGATATCGCACAAACAATTACAATTAAGAGGATGAAATAAGCAACTAAAAGAACCAAAGGAGATGTGACACGGGAGTAGGGATCTTCTCTCTAATCCATCAGCCACACACACCCCACCCATAAAGCACCCTTTTTGGGACCCCAGTATTCTTCACTGAATTTGGAGACAGAGAAATTGGGTGGACAATTTTGCAGATTTTTTTGTTTTGTTTTTTGTTTTGCAATGAAGGAAAAAGTTTCTCCAACAATTTCCCTGGGGTGTAAAACGTTGTTCTTTCTTTGGACTTGAATGGATGAAATTGAATTAAATGAAAATCTGGAAAGCCAAAGGTTGGGAATAATTAAAAAAAAGAATGCAATATAATTAAGAATGTGGCACTTCGTTCAACCCACCCGTACTCCCTGCATAACAAAAGAAAAGCAAACCCTTCACTCCATGCAGGACAATTTTTCTGGAATCATCTTCTTTAAAAGAAAATTTTAAAACATCTTGTCTTTCATCAAACTGAATCAGGGCAACTGGACAGCTTAGATGGTGGAAATATTTAGGACTTGGTCCCAGAATGGTTGATTAATACTGTGACTATTCAAATAAAAAGGCCATCTATATAATCCAGATTAAAGAATGAAGTCAGAATGTTCTCTTTCCAAACCAAATATGGAAGAAAAATCTTTGAAATAATTAATTGCTATCTTCGGTTAGAGCGTGAATGCACAAAAATAAATACGCACATATCAAGCATCCATTTAATCATATCTGCACAAGCTGTACAGTGTGCTCAAATGATTTTTGTTGAAAAAAAGAGTTTGCCTATTGATAAAACTCAATATTAATGATAGAAAGCAGCCCAATTAATAAGCACAAAGTGTGGGGTTTTTATACAAAAATAATACAATTAAGAGAAGCATCCAAACAATTTAAGGAAGTGGGCTCTGGTCTTCAAACCCAATGCCAAAATAATTGAGGCAATTTTTAAAATGGAACAAGAGTCTTTCTAATTTTTAGCTGCAAAAGACTAACGTGTCTGTCCCTCTCAATGCGAACAAGCAAGCAAAAGGAAAAACCACAATTGCGGCTTTCAATCAACAACCAACCAATTTCTCTCCAAGAGAACAATCTATATCTTGCAAGCCTTTGCTGGGAATTTTGGTTAAAAGAAACAAAGACCCCAGACTTACACATTTACTCATGATGTCGCCTTGTCCAGCCACAAGTTGGTATAGTACTTAACTCCAATCTCAGCTCTGTGACTTAAGCGAAGTTCCCGTTGTCCTTTAAATAGCTGGAGGAAATCACATGACAAAAAGAATAAATGAAGGGTAGAGTCAGATAACCAGAAATGGAAGCAGGTGGTAAGGTGGGGAGAAGAGGGTGATGAATCAAAACAGCTGCTGCATCCGTTCCTTCTAACGGTATGGGTTTGGGGAGGGGTATGTCAGGGAATACCAGCAGCCCCTTGGCAAGCATTCGTTAAAAGGATTTTGCTATTCTTTCCCAGACGAGATTTTGGAAGCCAACAAAAACTATTGTTCTTGGTATGAATGCTAGAGGAGCATAATGATGAGAGTTTCGGAAATTTTATGCCTAGAAATATAGCAGAGGGAGGAGGAGAGGAAAAGGAGGAGGAGGAGAGAGAAGGAAGAGGAGGAGGGGGGGAAGGGAAAGAGGAAGAAGAAGAAGAAGAAGAAGAAGAAGAAGAAGAAGAAGAAGAAGAAGAAGAAGAAGAAGAAGAAGAAGAAGAAGAAGAAGAAGAAGAAGAAGAAGAAGAAGAAGAGGAGGAGGAGGAGGAGGAGGAGGAGGAGGAGGAGGAGGAGGAGGAGGAGGAGGAGGAGGAGGAGGAGGAGGAGGAGGAGGAGGAGGAGGAGGAGGAGAGATAGGGAGGGAGGGAGGGAGGGGAGGAAGATATAGATAAATAGATAGATGATAAATACATAGATACATAGATGATAGATAGATAGATAGATAGATAGATAGATAGATAGATAAATAGATGATAGATAGATAGATAGATAGATAGATAGATAGATAGATAGATAGATAGATAAATAGATGATAGATAGATAGATAGATAGATAGATAGATAGATAGATAGATAGATAGATAGATAGATAGATTACTACTGCTATATACAACTGTAGGCCCTAAGTCAAGGGTCTTCAAACTTGACAGCTTTAAGACCTGTGGACTTCAACTCCCAGAATTTCTTCTCCAGTCATGTTAGCTCAGGAATTCTGGGAGTTGAAGTCCACAAGTCTCAAACTTGTCAAGTTTGAAGACCCTTGCCCTAACTCTATCCAACCAATTAATTAAAAAAAAAAGATCTTTGAATACTCCTTGATGAATATTTTTGTATTTTTCTGTATCCGTTTTTCTGCTTTGGAATATTCTAATAAAAAACTCAAAGTAGAAAAAAGTGACAAATTCAACCAATGTTGGGGGAGATGCATATTTTCATTGTGAAGAGGACCAAATGGGAAAGTACTGTATCCCTAATATCAATACAATGGATATCCGTAAGGTGCTTTTTCAAGAGGCCACTGGGTTCTCTGGTTTTTCTTTGAAGATGTTTTGCTTCTCCTCCAAGAAGCTTCTCAGCTCTGACTGAATCATTCCCCAACATCCAGTCAGAGTTGAAGAAGCTTCTTGGAGGAGAAGCGAAACATCTTCAAAGAAAAACCAGAAAGTCCAGTTGCCTCCTGAAAAAGCACCTTTGAGACAACCATACCTTGGATGACGGAGAATCTCCATAGACGACACGGAGAATAGGCATTGTAAGATTCTCAAAACCCAATATAACGAAAACATTTCCAGAAATAGTTACTTGTTCATCTCAGGCATACAAGCAAGTCCACCCTTTCCAGGCCTTCTGAGAATTTGTATTCTCCCCACTTAGTTAATTGCCTAATAAATCGTGTTTAATGTTTAGACACATGTTCCTAGGGATATAAACTATGGACTAAAGTAATTGCTTTATGCCATTCCCGGGGACAAATTATTTATCTGTTGATCCTTTGTCCATCTGGAAAGATGTTCCTTGAAATCAGCAACGAACAGGAAAGTACTATGTCCCTAATATTCAAAGGCAACTGTACTGAGGTATTAATGCCAGAATAGTTATCACACTCCACCTTGGAAGATTGAATCCATCTGTATCCAGTGCAGACAATGTGAATCACATGCCACTCTTAAAATAGAGGTAGACACTAAAGAATGGGTTGACTGCCAGTTGCATTCATTAAAACAAATATTCATCCTAGATTCTTTTTCCCTACCTTTGACATCATGTTTTTCAGTCAAGACTTCAAGCAGACAAGATTTGTTTTCCTATAAAAGCCAATAAACAAAAAGAAAGAGAATAATATCTTGTCACATGCTTGGTCAAAGCAGAAAAGAGCACTGTAAGACTATTTTTGTTTGAGGGGAGGGAAATCTTTTAATGTGACGCTGTTTTAGCCAAACCACCAGCTTCTTGGTTACAGGATACAGATCGACATTCAAGGTAGATGGTCGTATAGAAAAGCTGCCATTTATTTTATAAAGCCAAAATTATAGCTTCTCTTCCTTCCTCTTCTTAATTTATCGGCATAAAAATTCTGAAACTCTACTATTTAAGAAAAACAGAAATCAAATGCATCATTTCACTATCCCAAAGTCAATGTAACGCAGTGGATATGTATTGTAAGATTCTCAATATAACAAAAACATTTCCGGAAATAGTTACTCATCTCAGGCATGCAAGCAAGTTCAACTTTTTCAGGCCTTCTTCCAGGTATTCCCCCAATTTAGTTAATTACCTAATAAATCATGTTTAATGTTTGGACACATGTCCCTAGAGATATAAACTATGGTCTAATCTAATTGCTTCCTCATGCCCTTCACAGGGACAAATTATTTATCTGTTGATCCTTCGTCCATCTGTATCCGTTTTTCTGCTTTGGAATATTCTAATAAAAAACTCAGAGTAGAAAAAAGTTACAAATTCAGCCAGTATTTCCTAGTCAAACCACAGACAATTACAATGATCTAATACATATGGATTTTACAGAAGACAATGTTGAAAAAGCACTGCTCAATCTAAAACCATCTCTATCTATTGGACGGAGTGGAATATGTGCCTACTTCTTAAAAGAGCTATCCACTGCCATAGCCGAACCTCTAAGCATAATCTTTGAAAAATCTTTCAGGACCGGCTCCTTGCCATAACTATGTTCACAAGCCACGGTCATCCCCATCTTCAAAAAGGGAGACCTCCAGCCTAGTTGAAAATTACAGACCAATCTCCTTATGCTGTGTCACCTGTAAAGTCATCATCCTCTACTTAGAAACCATCCAATCCATCATCCTCTACTTAGAAACAAACAACCTACTCTCTAATAAACTATTTGGTTTCAGGAAAAAACTATCCTGTAATCTGCAACTCTTACACTGCAAAAACATATGGACTACACAACTCGATCAAGGCAAAGCAATAGACATAGACAGACTTCTGTAAAGCCTTTGATTCAGTGATACACGACAAACTACTCCTAAAACTAAAATCTTATGGTATCTCTGGACAACTGCATAACTGGATAGAAGCATTCCTGTCAAACAGACAACAAATGGTCAAAATTGGAAGTGTCCTATCAAATTCTGTACCTGTCAACAGTGGTGTCCCCCAAGGCAGTGTTCTAGGACCAACTCTCTTCATACTCTACATAAATGACCTCTGTGATCATATTAAGAGCAACTGCGTTCTTTTCGCTGATGATGTAAAGCTGTTCAATACCACAGACAATACTGCTACCCTTCAAAAAGATCTTGACTATGTATCAGAATGGTCAAACAAATGGCAACTTCAAATCTCAACAAATAAATGCTCTGTCTTACATATTGGCAAAAAAAAAATCAGAAAATAAAATACAACCTAAATAGTCAAGATCTTGTTGATGATCCAAGCTCTGTAAAGGACCTTGGAATACTCATCTCTAATGATCTAAGTGCTAGAGCCCACTGTAACTATATAGCCAAAAAGGGGTTCAGAGTTGTTAACCTAATCTTACGTAACTTTTTCTCTGGTAATATTACACTACTAACTAGTGCATACAAAACATTTGCTAGACCAATACTCGAATACAGCTCATCAGTCTGGAACCCACATTACATATGTGATATTAACACAGTTGAGAAAGTCCAGAAATATTTCACAAGAAGAGTTCTCCACTCCTCTACTCATTGCAGAATACCTTATGCCACTAGACTCGAAATTCTAGACCTAGAAAATCTACGCCTCCTTCGGTCCGATCTAAGTATAGTATATAAAATCAAATGTCCTACCAGTCAATGAATACTTCAGCTTCAACCATAACAACACAAGAGCAAACAATAGATACAAACTCAAGCTTAACCGCACCAAACTTGACTGCAGGAAATACGACTTCAGCAAGAGTGGTCAATGTCTGGAATACTCTACCTGACTCTGTGGTTTCTTCCCCAAACCCCAAAAACTTTAAGCTTAGACTTACTATTGACCTCACCCCTTTTCTAAGAGGTCTGTAGGGGGCGTGCATAAGCACACCAACGTGTCTACCGTCCCTGTCCTATTGTTTCTTTTATTTTTTATTTTTCTTATATGTATCCATGTATTCATAACTATGTTTTTACTTATACCTATTATCTTGAAAGCAATTGACAAAAATAAATAAATAAATAAAATAGATTTGGAGAAAGAAGGAAGGAAGGAAGCAGAGGTAGTATTCAGCAGGTTCTGATCAATTCTGGAGAACTGGTAGTGGAAATTTTGAGTAGTTCGGAGAACAAGCAAATACCACCTCTGACTGGAGATTTTACAGTCTCCAGTCCTTCCCCTGCCACACCTATCAAGCCACACCCACAGAACTGGTAGTAAAAAAATTTGAATCCCACCACTGGAAGGAAGGAAAAGGAGAGAAAGGAGTAAGAGAAAGGCAGGCAGGCAGAAAGAGAGAGAGAGAGAAAGAAGGAAAGAAAAAAAGAAAGAATACTACTGCTACTACGACTGTAGGCCACAGGATTAATCAACCCACTTAAAAAAACCTGTTTGAGTACTTCATAATGGATATTTTTTGTATTTTTCTGTGTCTGGTTTTCTGCTTTAGAATTTTCTACTGAAAAAAACCTCAGAGTAGAAACAGGCAGGGAAGGTCATGAAACGAATCAAAACTCAATTAACATATGTCTCCAAAATGTCTCAGTAACAGAAACATTGGGCTCAATTCGTAGTCGTAAGTTGAGAACTACCTGTACATTGGGAAGAGTTAGCGGTAAAATTCAAAAAAATTTACTTGCAATTTTGCAATTTTACTAGCTTATAATTGTGTATAAGTGCCGGGGAAAGAAACGGGATAAGGATATAATATATATCATCCTTTTTCTACTGAGGATGGATTTTCTTGTACATACCCACATCAACCAATACGATGGCCTATGAGTATAGGGGGAAATCATCTACATTTGAGGTATATTCTGCAGATTGTAATGATACGGTAGTAATATTATCTAATTTAGAGGCAGGGCATTTAGGATTATTTTCCTGGGGAAGCTACCTTTTGTAACCAGGTGCCATTTTTCACTTCTGTGTTAATCTAAAATAATTTAGTGGAATATTGTGTAAGACTTCTCTATTGTTTTGTACAAAGGTTATATATTTGTGGGTCAGCTGTCCAGTGTCATGTTAATGATGGATATTAATGGAAATGGAAACGGGTAAACAGGACGAGGAAACAGATGGAATGCTACAATAGGGTGTACCTGGGAGTTACGTAGCTGGATAGAGTGCGAACCCGTAAAGAGGTTCACAAGACCATATATTTGAAACTATATAAACCCCAGCCTTCCTGGGAACTGCCCAGGGGTGGCATTTAAATTTCTTAACTACCAGTTCTGTGGCTGTGGCTTAATTTGTGGGCGTGGCTTGGTGGTCATGTGACTGACTGGGCATGGTCAACTCGACATCACTTACATCGAGAGGTGCTTCTCTTTGCCTGGCCTCTCATGACTGTGGGGATGCTGTGAAAAATGGTCATAAGTCACTTTTTTCAGTGCCATTGTAACTTTGAATGGTCACTAAATGAACTGTTGTAAGTCAAGGATTACCTGTACAAAAATACAAAAAGCTTCTTTGCTTGCAAAAAGCTGCCCTAAATACCAAGCATTAGATTTAAAATACCTGCAAGCTGGAGTTACAAGTCAGGCAGGGTGCCAGAGCACCTTGAAGAATTTAAATAGTTGAAATGCAATAACTATCAGCAGCCAACTCTTGCTCATAAAGTGAAACCCTTTAGCCAAGAGGTCATTTAAGCTCTCCAGAAAGAGCACACCCAGGAGAAGCAATCCTTAGATCCATTTGCACCACTTAAAGACACCAGCTGGTCTCACTCACCTCATAGGATATCCTGAGGAAATCATCCAGATTTAAGGAAAGGTCACATGCTCCCCAGAAAGGCAGTAAAAAATTAGAGCCAAGCTTGCATCCTGCCTCTTTGTAAGAACACCCCAAAGGACAGTGCCAGATATGCCTTCGCCCTTCTTGTCCTCTTCCTCCTCTTCTTTGTATTGGGTTGACACTCTAGCATAATTGTCCAGCTATTAAATCAGTATATTTAACGTTCTTGATGATTCTCTCTAGTTTTCATTCCAGTTTTTACTTCTTGGCTCCAGCATTTTTTGTCATACATTCAGTATAAAAGTTAAATATGGTATAATATCTAATGGTATCTAATTTTCTCTTCTGTTCCTTCTATAAGCAGCTGTGGTGATGTGGTAAACCCTATTTTTAAAGGATATCTAGAATTTATTGTAGTCGACGCTGTTAAAGGCCTTAATATATCAATAAAGCAAAAATAGAAGGTTTTTTTTTCCAGAACTTTCTTGCCTTTCTCATTATCTGTCCTCATCTGAATCTTGCACTGTTACCTTTTGATAACAGTTCATTGTATAATGAAGATGAATGAAAGAAGAGATGAAACTCTGTTTACTTTACAGGAAGGGCCTGTTGATTAGGACAGGATTTTGGAGATTCATTATCTTCCTAAAGGGACACTTGATATCTAGCATTATTTTTGGCACAAAATTCCTTCATTCAAGTTTTCAAAAGATTGCTTAAGCTAGTTTGCATTCTATTTAGCTGCTTTTATTGTTCCACCTTTTAACATTTTAAATGATTTAATATTAATTCATTATTTATCTATGCTAGCAGTGTAAATGTAGAACAGTGGGGTATAAATATTCAATACCACAAAACTTATTTCCAAACAATGAACGTTATAAAACACTACTGATGATGTGCTACTGTAAATTATCATACACTTTGATTGGCTTCTACATTATGATTTACCACTTCTACATAATATAATACTTTTTAAAATTTGCTTTGGCATTTTATGCCTTCATTTTTTTGATCATTACTTTCTGTTAATGCCTCTGGTAATTTCCAAAACACAACTTGCATTCTTTAAATAATAAGAAATAGCCATTTTCTGAAATATATCTGAAGTGTTACCTCTCTTCCTTTTTTAAAAATAATGTTGAAAAATGCTAATAAGATCTAAGTGACTTCATCAGAGAAAAACACAAGCAAAATATCACCACAAATTATCAATGCCTCAATATTGGATAATAGACCATCTCTCTACCTAGACTAATTCTGCTGGAGGCAGGCCTATTGATTTAATTGTGGATGATGCAATAATCAAAGACGACAATACAAACAAAGAAGTAAATAAAGGAAAAGGATGAGAATCAAAAAGCTTGCAATTTTATGATGCTGAACTAGTCCAGCAAACATATTTCCTAAGTTTGGATTTAGACCATTTTTAATGACCAAAATAGTTAGTTATCTTTGATTTCTACAATACTGTGTTGGTTATTTTTCTAAAACCTCTTTGGTGCATTTATGTCCATAGCAGGACTGAAAGGCAACTGTAGGTAATTGTTACTTGTTTGATATTTTGTATTTCATTGAAGAACTCCAGGGGCACAAGGGATGATTTATCCTGCTATTGTTGCCTACGGATTTTGCAAAATAAACTTGAGAGAAAGAATGGCCAGATATCACACAGAGGGCTACCATGGTGGCTCTTGCCAGGAAGGCAAGCAGCGGAGACAGCACATCCTGGAACTGTGCTGGGAGTGGGGAGTTTCCTTGGACGATTTTGGCGATGGCAGCATAAGGCAAAATGGGAGCAGTGTGGGGGGAGAGGAGAGCAATAGGAGAGAATGTGGGGGTGAAAGGAGCGCAGCAAAGTAACAGGAGTGAATGGAGAACAGTGGGGTGGGGAAAGGAGCGCAGAGTGCAGCAAAGCAACGGGGGCAAATGGAAGCGGGAAAATGGCTCCCGGGCAGCAGAGAGAAGCAGGATTCATCCTGGCTGCTTCTCTGCTGCCCAGGAGCCATTTCCCGAAGGGAGAGGGACTTGCAAGCTTTTCGTGCTCTCGCTCTCCCAGCTGGAAGGAACAGTGGAGAGGCTCATGTTGGCTCTGGGCTGCTTCTCTCACCTGCTCTTGCTGGGAGAGCGAGAGAGCCTCTCCCAACAGGGCGAAAAGCTTGCAAGTCCTCCTCTCAATGAAACGGCTCTTGAGCAGCAGAGAGAAGCAGGATTCATCCTGGTTGCTTCTCTGCTGCCCAGGAGCTGTTCCCCGAAGGAAGCAGGACTTGCAAGCTTTTCGCTCTGCTGGGAGAGGCTCTCTCGCTCTCCCAGCTGGAGCAGCAGGTAAGAGAAGCAGCTGTTTGACCTGTCCAGAGCCAACAGGAGCCTCTCCGCGTGTTCCTCAGTGGAAGGCAAGTGGTGGGGGTGGGGGAAATGTGACCGGCAGCAGTAACAAATTGGCAAGTGGTGGGGGGAAGGTGACTGGGGCTTGCACTCACCCAGGGAGATCACCAGATCAGGTAGGGCTGCAGCAATGGCTGGCCGTGAGGATTGGCAAAAGCAGGCTGCAGGCGTGTCATGCATGCGCGCGATGTTGCGCATGTGCAAGAGGGACTGACTGGCCAGGGAGTGGAGAAGTGGGTGGAGAGGGGCGGGGCCAGCTGGTTTACCAGTTCTCCGAACTACAGAGAATCATAACAACCGGTTCTATCGAACCGGTCTGAACCGGTAGAATTCCACCCCTGCCCATGAGCAGAATTCCCTTTTGCAAAAGCTTCATAACAAAGCTCTTAGATATTCGCGTGTTTCCAGTTGTCTGAATACCTGAATGGTTGATTTTTATCACATCCAGTTCTGTGGGAGAGGCTGGTGGAAGTGGCGTGGCTTGGTGGGCATGGCAAGAGAAGGTTACTGCAAAATTCCTATTCCCCCCCACCCACTCCTGGGGGAAGGTTACTGCAAAATCCATCATTCCTTTCCCACTCCACCAATCTGCTTTCCAGCTCCGTTCTCCTGTGCAGGGCAACAAAAGAAGACCCAGCTAATCAGCTGGGGCTCGGGAGGCAAAGAATAGATGGGGTTGGCGGGGCCAGTCATAGGCGGTATTTGCCGGTTCTCCAAATTACTCAATATTTCTCCTACCGGTTCTCCAGAATTGGTCAGAACCTGATGAATTACCACCTCTGAAACCAGGCCACCAAACCACACAGTGGCTGGATACCATCAAAGCTGATGCCAGGCAGAGCATAGAATAATTCAAAGAAGCAGTGCAAGATGAGAAGATGGGAAGAGACCTGACTCATAGAAGCACCGAGGATCAGACTCGACTAAATGGAAGTCATTGTCGTCATCATCATCAAAATTATCATCATCATCATTCCAATGTGCAACCCAGCCAAAATCTACACATATAATCAGACCTCAAAAAACTTGGGCAAACTAGATGGGAACAAAAAAAAAAAACCCTCCAAGTGGCCTCAACGACCCTCTAAAAGGATGCAAATGACCAGCTGTCTGCAAGGAGTATAAATCCTTCCATTCCCCACCATCCAGTCAGAGCTGAAGAAGCTTCTTGGATGAGAAGTGAAACGTCTTCAAAAGAAAAACCAGAAAGTCCAGTTGTTTCTTGGGGGGGAAAAAAGCACCTTTGAGACAACCATGACCTGGATGAGGGAGAATCTCCGTAAACATTTAGATGGGAACAAAAGCGCTAACCCTTTGCAGTAATTCTGATTTTTGTTGCAGTTTTGGCACAGTAAACCCGCAGAATCTGGAGAATATTCTGACGAATTGCTTGGGGTTTGTTAATATAAATCAAGCGTCTTCAAACTTGGCAAGTTTAAGACTTGTGGGCTTCAACTCCCAGAATTCCTGAGCTAACATGACTGGAGGAGGAATTCTGGGAGTTGAAGTCCACAAGTCTTAAAGCTGTCAAGTTTGAAGACCCGTCATATAGAATGATAACTTCTTGCAGCCAGCAGATGGTGCATTTGCAACAGGCAGATGGAGCTAAGAAAGAGAAGGAGGAAACAGAAGAAAAGTCACAAGCATAAAACGTGCACACTTATATGAAGGGGAACCTACAGTAGTCCTCAACTTATGATCACAATTGAGCCCAAAACTTCTAAACGAGACAGTTGTTTAAGTGAATTTTGCCCCATTTCATGACCTTTCTTGCCATTGTTGTTAACTGAATCACTGAAGTTGTTAAGTTAGTTGCTGTTAACACAGTTGCTAAGCAAATCTGATTTTCTCATTGACTTAGTGACTCAGAAGGTCGCAAAAGGGGATCCCGTGACCCAGGGACTCTGCAACTGTCATAAATATGAGTCAGTTGCCAAGCATCTGAATTTTGATCATGTGACCACGGGGATGTTGCAATGGTCTTAAGTGTGAAAAACGGTCATAAGTCACTTTCTTTTTAATGCCGTTGTAACTTCGAAAGGTCACTAAATGAACGTTTGTAAGTCGAGGACTACCTGTGTAACAGCGTACTATTTTCCCAGCGCTTTACGTCAATCAACTTCCTTGCAATATCATTGTTACAGTTAGCCAGGTCATTCCACCTGAATTGAGGGCAGTTGTGTTTGTGCAACTTTAAATAATGAGATATTCCATTTAGTGTGAATAGTAAATTTGATTCCAGGTTGCATTTAAAGTGAACAAAATTCAGCAAGGGAGAAGCTAACACACATCCATTTAAGGAAGAAATGGAAGATTCCATCAGGGGAAACAGTAGAAGGTCCAAAGAATTGCCTTTTTTAATTATTATATTAGAGCAAAAAATTAATATAATTGACATCAATGTGGTTGCAGCAACACTAAAATAGGATGAGATGCTGGAAAGCCTAAATTTACCACACAAAATATAAAACACACAGGAAAAATAAGAAATAGTTAGCACTGCTGTCATTACCTAGTTTGGTAATGAAACGTCTGCAAGAAAACCAAACTCACAACGCATCCAAGACCACCCAGAAATAAAAAAAAAGGTAAGTTGCATCAGCATTTTGTAGTTTGCAAACTTCTACAAGGAGATTGAACAATGGTAAAGATGCTTTTGTTAGTGTAAGTTTATCTTCAGGAGTTGTATATAGAAGTTGTTGTTTTTCCCCTTTTTTATTTTGCTTTCTAGAACTAGTCTGTGACTTCCTTAACAATAAATATGTATTCTTTGTATCCTTTGTGCAGTGTTTCCTTAATATATATACTCCAGGGGTGGGATTCAAAAATCCCAGCAACCGGTTCGCTGCCCAGTTGCTGTGTGGGCGTGGCCATGGTGGGCATGGCCTACTGGAACTTCCAGGAGGGCTGTTTTTCGCCTTCCCAAGGGTCCAAAGGCTTCCCTCGGGCCTCTGGGAGGGTGAAAATGGCCTCCCTCAGGCTCTAGAGGCCCTCTGGAAGCCGGAAACAGGCCTGTTTCTGGACTTCTAGAAGGCCCGTTTTTCCCCCTCCCAGAGCCTCCTGCACTTACCTGTATCGAAATGGAGACTCCTGGGAGGGGAGGGGAGGGGTGGGCGGGGCCAGCTAATCGGTTGAAATACCAGTTTGGTGAACCAGATAGAAATTTAACGTCCGGTTCTCCTGAACCGGTCAGAACCGGTAGAATCCCACCCTTGATATACTGTCATATTTCCTAGGCAGACCAGACAAGAAAGATGCCTAGATGAGTTACATGTAGCCCTCGACCTACGACCACAACTGAGCCCCAAATTTTTGTTACTCAGTTAGGCATTTGTTAAGTGATTTCCCCTCTCCTTATTTTACGACCTTTCTTACCGCAGCTGTTAAGTGGATCGTTACAGTTGTTGATTTAGTAACACAGTTGTTAAGTGAATCTGGCTTCCCCCATTGACTTTGCTTGTCAGAAGGTTGCAACAGTGGATCCCAGGTCATTGCAACAGTCATAAGTGTGGGGCAATTCCCAAGTGTCTTAATTTTGATCGTGTGACCATGGGGATGCTGCAACGGTCATAAGTGTGAAAAACAGTCATAAGTCACATTTTTCAGTGCCGTTCGAATGTCCACTAAAATAAACTGTCATAAGTCGAGAACTACCTCTACTGTACTACAATACTACATTAGTAGAATCTTGCAAGTCACGAAGTACCAATTTCCCACTATCTCTTTTACAGCCTGAGGAGTTAGGGAGGGTCTCTCTCTTCAGACTCTTTTTCTCCACCTATTATACAGCTGTGGGCTACGCCCTCCCTTATCTGATTGTTCCCTAGCCAGCAGGTCTTCCCTCCAAGGTCTTTCTCACGCATTATTACAAAACATTTCTGTTCAAAACTTCTCATTAACCTATTTCCACCAATAACTGCAACCCGTTATCGTATTTGCCATAGAAACAGCACTTCAAATGGTGGGAATTCAAATACGGCGACCATTTTGTGGGATTCATTAACCACAGCAATCAAGGCCTAGCTGTAGAGACGCTGTGAGTTTGATGGTGTTAGTAAGGCTACAGTCCTCAGCTGAAGCTTTTCCGATGGCCATTAGATGGGGATATCGTAAAGGGATATTGTAAAATCCTTCATCGATGCGGTCAGTTTGTGCTTAAATATGAGAGTTATAGAATAATAGAGTTAGAAGGGACCTTGGAGGTCTTCTAGTCCACCCCCCTGCTCAAGCAGGAGTCTCCTTACCATTCCAGACAAGTGGCTGTCCCGTCTCTTCTTCAAAGTACTCAACTTACAGCCATTTGTTTAGTGACTGTTCGAACTTACAACAGCACTGAAAAAAGCAACTTATGACCAGATTCAGATTAGCAGAGTTGGGAGGAACCTTGTAGGTCATCTAGTCCAACCCCCAGCCCAAGCAGGAGACCTTGCACCATTTCTGACAGATGGCAGTCCAATCTCTTCTTGAAAGCTTCCAGTGATGAAGCTCCCACAACTTCTGTTCCTTGGGTTGAATGACCCGTTTTCACACTTGTGACCATTGCAGCATCCCCATGGTCACATAATCAAAATTCAGGTGCTTGGCAACTGGCATGTACTTATGACGGTTGCAACGTCCCAGCGTCATGTGATCTGTGACCGGGATTTGTAACCTTCCCAGCCAGCTTCTGACAAGCAAAGCCAATGGATTAAACCAGATTCACTTAACCCTATAAGCGGTTACTGAATCACATAACAATTGCTGTGATTTATTGAAGAACTGTATCCAAAAGTTCCTAAAATGAGGTGGAACTCACTAAAACGAGGCTGCCTTGCTTAGCAACAGAAATTTTGGGCTCCATTTTGGTCGTAAATCAAGGACTATTTGTACATCTGAAGATTACATTTGGACAAAAGTTTTAGAAGAATTACAATTCAAATACAACAAAAACTCAATTAGCGAAAGGATTCCCCTGGTCTTACTTTGTGTGTTTCCCACTCAAGAAGGATTCTAGGACAGTCCAGAGAGGTGGATTAATTCTCTGGATTAACTCTGTTCCATTTATTATTTTGCATTTCTGTATATTTATTGCTGCTGAAAGAAAGGGCTAATTGAAAGCCTGTAAGGCACAGTCTTCTTACAGCTTCACCACCATGCCTTAGCAGGTTCTGCTAAGCATGTCCATCTTCTTAGCTTGCAAAAAAAGAAAGAATACAAACATCCAGCTGTCTGCAAGGAGTATAAATCCTTCCATTCCCCACCATCCAGTCAGAGCTGAAGAAGCTTCTTGCATGCGAAGCGAAACGTCTTCAAAAGAAAAACCAGAAAGTCCTGTTGCCTCCTGAAAAAAAAGTACCTTTGGGATTAAGATTGTAGCAGTGTTTTCAAATTCTCCATATCTTTGATCAATCCAGTTCAGCTCTTCACTTCTTTTTCTCTCAAATAAAAGTTTGCTCATTGCAGCCATTTCTCACCTGGAGATCAGATTTTTTCAACCTTTCCCCTCCATTTCTTTGCAAATGGCACGCTTATCTTGTGGCCTTTGATACTACACACACATATTTGCAGAATGCTTTCAAGTGCACCAAGCAAGAAAGGTACCATAGCAGCTTGAATCTTATTTACCTCTACATCATCTGTTATCAGATCTTTCCTGGAATAATGTTTCCACTGTTCTTAACAGTTGCACGTATCAACAAAATCAAAAAGATAACTCACAGTAAAAAAACAATTAAGGGACACTATCCCAAAATATATCAGATTTTTAAAAAGCAACAAATATATTTTTATGTGTAAGACATAATTGCAGAAAAATGATTTGTGGCCTTCCTTGTATTCTTATAGACCTGCGATGCTATTTTTTTCCCCTAGACAGCCTCGGATATATTTTATGGGAGCTGTTCTGTTTTAACTACTGCTGTTTTGAAACTGCTTTTAAGCCCTTTTGGAATTTTTGCACCATAAAGCAGATTGCAAATGCTTACAGAATGTTCTTGAACGTGTCTGGGTAAATATCAGCAACTGCCACCTGGCTCAATGGTTAACAACACCTCAAATGTGGCTTGTAGCATATTTAGCAAAGCATGTCAAATTTAAACAGCGCCGGGAAGACGGATCTTGATGGAGAAGTACATATCGGAAATTACTTGCGTGCAGAGTTCTTCCCATCTCAAAGCATAGTCCCCAACTTACAACAGTTCTTTTAGACACTGTTCGAACTTACAACTGCACTAAAAAAGTGATTTATGATCATTTTCCACACTTCTTTTTTAAATTGTTTTTTTTCACATTTTACAAATCTTAATATTAATATTAACAGTGTGGCAACATCATTGTTACACATATCAATCTCACGTTTCTATATACATTCATATACATTTATCTGTAATTTTCTTATCTCCATTATCCTTATTTCTGTTATACTTGTACCAACTATCCCAAACTTCATAATGCTTGGACTCTTCTTTATCCTTTTATTTTAAGGTACATTTATCCATTTCAACACAGTCTAGAATTTTTGGGATTACTAGTTCCTCTGAGGGCATGTTATTTTGCTTGCAACATTGTGCATATGCTATCCTGTTTGCAGTCAGAATATGTAATAAAATATAATTAATCTTTTTCCTATATTTCCTTTTAATTATTCCCAACAAGAACAGTTCCAGTTTAAATTCTATCTTATCATCCACTATTTCTTGTATCTAACTCCATATTTTGGCCCAATATTTCTGGGCTTCTGGGCATAACCACCACATATGGTAGAAGCTACCTGGGTTTCGTTTGCATTTCCAGTATTTCGGGTTTGTATTAGGGTACGTTTTAGCCAATCTCATTGGTGGCAGATGCCAATGATAAAACATCTTGTATATGTTTTCTTTATATGCTCCCGATCTTGTTAATGTATAATTCTTATTCCATTTTTTTTTCCAATTCCGCTAAACCTATATTATGCCCTATGTTTTTTGCCCAGGCTATCATGCAGACTTTTACTACCTCCTCTTCCAAAGCCAATTTTAATAAATAATTATACATTCTTGTGATGAATTTCTCCTCGGGGCCTAATAAGATTTTATCTAATTGTTGCAGCTCAGTATAAATTCCAAATTCTTCTGTGTCTTTTTTGTACCTGTTTTATAATTGAAGATATGGCCACCAATCTATGATTATACCTCTCCCTTTTAATTCCTGATTTGTTTTTAATTTTCCCTGATTATCTAATATTTCTTTGTATCTGACCATTTTACCTAGATCCAATGTATTAGGATATATCATCGCTTCCATGGTGGATAGCCAGGCTGGTATTTTCATGTAATGAGTTTTTTTTCTCTAATTTTGTTCCAAATAGAATAGAATAGAATTCTTTATTGGCCAAGCGTGGTTGGACACAGAAGGAATTTGTCTTGGTGCAAATACTCTTAGTGTATATAAGAGAAAAGATACATTCATCAAGAAATTCATAAGGTACAACACTTAATGATAGTCATAGGGAACAATAAGCAATCAAATCATACTAGGAAATAAGTCGATATAAATTGTTAGGATACAAGCGACAAAGTTACAGTCATACAATCACAAGTGGGAGGAGATGGGTGATAAGGAGTGATGAGAAGATTAATAGTGATAGTACTGCAGACTTTGTAATAGTTGGACAGTGTTGAGGGAATTTTTTGTTGAGCAGAGTGATGACTTTCGGGTGATGGCTTTTGGGAAATCTGAATCAAAGAGTCCCGCATGATCATGGCAGCATCTCCATGACCACACGATCAAAATTCAGATGCTTGGCAACTGGCTCATATTTATGACAGTCGCATGTCCGGGGTCACATGATCCCCTTTTGGTACCTTCTGAGAAGCAAAAGTCAGTGAGGAAACCAGATTCACTTAATCACCCTCTTACTAACTTAAAACAGATGCCGTGAATCACTTAACAACTGTGGCAAGAAAAGTTATAAAAGGGGGGCAGAATTCACTTAAGAAACAATTTGCTCAGCAGCAGAAAGGTTGGGCTCAACTGCGGTCATAAGTGGAGGACTACTTCTACACACAGTATGGGTGAAAACGTGGATCTTCCCATTAAAAAGAAATCTTTCTTCAATGGTGGGATTCAATTTTTTTTTTACTACCAGTTCTGTGGGCGTGGCTTGGTGGGCGTGGCAGGGGAAGGATACTGCAAAATCCCCATTCCCTGCCCATCCCACTAACCTGCTTTCCAGCTCCATTCTCCTGTGTAGGGCAACCAAAGGAGACCCAGCTGATCAACTGGGACTCAGGAGGCAGAGAATAGATGGAAGTGGGGCCAGTCAGAGGTGGTATTTACTGGTTCTCCGCACTACTCAAAATGTCTGCTACCGGTTCTCCAGAACTGGTCAGAACCAGCTGAATTGCCACCTCTGCTTTCCTTTGGTGCTTCAGAATATGTCAATGACATGTTTCGGGAAAAAGCTATTTTATATACTCCTGGATAAGCCAGTGGTGGGATTCAAATTTTTTAACAACCGCTTCTGTGGGCATGGCTTAGGTGGTAGGCGTGGCTTGGTGGTCATGTTATTGGCTGGGTGTGGCCAACTCAATATCACTCACATCGAGGCACGCATCTCCTCGCCTGGCCTCTCATGACTGCGGGGATATTGCAACAGTCGTAAGTGTGAAAAATGGTCATAAGTCACTTTTTTCAGTGCCATTGTAACTTTGAATGGTCACTCCACGCAAGCAAAGTATGAGCAAAGGAGGGGAAAAAAATCTCCAGAGAAGTTCCTGAGACAGGAAGTCTAGTTCTGCCAAGAATGTAATAAGAGTTAATGGAGAGGCAGTTTCTGTAAGCAACACCAGAATGTTTCCTTTCTGCCTTCCTTACAGGATTAGACCAGTAATTTCTTCTAACAACTGGTTCTCCGAACTGCTTAGAATGTTAACAACCGGTTCTAGCGAATAGGTGCGAACTGGTAGAATCCCACCGCTGTGAGCGTGGCAGGGGAAGGATACTGTAAAATCTCCAGTCAGAGGTGGTATTTGCCGGTTCTCCAGACTACTCAAAATTTCCACTACCGGTTCTCCAGAACTGGTCAGAACCTGCTGAATACCACCTCTGGGAGAAGCCCATCTGCCAATAAATTGACCCTCAAAATTTCAACCAAAATACCAGGAAAAACACATCACTCGTAGATAAGATGACTCTCAAATTTTCATTTCTGCTAAAAGCCAACTAGATGATGGTCGAAATTAAATTTAATCTATCCAAGAGAGCATTTGAAATGCTGACATTTTTGCTACTTTTAAATTCTCCATTTTCCCAGAGGTCTCTACCGAAGAAAAATATTTTTACCTGTATTCTAGTGTGGGATCTAATTCGATTTGCCTTTTCAATCCTAGGAAAAGATATTCAGAGTCTCTGAGAATTAAGCGGCATATAAATTTTAATAACAACAATATATTAATCCTATTGTGAGGCTTAACTTTGCATTGATTCTTTTACTGCTGCTGCTGTTTGAATATTCATTTGATTCTTTATTCCAAAGCTTATTAAATGGTTTAATACCTGTTTTTAGGAATCATTCCAACCAGCTGTTTTAAATGTTAATTACTTCAAGAGGTTTTGATGGGAAGCATTCAAAGTATTTTAAATAAATACATAAACAAGCGCGTTAAGCAATCGTGTGGGTTGCTTGGGGCTTTAACTTAGCAGATTATCTGGGTTGTGATTCAGAATGATATGTGAATTCAGCAAATTGTGGAGACAATAGTTAAACAAACTGTGGTATTGCAAGGTGTGTAAATCCAGTTCTAATCTACCGGGTTAAGAGTTGTTTGCTTTGAGTGTCAGGAAGAACTTTCTTGGACTCAGGTAGATGGACTTCTGATTGAATGTACACAATTGTAGATTTTAAAGGGAGGTAGGTCTTCTCCACTTTAGCTTGTGAGTTCTATTACCAACATGCCATCCAGGGGTGGGCTACTGGCAGTTTACAGGGATTGGGAAGAGCCCCTAGCTAAGATTCTGTGCAGTTTTGGAGACCCCCCCCCCCAAATCCCACTCCTGGCTGGCCCGGCCCACCCACCCCGCCCCTCCCAGGAGTCCCCAGGTGGCCCATTTTGGATGCAGGTAAGTGCAGGGTGTGGAGGCTCGGGGAGGATGAAAAAAGGGCCTCCTGGAAGTTCAGGAAGGCTGGAAATGGGCCCGTTTCTGGCTTCCAGAAAGCCTCCGGAGCCCGGGGAGGCCATTTTCACTCTCCTAGAGGTTCGAGGAAAGCCTTTGGAGGCCGGGGAGGGCAAAAAGCCCCCACTCCGGCTGTAGTGTAGGAGGGTTACTAGGCCACGCCTACCGTGGCCACGCCCACCCAGCAACTGGGCAGAGAACCTTAGTAAAGGGGAAAAACTGAATTAATTATGCATTCATAGGAGCCTCTGTGGCGCAGTGGTTAGAGTGCAGTACTGCAAGCAACTTCTGTTGATAGCCAGCTGCCTGCATTCAGCAGTTCAAATCCCACCAGGCTGAAGGTTGACTCAGCCTTCCAGCCTTCCAGCCTTCTGAGGTGGGTAAAATGAGGACCCAGATTGTTGGGGGCAAGAGGCTGACTCTGTAAACCACTTAGAGAGGGCTGTAAGGCACTATAAAGCAGTATATAAGTCTAAGTACTATTGCTATTGCTATTATCTGAAAGTAGATGGTCCAACTGAAAGAAGAGATGTCATCCAGATATGAACAAGTGCTGCTAGATAAGAGGCATCTATTTGTGTTTTCCTCAAAAAGGTACAAAACCATCCAGCCTGTTTTTCCAGCCTTTGGCAGCCTGGATACCTTTTGAGAGCATTGAACAGGGCAAATTACACTGTAAAATAAAATACCAGCCAGGCCTGGTTCCAGATACTAAAATCCTTTACAATTCAAGATGGCCATCATGTAAAATCAGGTGAAATATCAAAAAGGAACCGAACCGAACAGAATAACTGAATAATTTTTTAGCAAGAGGGTCCCACAATGTTCCAAAACAAGCTTTATAATTATCTATTGGGAAAGATGGATTTCACATCCTGCACTTTTAGGCTTATTGCTGGCATTTATCATATTTATAATTTACCTGCAATCAGCTCTAAACTTTCCTAGACTAGACTATACTACAGAAGGGCAGGAATGGAATAGAAGAGAATGGAACAGATTGGAATGGAATGGATTGGATTGGGATGGAATGGAATGGATTTGAATGGAATGGAATGGAACAGATTGGAATGGAATGGAACAGATTGGAATGGAATGGATTGGAATGGAATGGAATGGAATGGAATGGATTGGAATGGAATGGAATGGATTGGATTGGAATGGAATGGAACAGATTGGAATGGAATGGAATGGAATGGATTGGAATGGAATAGATTGGAATGGAATAGATTGGATTGGATTGGATTGGATTGGATTGGATTGGAATGGAATGGAATGGAATGGAATGGAATAGATTGGAATGGAATAGATTGGAATGGATTGGATTGGATTGGATTGGATTGGAACGGAATGGAATGGAGTGGAGTGGAGTGGAACGGAACAGAACAAAATAGGAATAGGAAAAGGGATAGGAATAGAATATATAATAGTAACAGAGTTGGAATGGACCATCCAGTCCAACCTTCTGCTCAGGTAGGTGACCCTATACCATGGGTGTCAAACTAGTGGTATCATGTTGCCATCACGTGATGTTTCACAATGTTCTTCCCCTTTGCATGCCTGGGGTGGATGTGGCCTGTGTGTGACGCATCTGGCCCCTGGGCCACCAGTTTGACACCCCTGCCCTATACCATTCCAGACCATACCATTTAAGCCCCTTCTTAAAAGCCTCCAGTGTTGGAGCATTTACAACTTCTGAAGGCAAGCTGTTCCACTATCAGGAAATCTCTCCTTAGTTCTAGCTTGCTTCTCTCCTTGATTAGTTTTCACTCATTGTTTCTTGTCCTGCCCTCAGGTGCTTTGGGGAATAGATTGACCCCCTCTTCTTTGGGGCAGCCCCTCAAATATTGGAAGACTGCTATCATGTCTCCCCTGGTCCTTCTTTTCTCTAGTCTAAACATGCCCAATTCCTGCAACTCTTCTTCATGTTTTAGCCTCCAGCCCCCTTGTTGCTTGTGGCTCTTTTCTGCACTCTTTCCAGAGTCTCTACATCTCAGAATCACCCAGAAAATTCAATGTGAATATTCAAATATAAGATGCACTTTTCGGCCAATTTGATATCTGAACAGTTTCTTTCACAGTAGATTTATAAGCCTGAGTGCCGTCAGCCAAACATTTGCTAACTAAGATTCCTGAATGTTGCGATTTGCAAATTATACCTGTGGTTCCCACTAACATCAGGCGACTGCCTTTTCTTCTGCTATTTTTCATCAATTAAATGAAAGGTCATTGGTTTTGGATGCTATTTCAGAAGAAGAAAAATGTTGTTGACATTCTCTATGGAACAGTGTGATGTTCTGGCATGGTTTCAGTTAGTTTCATTCCAGAGATGTTGTCAAATGCCATCATTTTCATTTTATGATTATGTTTTGGCCCGCTGGTGGCTAATGGAGCTGGCAGTAGAGTCAGACAGGAGGTCAGGGAGGAACATGAGCCAGTCCTGGAGGCTGAGGAAGGCTCTGCATCAGAGGCAGAAATGGGGCCAGAGCAGTGTGGCAGTTATCAGCTGTCCTCGGAGTCAGACAGCAGTGAGGCTGTAAAGTAGCTGGAGCTGGTTCCAAGCCTGCACATGCACAGAGCTGCCAAAAGAAAAGAACAATTACGAACTAAGGGTCGACGTGGGAGTAAAGCCACAGGTGGACGGTGAATGGCCCCTCCCATTGGGATTAAAAGAGGAGCAAAAAGGGAGGGGGCTTTTGCAGGAAACCATCCATTGCAGCAGCGTGAAGACCTGTCTGTGCAACTCAGAGACTATGTGCCGAGCCCTTCCTTGTCAGCACTGCATTTGGAAATATCTACTTGGCAGCTCTCCAAGCTAGATAAGGTCTGTGCTCCGAATTACGCCCTTGAAAGGCTGTTTGCCAGGCCTTTGGCTGAAAATGAATGCAAGAAATCCACCTTCGTTTAATAAAAGGGGTTTTGCCGGGACAAAGAGTCTGCATAGCGCTTTTGAGGAAGCCTAGGTCAGAACAGATTAGATCTCCAGTGGTTCGCAATGTCCCTGGTTTTCCATGCTTCCAATAAAGCCCAAGGAAAAGGAAGAGGGTAAATCACTTCCGGAGAGGCTTTATCCATATCATTTGTAACAAAATTGAAGAACAAGCTTGAAAGGTGATTTGTGCTCTGCTCAAGAACTCCCAACTTCTACTCTAAATTCCCCTGGGAGATTTGGTAGGGCAGAATTAACAGACGACTTATACAAATAAAAATGGGATATAAATTGTTAAGTATGGTCGGTGGGTCCCATTGAGACATGAGGCTTGTGAGTAGTGAACAACAGCTCTTTATTAAGGAGGCAGATTCTGAGACAACCAGCCTAGCCGCGGCAGCCCTTTATATAGAGCTGGCCGTGGCCAGGCAGCCTATGACAGTTTTTTAAGCTTGCCACGCTTGGTTTCACCCAATCGCGGCAAACCCCATACGAACCAATCAGGAATGCTTATATCGTCCAATCACGGCCCGGTTATTCTGGACCAATAGGAATGCAGGTCTACGAGCCTGCTTAGTATGGAACATAAATAAACAAAATAAATTGAAATTTGGCAGGGAATATCTGGAATGGGAGTGTAAGGGGGCCAGGACAGATAGGCCCCAAAATACAAGTAGACCTTGACTTATAACCACAACTGCTGTGATTCACTTAACAACTGTGGCAAGAAAGGTTGGTAAAATGAGCCCAAAACTCATTTAACAGATGCCTTGCTTAGCAACAGAAATTTTGAACTCAGTTGTGGTCGTAAGTCAAGGACTACCTGTGTTTCCCAGCTCTTTACTATCAATCCGAAAACATGCAAAATTCAATCTGATTTTTTTAAAAAACATGCAAATTAAGTGTCGGTTTATGCCCCACTAATCTAAACATGTCATGGCTTTAAAGGAAACATTCCACTCTACTCTGCTAATTTCAGCATATGCTTATCCTCATCCTTTATCTTGTGGTGAGAGAGGAATTAAGTATTACTTAGCTGGTTTATTGACTGAAGTGCAATGGCACACACATCCCTCCCTTGTGTTTCCAATCCATTTGTAAACAACTTTTGAAAGGATGGATAGGGAGGACATCCAACGCTTTAGCATCCATTTCAACCTTTAAGCTAGTTGTTCTTTGCAAAACTTTATTTATTTATGTATATCCTGCCATTATTATTTTTATGAATAACTCAAGGCAGCAGTGAACATAGCTAATTCTCTTTATTGCTCCTACTTTTCCCACAACAATCTTGTGAGGTGCGCTGGCCCAAAATCACCCAATCATCTTCCATGCCTAAGGTGGGACTAGAACTCACTGTCTCCTGGTGATTGGCCCAAATTCAGCCACCCAGCTTTCACGCCTAAGGTGGGACTAGAACTCACTGTCTCCTGGTGATTGGCCCAAATTCAGCCACCCAGCTTTCACGCCTAAGGTGGGACTAGAAGTCACTGTCTCCTGGTGATTGGCCCAAATTCAGCCACCCAGCTTTCACGCCTAAGGTGGGACTAGAATTCACTGTCTCCTAGTGATTGGCCCAAACTCAGCCACTCAGCTTTCATGCCTAAGGTGGGGCTAGAACTCACTGTCTCCTGGTGATTGGCCCAAACTCAGCCACTCAGCTTTCACGCCTAAGGTGGGACTAGAGCTCGCTGTCTTGTGATGATTGACCCTAAGTCACACAGCTGGCTTTCATGCCAAAAGCAGAACTAGCATTCACACTCTCTTGATTTCTAACCTGGTGACTTAACCACTAGGGGTTGGACTAGATGACCTCCAAGGTCCCTTTCAACTCTGTTATTCTATTCTATTCTAGACTCATTGTGGCTCGATATGAGTTCGTCCATCCCACTGAACCTTAATTTTGTTCGGTTTTCACTAGGTGTGCTGAATGTCAAACAGCAGGCCATATGGAAGCTTTGAGAGGAAGTAATAGAGATAACAATAGCAATAACACTTAGACTTATATACCACTTTATAGTGCTTTACAGCCCTGATTCTAAGTGGTTTACAGAATCAGCCTCTTGCCCCAACAATCTGGGTCCTCATTTTACCCACCTCGGAAGGATGGAAAGCTGAGTCAACCTTGAGCCAGTCAGAATTGAACTGCTTGGCAGTGGGCAGAGTCAGCCTGCAATACTGCATTCTAACCACTGCCCCCCACCCCCGCAATCCCACAAAGGGTGATGGATGGAGTCATAAAATACTTGTTTATCAGAAGGGAAACATTAAATTGATTTTGGCTATTTTCAGCCTCACTGTACTTCTGCATTTTTTGTTTTTCTTGGCAAGCAACCACATTTCTAAGCACCAAAGCATCCATTTATTATTAAGTCTTACCTATGCATTATTCTGGATTTAGATGGTTCCAGAAATTGGAAGATTGCTTTGGTCCTCCACTAGAAATAAGGAAGGCCGGATGTCCGACTTCGATCCTCAGCATCTTCATGGCAATTATAAATCCTATCAGAGCCCAGGAATGTAAGAACTCAAGCAAAGCAAAACAAGATTACTTAGATGCCAAAGTTCTGAGCAGAAAAACCAGAGCTCTAAAAATCAAAGCTAATTACCACCGTGCCAAAGGTCAATCAAGGAGTCAGAATCAGCTGAGATTCAGGAAATCAAGTTTGAGGTTAGAGTTAGGGTTAGCAGTTATTTGTCCATAGAAGCTTGGCTCCCAAGTCTTATTTTATAGGACTGGTTTGGGATGTGTATTTCCATGCCCAGTGTTGCAATTCAACTGGTGTAACAATTGGTTTGGTGAGGGTGCACATGTGCCAAATACTTATATACTGCTTCACAGTGCTTTACAGCCCTGTCTAAGAGGCTTAGAGTCAGCCTCTTACCCCCAACAATCTGGGTCTTCATTTTACCCACCTCGGAAGGATGGAAGGCTGAGTCAACCTTGAGCCGGTCAGAATTGAACCGCTGGCAGCCGGCAGAGTTAGCCTGCAATACTGCATTCTAACTACTGTGCCACCACGGCTCTTAAATGCTATTGATATTTCTAATCTCTTCTGGGATGTATGATGTGTAGACTCAATCATCCAGGCCAAAAGCATATAAAAAGATTAAATTGTGGCAAGAGGACCAAAGTTTATCAAACTGAAATGTTTCATTACTCATCCAAATCAGAGAGAAGAAGGAAGGTCAAGCTATTTTCCAAGGCACCTGAAGGCCAGACAAGGAATAATGAATGGAAACTAATCAAGGAGAGATTCAACCTGGAAATAAGGAAGAATTTTCTGACAGTGAGAACAGTCAACCCATGGGAAAAAAGTTGCCTTCAGAAGTTGTGGGAGCTTCATCACTTGAGACTTTCAAGAAGAGATTGGACTGCCATTTGTCAGAAACAGTGTAGGGTCTCCTGCTTGGGCAGGGGTTGGACTAGATGATCTACAAGGTCCCTTCCAACTCTACTATTCTGTTATTCTTCAGTCAAATGAAAAATTTTGGTTAGGCATAGAGTCAGATTTTTACATGCTTTTGGCCTGGATGAGTGAGTCTATTTATATATTGCATTTCGTTTTGGGGAAGTGTTAGTTCATTCCAATGACTCTCTAACCCTATGCCTAACCGAAAGTTTTCACTATGACTGAAGAAGTTACTTGGATGAGTAACGAAACGTCTCAGTTCAATAAACTTTGGTCCAGTTGCCATGATTTAACCCTTTTACATACTCGTTTCTGGGATGATATTCTCACTGTATAGGCGAGCAGATTCTACAGTACCTGAGAACGGTTTCTTAAGCATGTTGGCTATCAGTGCTTTGATTTGAACCTAGAAGTCTCCTAGGAGCAGATGTTGTCTACTGGATTGGCTAACATCAATCAACAATTATATTCTGTAACGGGGATTGGCTCCGGTTTCTGAGCCATTATCAAGGAGAGCCCCGAACAAACTGAATTGCAGTAGTCTACCTGGAAGATAACAAGGTCACGAGTCACGGATTTTAGCCCGTTCTTGATCTGGAAGGATACAACTGGCAGACTCGTAGAATGACAAAGGTCCTAGACTCACAGATTAACATATTACTCTTCTCCCAATTGTTCCTGGGCTCAGAAAGGAAATCAATACGTTCATTAAAGGGTCTTGAACTACATACCTGTTTGCCTGTATGGCAGTTCATTATAGATGTCAGATATAGTTTATAGTTTAATTCCAATTCTTCTTCTCCTTCCTGACCTTCTCCTCTCCTTTCATTAGAACTGCAGTGGACAAATAGCCAAGCGATAAAACTGACACCGGGAAATGCTTCTATAGAAAGAAAATGCAAAGAGCAGGAAAGAGGAAACTAATCAGCAACCGGAGCAAACAAGCACAAAGTGCCATGCAGGAGATGGAATTAGGCCTACCTTTGACTACGAAGAGACAGCGTCAGCATTGTGTGGCATGACAGTGACTTGTGCGTTTCCTCCAGCCGTGCGGTCACATAAAATGGAAATGTCTCCTTGAGGTCAAATTTGACTCAGGGTGACTTCATGGCCAGGCCCTCGCTTCGGTAACCACAAGGAAGTAGTTTGGCAACGGCCTTTCCCCAGATTTCCACCATAAACTCACAGCTAGTGTAAGTGTAAATGTTACCTAGAATCAAATCTTTTTATAGCTTGGGGTCAGTTAAGCTATCTTTGAAGGCAAGTCCCTCCTAAAATGTTTTTAAGATTCCTAAAATTCCTTTCTAGTTCTCTCCATCATCACTGACTGGAGTGGAGTGGAGTGGAGTGGAGTGGAGTGGAGTGGAGTGGGGTGGGGTGGAGTGGAAGAGAAGAGAAGAGAAGAGAAGAGAAGAGAAGAGAAGAGAAGAGAAGAGAAGAGAAGAGAAGAGAAGAGAAGAGAAGAGAAGAGAAAGTAGAGTGGAGTAGAATAGAAAACAGAAAGAATGGAATGGAATGGAATGGAATAGAATAGAATTGAATAGAATAGAATAGAAAACAGAAAGAACAGAATAGAGTAGAGTAGACTAGAAAACAGAAAGAAGAGAAGAGAAGAGAAAAGAAGAGAAGAGAAGAGGATTTGGAAGGGACCTTGAAGGTCTTCTAGTCCAACCCTCTGCTCAGCCAGGAAACCCTATACCAAGGATCTCCAAACTTAGCAACTTTAAGACTTGTGGACTTCAACTCCCAGGAATTCCCCAGCCAGCATGGAGATGAAGTCCACAAGTCTCAAAGTTGCCAAGTTTGAAGACCCTTGCCCTATACCATTTCAGACAAATGGTTATCCAATCTCTTCTTAAAAGCATTCACAACTTCTGGAGACAAGTTGTTCCACTGGTTAATTGTTCTGTCAGGAAATTTCTTCTTGGTTCTAAATTGCTTCTCTCCTTGATTAGTTTCCACCCATTGCTTCTTGTCCTCCCTTCAGGTGCTTTGGAGAATAGCTTGACTGCCTCTTCTTTGGGGCAACCCCTGAGATATTGGAACGCTGCTATCATGTCACTCCTAGTCCTTCTTTTCATCAAACTAGACATACCCAATTCCTGCAACCAAACCGTTCTTTATATGTTTTAGCCTCCGATTCCCCATATCATCTTGGTTGCTTTTCTCTGCACTCTTTCTAGACATCTAAAAAACATCTTTTTTATATCGTGGGGACCAAAACTGGATGCAGTATATTGCAAGTGTGGCCTTACCACACTTGGAATGCTGCATACTATACTTTGAACCTACAAGAATGAAGGAAGGGGCCACAAATTATGAGGGCAGGAAAGAGATACAAACAAACCTGCTGATCAACCCTTCCTTGCTAAGAAGTATGTCACTATTAATTTAGGATGTCCTTTGCGAAGGATAAATTTGAGCACCTGTCATTTTATTCCCTTGTTCTCCAGATCCCCTTTAGGTGGTTTTAATGACAAGGCTCTCACATTATCCTCAGGCGCTGTTTGTTTATCAAAGAATTAATTTGAACCCATCCCAGTTAGGTTAAAGTGTTCCACATGCCAATTTACAATCTAGTATTTTTTCAAATTAAAGTGGCTAGATTTCGCCCACTGTGCTACCAAAAATCAAAGAAACTCTACCAACAGAGGAGAATATTTGTAGCTTAAGATTGAACTACAGATAGTCCTTAATTTATGACAATTAAACCCAGGATTTAGTTGCCAAGTCAGAAATTTGTTGAGTTTTGCCCCATATTACGATGTTCCTTGCCACATTTGTTACGTGAATCACTGCAGTTGTTAAATTAGTAACACCGTCATTAAGTGAATCTGGCTTCCCCGTTGATTTGTCAGGCGCTCGCAAAAAGGGATTGCATGACCCCGGGACACTGCAACCATCATAACTATGAATCAGTTATCAAGCATCCAAATGTAAATCACATGACCATGGGGATGCTGCAAAGGTTGTGTGAAAAATGATAAGTCACTTTTTTCAGTGGCATTGTAACTTCGAATGGTCACTAAATAAACCGTGATGACCTGGAGTGTAACACAAACATAACAAAATCCAAAATGCAAATAAATGTCCTTTAATGCCTCCAACTTGTCCCCACTGTTCAATAATTCTCAGTTGGAGATAAAATGTACTCAAAAATAGTCTTCAAAAGAAAGCAATACGGTCTGAACTTAATGAGCAGATAGAGGTGAAATAAAAAACCCAAACAAACTACAATGAAGGAAATTCCACAACTGACCAAGATAAGTAATTACCAAATTCAAGGAGAATAACAAGGCACAGTCTGTTGGAAGGACACCAACCAAGGTAACTTCAACCCAAAATAAAACCCGCTTTGCTTCTGGCAACTCTGTGTTGTAATCATCTCTCTTATAGTCTCCCCAACTGCAACCAATGAGGGGGATCGTGGCCACTTCCTCTCTCGTAAGCCAAGTTGTTCCCTTTTCTGTTCCTCCCTGCGTGTCCAAGGATGAAGAGGGGATGGGCCTGGGTCTTCCTCTGACTGCCCAGCTGGCCTTTGCCCTTCCCCAGCCTCCTCCACAACCTCTGGAGCCACACCTCCACTCCCTGCTGGCTGTTCCTCCTCTCCCTCAGAGTCCGACTCTACCAAAGGCATGACATAAACTGTTGTAAGTCAAGGATTGCCTGTATGGGGTTAGGTGCTCTTTGAGCTTCGATATTTTCTTGTGGACATTTCATTACCCAACTAGCTAACTTCATCAGCGTAAGAAGGGAGTGGGATCTGCTCTGTTTATATATAAGTGGCTATCCCAAAGGTGTTTTTTTTCAGGAGGCAACTGGACTTTCTTGGTTTTTTTCTTTGAAGACGTTTCACTTCTCATCCAAGAAGCTTCTTCAGCTCTGACTGGATAATGGGGAATGGAAGAGCTGAAGAAGCTTCTGGGACGAGAAGCAAAATATCTTCCAAGAAAAAAAACCAAGGAAGTCCTGAAAAAGCACCTTTGGGACAATCGTGACCTGGAAGGCTGGGAATATCTACAGACTTTTGTCCCAAAAATGCTTTTTCAAAAGGCAACTGGACTTCGTTTTTCCTTGAAGACGTTTTGCTTCTCATCCAAATAAGTTTCTTCAGTTCTCCTCTGAACCAACAACTTCAAGGAAAAACAAAGTCCACTTGCCTTTTGGAAAAGGTCCTTCAAGGAAAACATGACCTGAATGACTCAGAATCTCCATAGACATACAAGTGACTAGCACTGATGACGTTACCTAGTTGGGTAATGAAAAGTCTGTAAGAAAGAAATCAAGGTCAGAGAGCATCAAGGACCCTACCCGCCCCCCGCAAAAAACCCTGTATTATGCTTCAGCAGAATGGCTGAATCAATCCAACGGTATCATAAAAGGCCCCAAAATGATTAAAAGATACAATTGTTTTAGTTACAGGGCTAACCAACGCAGGCAAACCACCTTAAGAAGGTGAAGAGGAATTGTTTCTGGCATGTATTTCTTTTCTGTTTCTTGGAATAGGCTAAAAAATATGAAATATGGTACCAGAGATAGCCACCAAAGCTGCAAACAGAATCAAAGTACATCGATAGCACAGAACTGTATTAGAGAACTGTTCTATCTTCACCCTTTCTCCTTCCAAATCATATTGTCCACAAATCCTTGGCAGGCTACAATTCTGGGAGAACCACAACGAAGGTTTATCTTGAAAGTCAGGTATGAAATGTATATAAGTAGTCCTTGACTTACGACCACAAACTGAGCCTAAACTTGCCAAGTGCCACATTTGTTAGGTGAGTTTTCCTCCGTTTTAACACCTTTCTTGCCAAAGTTGTTAAATGGATCGCTGCAGAGTTGTTAAGTGAATCTGGCTTTCCCTCCATTGACCTTGCTTGTCAGAAAGTGACAAAAGTGATCAACCTGCCCACGGGACACAGCAACCGTCATAAATATGAGTCAGTAGCCGAACGGAGGGAATTTTGATCATGTGACCATGGGGATGTTACAATGGTTGTGTGAGAAATGGTCTTAAAAAGAAAGAAATGGACTTCTTTCAGTGCCGTTGTAACTTTGAACGGTCATTAAACGAACTGTTGCAAGTCAAGGACCAACTGACTTGTTGTAAGGTTCATCATCTATCAGACCACAAACTGCCTTGGTATGGCATCTTGAACACCAATTAAACCCTAAACCATTGCAAACCACAATGGCTAAATTCATATATGCTAAACCAAGATCCTACCTAGGGTCCAAACCAGGACCTTCACTTGCAAATCCTATAATTTGTGTTAAACTCTAGTATCTTCATTAAATGTACCATTCTGTGGGGGCAGCTACTCTCCAGCATTCACAAGGGCATCATCATCGTCTTTTAACGACTCCATAATCCTTTGCAGGATGGAGTCTGCACAATTGAATGGAGCTAGCAGAGAGTTTACTGGCCGGATGCTTTCCTGTCACCAATGTGGAGTTTTGTTCAGCAGATATTTTTTCACTGTGCCCAGAGAGAGAAATATCTGCCTCTATGTAGGATCCAGCATTCACAAGGTGCCACTGCAAAAAAAAAAACCCACCTTCCACATGTTCTTTCTATAAAGGGATGCTTTCCTTGCTGGGAAGCCATGGTGACCCCCACTGATCTCCTTTCCAGAGTCTACTCCATCCTTCGAAGTACATGCAAACTCTCCCTTTCAGGCTAATTTTAAGGTAACACCAAGGAAGTCCCTCTAAGGTAAACACCATGATGCAAAAATATAGTAAGTAAGCAGCAATAAGGTTTATTAACAGGCCTTACAAAGTAATAAAATACAATCAAGTTTCTGTTGGTCACTTTTTAAGTTCCCAAGTGAGTTGGATTTCATTTGTCTCTTTTAACCTCTGGGCTTTTTTTCCTTTGAAGGTTTAAAACTCTTTGCAGTGAGGTTAGCCAACCTAATTAAGACATTCCAGCCCGCCTGTCTCTCTAATATGTCCCCAAAGGCAAACGGTTAAAAAAACAAAGTTCATCACAGCTGGTGAGAGACAAGTGCAAATGACAACTTTCTCTTTGATTCTGGGTTTCATATATGGCATTTTCAATACTGGCTTTGTAGTTTCAGGGATAACCAGCCCTCCTCCCATCCTCCTAACGCCCAACTCAAAGGTCCTTGCATAAAGACCCTCCCAATGCTCCAAAGCCAACATGGATTTCAACTTTGATCATCATTCCCCCACCTATCCACCCTTCAAGACAGACTGCTGTTCCCTTTTACCTGGTTTTTTTTTTAAAGAAAAAATAAAGAGCTAAAGTGCAGCATCTCGGCAACGGACACGAAAAGGGTTATTTCGAGGTTGGCCAGAGAATTTTCCTTGAGCATTTTTTGCAGGACGGACCCCCAAACCCCCAAGTTTCCACTCGGGGCGTGTAAAGCAATTCTCCCCATCCCCGGTTAAAATTAAAATCCAAATACGTTCAAGGAATAAAATGTCATTTTTCATCCAGTTCCTCCCCAAACATAGCTAATGAGCTGGAAAAAAAAACAAAAAACCAACCAGCTGGGCCCACAACATCCTTGGAGACCCTTTGAATCAAGCATCTTCAAACTTGGCAAGTTTAAGACTTGTGGACTTCAACTCCCAGAATTCCTAAGCTAACATGTCTGCAGGAAGAATTCTGGGAGTTGAAGTCCACAAGTCTTCAAGTTGCCAAGGTTAGAGATCCCTTTGAATCATCAAATTCCCCCAAATTTGTCTCGGTCCAAAGGCCACACCCGCGGTTCTTAATCACTGTATTCCTCAATCTCCTGTAAAACGGAGCACTTGCACCCTTGTTTCCGTTTCAGATGATGAGGTTTCAAGTACCTTGCCAGGGAAGGTTTTCTGTTCACTTTCCTGGCCAGGGAGGTTGACGAAGGAGTGGCTGTGGACGGCCGGGCGATGGGATGAGTTGGGAAGATGGTCCTGCCTCGAGGGGCCCCCAAAAGCTGCCATATTTCCCCAGAGGCGCTGGCGTTCAAATACTGCCAAGGCTTCTTGCCGCTGCTGTCCCGGACTTGCGTCCGGCAATGTAGCCTCTGCACCAGGATTTTTATGACCAGGGGGTGACTGTGAATGGCCGCTAGGTGCAATGGAGTGTAGCCACAACCGGACCGGACATTGGCGTCCAGGACAACTCCTGCCTCCTGAGCGCCGGCGACAAAGTCCTGCAGCACTTCAGCGTTCCCGTGCTTGGCCAGCCAGTGAAGCACCGTGAAGCCAGAGACGAAGTCCCTGTGGAGCACCAGGTGAGGGTCTTCGCGGAGTAGAGCCCGGACCTGCATCCAGGAGCCTGTGGCAACTTTCACCAGCCAGGTGTGTTCTCGACCGTCCAGAGGCACCGAGGAAGACCTGTGCTCAGCAGGGCCCTCTGGGTGAGGGGCCAGTCTTTCCACGGAGGGGGCATTTACCACAGGTCTCGGTCTGGGGGCCCACTGGGGGCTTAAGGGGGCGTCCAGATTTGGGGACGGTGGCCTGCCCATCTTCCTCGGTTTGAGCAAATCCCTCCCTTCTGTTTTGTCCCTGGTGGCAGCTCTGCCAACCACAAGGTGCAGCAAATCAATGTGAGGAGGGGACTTGCCAGCCTTGGAGTCCTGACTGGACTGGGCGAGGGGCATCCTCACCCCCAATCTATCGCTGTGAGGGGCAACTCCAGGTGCCTCGTGCCCAGCTGAGTTTCCAACGCAGCCGTTCATCCTGCCCGCTTCTTCCCTTTCCCTGGGATGGGAGCCGCTCTCCCTGCTGGCGCTGCTGCCCTCTTCGCTGGCCGAGCTCTCCTGCTCCAGGTAATCTTCAAAATCCTGCAAGGAAAGCCGGCATCGGATGCTGCGGAAGACGGGCACGGGAGAGTCCCGCCAGCCCTCCGAGGACTCCGACGGAGGATCGAAACCCAGCGACCCACAAAGGCGGCTCCGGTCCGAGCTTTGAGACCAGGCTGGGATGGGGCAGGCTTCCTCTCCTTCCAGGGCCTGGCAGGGCTCGGGGGAAGCCGCATGATGGGTAATGATCCAGTCCCGAATCCTTTGCTGGACGCTGCCGGCACCCATTTCTCCGACGGGTAAACTGAGGCCGTTGGCCTGCCGCGCCTTTTCCCGCAGGAGCGGCGGGTCCCGAGCGGCTGGCTCCGCGAGCGGCTGCCGGGGAGCCTTTTTCTCTCTGCCCAGGCAGCCCAAGGTGGGGCTGGCAGGCGGAGGCCGAGATCCGACTCCAGGTGTGGCGGGAAGGCACCTGCCGGCCTTCCTCCTCCGGCCCGCCGCCACTTCGCCACCCGTTTCCCGCCGCGGTTCGGAAATTCCCCGGGGAGAAGCGGTTCCCGGCGCCTTCCCGGCGGCGGCGCCGGCGCGATCCCACCTGGCTGGCTGAGGCGGCGATGGGCCGGCTGGTGCCCGCGGCGACGGCGGCGGTTCAGGCCACGGGCCGTGGTCGGGCGGCGATCTGGACTCCTCCCCGATCAGGTCTCGGTACCGTTTCCTCAGCACCACGTAAGTAGCGCCGCCGGGCCCGTCCTGGCTGACGGTGGCCACGGAGTTGACGAAGCCCTTGAAGAGGTGGCGGCGGTGCTGGAGCTGGGCGGGGGCCGCCCGGGGGTCGCGCAAGAAGCGCTGGAAGTGGCCCAGCAAAGCGGCGTTGGCCACTCGCCCCCCGGCCTGGCAGAGAAAGTCCAGCAGCTCCGCTTGGCTCAGCTCCTGCGCCATGGCTCACCTTCGCCGGCCGCTCCTCTCGCCTCCTTCAAACCATCCCCGCCCCGGGGCGCCCGCCCGCCGGCTGGCCAGCCACGCCCGCCCCGTCCCAGAAACAGAAACCGGCCCAGTCCACCTCCGGCCCAGCGCCGGGCGCTTCTGAGCAAACTTTAGCCCGGGCGCCAGTTTCACCTGCGCTTCTTCGGCGCTCCGCCCACTTTCGCACCTCAGCGCCCCGCCCCTCCCGCACTGAGGCCCCGCCTCCGCTCCCGTCATTGAAAAAAAAAATATATAATAATGTTGGAAGTTTCAAAGGTGCTTTTTTTTTTTTCCTCAGGAGGCAACTGGACTTTCTTGGTTTTTCTTTTTTCTTGGTTTTTTTCTTGGGTTTTTTTTTGGTTTTTATTTTTTCTTGGTTCCCCACCCCCCACCCTCTGCCCCGCCAGGAGGCAACTGGACTTGCTTCGTTTTTCTTTTTGAAGACGTTTTGTTTCTCATTCCAGAAGCTTCTTCAGTTCTGAGGGGATGGTGGGGGAAGGGAAGGATTGATACTCCTTGCAGACATCTGGACACTTTTACTGTATTCCTGAAAGAAATATCGATCCTTCCACTCGCCCACTATCCTGTCAGAGCTGAAGAAGCTTCTTGGATGAGCAGGGAAACGTCTTTGTGAGGAAAAAACAAAAACCCAAGGAAGTCCAGTTGCCTCCTGAAAAAAAAAAAGAGTCTTTGGAACAACCATGACCTGGATGACTGAGAATCTCTACAGCAGGGTCCCCAAACTTGGCAACTTTAAGACTTGTGGACTTCAACTCCCAGAATTCTCCAGCCAGCTATGCTTTACAGAGGCCTCTGCTCTACAGACTTTTAGTTATACAATTTGGGATGAACACGCTTGGAATGCTGTGGGAGTAGGAATGGATTTCCAGAAGAAAAGAATTGCAGACTACAGGAACTATTTGCATTACTCAGGTGACCCTGAGGATACAGATAAACCTCGGAGTGCTTCAACTACCCTCTAAAAGGATGCAAATGACCAGCTGTCTGCAAGGAATATAACAGAATAATAACAGATTAACAGAGTTGGAAGGGTCCACACACACACACACACACCCAAGCAGGAGACCCTGCACCATTTCTGACAGATGGCATTCCAGTCTCCTCTTGAAAACTTCCTGTGATGAAAAAAAACCTTCCAAAAAACCCTTCCAAAACCTTCCATTCCCCAGTCTCCTGTCAGATCTGAAGAAACTTCTTGGATGAGAACCAAAACTTCTTTAAAAGAGAAAACAAGAAAGTCCAGTTGCCTCCTGAAAAAGCACCTTTGGGACAACCATGACCTGGAGGATTGAGAATCTCTACAGACTAATGTTGGAAGGAAAATTCATCGGGTTCAGTTCCAAGCTGGGAGGAAGACCCTGGAAACAAAATGGAGGCTGACTGGAAAGAAAGTTTATGAATGAGCAGAACCACAAGGGTTTGTGGTTTGGGGGCAGCTGACCAAACGGTTGAATCAGTGGATCAATCTTAATAGGTTTCTGTGTCTTTGAAGTTTGGACTGTTCTGGGGATTGTGCAGTGAAGAGGTTTTTGTGAAATGTGCTGAAACAGTGGTGGGTAATTCTTACTGTGGCTGATGGTTATGCCTGTGTTAGATTTTTGGGGGGTGAAGGGCTGCTTGCTCTAATCCTATCACTCTTGCTTTTGTTAACTATCCAAATTGCTGTAAAGGGGGTTTGAAATATCCTATCTTGAATGGACTTCCGCCGGCAGTATTTGCTTTCTAGATGGTGGGCTTCCTTTTTCAATAAGCTCATTATCTCCTTAAGTGCTGGCATCCGCTATGGGTTATTAAGAAAGACAGGGGACTGCTTTCTGCCTCTAAAAACATGCTTCTCCATTTCTATAATATTATAATAACATATATTCTGCCCCAAAATATTTCATTCTTCTTGGGGGGAGGTCTACCCACACTAACTTCCCTGTGACAGGAAACCCCCCCCCCCCACTATTCACCACTATTTCAAAGATTTTTTTAAATTAAATTTCCCTGACCTGTTTTTTCAGATACAGGTAGTCCTCGGCTTACAATAGTTCATTTAGTGACCGTTTGAAGTTACAACAACACTGAAAAAAGGGACTTGTGACTGTTTTTCACACTTACAACCTTGGTGGCATCCTGAGGGTCACGTGATTGAAATTCAGACACTTGGAAAGCGACTCACATGTATGACCTTTCTTGCCATCATTGTTAAGCGATCGTTGCAGTTGTTTACCTGGTACAGGCAGTCCTCGACTTATAACAGTTCACTCAGTGACCATTCGAAGTTACAACAGCACTGAAAAAAAATGAATTATGACCCTTTTTCACACTTATGACCATTTCGGCATCCTCGGGGTCACAGGACTGACATTTGGAGGCTCGGCGACTGATTCACATTTACGACGGTGGCAGTGTCCCCAGGATCACGTGATCCCCACTTGCGACCTTCTGGCAAGCAGTGTCATCAAGGAAACTGGATTCGCTTAACAGACGTGTTCCTAATTGAACAACGGCAGGGATTCGCTTAACAAATGTAGCAAGAAAAGTTGTAAGAGGAGAGAAACTCTCTTAACAAATGCTCAGTGGTGGGATTCAAAAATTTTGGGTTCTGTGGGCGTGGCAGGGGAAGGACACTGCAAAATCCCCATTCCCTCACCACCCCACTAACCTGCTTTCCAGCTCTGTTCTCCTGTGCAGGGCAACCAAAGAAGACCCAGCCAATCAACTGGGACTCAGGAGGCAGAGAATAGATGGGGGCGGGGCCAGTCAGAGTTGGGATTTGCTGGTTCTCTGAACTACTCAAAATTTCTGCTACTCGTTCTCCAGAACTGGTCAGAACCTGCTGAATCCCACCTCTGCAAACACCTGGGCATAAACAGATCCCCCTGATACCTCCAGCTCAAACACACCCCAACCAGGCACCCAGATGAAACCTAGCTTCCTAATAAATGATAGATGTCCATTTACTCGGAGCCAAGCCACACTAAAAGCCTCCAATACAGGAACACAATGTTGCCAGCCAATCAAGGCAAAAAAAAGCCACAAAACAGACAGAAGATATTAGAAACACCAATCAAGCAGAACACAGCAAACTCCAAGACCAATAAACACAGACCAAGACTCCCAACCAATCAGGATGAAGAAAAAAACCATTCTGGCACAGCAGTAGGCTAGCCCCAAATTTAAAACTCAAACGGCTGTGAAAGTCTGACTCACAGACAAACACAATACAGAAGCCTGATGATGGCAGATGAAATTCTGCCGAAATGTTGCTACAACTTTAAAAGCACAACTATAATGACGTGGGAAAATACCCGAAAAAAAGCTGAATACCATACATGTAAGTACCTGCGAAAACTTAAGAAATATATATATATATATATATATATATATATATATATATATATATATATATATATATATATATATATATATGAAACTCTACACAAAGGATAAAAAGAATACATATTCAGAATACAGACTAGTTCTAGAAAGGAAAATAAAAAAGGAAAAAATAACAACTTCTAAATATAATTCCTAAAAAATGAACTTATACTAACAAAATCATATTTATCTTGTACTATCTGTGCATGCACATTAACAAGTGTCCCAATTTTTTATCCAGTGACCAGCAGTCATAAGTGTAAGGAATAGTTATGTGAGTCACTTTTTTCAGTTATGTTGTAACTTTGAACAGTCACTAAATGAATGGTTGTAAGTCAAGGATCACCTGTATTTTGATGGGGGTGGTAGGGTTGCTTCTTTTTCTTTCTCCAGAGTAAAATTTCGGTGTGTCTACCTCAAATGCGTTTGGGGAAAGAAGCATAAAACTACCCCTGTATTGTGCCATTTTAAATTTCACAGAGAGGATTTGCATACTTTTTTCTTCAATTATTCCTAAATAGCAAAAAACTTAGAAAAGGTAAGGTGGCTGGAGAGAGGTGAGGAAATGGAAGATTCCCATGAGTAAACATTTACAAGAAACATTTACAAAGGAGTTACACATTAACAACTGGATCTCAAATGCAGGCATTCTAAAACTCTACTCCTTATAACAAACTTATTTCCGGCTCTGTGTGTGTGTGTGTGTGTGTGTGTGTGAAGGAGATTGATGGGCATGTTTTATGTAGAAATAAGTCCCCCTGCTGGATTCTCAGAAACCATAGTTTGCTTATTAAACATAAGCCACTTCCACAACATACTAAATCAGGGTTATCCAAACCTTGCCAGCTTTAACATCTGTGGACTTCAACTTCCAGAATTCCCCAGCCAGCTGATACTTTTTTAAAAAAAAGTAGTGCAGAGCACTATGGATGTCCCACCAGAATACAGGAACCACCCCACAAAAACACACCACAGCCTTTCAAACACAATTTGTGCGAGGCATATTTATTACCTGGATCTCAAATCCCCCACAGGGATGCTGCAGAGAGAATTTGCCAGCAAGAGGTAGCAAAGTTAAAAGCTCATCCTATTGTGTTCTGTGGAAGTTCCATTGTTGGTCTGCATTTTAAGCGGGAGTTTTGTGTGTTTCTATTGGCTGAGCAGCCTGACAGTGAACTATAAAAGGGAGCTGTCAGACGACATCAGCTGTTACCCATCAGCTGGCCAGTTTGGCAGTATATCGGCTGATGCGGGTAACCCGTTTCTTTGTTACAATAAACACTGATGGTTCGTTAATGCCTGCCTCCGCTCATTCTTACAAAAGACTACAAAATTGGCGATGAGGATGGGATGCCTGTCTGAAAGCTGAAGAAGAACAGAGCCAGAGGTATTGTTGTTCCTTTTTTGTTACCTCAGAAAAGACAAGATGTCGACTGCTCCGACATTCCTGTGTTTTCACCCATCGTCAGAAACTTGGGAATCTTACTTTAATCATTTTGACTGTTTCCTAGATGCTGCTGGTTTGTTTGAGATTTCAAGCCATAAGAAAAAAGTGTATTTCCTAAGCTTTTGTGGGGCCGCGGTTTTTGATACCGCCACAGCGCTGTTGTTGGCGCCTCAGACTGTTAAAGTGGTATCCTGAGAAGATTTACAAGAACTTTTAAGTAATCACTACTCGCCCAAACCATCTAGGATTGTGAGGTGGCATGCATTCAGGAGACGAGTACAGGCTGAGGGAGAGACTATTAGTACCTACATGGCCGCCCTCCGAAAAGCGGCTCTACATTGCAGGTTCTGGGATCTCAAGGATCAACTGCTTGATCAATTAGTATGTGGTGTACGAGATCTCAGGCTTCAAAGAAGTTTGCTTGCCAAGTGCGATTTAACCCTTAAGATGGCTGTTGAGAAGTCTCAAGTGGCAGAAATGTCAGTTCTCTCTGCTGCCAAGATACAAGGCTCTAATAGCAATGCTACAACCGAACCGAGTGCTGCCAGGCATTACGATGACAGTTTCCCTGATGAAATTTCTGAAACCAACAATGATGTAAATCGCCTCAGAGGGCAACCCCCACCACAGCAAAAGAATTGGATTCCTGATAACAAACTATGCAACCACAAACAACCTGCCTGAGTTGTGGTGGTAATCATTTAAGATCCACATGCAGATTTAGAAACATAATTTGTTTAAAATGCCAAAGAAAGGGACACATAGCTAGGGTTTGCAAATCTGGAAAAAACTTTAACCCACAATACCAGCCTCAAGTTAGATCACAAAAACAAAAAGAAGAATGTTTTATTATTACTAGGACTTCTTACAGTTCTAAGTCATCTAACAATTTTTCTAACCAGATTTATACTAACCAGATTTACACTAACTGTCTCCTTAGAAGGAAAGCACTGTCCAATGGAAGCTGAGACTGGCTGATCGCTATCCATTGTATCCTGAAGCACTTTAAAAAGATTAGTTCCGAGGAGATGGGAGGAGCCTGCGCTGTGGCGATACGGCTTGCAATCGAGCTCCTCGATTGCAGCCGATATCTCCGCTACCGGCCGGTCCAACGGACCTACGCTGTCCCGTAGGGGCAGCCACCGTGAAGAGCGTACCCTGAGGACTCCGGGGATACCGCAAAATCCCTGGAGAGCCCGGGTGAAGCTCTTCTTGCCAGCGGCGGAGAGGCAGCCCCCATGCTGCTGAAGCCGGGGCGGCTCCAGAAGGAAAGAGTCTGAGAAAGAGTTTGTCGGTTGGGTGAGAACTTTTTTTTTATTTAATTTTTTGAGTTTTGAAAGTTTACTCTGACTATTTGAAGAAACCTGTGTGATTTTTTTTTTTTTTTTTTTGACAAAACTGACTTAGCGGCGTTTTTTTTAGGGAAACGTCAAAGAGAGAATCCATTTTTTTTTCTTTTCTTTGCTTCCGGACTTTATTGTTATTTATTGGATAACTGGACTGTTTCTTTTTTATATATTCATATGTTTTATTCCTCTTCTGGACTTTTTATTTTCTTTTTGGCTAGAGGCTTCTCTTGATTTTGTTTGATTTTTGTGCTTCTGTTTTTGTGTATTCCAAGTCGGCTTTCTCTTCTTTATTATGCTTTTCAGAGAGGAGGGGGGAAAGTGAGAACTAAGATACTTTGTAACACTACCACCTAGAGGCTCGGAAATATTTTACTTGAACTGGAAAAAATAGACTCTTCTTCTCAAGGACATCCTCTGATAAGATAGAGGAAAGCACTCTGTGGAATATTATTACAGGTGTCTTTCTGGATATTCATGGCTTAGCTTTGAAGCTTGTGGGAAAGAGAAGGGAGTTATAATTAGAGCCTTGGATAATTAAATAGAGTGCAGTGTTTTTTTCTCTTTTGAGTTCTGTCACCCTCCACTAACATCAAGGTCTTTACTTTTAAGCTTGATTTATTTGCAAAGGAAGCCTCTGAATTTCTTTTTTTTTTTTTTATTTTATTTTGATCTAACTTGCTTTATTTTTCTCTTGCCCATTTGGATCCTGTTTTTCTTTTTTCCTTTTTTTTAATGTACACCAGCGGACTATTTCTTTTTCCTTTTCTCAATTGAGGTTTCTTTTTTTTTTTTTTTGGCTGGACTAAGGTGTGGAACTTGAAGAAACCTATTTTTCTTGGTTTTGTTTTGCTTTTTTTTTTCTCTTTTTCTTTTTCCCTTCCTCTTTTTGGCTTTGATTATTATTATTGGGTTTTTATTCTTTCACTCTTTTTATGGATTTCTTTTTAATTGGATTAAGGTCAGGAAGAATTTGAAGAATTTTTCCTTTTTTTTTTTTTTTTTCTCACTATCGGCTTTTTTATTGTTGGCCTTTTTATCTTGGATTATAATTTCATATTTTTGTGGATTAAAATTTGAAAGAACTTGAAGAGTTGGAACCATTTAAAATGAGTAAGAAACTTATATCTTTGGGTGCCTCTATGTCTGCTTCTGCCTCCCACCATCTGGACAGCGCTCAATTCAGACATTGTTAAAGCAAGATAAAGAGAAAGAAAAAGAACAAGAAAGAGTATCCTTTCAGATGATTATGCAAGGAATTCAAGATCTTAAGGTAAAAATGGATACTATTGAACAAAGAACAGGTAGGATGGAACAGATGATGGCAAAATATGAGGAGAGACTTCAAAATGTTGAAGAGGGGGCAAACAAAGAGAGGAGAAGATTGGAAATATTGACAATAGATTAACAGTGATTGAACAAGAAAAAAAGTGAGATGTTGAAGTGGGAGTTGGATAGATCAGAATTTTATCTCAGATTTCAAAATATAGAAGAAGAAAAAGGACAAGATTTGAGTCATGACAATGGTAGGAATTTTGGCGGAGGCGCTCGAGATAACAGAAGAGAAGATGATGGATGGAATAGATGAGATATATCGAGTTTTACAAGATATGCGATGAGAAATAACCTACTCAGAGAAGTCCATATTAGATTTATTAAAAAATCTTTGAAGACACAAGTATTGCAAGCAGCAAGAGAGAAGCCACTGAAATACAAAGGTAAAGAAATTTTGGTTTTAAAACAAATACCTAGAAGAGTGAGAGAGATGAGAAGAGAATATCGATTCCTGACTAAAAGGTTATTGGAAAAAGAGGTGTCTTACAGATGGTTGATTCCAGAAGGATTGATGTTTACCTGGCAGGAACAGAGACATAGAATTGATTCAATCGAGAAAGCAGAACTGTTTTGTGCAGAGGTTCTTGGAGGGAGAGAAGGAGGAGCAGGAAAGGAGGTCCCATCAATTGAATCCCAAGAGGAACAAAGGGAGGTTGGAAAAGAAGAAGGTGCAGTAGGTGGACAAGTGGATATTAAAGATCAACGTGAGGCAAGACCCACGAGAGTGGTTAAATCTAAATATAAAGCATAATTATGGAAGAGAAAAACTGATTACAATGAATATAAATGGACTGAATTCAGCTGCTAAGAGAAGGAAGACTTTCCATAAATTAATGAAATTAAGGCTTGACATAATTTGTTTACAAGAAGTTCACATTAAAAAGCAACATGAGCAATTGTTATTACAACCAAAGTTAGGGAAATTGTTTACCTCTTTGACCCAATCCAAAAAAAGAGGGTGGTTTTATATATTAAAGAGGCCATTCCAGCAAAATGATTTATACAGATGATGATGGGAGAATATTAATGGTAGAAATAATGGATAATAATAGAAAGATACTTCTGATTGCAATTTATGCCCCGAATGACAAACAGGAAGAATTTTATAGAAAATTACATACTAAGATTGCTGAATTTGACTATGCTAATATAATTATGATGGGAGACTTTAATGGAATTGTGGATAATAAACTTGATTACATTGCAACAGCAGTAAAGCATAACAGAAAAACTCTTCCTAAATCCTTTTTTAAAATGATAGATGAATTAACATTAAAAGACATATGGAGAGAAAGAAATGATAAATCTAAGCAATTTACGTTCTATTCAAATAGACATTTATCATGGTCTAGACTGGATATGATTTGGATTTCAACAGATTTAATGTCTAGTATTCAAGAAGTAAATATTGAAACAAGCACTTGGGCTGACCATAACCCATTGACAATTAAATGGAAGGGACAAAGGAAAAGATCGAGATGGACATTAAATAATACTATTTTAAAGGATAAGGAATTTATACAATGGATGGAGAAAGAATTGGCCTTCTTCTTTAAGGCTTATATCACACTTATTCCAAAAGAGGAGGCGGACCTACTTCAAATCAAGAATTACAGACCGATTTCCTTATTAAATGCAGACTATAAAATTTTTGCTTCAATATTAGCAGAAAGACTTAAAAAGTATTTGAATAACTTCATCCACCCAGACCAAAATGGGTTTCTGCCAAAACGACAAATTAGAGATAATATGAGAGTAATTTTGGACACCTTGGAATATTATGAGGCGCACCCTGAAAAGCAAATGGCTTTGATATTTTTAGATGCTCAAAAGGCATTTGATAATGTAAATTGGAGGTTTATGGTACTCCTAATGGAACAGATGGGCTTTGCTAGAAGATTTATTCAAGCAATAGAAGCAATTTATAATGAACAAACAGCTAAGGTAATGATGGAAGGAGAATATACAGATTCCATTAATATAAGAAAAGGTACAAGACAAGGTTGTCCTCTTTCGCCTTTGTTATTTGTATTGACTTTGGAAGTCTTGAATAGAAACATTAGAGAAGATGAAACTATAAAAGGAATGAAAATCAAAAACGAGGAATTCAAATTACAAGCTTTTGCAGATGACCTAGTCTTTATTTTGGAAGATCCTATAGGAACAGCCTCAAGCTGTTGGAAAAGATAGAGGCCTATGGGGAGGTGGCTGGTCTGAAAATAAATAGAGATAAAACAAAGATTTTGTCAAAGAATATGTTGCTGAAACAAAGAGAAGAGCTGGCAGAACTGTTAAAAATTCAAGTTACAAACAAGGTTAAGTATCTGGGGATTTATTTGACATCAAGATGTAGTACATTGAAGGAGAATAATTATATTAAACTTAAACAACAGATAGCTCAAGATTTGAAAAAATGGGAGAACTTACAATTGTCATTAATAGGAAGAATTTCAACAATCAAGATGAACATTTTACCCAGAGTCTTATTCTTGTTTCAAACAATACCAATTAGGCTTGGAAAAGAATACTTTGAGGATTTAAATAAAATTGTCTTGAAGTATATATGGCAAGGCAAGAAAGCAAGAATAAAGTTAAAGCTTTTACAGGATGCTAGAGTTAGAGGAGGGTTTGGTTTGCCTAATTGGGAGTTGTACTACCAAGCTGCAAACTTGACGTGGGTTAAAGAATGGATAACATTAAGGAAAACCAGATTGTTGACATTAGAAGGTCATGATTTGTTGTTGGGCTGGCATGCTTTTTTATGGTACAAGGGAACCAAAACACAGGGGTATTTTAGAAGACATTATATACGGGGAGTCTCTGTGGTTGAATTGGGAGAAGATAAAAAAACAGTGTTATTTGAAAATTCCAGTTTGGTTATCGACGATAGAAGCGTTTTCTTATCCTATAATTTATAAAAAGGAGCAAACAGTTAACTATGGGGAATTATTAGATGAAAAGGGTGAACTTAAATCGATGCAAAAACTGGAAGAACAAGGTATACAGATGAATTGGTTTTTCATATTTGCAAATACATTCAAAGTACTATGAGGATTCCAAAGCAGAGGGATTTTATGATAAGCAAACTGACTTGGATAAGATTTTGATGGGTACTGATGAAAAGGTGATTAAAAAATTGTATGGTTATTTATTGCAAATTAAGCTTGAGGAAGAACAAGTTAAAGAAACTATGATTGCGTGGGGGAGGAATTTTGGATATGGGATCGATTTAGAGAAATGGCAGAAACTATGGTCGCAAAATTATAAAATGACAATGTCTACAGCCTATAAAGAAAATTTGTATAAGATGTTTTACAGGTGGCATTTTCCCCGACAAGGATAGCAAGAATGTTCAAGAACAAATCCGAAAAATGCTGGAAGTGTCATCAGAAACCTGGTTCATACTATCATATGTGGTGGACTTGTGAGGATGCTAGAAAATATTGGACCAAAATCCACATGTGGCTGGAAAAAATGACGAAGAAGCATATAGATTTGAAACCGGAGTTTTTCTATTGGGAATCCTACCAGATACTTATAGTAAAGAGTTGAAATATTTGATTGTAAATGTATTGACTGCTGCTAGGATTGTATTTGCAAAAATTGGAAAAATGAGAAAATTCCATTGCAAGAAGAAGTTGTAAAGAAAATTTTGGAATGTGCTGAGATGAGTAGATTGACTTTTGAAATTAGAGAGCAAGAAGATAGACAATTTTATTTAGTCTGGGATCTTTTTTATCAATGGTTGAATGATGAAATATTAAAATATAAAAGTTAGATAATAAGGAATAATAATGACTTTATTTTCCCTTTCCTTTTATTGGTTTTTGATACTATATCTATATAATAGTTTTTTTTGTTTCTTTCTTTTTCCTATTTGGGATAGAATTGGTATGACTATAAGATTTGTTTTAGAATAAAATATTTAAAATATAGTTATCTCACAAAGGCATGATCGAATAAAAGTTTAGTCAAATTTTTTTTTAATAGTGATACTATGATTTATAAATTTGTATTGATAAGAGTATTATATAAGGTAATTGTAATTGTGACTATGAGGTGAATGCACAAAACCGATGGACCAACCGACTTACTGTGTGTACAAAAATATGGGGGAGCTGATACTTTTATGTTTTGTTGTGTTTTGTATGTTAAAAAACAATAAAATTTTTATAAAAAAAAAAAAAAGATTAGTTCCTGCCATCACAAAAAAACGTCTCCAGCCATGCAAACTGTCCCTTAAGAACTACCAAGGGCACTCTATTCCAGTAAATGGCCCAGGAAAATTTAGTATCCAATTTCAAAATTTTGAGGGACTACTTCCTCTCACAATAGTAGGAAGGCACCCTACCAAGCCTATTAGGGTTAGACTGGTTTAGATCTTTCGGACTTACGGTATGGAATACATTCCATTCAGGATCAGGATTTGCAAGCCTTATTACATGACTTTAAAGAGGTATTTAGTGACGAATTAGGTCAATATGTAGGAACTCCAATCTCATTTACCTTGCACCCTAATATAGCACCCATCAGGTTAAAACCTAGAAGAGTTCCTTTTGTATTAAGGCCTAAAGTTGATGCAGAATTGGATAAAGTAATAGCCCAAGGGGTTCTAGAACCCACAGATTTTGCAAAATGGGAAACCCCTATTGCAGTGGTCAGGGAACAGGGGTAAATTACCCCAAATGGGGTAAAAGTGAAAATCTGGGGGTAATGAGGAGGTTGCGCTGGCCAATGGCGGAACTATCGGCATAGCAGCAATTATTAAAACACCCTTGAGGCAAATTTATCCCCTCCACCCCACCCTTGTTTCCTGGGTCGGAAATGACTCCAGGCTAGATTCTGCAAGAGCCGCGCCGCCCGTTTTTAGGGAAGGCGAGCTTCTGGCATAGGGCAGAGCATTTTGGGAAAAGGGACGCTTTCCCCGCGCTGCGATGACCGCACGCTTTTCGCGCAGTTTGTGTCACCGTGGCTCCCAAATATCATCCTCCTTCCCGCTTCCTCGCCCCCAGGCCCTGCCTGCCTGCCAACTAGCCAGCCAGCCCGGCTCCCTCTCCCGAAGCCTCTCATCACTGCCAGGCACACAGGAAGCGAAGAGGCACCTGCAACTGCCGCCTTGGCCCCGAGAAAATTCCCAGAAGCCCTCGGGAAGCCTGGTGACATTTCATTCCCTGGAGCGAGCTATCCCGCCTTCTTCCCAGCCGCGGGGAGGCACCTCCTCCCGCCTCGACCTCCAAATTATGTGTCAGCAGCCTGAGGTGGCCGGGGAGGGGAGAGGCCGGGAGGGGTAACGTCTGCGTTTATAAATTTTTTGGGGGTAAGAGGTAAAAAAGTTCCCTGACCCCTGCCCTATTGTGATACCTTTGAAGCATGATGGTTCTATCAGGATTTGCACTGATTATAAAAGTTCCATAAATAAGGCCTTGCAAACCAATGCTTACCCAGTGCCAATAATTCAACATCTGTTACACTCACTGGAAAAGGGGTCTTTTTTTGCAAAACTAGATATGGCCCAAGTCTATCAACAGTTACTGGTTGACAACCTTACAGTGGAGGCACAGACTATTGTCACCCATCGTGGTGCTTTCAAATATGCAAGATTATAATTTGGACTTTCACTAGCACCAGGGTTATTCCAATGCCTTATAGAGAGACTAATTCAAGGCATTCCAGGGGTAGTACCCTACTTTGATGACGTTCTTATTTCTGCATGCAACAAAGAGGAACTTTTCAAATGCCTCAGAAGGGTCCTTACGTGTTTCAAGCAAGCAGGCTTGAAATTGAAGAAAAACAAATGCAAATTTGCCAAAAACCAAGTAGATTTTTTGGATATCACGTAGATGCTAAAGGTATTCATCCCACTGAATCAAAGGTAAGAGCTATTAAGGATGCCCCTACACCCCAACAAGACTGAGCTGCAGGCATTTTTGGAGGTCCTAAATTTCTATAGCTCTTTTCTCTTTCATAAGGCTTCAGTGGCGGAGTCATGACACAGATTATTGGATGCGAATGCTTCTTGGACATAGGGGCCCAAAGAGGACTTTTCCTTCCATGCTGTTAAAGCTCCGTTGTCAACCGATAGTGTATTAATACAATTTGACAGGGATCTACCTTTGGTACTATGCTGCGATGCATCCCCTTTTGGAAGAGGCACAGTGCGGGCACACAAATTGCCAAATGGCCTGGAAGCACCAATAGCATATTTCTCCAGGACTTTATCAAGTACTGAGAGAAATTATGCGCAGATCGATAAGGAAGCCCTAGCAGCAGTCGCTTCCGTTAAAAAAAATTCCATGAGTTCCTCTACAGTCACCACTTTCAGCTTGTGACCGATCACAAACCTTTATTAGGCATTTTGTCTGGGATCGTCCAAGTCCTCTAGTGTTGTCTCCAAGAATGACTAGGTAGACAATATTCCTTGCTGCCTACTCATATACATTAATACATAGAGTGGGGAAAAACCATAGTCATGCGGAGGCTTTAAGCCATTGTCCATTATTAACCCCTATAAGACCCCTCTCCATCATTATCTGTGTTCTCATTAGATGTTCAACAATTACCTATGACTGCAGCAGATATTGCTCAATGTTCATCGAGAGACCAGGTAATATTACAGGTTTTGGACTGGGTGAGAAGGCTTGGAGGAAAATTAGACACCAAATTCTTACCTTTTAGAACCAGGCAGCACGAGATGTCCATTCATCTCATGAGATGTAATAGCAGGAAGAAGTATTAGGTGAGTTCATTGCCTTGAGTTATTTATATAGTAATAAAGGTGGATTTAAAATAAATCTAAAACAAAACAACCAATGACTCAGTCAATCGTAGTCAGCATCTTATGTAAGCCCATTCAGTGACTGTCTGCATTAAGCCATTATGATTCTATTTAATACTGAAACAGGGCCAAGAAAAATAAAGAGTAGATTGCCAGGGCTTTTTAAAATAATTGTACCTTTAATAGTAAACAGATACTGAGAAATTAAAGGGGTAAAACTCCCTTGTATGAAAAGGGAGTTTCATTGCTTAACTTTTATAGATCAGGTAGGTATTAAAAGCTTAGGAGCAGTAACCCTTTTTTTACAAAAACAAAACAAAACTAGTTCTGGTTTTATTTTCTAAGCCCTGTGAAGTTGACTTCAGCAAGTCTCTGTTCTTGAGACTTTAAAAGCAGTGGAGTTTAACAATATTGTTACTACATCCTCAGGAATTATTTGGGCAAAGACCAAACAAGACACCAAGTCACTGATCCCAGGTGTTTCCACCATTGTGATACAATAAAAGAAGACATTAATTAGGTCTTCTGTTTTTACCCTAACTCTGTTAATATAACTATTTTCTGATTTTTACTTATAGCCATTGATTAATGGTTCTTTTTCTTGGGAATAATCAGGTCTGTAGATAATGTATGGCTGCCACAAAGAAGAGTGGGAGGCAGCCAATTCTCCAAACGAAACATCGGAAGGCAAGACCAGAAGCAACGGATGGAAATTAATCCAGGAGAGAAGCAACCTGGAATTAAGGAGAAACTTCCTAACTGAACAATCCGTCAGTGGAACAACTGGCCTCTAGAAATTGTGGGTGCTCCGTTATTGGAGGCTTTCAAAAAGAGACTGGATATCCATTTGTATGAAATAGGGCAGGGGTGTCAAATTCCATTTCATTGAGGGCCTCATCACCGTTGTGTTTGACCTGGGGGGGTGGGGGAGTGGGGAACTCAACATCACTCGTGTTGGGGTTGCCTGTGGCAGCCCAAGAGCTCTGCCAGTGAAAACAGGCTCCTGAGCTCCGTTTTGGGCTGCAACAGCCTCCTGCAACCCTCTGCCAGTGAAAACAGCTCAAGAGGGCCTCCCTAGCTCTGTTTTCACTTGCAGAGGCATTGCCGGCTGGTCCTTCACTGTTTCCAGGGCAGCCCCGCGGGCCAGATGTAAGCACCCCGTGGGCTAGCCCCAGGCCTTGAGTTTGACACTCCTGGTATAGGGTCTCCTGCTTGAGTAGGGTGTTGACTGGAAGACCTCCAAGGTCCCTTTCAACTCTGTTGTTCTGTTCTGTTCACACAGGTTCACCTTATTGCAACCTGGTTGCATTTCCACATTCCAGACATTCTGGAAATTGCTTGTTCGCATTCTCCCTTCCCCCAAAAATGTGGCATTGCAGAGTCGAATCAAGAAGTGTGCTTGAGAACACAACTTCAGCTCTGCAAGGCCTTGCTGAAGTTGGCGGAACAGATCAAATCAAATTGTAGGTCTCGGTTTATTGGCATTTACAGGACCGAAATCCTGGACAGGATTTAATGAAGTCCACAATCCTGCAGCTTTGGAGATCCCAGTTTGAACCTGTGTGCTCTGATTATTACTTTCTAAAAATCATGGAAATCACAAGGACAAGCGTTGATTGGTTGGATTGGGAACACACTTTGAAAGTGAAAAGGAACAGAGCCTTGTTGGTAAATATTTGCAATGAAGCCGCCATCAAAGACTCTGCTAAACAGACTCTGCTAAATATCTCCTGTAGTCAAGAGAAGGGTGGTATTTCCTGCAAGCCCCTGGCAGCTGATAACTCTAAACTGGCTTAGAGAAGATTAACAAGAACAGGCATAAATGGGCTTCCCAGCAGCCTGAAGGCTATCTCCATAACTCAAAGAGATAAGTGGTTCGCTTTAATCAATCAATCAATCAATCAATCAGAATAGAGCTGGAAGGGACCTTGGAGGTCCTCTAGTCCAACCCCTTCCTCAAGCAGGAGACCCTGCCTATGATTACTAATTGTTCTAAATGTTAGGAAGTTACACTTTAATTCTGGGTTGCTTCTCCTTGATTAGTTTCAATCCATTGTTTCTTGTCTTGCCTGCTGGTGCTTTAAAAAATAATTGGACCTGCTATCATGTCTCTCCTAGTCCTTCTTTTCTCTGGACTAGCCATACCCAGTTCCTGCATTCATTATATGTTTTAGTCTCCAGGCTTTTAGTCATTTCCCCCCGAATGCCATCACTCTGCTAAACAAATAATTCCCTCAACACTGTCCAACTATTTACAAAGTCTGCACTACTATTACTATTAATCTTCTCATCACTCCTCATCACCCATCCCCTCCCACTTGTGACTGTAGGACTGTAACTTAGTCGCTTGTATCCTTACGATTTATATTGACTGTTTCCTAGTATGATTTGATTGCTTATTGTACCCTATGACTATTGTTAAGTGTTGTACCTGATGATTCTTGACTCTTGACGAATGTATCTTTTCTTTTATGTACACTGAGAGCTTTTGCACCAAGACAAATTCCTTGTGTGTCCAATCACACTTGGCCAATAAAGAATTCTATCCTATCCTATCCTATCCTATCCTATCCTATCCTATCCCATTCCATTCTATATTCTATTCCATTCTATATTCTGTTCTGTTCTATTCTACTCTATTCTATTCTAGTTGCTCTTCTCTGCACTTTTTCCAAAGTTGCAACATTTTTTTCTGTAATGTGGTGTAATGTAATGTGGTGACCAAAACTGGATGCTGTATTCCAGGTGTTTCTAAGGGTTTTATAAAGCATTACTAATACTTGACATGATTTTGATTCTGTGCCTTTGTTTATACAATTAAGGACTGTATTAGGTTTCTTGGCTACTTGGCCAAAACATTTATAATTTGATCATCACTACAGCTCTGGGTTGCAAAAACGCAGTTGACTATTAGAGGGCAGGAAACAGATTAAAAAGAACTCTTTGCTGCCATCTGGGGGATAGCTGCATTTGTGCAGCCCAAACCTGGTAGATCCATTTAAAAAGAGAAAAACCACAAATAGCTATTCAAAGAAGCTTTGTTGCTATGCTGCATTATGTTATCACAAGGTCATCTCTATATTTAGGAGTGGGAAGAAGATGTTACAATATTTACAATAAAAATGCATAATTCAAATTGCCTGTCCTTGAGACTGAGTGAATGCGTGACCTTTAGAACAACAGATGGTTATATTGTGTGGGGCGCATGTACATACACTGGATGGAATTTAAGTTATTATTAATGGATTTGAAAGAGAAGGAGTTTTGTTTGAGAATTGGAGATTTCTTAGTGGAAACATCAATTTTAAGGATTTAACCACAGTGGAGATGATGGAGCCAATAGGCGTGGACTGGATCTAGATAAGATAGTCCAGTGATATTGCTCCATGTTATGACTTCTCTTCCCATGGTTATTAAGTGAATTGAGATGCGGTGCTTGAATCTAGAATTAGACCAAAGTTATCATTGCACAATGTTTTTAAAGGCAGAGTACCCTGTGAGCTCTGAACCAATGCTTAATAAAGGTCATAGAAATAAAAGAAAAATGTAAAGGATCTTGAATGGGGATGGGAATATATTTTTTTTCCTTGTGATTTTAACCTACATGGGGTGTGCTGTTATTGGCCTGCTCAGCCATGTAGCCAGATCAGTTTCCATTGCATGAATGGACATGTACAGTATCAGAGGTTACCTCATCACAGGCTGAAACCTGATCTGGAAGAATCACTGTATGGTCAGGTAGATTTATGGTTCGTATTTATGATGGTTGCAGTTTCCCAGGGTCACGTGACCATCTTTTGCAACCTTCTGACAAGCACAAAGTCTGTGGAGATTCTCAAGTCCTCCAGGTCATGGTTGTCCCACGGGTGCTTTTTTCAGGAGGCAACTGGACTTTCTGGTGTTGTTTTTCTTTTGAAGACGTGCTGAGCTGAAGAAGCTTCTTGGATGAGAAGCAAAATGTCTTCGAAAGATAAAAGAAGAAAGTCCAATTGCCTCCTGAAAAAGCAATGAGCTGGTGGACAGGGGGAATAGAACTCCTTAGCATCAGAGCATGTTAATAATAATAATAATAATAATAATAATAATAATAATAATAATAATAATAATAATAATAATAATAATAATAATAATAATAATATACAAAATACTAATGCTCTGATGGCCATTTCGAAAAATCCTTTCTTGGTGAGCACCTAGAAGCCAAGAGGAACATACGTGCCAAATTTCAAGTTTGTGGCCTTTACGGTTCTGGAGATTTTGTGATGATGTGTGAGTGGTATTTCGCTTTTATATACATATACATTGCTTCTTTCCTAAATTAGTTTCCATCCATGGCTTCTTGTCCTGCCTTCAGGTGCTTTGGAGAATAATTTGACCCTTTCATCTTTGTGGCAGCCCCTCAAATACTGGAATACCGCTTGTCTTTCTTTTCTCTAGACTAGCTTGAGGCAGCATTAAACACTCCCTAATTACTGGCAAGGCAACTTAGAAAAACAGGACGCCTTTGTTTGTCTGGATCATTGAATGAAGTATGAAGACTTTCTTGATCTCTCTTCCCACCGTTGTTTGCTGACTGAAGAGCCTTTGAGAACCATAAAATTAGCAGCCTATACTTTATGCCAGAGGTCTCCAAACTTGGCAACTAGAGGTTATTTAGAAATGGTATAAGATCTCCCGCTTGGGTGGCGGGAGGGTTGGACAAGATGACCTATAAGGTCCCTTCCAACTCTGATTATCTGTTATCTGTTTTCTTTAAGCACTGAGCCATCACACCCCCTTCGTTTAGAAAGGAGACCTCTAGAAAATATCAGGCTGTGGATAGATTGGAAAATTTGGGGGAGAAACAGTCCTGGAAAAAGACAATTGTTGCATTGTGGGAACAAAGACTCCAGACCCAGTTGATCTCTTATTCTCTTTATTCTCTCTAGAACCTGACCGTCGGCAAAACCACGGCAGCCTTTTTTATAGCGGCCTGCTCGCGACTCGTGGCCAATGACAGCTCTTCAAATTTCCCGCCATCCGGACCAACCTATCCAAGGTGAGTATGCAAATATATAACAACAATAATAAACGTCTTCATAACGGTGAAGTCCCAAAAGTGCTTTTTCAAGATTCAACTGGGCTCTCTTGTTCTTCTTTGAAGACATTTAGCTTCTCATCCAAGAAGCTTCTTCAGCTCTGACCGGATTAGTGGGGAATGGAAGGATTTATATTCCTTGCAGACAGCTGGCCATTTGCTGAAAGGGCACCTGTAATCTGCAATTTTTCTGGAAATCCGTTCATATTCCTGCACTATTTGAGAGTGTTCGTCTTAAATTGCACAGCTAAAATGTCTATGGAGATTCTTAGTCATCCAAGTCATGACTATCCCAAAGATGCTTTTTCAAGAGGCAACTGGACTTTCTGGTTTTTCTCAGAAGACATTTCAAGAAGCTCTTGAGTTCTATCTGAACCAACGTCTTAAAGAAAAAACAAAGTTCAGTTGTCTTTTGAAAAAAACACCTTTGAGACAACCATGACCTGGATGACTGAGAATCTCCATAGACATTGTGGTGAAGCTTTCCATAAAGTCAGTAGGAGTTCAGCTTTCCTTGAAGGAGACTTTAGTTTAATCTGCATGAAATGCCTAAGGGACCTTTTAAGGTGGAACAGGTTTACCTGGCTGCCACGCAGAAGTGATTTTCATATCGTAAATTACTTTTTAAGTGCATGCATAAGGTCAGTATTAATTTCAACTGCCCCATCTCGCAGCTTCACTCTGCAACCTAATTGCATTTCTGATTGTTTCTTAATGCACGTAAATAGGAATCATTTCATTTAGTCCAGGTAACAAAATGGAGATAATATATTTTTCCACATTTCATAGCAAGCATTTTTTTTCCCATCTCATATAGCTGTTTTTTTTTCTTTTGAACTTTCTTCCAGGGTTATGTCTATAAGAGATTCATCCAGGTCATGGTTGGCCCTGCAATTCTGCATTCTAACCACTGTGCCCCCACAGATCTTGAATCTTCTTTAATAGATTAACAGAGTTGGAAGGGATCTTTTAGGCCATCTAGTCCAACCCCCACCGCCACCCAAGCAGCAGACCCTACACCATTTCTGACAGATGGGAGTCTTGAAAGCCTCCAGTGATGAAGCTCCCACAACTTCTGAGGGCAACTTCTGTTCCATTGGTTGATTGTTCTCACTGTCAGAAAGTTTCTCCTTATTTCTAGGTTGAATCTCTCCTTGATCAGTTTCCATCCATTATTCCTTGTCTGGCTTTGGGTGCCTGGGAAAACAGCTTGACCCCTTCCTCTCTGTGGCAGTCCCTCAAATATTGGAAGACTGCTATCATGTCTCCCCTGGTCCTTCTCTTCACTAGACCAGCCATGTCCAGTTCTTGCAACTGTTCATCGTATGTTTTAGCCTCCAGTCCTCTAATCATCCTGGTTGCTCTTCTCTACACTCTTTCTAGAGTCTCAACATCTTTTTTATAGTGTGGTGAACCAAAACTGGATGCAGTACTCTAGGTGTGGTCTTACTAAGGCTTTATAGATGCTGAGCTTGTCAGCTGGAAAGTCGACAACCCAGGTTTGAGACCCGAGTGCTATGCCAAGGAATGAGCTCCTGTCTCTTGCTCCAGCTCCTGTCCATCCAGCAGTTTAAAAGCATGCTAATAGATAAATTAGGAAAATTATAAATTAGGAAAGGGGTGAGCAGACCTCACCCTTTCCTAAGTCTGTAGGGGGCACGTCTAAGCGCACCAACATGCCTACCGTCCCTGTCCTATTGTTTCTTTTATTTTTCTTATATGTATCCATGTATTCATAACTATGTTTTGACTTATACCTATTATCTTGTAAGCAATTGACAAACCAAATAAATAAAAATAAATAAATACTTTGACAGGAAGGTAACAGCATTCCATGCATCTCTTGGCATATAATCTTGCCGGCTACATGACTATGGGAATTGTCTTTGGACAATGCTCGCTTCCTTGGCTAAGAAATGGAGATGAGCACTGCGCCCTAGAATCAGACACAACTGGACAAGGAAACGTTTACATGACTTTTTACCTTTTCAAATATTCTACAGGCTTAGTTTCCAACACTATGGAAGGTCAACCAAGTGCTGCCATCTGCTGGGCTATTTCTTAGATTACAGATAATCCTCACTTTATGAGCTTAATCGAGCACAGAATTATGGTTGATAGGTCGTGCTAGTTATTAAACAGTTTGTCCTGTGACTGAACCAAGTTTATGGTTTCTTTTTTTTTTTTTGTGCTGCTTGTTAAATGAACCCATTTTCTGCAAATGACATTTTTGGCCTGGAAATCAGAAGCAAGCCAGGTTTTTGTTGTGAATCACAGTCACGTGACCACGGGGTGCTGCAAACCACCATTTATGGTTATGGACATGATAGTAGTATCCTAGTATTTGTGAGGTTGCCCCCCAAAAAGAGAGGAGTCAATTTATTTTCCAAAGCACCAGAGGGCAGGACAAGAAACAATGCATGGAAATGAATCGAGGAGAGGAACAACCTGGAATTAAGGAGGAATTTCCAAACAGAGAGACAGTTAACCAGTGGAATGGCTTTGCCTCCGGAAGTGGGGTAGGAGTTTATAAGAAGAGACTGGGCTGTCTGAAATGGTATAGGGTCTACTGTTTGAGCAGGGGGCTAGACTAGATGACCTCCAAAGTCCCTTCCGGCTCTATTCTGATTAATAAATGCTGGCCAGTTGCAAAGCATCCAAAATGCAGTCAAGTGACCATGGGTGGCAGCCAATGGTAGTTTGAATTTGGGTCATAAATTCTCTTTTTTCCATCATAACTTCAAATGGTCCCTAAGTGAGCAGTCTATCTGTTATCATTGTCTTTTAAGGACCCCATAATCCCTTGTGAGGTGGAGTCTAGGCAACAAAAGAACTAGCTGAGTGTTTTACTGGCCGGATGCCCTTCTTGTTGCCAATGTGGAGTTTGGTTCAGCAAATAAATTCTCATCGTGCCCAGAGAGAGAAATCTCTGCCTTTACCTATCTCCTGATTGTGAGGCGAGCGTTCCACCTCTAGGCCACCGTACTACTCTAAGTGTCTATCTGTATGTTAGGTCTATGCAATCTATGCAATCATTGCAGCCGAGGCTTCTGCTTTTCTCTCCTTCAGTCATGTTTATGCATGATTGAATGTAAATGAATGTAAAAATGCACATAGTGCTTATACACAGAATAGATAACATAATATAATTGTCAAAAATACACATAACCCTTTCTGCAGACAAATGACACCATAAAGAAAAGTTAAAAGTGTATCATTTCAGACTTAGAAGAAACCGTCAAGATCTTGAGGGTTTAAGTGGTCCACTCATTCATCATTCCTGTCCATATAAGAGAACTGGAAAAAAAGGAGATAAATCTGGAAGCCCATAGCTGGCAACACAAGTTGTGCAGTTGCGGTTTGTGGGTGGAAGTTCAGCCTGAAGCATATAAACGATGGACTGTTGGCACAAGATTACCAAGGTGGGTTTTAAAAATGGCATGGCAACTTCAATTAGGTGGGCTTTTAAATGAATTTAAGGAGGCGCAGGAAGAACGGTGGAGGGTTAAAGTCAGTAGATCCATCTTCCCATGCTTTTATGGACAGTGTAAACATACATAAGCCTCACATGAGTCTTGATCCAATTGTAAATCCAAGGCCGCTTGGGAATTCTTGCAAGCTTGGCATCCAGGCTAACCAGCCATCACTAGACACGTAGAGGTAGACCACTTTTACACACCATTAAAAAGAGACCAAGGAGGAAACTAAAAGACCAGTAAACATCCTCTCCTGTAGCTTGCACCCAGATGTTATGACTCCCCTTCAAAATTCAAACGAACAAAACAGAAAGCAGCCGTTTCACAATTAAATCAAACGGAAAGAAGTCTTACAAGATAACGGCTGGCAGAAACCACAGCATAAATCTTTATTCTGTCCGGCAAACCAGTCCTGGCAATAACTCTCCAGCCTCAGAGCTCCTTGCTGTAACGTCTTCACTCAAATAGTCATTTTGTTCCTGGCCAAATGTACCAGCCCAGCTGTGTCCTTTTATACTCATTAAGGCAACGTGCTAATTTACTGACTTGCTCTTCTCATTCGCTCCAGCTGATTTTGCCTTTTCAACCGTCTTCTATTTTTTACATTTAACCACAAATTTTCCAAGTTCTCATCTCCACTAGAAGACTCTCTCAAAACATCCCTGTCAGCCATTCCCGGCTGTTGATCAGATAAGGAACCAGAGGAGGTCAAAGGTCCTGACAATTCTAATACATCAGGTCTGTCGTCCTTTGTCACGTCCATCTCCTCATCCTGGTTATCAGTCCAATCAGTAAGCCAGGCCGGCTCATATTGTTCTGCCATAACCTCTTCACTTGAACTCATATCAATCACAGGAGCTGAATCCAAGCCCGGAGCCACAACACACGGATAAGCAAGGATTAACACCAGACAAACAATCAAGCAGAAAACAATGCATTCATCAAGGAGGAAACCACGTCCTCACTAAAACGCGCAGGGCAGGCTACTACAAACAGGGAGCAAACCTCACATTTACTAGCACTGATGATGTTATCTAGTTGGGTAATGAAATGCAAGCAAAACAACCCAGCTCAGAGAATACCAAGGATTCCACAGGGCAAATGTGATTTAATACATATAAATGAGATGTGGTAAGATACGGTAAGATGATACTTATGATTGGAATATAACAACAGAAATTGTTCAGGTGATGTCCTATTGAAATGGCTCATTTGAACCAATTAAAATTTTTCACACTTATGACTGTTGCAGCATCCTCGTGGTCATGTGATTTACATTCAGATGCTTGACAACTGACTCGCATTTATGACGGTGTGCAGTGTCCCCAGGGTCATGTGATCCCCTTTTGCGACCCTCTGACAAGCAAAGTCAATGAGGAAACCAGATTTATTTAACAACCGTGTTACTGATTTAACTGCTTCAGTGATTCACTTAATGAACACAGCCGAGAAAAGTCGTAAAATGGGACAAAATTCATTTAACAAATTTCTCCCTTAGCATCAGACATTTTGGCGTCAATTGTGGTCATTAAGTAGAGGACTAATACCTGTACTAGTTTATTCCATGCTGTCTCTACAAGAATCTGAACTACTAACAGTCAAGGCAAATTTAGCGGTAGATAAGGGTCAACAGAATTCAGGGAGGCTGGCCTTAGATCTCTTGGGTGCGAAGCTCCTGGTTCGCACCGCTTCAAGCGAACTGGATGTTAATTTTATATCTGGTTCGCTGAACTGGTAGGTCTGAGGACTGGCTGGCCACGCCCACTCTGCCCCTCCCACCCTGCCCCACCCCTCCCTCCCAGGAGTCTCCACATGGCCCATTTTGGATCCCAGGTAAGTGCAGAGCCTGCATGGAGGCTCTGGGAGGGTGAAAAATGGACCTCTGGAGCCCGGGGAGGCCATTTTGGCCCTCCTGGAGGCTTGAGGAAAGTCCAGGGAGGGTGAAAAATGGGCAATCCTGGGTAGAGAACCAGTTGCTAAATTTGAAGCCCATCCCTGGTGCAAATGGACTCCAGACTGATGACATGCTTGACCCCGGGTTCACCCTGGTCATTTTGTATAGCAACAATCCCCAAATGTTCTGGCTTTGTGGACTGGCAGGAGAAGGAATGGTTCTGCATGAGTGGTGGATGGGTGAGAGTTAGGAATGTAAGTCACCTAACAGCTATTTGGGTTGGAAATATATAAACCAAGATAGACATTTTAATACTGTCTCTTTAAGGAAATGCTGAAAGTGCAATTCATTGGGTGTGGTTCCAGAAATGGCCATAAGATGGAGCCAAAAACCTGGGTTGTTTTAGTCTCAGAAGAAGTCTCAGTGTGTGAATGAGTCTCTGTTTCCTTCTGTTGGAGAGTTTTGCAGTTGTTCCTACATGACTGCAATTGATCTTTGATGTAAGTCTGTTACTGAACTGTTTTTGATACTGGACTTTGTTATTGGAATTATCCCTGGATTGAACACTGACTGCTTTACCGGTGAATGACTTGGACTGTGTGGACTTTACTTAAACGTTTACTGAAAGTAAAAACCTACATTAACTGTACAGTGTATCTGTGTGCTGTGTGTGTATTATTCAAACACTTCTCTCACTACGTCACCCTGTATGCGCTCATTCTCCTAACGGGGAGTTACCTCAACAGTGAGTGTGCACACATAGCTCCATTTGTGCAATCAGTGGGCACATATGCCCACCTTTTGCACAAATGGAGCTGTGTGCTTGTGTTCACCTGCCTACTGCTTCCGCTGCCCAGTTCTGAACGGGCTGCAGCTAGCCTGGGGACTCCTGTTCTACTGGAAATTCTGTCCCAGTTTTGGTTGTAAGTCAAGGACTACCTGTACTGGAAGACTTCCCTGTCGCCTATGATCCCCAGCTGTCCCTTGTGAATGCCACAGTATTCTGACAATGTTCTCTAACATTCTCTGAACGTCTTTCCCGTTGTCTCTTTGGCAAGGCAGCAAGGGAAAGGGAAAGGGATAACGTGTAAGTGACAGCTCTCTCTTTAGAAGGGATGGCTTGCTTATTAGTTAAATCCAGAGAGAATGCTGCCAATTAAGAGAGATTTGAATGTGGACTTTCCCTTCTCTGCTGCTGAGCACTGCGAAATTGGCTGTTGGCCAAGCAAATCCTGTCTTTTCCCCACCACTCCTGGTTTAATCGCACGTAAATGTCAGTTTGGAGGTTTAGTTCCCCCTACCAGAGACAGACAGACAGAAAGACACAATCACCAAGCGGAGAAAAGAGAAATCCTTTGCCATATCAGAGGAAGATAGAACAGCATCATTTTTGCTTTAAATGGTCCTGATGCTACTGACAGAAGAGGGGGCCGGGAAATCTAGCTAATATCACTTTTGCAGGACGTCCCAAAGGTTTTCCAAAAGTCGACTGGCCTTCGTTGTTTTGTTTTGTTTCCTTGAAAATCTTTCGCTTCTCATTCAAGAAGCTTCTTCAGTTCTGATTAAATGGTACGGAACGGAAGGATTTACCATATTTTTTACTCCATAAGACACACCTGACCATAACATACACTCTGGTTTTTGGCCTCTGGGTGTCCCAATTTGGCCTCCAAGAACCCCATTTTTGGCCTCCGTGGAGGCCAATAAGGGGATGTGCGGAGGCCAAAACCAGCCCCCCAAACAGGGCACATAGAGGCCAAAAACGGGCCACGCAGAGGGCAAAATCGCGTAGAAGCCAAAAATGGCCGAATGGTCAGGACTGGTGGGTGGGCGGGGCTTTAGCAATATTCATTCCATAAGATGCACAGACATTTCCATCCACTTTTTCGGGGGAGAAAAGTGTGTCTTATAGTGCAAAAAATACAGTATATTCTTTGCAGTCATCTGATTATCAGCACTCTGATGGTCTGGCTGGCCTGCTGGGGAATTCTGGGAATTGAAGTCCACAGATTTTAAGAGGCCCAAGGCCGAGTAAAGCTGCATTAGCCTTTTTTAAACAGCATTCTTTAAAATGCTGTTCCTTTAAATAAAATAAAATTCTTTAATACAGCCTTGCTCTCATTGGAAGAGGCAGGTTGGGAAATATTTAATGATTATTTACCTTACGTAAGACACACCTGATGATTTATAAAAATAGGAAATGGCACAAGTGTTGAAAAATGTTAGGAGGGAGTGTGGCATCGCTTTGTTTTGATAGGGATTGCATAATGCAGCCATGTGGCTTTTGCTGTAATTACAGTTACATAATAAGTGTACAAAAAAAAAAAAAAAAGATGAGAATCTTACCGGGCAGAGACATCGAGAGCAGATGTAGGAAGATGAAATGTTGAGATGTCGGAAGATGTATGTTTGAAAATGTAGGAAGAGAAAAACGTGTTGCGGTCCATCTTCCATGCCCTCCACCCCTTAATTAAAATTTTAAATTCAAAAATTGGGATCTTCTGCTGGAAGATTGCATTGATAATTGTGATATTATAGGGAGCTTGGATTTTAAAACAATTTACTACTGGTTCTGTGGGTGTGGCTTGGTGGGTGTAGTGTGGCTTGGTGGGCGTGGCAGGGGAAGGATACTGCAAAATCCCCATTCCCTCCCCACTCCTGGGGGAAGGATACTGTAAAACAATGGTCGCAACAAGTGGGCTGCAAGAAAATTTTGGTGGTCCACAGAGAAATGTCACCCCACCCCAAGCAATTAATCCAGGATGCGTGGGAACACAAGGCTATGCCGCCCATGGGAACACAAGGCTTGTGTCACTTGCATTGCGAATAACATGAGGTAGTGAGGGGATGGGGGGGAAAGCCGGAGTGGGGGGACTTGCCCCACATGCCTCGCCTGGCCACCGGGCGGCTTCTTTCCGCTTCTTTCTTCTGCTGCTTTTGGCTGCACGCAAGGAAAGCAGCAAAAGTCTTTCTTTCTCTCCCTTAAACTTTCCCAGAAATGAGTCTGTGGGACCCTGCAAGGCATCCTGCTCCAAGAGGCTGTGCCGGTGCGACAAATCTCACAAAGACTCATTTCTGGCAGAGTTTGGGGGAGAGAAAGAAAGACTTCTGCTGCTTCTGCTGCTTTCCTTGCATGAAGCCAAAAGTCTCTCTCTCTCTCTCTCCCTCCCTCCCTCTCTCTCCCTCCCCCCACCCTCTCTCCCTGAGAACAGAGCTGGAAATGGTATCCTGCGATCCCAAATAAAGACTGACCGATCGGTAGGAAAATAGGGTGGGGAATTTTCCTGCAGACTTTTTGGGGGGGGGATTTTCCCAGGGTTTCTGGTCTGCAGGATTTAAAATTATGAGTTTGGTGGTCCCTGAGGTCCAAAAGGTTGGTGACCCCTGCTGTAAAATACCCACTCCCTCCCCACTCCACTAACCTGCTTTCCAGCTCCGTTCTCCTGTGCAGGGCAACAAAAGAAGACCCAGCTGATCAGCTGGACCTCGGGAAATTTGCCCCATTTCATGATCTGTCTGGCCACATTTGTTAAGCGAATCACTGCAGCTCTTAAGTTAGTAATGCAGTGAAGTAAATCTGACTAAGCCCATGGGTGTGTTCTCAGCAATTTTAAGAGATGTGTATTTTTGACTCCCAGGGTTCCTCAACCAGCACGTCCACACATCATAAAGTTGGAGAAATTGAGGAACATTGGTATAAGTCAGTGTCAGAAGTCTCTATTTCTTTCTCCAGCTTGAATGCATAACTGGCAGATGTCTATGGAGATTCTCAGTCATTCAGGTCATGGTTGTGCTTCATTCAAGAGGCAACTTGACTTTCTGGTTTGGCTTCTTATCCAAGAAGCTTCCTCAACTCCGGTGGATGTTTTCCATATATATGGAAATCTATAGTACTTGTTGTTTTGAACAAACTGTAGTTTATGTACAGACTACTTACAGTGCTTGGCTTAAAGATCAGCTTAAGTCGTAAAACAAGCTGATAAGGATTGGCAATAGTGTAAAGTCTACCTCCAATGATATGTGACTCCATTGTACTTCTTGTAGTTTTGTAGTTTTCTTAAAACCAATATGGAAATAGCACTTCAACATTTTTTAAAAAACTTTTGTCTAGCTCTGCAGTTTCCTAGTCATGGTCTCCTCTCCAAGCATCAACCGGATCAGATCCTACTTCATTTAAGAAGCCAGCCACAATTGCTAGAAGATCAACTTGCTTGTTTTCTCCCTGGCTACATCGGTGATGACCCAGGGTGGGATACAAAACAAACACAGTCACAGAAAACAGGTGAAGCTCCTTTTATTCCTTCACTTTGCTTCCAAGCTCCGAATATCCTTGATGGAAGGCAAAAAACTCCCACACAAACAGTTACAAGAAGAAGGAAAAAAGCAACACAAACCAGGCAAGATAAGGGCTGGAGGACATCCACAGGTGACACTGGGAAGGATGTCAAACTCAGAGAGGAACCATAAACTAGAGATATTTACACACTTTGCTTCCAGCATTCGCCTGTACGCAGGTCTGTCCTCTTATTCAGTTGTCACAGCTGCAGCCCATGAAGAGGATCAAAGTCATCTCTTCCCAAGTAGACAATGTCTCTCCCTTATCATCTCTTCCCCACGTGTCCTAGGATGGAGAGGGGATGGGCTTGGGTCCTCCTCTGACTGCCCAGCCGGCCTCTGCCCTTCCCCAGCCTCCTCCACAACCTCTGGAGCCACACTCCCACTCCCTGTGGACTGTTCCTCCTCTCCCTCAGAGTCAGTCCCCACTCCTCGCCTCCATGCCCAGGCTTCTTAGGGCCCCAACAGGAAGCAGTTGTTGGAGCTAGGCAGCCACCATGAGAAAGAGTTGGCAAACCAGCTGGTTCAGTTCAAACTGGATCTGACCGAGAAGGAGGCTCAGCAGAAGCACCACACTGAGGACTAGGAACATAGGCTTTCCAAGCAGAGGGAAGACCTGTGGGAGTGTAAGGCCAGGTACCGGTACGTGGAGGCTCAGCAGGCTGAGATGGTCAGCCAGTTCCAGGCCATGATGCAGTGCCCTGGAAATAAGGCCCTCTGGCTCTTCGCCATCAGTAGCCCTTCCCTCCAGCCTTCGCCCAAACCCCTCACCAGGAAGCAGAAGCAGACCCCAAGTTCTGCTCCCCCCGCCGAACCACACAAAAAGACCCCGAAGGGAGCGACTCTCTGCAGCAACGCAAATGTTCATTGCACTTATCCGTCCCAGGGGCCGTCGTTTGAGGATCCCTAATTTAGTGCAATATTAAAAATGCAAATAATTTTTCTGCTGACCACCAAAATTTTCTCACAGACCACTAGTGGTCCATGGACCACCAGTTGGTGACGGCTGGATTTAGGAGATCTCCGAGGTCCCTTTCAACTCTGTTATTGTGTATTTTGTCTTCAAAACTCCTCTTTCCTTTTGAAAGACATGTTCAAAGCAAAATGTGTTTCCTCAAAGCAAAATTGTCTGGCTGATGTCTCAGCAAAATGTTACAATCCCAGAAGGATACTGAAAGCAATTGGATGAATACTCTCAATCCGGAAAAGAGATGGATGCAAACAAGAACTGAAACAATCACGCACAAAACATAGGCCAGGATTTCTTATACTCTAGCTCTAGAGAAAGTACAAAGTAATGAAAAACATTCCCTTGGTTGACCAATAGGGGGCTTCAGGATACCAATGATCTCCACCAGAACATTCTGGTTGGTCCTCAAAAGCAAAAATTTGTGAAAATTGCCAGATGCTAGCAAAAAGCAACCACTTTTCTAGTGCTCTGCCCTGGGCCCTTTCTTCATTTGCACCCAAGTATGGTATAAACACACCCTATTAAGATCTCTCCCTTTTGTCAGGTGCCCAGAGCTTTTATTTCTATTAAGTGTTGTATCTTATGGTTCTTGAGTCTTGACGAATGTATCTTTTATGTATACTGAGAATATTTGCACTAAGACAAATTCCTTGTGTGTCCAATCACACTTGGCCAATAAAGAATTTCTATTCTATTTTATTCTATTCTATTCTATTCTATTCTATTCTATTCTATTCTATTCTAATTCCATTCCATTCTATATCATCTATTCTATTTTATATTCTATATCCTATCCTATATTCTATTCCATTCTAGTCCAGTCCATATATTTTATATTCTAATTCTATTCTATTCCATTCCATATCATCTATTCTATTCTATTCTGTTCTGTTCCGTTCCGTATCATCTATTCTATTCTATTCTGTTCTGTTCCATTCCATTCCATTCCATATCATCTATTCTATTCTGTTCTGTTCCGTTCCATTCCATTCCATATCATCTATTCTATTCTGTTCTGTTCTGTTCCGTTCCGTTCCATTCCATATCATCTATTCTATTCTGTTCTGTTCCGTTCTGCTCCATTCCATTCCAAAAAAATTTACTACTGGTTCTGCAGGTGTGGCTTGGTGGGTGTGGCTTGGTGGGTGTGGCTTAGTGGGTGTGGCAGGGGAAGGATACTGTAAGCTCCCCATTCCCTCCCCACCCCACTAACCTGCTTTCCAGCACCGTTGTCCTGTGCAGGGCAACCAAAGAAGACCCAGCCAATCAGATGTGACTCGGGAGGCAGAGAAGAGATGGTGTTGGTGGGGCCAGTCAGAGGTGGGATTTGCTGGTTCTCCAAACTACTCAAAATTTCCGCTACTGGTTCTCCAGAACTGGTCAGAACTTTCTGAATGCACTTCTGTACCCAACCATCCTTCATGTTTTGGCTTTCAATCCCCTATATAAACCTATTTCCTCCTTTCTTTAATAAGGTCCAAGGACAGCCTCATGGTTTCCCAGTTCTGTTAAGACTTCGTCACCCTTGAATTCTCAGAAGGAAATCAAGAAATCTCTGTGACAGAGGAATTAAAGTTGGGAGCAACCAATTTGAAAACAATCTAGTTTCCCACAGACTTAAAGATGGATGGAAAGCACATCCGCAGCAGCAGGTTAGAGTCCTTAATGACAGTAGCTACAAGGAGGAGCCCTCCTAGGAGAGGTGGCCATATCCTGAGTCAAATGGCGTTCCTCTCTAATTAGATGACAATATCTGGCATTAGCCATACCTTAGTGACAAATTAAACACACCCAATGGAAGTATGGCAGACTTGTTCTACAGATTTTTCTTCTGCCCTCTTTTTAAAGTCTTTTGAAACAAGGAAGCATGGTATTAATGATAAATACAGGGTGGATTCATCACATTAAAAGAAAAATAGCCAGTGATTCAAGAATTGGTGACATTCCAGATACTATCCTCCAATTCCTCAATTTAATCAAACTGAACGATCGTTGGAATATTTCTTTCTCTCCATCCCTTGCTTATTCCCAAGAGAGAAAGTTGCTTAAAATTATCTCGTTTTGGCTTTAGACAATTGCCTAGTTACATTTCATAAACATACACGTCATTCTCATGCAAATGATTGCAGTTCCCTTTTTATATTGATGGGAAAATGAACGCAAAAAAAGCTCTGAGTTTGGAGGGGGTTTTTTTGCCATTGATTTATCACATTTATTTATTTACTCATTGGCATTTAATTCTGTAAGCTTCTCATTACTTGAAACCTGGTCAAATATTGGTAATTCTTGATTTACAACCATTGGTTTAGTAACCGTTCAGTTACAACAGCGCCGAAAAATGTGACATGTGACCATTTTTCATACTTAATGACCATTGCCGCATTCCCCATGATCACATGATCAAAATTCAAACTTGGCCACTTCACATTTATGACGGTTGCAGGGTCCCGGGGGGTCATGTGATCGCCTTTTACGACCTTCTGACAAGCAAAGTCAATGGGGATCCCAGATTCACTTAACAACCATGTGACTAGCTTCACAAGTGCAGCAATTCACTTAGCGACGGTGGCAATAAAGGTCGCAAAAAGGGGGCAAAGTTCACTTAACCACCATCTTGCTTAGCAACTGAAATTTTGGGCTCAGTTGTGGTTTGTAACTCAAGGACAACCAGTACAAAAAAAAGATTTGGCTCCTCTGGATTTGAAAAAAAAAACTTGTTTCATTTTTAAAAAGCCTACCATAATTAGCATTTTTTTAAAAATGTAAGTCTGCTTTGTTCCTTATTTTCACAAAACCCTTGTTGCCAAAGACTGGAGAATTGCCACTGAATTTCTGTGTATGTGCCTCCAGGAAAGAATGAAAATAAGATCGTAGGATGCACAAACCCAAACACTTATTTTCCCTCCCCTGTGACAGGGGGAATCCAGCTTTTTATAACTTGGGGCAGGAAATGCAAATCAGGAACTTGGCCCAGTTCAGTCCATCATAGTTAAAATAAACAAATAAATGAAAAATAGGTGGCTTAGGGCAATGGGTGAATCAGGGGTGGGTTTCTACCGGTTTTGTCCACCTCTGTAGAACCGGTTGCTCCGAAGAGCAACAGACATAGAACCGGTTCACCTGTGCTCTTACCTGACCTTTTATTTCCTGCTTTTTCAACCGCAGCTGCTTTGTGCGGCACAGCTGCGGTTGAAAAAGCAGGAAAAAAGAGGCTTTTCCAACCACTGCACACTTGCACACAGCACTGCTCAGCTGTCCGGGCAGCTCAGCAGGTCGTAAATTGCACTCACACGTGACGCAGAGTAAATTGCATGCATGTGCGACACAGAGCAAAAAAAATCGGTAGTTATACCAGTCGGAACCCATCCCTGGTGTGAATCCATTCCATGTGGCGTCCTCTCCACCTTGCACGACTGCTGTGAAGACCTTCACAGGCAGGCAAATGGGCCTCGCCCTAGAGCAGTGGCGGCTAACCTTTTTCGGCTCCTGTGCCGATAATTGCGTGCGCTTGTGTACCAGCACCCAGAAGGCAATGCGTGCTGGGGGCCCCCCATGCCTCCTGTGCATGCATGTGACCCCCCCTTGCACACTGCGCATCTGCACGCATGATTCCCCCCTCGTGCGCCGTGCATCTTTGCGCAGGCGTGCGTGACTCCTTCCTTACGCGCCAAACACCTGTGTGTGCGATTCCCACCCTTGTGCACCATGTCTTTGCAGATGCATGCGCAACTCCCTCCTCATGCACAGCGCATCTGCGCATGTGCATGCATTTCCTGTGTACAGCACATCTGTGCATGCACGCACCTTTCCCCCTCGCACACAGCACGTCTGCACATGCCTGTGCAATCCCCACATGTAGCGTGTCCCTGCGCTGCACGCACATCTCACACACACACACACCCTCCACCCCGTGCATACACACCAGATACCCAACAATCAGCTGTTGGGTGATGGCATGCGCATGCGCAGAGGGGCTCTTTCGGGCAACCTCTCGCATGCCAGAGAAATGGCTCTATGTGCCACTTCTGGCACACATGGCATAGGTTCGCCAATACGGCTCTAGAGCTTCCATGGAGCTTCCGTGGTCAGCAGCAGTCTTATCAGCTGCAGGAGGCCAAAATAGAGGAAGAAGCGAACGAGTGTTGAGTTCGCATTCCGATTCTCAAGCCGCCCCCTTTGTGACTGACTCAGCTTTGGGATGCGATCCGACAGCGAGTCTTTCTTTTCCTGTTCCAGACAAGGAATAATGGATGGAAGCGGATCAAGGAGAGATTCAACCTGGAAATAAGGAGGAATTTTCTGACCATGAGAACAATTTAACCAATGGAACGGAAGTTGCCTTTGGAAGTTGTGGGAACTTCATCATTGGAAGCTTTCAAGAAGAGATTGGATAGAAATGGTGTAGGGTCCCCTGCTTGGGCAGAGGGTTGGACTAGATGACCTACAAGGTCCCTTCAACTCTTGTTATTCTGTTACAGGTCATCCTCGACTCACAGCAGTTCATTTAGTGGCCGATGTTACAACAGCGTGACTTGTGACCGTTTTTCACACTTACGACCGTTGCAGCATTCCCCATGGTCACATAATCAAAATTCAAATGCTCAGCCCACTGACTCGTATTTAGGGCGGCTGCAACATCATGTGACCCCACTTTGCGACCTTCAGTGGGAAAGCCAGATTTCACTTAACCAGCCGGTTACTAATTTAACAACTTCAGCAATTTGTTTAACAGCTATGGCAAGAAAGGTCCTAAAAGGGGGCAAAGTCCACTTAACAACTGTCTTGCTTAGCGACAGACATTTTGGGCTCCATTGCAGTCGTAAGTCAAGGACTACCTGTATGCTGGCCAAAAAGCTGGGCTGTTTTCTAGCTGCCTCTTTGCCTGGCCGTCTTGCTTAGTGACAGACATTTTGGCCTCCACTGCAGTCATAAGTCAAGGACTACATGTATGCTGGCAAAGAGGTTGGGCTGCTTTCTAGCTGCCTCCTTGCCTGGATCAAGGGGCGCCCCGTCTCACTTAGTAACATTTTGGCCTCCACTGCGGTCGTAAGTCAAGGACTACCACCTGTATGGGGCTGCTTCCTTGCCTGGAACAAGGGGCGCCCCTCGCTGTTGCTGCCCAGCTGGGAAGTGCCAGATGTGTGTGTGTGGGGGGAGACTCGCAGGCCAACCCTCCCCCCCACGCCTTTCCTCTCCCGAATTAGGAGAGAAGAAACCCCCCCGCTCCGAACCCCCCCCCTCCCGGGGGACCCGGACTCGCGCAAGAAAAGCCCGGCGCGGAGGGGTGAGCGGCGCGCAAAATCCCGGCCCGGCGAAGCGCTGCTTTTCGGGGCTCCGGGCGCGCAACGTCTGCCGCCTGAGCCCGCGCTTGGGCGACTGACAGCCCGCCCGCCCGCCGCCGGCGGGGCTGAGAAAGCAAAGGGCGGAGGGAAGGAGAGGAGGGGAAGGAGGGGAGTCCTTCGACCCCCGCCTCGCCTTCTTCGCTCGCCTCCCCCGCCCCGCCTCTCTCTCCTCCTCCCCCCCCCCCCCCCCGAATGGTCGCTTCCAGCCGGGTGGCCATGTTCCCGCTTATAGAGTCGCGAGCGAGCGCGGGCGAAAGCCGAGCGGGGGGGAGGAGGAGGAGGAGGAGGGTGGGGGAGCCAGAAGGAGTGGCCGCGCCGGGCGGAGGCGAAGGGCGGCGGAAGGCGAGGCAGCGTGAGAGGAGACGCCGGACAGAGCCTCCTTTGCGCCCGCAGACCCCAGCGCGAAGCATGGCCGTGGCGGTGGGCAGACCCGCGGTGAGTCCGGCGGGGAGGGAAGCCAGGGGCCCGCTCTGGAGCTGAGTCGGCCCGGCCTGAACACGTGTCCGCCGCCGGGTGCCGTCTGCCAGGCGGCCGGGCTGCTGCGTTAACGGAGGTGCCGGCGGGAGGGCGCGAAAAGCTTCGCCCGGGAGGGCGGAGGAGGGTCGGTGGGGAGCTCGCGGTCCTCCCGGGGGGGGGCCCTTTCGGAGCCCGGGGCCGGGCAGCGAAGGAGCTTTTCCTTCCTTCCCGCCTCTCTCGCTTCTCCGTCCAAGAAGCCGCTTGAAAAGAGCGCCGGGGCCATTGGGCGAAGCTGCTGGAGTTGGAGCCTTGGGCCTCTTCAGACGTTACGGGAAACACGTGGGTTTCAGCTCGATGGGGTGGTGGGGAGGGACTGGGCCCTGCTAATTGTATTGTATTTAAAAAGCCTGGCGGGTTTAAAACAGCCCAGCGCTTTGCTATTGGAAGGTATTCCAGGGTTTGTTATGTGGGGCGGAGGTGGTTTTGCAGTGGCCGGGAACAAGGATGGGGGCGAAAAGCCGCGCGCGTTTCTCGAGGTTTTAGACACGTGTTTGTGTTACAGTGGCAATCCTAATGATAATAGAAGCCCCCATCACTACACACACCTCACTCACTCCTCACTCACGCACACAATCCTGCAATGGGTTTTTGCAATGGGCTGGGCGCCCCTTTGATAAGGTTGTGAATTAACAGAGCTTTTTTCTACACGTGTGAACGCATCTTTGGGCTTTTGCAAGGAGCTGGGCATCCCTCTGATATGATTGTGAAGGAACAGAGCTTTTTTCTACACGTGTGAATGCATTTGGGGGCTTTTGCAATGAGCGGAACATCCCTCTGATACTACTATGAATTAAAAGCTGTGTGAATGTATCTTTGTAGGCTGCCATTTGGGGTCTGTCTAGTGCTGTTGAACCCAGAAAAGCTTCTGCTAACTACCTTTCCCCAACCTTCTGCCTTAAAGGTCCATGGGAGGAGAACCTTTCAGAATATATTTATTTATGAAATTTATTTACCGCCCGTCTGGTATCCAATGACTCTTCCCAGTGGTTTTTCCTCCAGCCCGTCATCTGCAACCTTTTCCCCTGCCAACCTCCTCCTTTTCCTCCCCCCACCCATTCCCTTCATTTTCTCCTAGCTCTTCTTTTGGGGGAAAATTAAGTTCAAGCACAGTTCTAAATTCCCAAAGATGAATTAAGTGAGCTGTCAAGCCAGAAATCCCTCACCTAATTCTTTCCGCAGCTATCCTGATGGAGGGCTTTTTTTTTTTGGCAGTTCAGTCTCTCCCATCGTTTATGTCTCTTCATCTGTCCTGGGGAAAGGAACAAATATGGATGAAAGTTTTTATAAGTCTAAAAATGTGGGCCGCTCTGATAAGTTCATAATCATAATTGAACAGGGCAGACGGATTCTGACCTAGTCGTCCAACTTACAGGCTTTTCCTCTCAACCCTACATTTCTGGACTGATTTCATCTCCTTGGTATTTAGACAAGGAAGTAGAAAAACTCTCTGGAGATTCAGCAGAGTTGATACTACAAGGGCAAAATCTGGTTCAAGAACAGACGGCACATCTGTGGTTTTCGAAGCATTACTTTATAGGGAAATTGTAAAACCTTTCTTCCAAACAACTTCAGAAAGTTGTTGGAGAATGTATAGAGAAATGAATATATTGTGATTTGATGGCCTCTTATTGTGTTTTGGATAAAGGCAAAATGGAACACCCGTAGTGGTTGGAGGTCTGCCTTTCAAGAATGAATTCTTAGAAGCATTTCAAATGCCTTCTGTTCTAAAAACAGTAATGTAAGTCAATATTATAGACCCGCAAGATTAATTTAATCTCTTTTTTCTATCACTGCCCCTCCCAAATTTCATGCAACAGTTAGCCAAAGAGTTCTGGTGTACTCTGGGACTGGAGGGAGATCTGTATTTTGTGGGGGAGGGGACTGTAAAATCAGCCCTAGAGGAAGGACTGTAACCCCCCCAACAAGCCCCCTGCCCTTGGAATTAGCATTTCAGTTGTGTGTTCTTCTCTATGTGTGCAACTCAGAAAAGCGAAGACCAGAATATGAAGTTAATGACTCAGTTCATTTAGCTGATTTTGTATATTTTTCAGAAAATTTTCTAGCTGGTGAAAAGCTTTATTTGCTGGATTCCACAGTTGTGATGGATATGCACACAAACACACAAAAATCAAAATGTTAATGCATATATTAATTTGTCATAGCAAAACCAGATCTTGCTTCTGTAGTATTGCAAAGGCTGTGTACATGCCAAAGAACAAAGAGGCATTATAAATGTTAATTAGCATTATTGGTGAAATTGTTAAATAGAGATTAAAAGTGAGTCATTTTGGTCTAGTCTAAGGGATAAGGCAGCAGGCTAGAAAGAGGAAAATCCTGAGTTCAAGTCCCACCTTAGCTATGAAAGCCAACTGAATGACTTTGGGCCAGTCAACAGGACACAGAGTTCTAGTCCCGCCTTAGGCATGAAAGCCAACTGAATGACTTTGGGCCAGTCAACAGGACACACCTTAGCTATGAAAGCAAGCTGGGTGACTTTAGGCCAATCAACAGGACACTGAGAGTTCTAGTCCCGCCTTAGGCATGAAAGCCAACTGAATGACTTTGGGCCAATCAACAGGACACTGAGAGTTCTAGTCCCGCCTTAGGCATGAAAGCCAACTGAATGACTTTGGGCCAATCAACAGGACACTGAGAGTTCTAGTCCCACCTTTGACGTGAAAGCCAGCTGAGTGACTTTGGGCCAATCAACAGGAGTCAGTGAGTTCTGGTCCCGCCTTAGGTGTGAAAGCCAGTTGGGTGAATTTGAACCAGTCCCACTTCACAGGGTTGTTGTTGAGGGGAAAATAGGAAGAAGAAAACATGTTGGATATGTTCACTACTTTGAGTTATTTGTAAAAATAATAAAGGTGGGATACAAATAAACAAAAATTTTAAAAGATTAGAGGGTGTTCGTGTGTGTATATGTTTCCAAAGGCAGCTTCATTCTTTTCCCTCTTGCTTTCTCATTTTTCAAATATACTAACAAATTCGTAATTTACAATAGCAAATTAATTATTATTTAATACTATTATTTAATACTAGTAAGTATAAATTAGTTTTTTTTTTAAGACAATGCGGGGATCTTGTGACCCATCAGCCTAATATGAAGATTCTTACTAAAAAGGAGAGAAAAATAAGCTTTTTGTTATGTCTGTCATGTATGGAGATGTTGGTGAAAGTAAATTCTAAACATATGAAGGTAATCTTACATCCTCGGGAGGAAGGAGGGGGGGGAAAAAAAAAGATTTGATTGACTTTTCCTGCTTACTTTTTTTTTAAATGTGCATGCCTGTAAAACAGATGTTCTACTTGAGCAAATGACTTTACTGTGGCTCCTTTCAGATTGTGGAAAAATAGATCTCTGTTCAAGACGAAGTCTGGCCTTATCTGGTTTCTTTGGCATTTACAATGCAGTGTTTAGCTGTAATAGACTCACGGGTGATCTATTTGGCAGTTGCAATTTCCCTTTTAGCCGACATTGTGGATTTGATGGTAGGAAGGAGATTGTTCAGCCTAAATCAGTTTGCAAACTTCAAAGGTTGTACCATAAAAAGATCTCTGAGTTTTGTCCATCTTTTGCAAAAAGAGAGGGGGTAAAATGCAGGTAGTCCTCGACTTACAACAGTTCGAAGTTACGACATTAAAAAAAAGTGACTTATGACCGTTTTGCACACTTACAGCCATTACAGCATTTCCGTGGCCACATGATCAAAATTCAAATGTTTGGCAACTGACTCCTATTTATGACGGTTGCAATGTCCCTTTTGCGACCTTCTGACAAGCAAAGTCAACAGGGAAACCAGATTCACTTAGTAACCATGCTACTAATTAAACAACTGCAGTGATTCACTTAACAACTGTGGCGAGAAAGGTCGTAAGATGGGACAAATTTTGCTTAACAAATGTCTTGCTCCACAACAAAAATTTTAGGCTCAACTGTGATTGTAAGTCAAGGACTACCTCTGTAGCCATTACACTTAAATTCACATTTCCCCAACTATTTTTTTTAAATTATATTTATTGAAATGAATAATAACAACGCTGTGGCTAGAATTTAAATACTAGTGCAGATTTATGGCTTGGAATAATCTGCTTTGAAAAGTCCCACTGGGAAGGCTACATAAAAAGGAAACTAGAGCCCAGTAGGTGGTTGGGATAGTTTCTAAAAAGGGCAGAAATATTCTCTAGGTCAGAGTGGGCAACTTTCTGGCAACAGGCAACCACATTGTTTATATTACATTTTTTGCATAGCTGAGGGTCACAGCGGGCCTTTGTGATTTTGTGTGCCAAGAGAAGAAAAATTTAAACCAGATGTGGCTGTAAACGGTAATCTAAGACAGGGGTCTCCAACCTTGTCAACTTTAAGCCTGGAGGACTTCAACTCCCAGAATTCCCCAGCCAGCAAAGCCAAGATTGGAGACCCCTGATCTAAGATGTGTTTGGCTTAGTGTGTTATGTAAACACAGACACTGTCACTAAAAATCACCCTGAATCCTTTGGTATCTAGGAATCCTAGTTAATGGTTTAGCGTCACATGTAAACTTACCAACACACAAACTAGAGTAGCAAATACAGGTAAGCCTTCAATTTACAGCAGTTAGTTTAATGACCGTTCAAAGTTACAGTGGCACTGGAAATAGTGAGTTATGACCATTTCTCACATTTACGACATTTGCAGCATTACTATGGTCACATGATGCTTTGGCAACTGACTCATATTTACGATGGTTGCAGTGTCCCGGAGTTTTGTGATCATCTTTTGGGACCTCCTGGCAAGGAAAGTCAATGGGGAATCCTGATTCACTTAACAACAATGCTACAAAATTTAAGAACTGCAGTGATTCACTTAACAACTGTGGCAAGAACAGTCGTGACATGGGGCAAAACTCACTGAACAAATATCTCACTTAGCAACAGAAATTTTGGGCTCAGTTGTCATAAGTCGAGGACTACCTGTATATCATCAAAAGAAGTACGGTATAATTTGTTATTTATTCATTCTTGGAAATCGCTCATCTGGAATTCAGGACCACCTATAAAGCATGCTTCGTTTTTAAAACTTGTATTTCAATGTTCTTCGTTGTCCTCCCTCTCTCCCTTCCTTCTTATCCTTCCCTTTCTAAACTTCCTTCCTTCCTTTCCTAATTTTTCTCCCTCCCTCTCTTTTATCTTATCCCTCTCTTCCTAACCTTCCTTCCTTCTTATCCTTCCCTTTCTGACCTCCCTCCTTCCTTTCCTAACCTTGCTCCCTCCCTCTCTCCCCTTATCTCTCTCTCCCTCATCTGTGATATATTTTATAGATGGCCCTTTACTTGTACGACATTTAATTGCAAGGATGATTGGTTCCATCTTCTTGCTGTATCTTTTGGTGAACCCATTGTTATGCTCTTTGACCAAGATAACTGGTTTAATCGTTAAAACATTGCTGTTCATCTGTAGAAAGATTCCGCCACACACACACACACACACAAATTGTAGTTTGTGAGTAGGAGGCAGGACACAAAATCTAGGAGAAATCTGCGATCTGTTCAGTTTGACTAACTCCACCCCAATACTGGAGTTGAGTCATCAGCTTTATCAGGCAAATACGATGTTACATTAAGAGCCCCCTTCAGAAGCAGCTAGCAGAAACATTATAAACAAACCATATTGTTGCAAACTGTTGACAACGTTTCCTTTCCTTACTTTTATAAAGTAACTTTACCCTAATGTATTACATTTTTCTTCAGTGGAAGCAGAATTGTTACTGTGTGGTTTCAGTTTGCAACAGTGACCCAGCTGTGAATTTTATTTTTATCCTTAAGCTTCTGATACTTCAAACCAAGATCCACGTTAACCACTTCCTGCAGAATTGTCGTCCTTCTTTCTCTTCAGACCTTTCGCTTGGCCTTTATCTCCCACGACCGTTTTTTTTTTTTTTCTGTTTCAGTTCCTTTCCCTGTGTTTATTTTTCAATCAAGCAAACATTTAAAAATGTAAAAGCAAAAGCAAACTTTTAAAAATATGCCTTGGATATACAGGTATTCCCCGACTTAACAACAGTTCATTTAGTGACCGTTCAAAGTAGCAGTGTTCCCGAAAAGTGAGACTTTATGACCGATTTTCCAACGGTTGAAGCATCCCCATGACAGCAATAGCACTTAGATTTATATACCGCTTTAGAGTGCTTTTACAGCCCTCCCTAAGCAATTTACAGAGTCAGCCTATTGCCCCCCAACAATCTGGGTCCTCATTTTACTGACCTCGGAAGGATGGAAGGCTGAGTCAACCTTGAGCCATCCAGGATTCAACTGCTGGCAGTGGGCAGAGTCAGTCTGCAATATTGCATTTTAACCACGATGCTGCTATGGCTTCCTTCCGTCCTTCCTTCCTTCTCATTTCCATTCCTTCTTTCTCATCTTCCTTCCTTCCTTCCTTCCTTCCTTCCTTCCTTCCTTCCTTCCTTCTCATTTCCATTCCTTCTTTCTCATCTTCCTTCCTTCCTTCCTTCCTTCTTTATCAAATAATAGTGCTTAGACTTACAGCCCTTTCTAAGTGGTTTACAGAGTCAGCCTATTTTCCCCAACAATCTGGATCCTCATTTTACCCACCTCAAAAGGATGGAAGGCTGAGCCAACGTCAAGGATCATCTGGTTTATATTCAGATGATTGACAACTGATTCATATTTATGATGGCTGCAGGGGTCACATGATCCCCTTTTGTGACCTTTTGACATGCAAAGTCATTAGGGGAGCCAGATTCACTTAAGAACCGTGTTGCTAATTTAACAATTACAGCGATTCACTTAAACTTGGCAAAAAAACATCGTAAAACGGGGCAAAACTCCCTTAACAAATTTCTCACTTAGCAACAGAAATTTTGGGCTCCATTGCGGCCATACGTTGAGGATTACCTGTATATGCTTATTTGCGTCATGTTACAAACCATTTGTATGCGAAGTTTTGTAAGGTAGCAATACCTACCAGCATGATTTGTAGCAAGTTTCCCTGCTCCTAAGCTTATTTTAACATGAGATTCCAGGGACCTTTAGTTTTACTGATGAATAAATACTCTAAAAGGTGTTGGATTGGAACTGGAGAAAGTAAGGTTGAAGATATAAGCAGTCCTTGCTAAGTAAGGTGGTTGTTAAGTGAATTTTGCTCCATTTTACCAACTTTCCTGCCCCTGTTGTTAAGTGGATCACTGTCATTAAATTAATAACACAGTTGTTAAATGAATCCATCTTCCCCACTGACTTTGCTCGTTGCAATAGGGGATCGTGTGGCCCAGGGATGCTGCAACCGTCATAAATGTTGAGTCAGTTGCCAAGCATACAAACTTGGATCGCATGTCGTGGGGATGCTGAAGTGGTTGTAAGTGTGAAAAACGGCCACAAGTCACTTTTCTCAGTGCCGTGGTAACCTTGGGTAGTCGCTAAATGAATGGCCGTTAAGTCAAGGATGATGACCTGTAATCTTCAGCCACAGAAGATCCCCGAATGACTTTGGACCATTCATGCTCTCCCAGTGTTGCGGTTCTCCGGCAGCAGGTGCGGACAGCTGAGGTCTCGGAGAGCGAGGACTCGGATGAGGGGCCTGCGTGTGATGTAGGGATGGGGGGGCCAGGACCATCAGGGAGTGGAGTGCTGCCTTTGGAGATTGTGGAGGCTGGCAGCAGTGATGAAGAGGACCCCGAGGAGTCTGTGCACGTGCACGCAGGGCTGCTCGAAGGAAAGAGCAGCTGCAGCAGCACGGGCAACTCATGAGTAAGGCTGCAAGATAATGGCCCTTCTCTGCAAAGATAAAAGCCAGCTGAGAAACTGCAGCTCTTTGCAGAGGGCAAAGAAGTTTGATACTCGAGCCTGGTGGACATTAGGGATATCTGAGTTGGTGTTCGGAGACCATTTGATTTATTGTTTAGTAACTTTATCTGGTGTTCTTGGCAGCCTTGCCCAAACCTGGCAAGGCTCTTTCTTATCAGAGCTAATTAGTTGGAAGCAGCCTTTTATCCATGAGGGAACGGGATTCGTAAATGAAACAGTAAAAGGTTTTGCTGTTGCCTTTGTCTCGTGTTTGCTCTCTTGGAACCAGGTTTGGGTCAGAACACCCAGACCATCCTAGCTCTAAGGTGGTTCTTGTGAGCATAAAAATGTAAGAAGATGCCTCTGTAAGATGCCTTGAGTCTCTAGAGCAGGGCTGTCAAACTCAATGCCTGGGGGGCCAGGTGCCGCCCACGAGGTGCTTAGATCTGGCCTGTGGGGCCACCCTGGAAACAGCAAAAGACCGGCTGATGGTGTCTCTGCCAGCGAAAACGGAGCTCGGGAGGGCTGCATGCGGAGGCCGTTGCAGCTGGAAACGGAGCTTGGGAGCCTGTTTTCATTGGCAGAGCACCCAGGCCACCAAAGGCCACCAACATGAGTGACATCAATCTGGCCGTGCTGCCTGGCCATGCGCAGAGGAGGTATTTAGCCAGCTCTGACCAGTTCTGGAGAACCGGTAGTGGAAATTTTGAGTAGTTCGGAGAACCGGCAAATCCCACCTCTGACTGGCCCCGCCCCCATCTATTCTTTGCCTCCCATTGAGTCCCAGCTGATTGGCTGGGTCTTCTTTGGTTGCCCTGCATAGGAGAACAGAGCTGGAAAGCAGGTTAGTGGGATGGGGAGGGAATGGAGGTTTTGCAGTATCCTTCCCCTGCCACACCCACCAAGCCACGTCCACAGAACTGGTAGTAAAAACATTTGATTCCCACCGCTGGCCATGCCCCCCAAACCCCCTCCCCCCCCCCGCACAAGGTCATACACAAACCTGATGTAGCCTGCATTGAAATCAAATTTGACACCCCTGCTCTAGAGGAACATAGGATAGAAATCTTAACAAACAACTGGGAACTAGCTAGATTGGAGACTTGATTTCTATCCTGGGAGTCCTTCAATTGGAGTGATTAGGTCTCCTGCCTTTGGTTCTGCTTTGAAAGCGTGCTTAGGTGTTCTCTGGAAATAAATGATGCAAGTCAGCTTCTTAAGAAGAAAGCGTTTTGCAGAAGTTGTTAACCTGCTGTCCAAGTAGGTAAGAAGAGCTGTTTGAATCACTTACTTCCTTTTGCCAGTTGCACTCCAAAGATTCTGGATGGCATCGTGGATTTTAGCTTAATGTATTGTATGAATCCAGATATAAAGGTTTTGCATATGGTTTACAGATATGTAAAGTTGCATGGACTCAATAAGTAATATCTTATTTAACCTGCACGAACCCAACAAGTTATGGCTTATTTAATCAGTCATGATTTACAAAATCCTTTCATTAGGACACAGTGTAAACCCAATGAGTAATGTTCCAGCACGTGCGAATTATGTTCTCCCTAGCTGCCATTGTACAGGTAGTCCTTGCTTAGTCACCACAATTGGGATTGGCAATTCTGTTGCTAAGTGCCATGGTCACTGAGTGAAAAATCACAGAATGAAGAAAGACAGTGTCACTTCTCATTCAGTTAATTGACCTGCCACAATTGTTAAGTGAAACATCATGTAACTGCAGCTTGCAATTTGACTTTTGCATTCTCCACTAACTCTTCGGAAGCAGGTAAATGTCAGTCAGTTAATTACAGGATGCTGTGATAAATGTTAATATGAGATGTGGTCACAAAGCTGGTTTGTTAACATTGTTGTAACTTTGAATTAGGCCCTAAACTAGATAAGCTGTCCAGGTAATCCTCAACTTACGACAGCAATTAAACATCTGTGCTTGGTGTTTGTGCTGTCTCAGCCTTCACTGCCTTGTTGTGCTCTGCATGAGGTGAGATCACTGTTGCCAGAATTCCCAGCCGGTGTGACTAACTGCTAATAGCCATATTATCTGGAAATTCCAGAGCAATATGAAGAGGAACATATTGGCAGAATGTCTGCAAATTCTCGTGGCAGGCAAATTCTGGAATGGTGCATTGTATTAAAAATAACTCCTTTGTTCTTTCGGAAGCTCTTGCCAATCGGCTTCGTTGGTGGAGCTCACGTTCTCAAATCATGAAAGAAGCGAATGGGATCCTTTCTCAGCTTATCTCTCCATGTCGTGCCCAGTTCGATAAGACTTCAGCCAGGTTGTCACTTCTTTTATTTTTATTTTTTTAAAAAATCGCTTATGCTTTCGTTGGACAAATACAGATGCTTGATAATTTTGGTTGCTTTGTCCTGAACTTTTTCCAAGTGATAAAGTTAGGTAAATAGAATGACATCCAGTATTTCAAAAATAGCTGGTAGCCTAAGTTTTGCTTCATAGCACTGGGATATTAGCAGTCATATTTTTCCATCTAAAAAAGGTAAGGTTTCCCTGTCCAAGGGTGTCCGATTTTGGGCCGTGGTGCTTATCTCTGTTTCTTGACCAACAGACCCAGCGTTGTCCGAAGACATTTCTGTGGCCGGCATGGCTATATGCCAAAGGCACTTGGAACACTTCCCACCAAAGTGGTACCTACAGAATAACAGAGTTGGAAGAGACCTTGGGGCAGTGGTGGGATTAAAAAAATGTTACTAATGGTTCTGTGGGTGTGGCTTGGTGGATGTGGCGTAGCTTGGTGGGCGTGGCAGGGGAAGGATACTGTAAAATCTCCGTTCCCTCCCTACCCCACTAACCTGCTTTTCAGCTCCGTTCTCCTGTGCAGGGCAACCAAAGAAGACTCAGCCCATCATCTGGGACTCAATGGGAGGCAGAGAATAGATGGAGTTGGTGGGGCCAGTCAGAGGTGGGATTTGCCAGTTCTCCAAACTACTCAAAATTTCCGCTACCAGTTCTTCAGAACCTGCTGAATGCCACCTCTGTCTTGGAGGTCTTCTAGTCCAACCCGCTAATCAGGCAGGAAACTCTATACCATTTCAGATAAATGATTGTCCAATCTCTTCTTTAAAAACTTGCATTGTTGGTGCATTCATAACTGCTGGAGGCAAGTTGTTCCACCTATTTACCTCCTTGCATTTGTATGTTTTCGAACTGCTAATGGAGCAGGAGCTAAGGGTAAAAGAAAGGGAGCTCTCCCATCTCATGGCGCTCGGGTCTCAAACCTGGGCAATCAGCTTTCCAGCTGACAAGCTCAGCATCTTTAAATGTTGAGTCATCAAACCCACAATTTTCCATCTGCTTTCTAATAATGTTCAGTGTTATTGCCCACTGAGTGTGCAACCACCATGGTTTACGTAAGCAACCTACTTGACAAACAAACTTACCCCTTCTGAATAGTTTAGGCCAATTCAGGTCTTTTTAGGTAATGTGTCTGGCTGGAATTCCTTTTATTAAATGTTAACGTGCCATTTTGCTGAGTTCTCTTGGATCACCAAGGGACCTTCCTGGCTGAGTGGAGCTTTGAATGATATTTCTGTTATAAATGGTCCAATATACAGGTAGTCCTCAACTTACAACCACAATTGAGGCCAAACTTTCTGTTGCTAAGTATGGAATTTGTTAAGTCCCATTTTATGATTTTTCTTGCCACATTTGTTAAGTGAATCACTGAGGTTGTTACATTAATAATATGATTATTAAGCGAATCTGGATTCCCCATAGTCTTTGTTGTGTCATAAGGTCGCAAAAGGGGATCACATGACCCCAGGACACTGCAACCATCATAAATAGGAATCAATAGCCCAACTTCTGAATTTTGATCACGTGACCATGGGATGCTGTCGTGGTCGTAAGTGTGAAAAATGATCGTAAGTTATTTTTTTCGGTTCCATTGTAACTCCAGTCACTAAATGAACTGTTGTAAGTCGAGGACTACCAGTACTGTCACTGACTTGTTGAGAACAATAAAAAAAGATAAGCAATATAGGAATCCTGGACTTGCATGTAACCATTTAATGATGGTTTGAATTTGATTTGATGGCTTATTATGTTTCCTAGTATGATTTGACTGTTTATTTGTACCCTATGACTATCATTAAGTGTTATCCCTTATGATTCTTGACGAATGTATTTTTTTTTCCTTTTATGAACACTGAGAGCATTTGCACCAAAACAAATTCCTTGTTTGTCCAATCACACTTGGCCAATAAAGAATTCTATTCTATTGTATTCTTTTTTAAAAACACAATAATTTTTTATTGAGTTTTACACATTTAAGAACAACACATACAAAACAACAAAACAACACAAATACAATCTTTGCAGTGTTGTGACGTTGACTTTTCCAGTTTCTTTTAAATATATACTCTAATTCTCCCTTCCTCCCTCCCTCTCTCTGTCTCTCTCTCTCTCTCTGTATATATATTATTTTTTATTCCTCCTGTCCTACTATCCAAACAGTTGTACCATTTTTCTATTTTATTCTTTCTTCCAAAAGTGACTTACCACTTGGTTTTGAAGTTATGACTGCTGCATGGTCATTTTCCCTTATGACCGATCATAGGGATGTTGCCACTAACCCCTTGCCTAATGCCCACCTGTGCTGCCCCATGGTTACTATGGGTCTTGGGCAGTGATGGTATTCTACCGGTTCTGGCAAACTAAAGATCAGTTTGGCGCGCGCGCATGCACGATCCCCCCCTGCAGCCACGCCCACCAAGCCACGCCCACAGAACCGGTGGTGGGTACTTTTGAATCCCACCACTGGTCTTGGGCCTGCTTTCCACCCCTCTGGGCCCCACCACTCCATCACTGATCGTGCACTTCAGAGATGATATTCAACAGGTTCTGACCAGTTCTAGAGAACCGGTAGCGGAAATTTTGAGTAGTTCGGAGAACTGGCAAATATCACCTCTCACTGGATATTTTACAGTATCCTTCCCCTGCCACGCCCACCAACTGGTAGTAAAAAAATTTGAATCCCACCACTGGTGCACTTAGTTTTAAAATAGTGTGTACTTATCTTTAAAAGATCTTGGGGTGTGTGTGTCACATTTGGAAAGGAAGGAACGCCTCCGTCACTCAGTATCTGTAGCCCTATGTGGCCCCATCCTGGAAGCAGACACCATTTTCAGAGTGGTTGCAATGAACAACATCGGTCAAGTTTTGCAACCCTAATCAGAAGGCTCCATTATGGCTGTGAGTCATGGACTATCTGTAGATGGTTTGCCATGATAACAATGGGAATTCTAGACGGTGCAGTTACTATTTATTTTAGGAAGTCTTCATTTTAGGTGCTCTAAATTCTCAGTGTTCCCGCGCATTTTGCACCTAAATATGCCGACTAAAAGTGTTGCCAACAAAAAATATTGCCAATTAAAAACGTTGCCAACCAAAATGTTGCAGAGTGAAGTAACTGTGTGCCCACTAACGAATTAAGCTGAAGAGAGCCAGTTTGGTGTAATGGTTAAGGTGTTAGCGTAAAAACCAGAAGATTGTGAGTTCTAGTCCTGCTTTGCGCGTGAGAATGGGCTGTATGACTTTGGGCTAGTCACTCTCTCTCTCAGCCCAAGTCTCCTCACAAGGGGATAAATAGGAGGAGGGAGAAGTATTATGTGTATTTGCTACCCCGAGTTACTTACAATGTAATAAAGGCAGGATAAAAGTCTAATAAATAAATGAATAGTTATTCCTGCATGAAAATGCACACGTGAAATAAGTCTAAATTTGCATTTAGAGAGCACTCTTCATATGCTTTTGAGCTCAAGGGATAAGAGACAAAAAGCAGAACTCAAGACAATTATAAGTACACGCATCGGAGTTGGTTCATCTGGTTTCAGGGTGAACATTTAATCATAGCTTTACGGTTCTTGTAAACTGTTATTGCTACAAGAATCTGCTCCTGTGTGCTGGAGGTGTTCAGGGTGGGTGCAGAGAGAGACACACGATTCCTGCCTTGGAACATCTACTTTCTATTCCATCGAAACTTGGTCGGTATGCCATGAGTACAAGGAATAGAAGTAGACGCTGCATATCTATTTAAATATATCTCCCAACCAAATAGAACATTGTAGTCAGATTTTAGTTTTTTTCCCCCTCCGTGTTCTCTACACAGGTAGTCCTCAACTTACAATAGATCACTTAGTGATTGTTCAAGTTACAACGGCACCGAAAAAAGTGTCTTATGGCCACGATTCACTTTACAATGTGGCAAAAGAGGTTGTAAAATGGGGCACTTAATTGTCTCACTTAGCAACAGAAATTTTGGGCTCAGTTATGGCCAAAGTTGAGAAGTACCTCCAGTGTATTAATATCTTTCAGTAAGTAAGATTGCAGCCTGATTGCATTCATTGTAATAAGGTTAATTGGTATTAGTTAATTTTATATTGCATTGAAACAGTGTTTCTGAAACAGGCGAAGTTTGGGGTTAAGGTAGCTTGCCAGCATTTTCTGCTTTTTGCAACTTTTGCATACCTTTTAAGCCTTGCTGGTCTCAGACTTTGTCCACTCAATAAGAAAAGGAAAAAAAAATTCAAAAAATATTAAAGTATTCCTGCTATCCATAGGTACGTTAGTTGCCTGCTTCAGCTGAAAGCTGTGTTAACATTTTTCAAACAATATGAATCCATGAAACATGCTGAGAAAAGTTGCATGGATCTTGAGCACATTAGCGATTCTGTGGTTTTTATAAAATCTATTTGTCTGTGCAGAAAATTATTAGCACAATTTGGGAATGTTGTAGTATTACACAACTTGCTTGCGGTTGCACACCGACCCTCGCTTCATCGCCATTTTCATCCGTATGGAGCAGACTCCTTGCTGCAGCCCCTTTTAAAAATAAAGCAATGTGCATCTGGTTTTTAGCAAAGCCTGCGACTTTTAAGTACTTTTTCAGTTGCTTAAACTCCAGGGAAGCTGTGTGAGAGAGAGAGTGTGTGTCCAGGGAGCGTGGGAAGGTCTTAAACCTCTTCCTTAGCAAAAGCAGATGGGGTTCCGAGATTAGGAGTTTCCATCAGACCCCTTAAATGCCGACAATGAGTCCCTCATGTCGCAGTTCGTTGTGAAACCCGTTTGGATTTTTAACAATTAATTGAACCGTTTTCATCTGTAAAGCAGCAGTCCCTGAGAGAATCTGAGTGTGTGTGTGTGTATAATTGTATAAAAGGGGAGATTCTGCTTTGCCTCCCTTGCTGGCATTTATTCTTCGTTCTTTAGAAATGGCTCCAGGGTGCTTACAAAAGGGTTCTTTTTGTAAGAAGCACAAATCACATTGTCTGTGGAATGCTGGGAACATGGGAGCCCAATTCTTCTCGTATGTGGACAACTTGGCAGTGGCCACAGCCTTTCACACAGGGCAAGCCTGAGTTGTTTCTTCTCAGAAAAGAAGAAACATAATTATTATTTATCCTTTGGTTAGTGAGAGCTCTGCTTCGTTCTTCCCCAAGGCTATTGCAAAGCAGGGTGTGTGTGTGTACTCTCTCTCGGATCCTATTCTATGCTCCCTAAATATAACATGCTTCTCTTCAGGGAAAAAACAAAAAACGGGGTTTTTATTATTTCAAGCCAATTTTGTTCCCTGCTACATACAAACCCTTTTTTCATGTTGTGATGCCTACAGTATTATGCCTGTAGCTGTAGGAGACCAATGCACCACAACAGCACCGTGGAAATAGTCCTTGAGATGGGACCAGAATCTACACTGCTAAGTGAGGCAAAATGAGTCACACCTGATTTTTCTACCTTTTTTTGCCACGGTTGTTAAGGGGATCATTTCAGTTGTTAAGTGAGTCACATGGTCCTTCAATGAATCCAGCTTCCCCTATTGGTTTTGCTTGTTGGAAGCCAGCTGGGAGTGCAAGTGTCAGTCACATGACTCAAGGATGCTGCAATTGTCATAAATACATAAATACAGAAGCAACGGATGGAAACTAATCAAGGAGAGAAGCAACTTAGAACTAAGGAGAAACTTCCTGAGAGTTAGAACAATTCATCAGTGGAATAACTTGCCTCCAGAAGTTGTGAATGCTCCAACACTGGAAGTTTTTAAAAAGATGGTGGATAACCATTTGTCCGAAGTGGTGTAGGGTTTCCTACCTAGGCAGGGGTTGGACTAGATGACCTACAAGGTCCCTTCCAACTCTGATTATCTGTTATCTGTTAAAACCATATATACAGAAGATGGGTGAGATGAGCTTTACTGTGAGAGCATAACTATACAGTAGTTGGCACTGGAACTTTTTCTGGTGCGCTTTGTCTAAAAATCTAAATAGGTTGTTCTGCCATTAAAATAAATTAGTCTTATTTGGTTTGTTTAGTTAGAATATTTTCTGAACCCATATATATTACAGTCCCAAAGGTACTTTTTTTTTCAAAAGGCAACTGGACTTTCTTTGTTTTTCCCTGAAGGCGTTTTGCTTCTCATCTAAGAAGCTTCCTCAATTCTGTCAGAACTGAAGAAGCTTCTTGGATGAGAAGCAAAACGTCTTCAAGGAAGAAAAGAAAAACCAAGAAAATCGAGTTGCCTTTTGAAAAAGCACCTTTAGGACAACCATGACCTGGATGACTGAGAATTTCCATAGACATAGATATTACAGGCTGTGTGGATTAGCAAAATGAATTTGCGGAGGGAAAAAAGAATTGCTAAATTATCCTATTAAGGACTGAGGTCTACCCATTTTCAGGCATGGAAATGCCATGTTGCTTTATGTTGTGTGGATTGGAAGAAACGAAAGAGGTTCCAGATTTCTGAGCTGTTCATACAGGAAATATTTCCTTCTAACTGTTAGGAAAAGAAGGAATTTTGAAGAGAGAAAGGGCACTTGCTGATCACAGAGGTTAAATTCCTTGGAATTTGTATTCCCCCCGCCCCCCACAAAGATCCTGTAACTTAAGGAAGAAACTTCCATATTCAGCCCATTGAATCTGTGCCTGATCATCATGAAGTGTTTTTCAGCCTTGGCAAATTGAAGTGGTGTGCCCTTCAGTTCTCAGAATCATTTGAAATTTATACAACTTCTAGTTGCCAAGGTTGAAAAACACTATTATAAAGGTGTTCCAAAAGATATTCCTAGTAGCTACCTGACCTTGGCTAATCTCAGAAAGATAATTGGAGTCAGATATCAACAGAAGAGGATGTTTGTAGCTCAGGGTTGAATTGTGGGGTCCTTGGTGCTCCTTGGGCTGGGTGCCTTTCTTGAAAATGTTTCATTACCCGACTTGAATTGGAGAAAATGCAAATAACTACTCTGCTACACAGTACATATCTAATATCTGAGGGGCTGCCAGAAGGAAGAAGGGGCCAAGCTACTCTCCAAAACACCAGAAGGCAGAACAAGAGGCAATGCATGGAAACTAATCAAGGAAAGAACCAACCTAGAACTAAATTTCCTCACAGTTAGAACAATTAATCAGTGGAATGACTTGTCTCCAGGTGTTGTGGTGCTCCAACACTGGAGATTTGAAGATTTGAAGAAGAAATTGAACAACCATCTGAAATAGTATAGTGTCTCCTGCTTAAGAAGGAGGTTGGACTAGAAGACCTCAAAGGTCCCTTCAAATGCTCTGTTATTCTGGGACAGGGGCCTTCAAACTTGAGACTTGTGGACTTCAGCTCCCAGAATTCCTCCTCCAGCATATTAGCTCAGGAATTCTGGGAGTTGAAGTCCACAAGTCTTCAACTTACCAAGTTTGAAGATCCTTGTTCTAGGAGCACATAGCACACAACATTTGTATGCATCTGGGGGCATCACTGATCAAATTCTTTGTTTCACTGAATCCTGGAGCGAAGTGACAAGTGTAAACATCAGCACACTTTTCCTGCAAATTTAAAGGCATGCTTACTTTTTTTAGGTCCTGCTGTTTAAAGATTCAAAATAAGAAAACAGTGGATATGGTGGGCCCAGAAATGTGGGATTCCTTTCAGATGGTTTTTTGGTTACACCTCATTGACGCAAATAATTTAGTACACTTGAGTTAACATTCTTCAACCAGATGTCCTCCAGGTGTTTTGGGACTAGCTCACAGAATTCATAGCTAGAAGTAAAGGAAAGATGATATACCGTTAATTTGGAGGTTTTGCTCTCTTAAGATGTGGCAGTGACCACTGGCCAAAGTGATGATAAAAGGCAGTTATGCAACATACGTGAAAGCAAGCAGTTTGGTGGCTATTAAAATGATAACTTAAATGGAGTCTCCATATCAAGGAGCGGCTTAAGCCTGAATGCCAATAGCAGGGGGACAACAGTATAGAAGAACCACAGGTAGTACTTGACTTACAACCATAATGGTCATAAGTCATGATGATTATAAAATGGGTCATCATGTGACCAACCTAATTTTATAAACTTGTTTGCACTGGTCATTAAGAAAACTGGTCATTAAGAAAATCACTATGCTTTAAGTGAATCGGTGCTCGTTAAGAGAACCCATTGTTTGCTATAGTGTGTTTTAGCTGAAAATCGGAAGTAAATACTGGGTTTTGGCAAAAATTGTAAATTGTCATGTGACTGCAGTCATAATTGGAAAGGCAGGTTGGTTACTGAGCGCTCGAAATGCAGTCACATGACCACCTGGGAGGGGAGATTCTATCTATATCTATCTGTTGTTTGTCTGTCTATCTATCATCAATCTATCATCTATATATTATCTATCTATATCATCTATCATCAAACTAGCATCAATCAATCAGTCTATCACCTATATCTATCATTTATATCTCTATATCATCAATCAGTCTATCTCTATATCATCAATTAGTCTGTTGGTCTATCAGTCTGTCGGTCTATCATCAATCTATCATCAATTAGTCAATATCATCTATCTATCTATATCTATCTATCTATCTATCTATCTATCTATCTATCTATCTATCATCATCAATCTATCATCTCTATATTATCTATCTATAACATCTATCATCAAACTAGCATCAATCAATCAGTCTATCATCTATATATCTATCATCTATATCTCTATATCTATCATCAATCAGTCTGTTGGTCTACCTATCAGTCTGTCGGTCTATCATCAATCTATCAATTAGTCAATATCATCTATCTATATCTGTCTGTCTGTCTGTCTGTCTGTCTATCTGTCTATCTATCTATCTATCTATCTATCTATCTATCGCTGCCTATCTTGCAGTTCAGGCAACTCTGAGCAGAAGTTTGAAATCAGATCCTAGGTTTCAAACCTTTATGGGGTCACTCATTTATTGAATGGTCCTAAACTGAAGACTACCTGTATTGCATTTATATTGTTGGGAATGATGATACATAGACAAGAAGCACCCCCTAGGGGTGCTGCCTAGTTTTCCAGACATCTTGTGTGCGGATACAAAGAATATCAGGACATTGAATCCATCATCATTTCAGCAAGGAGGAAAAACGGAGAGGTTTCGTGCATTGAAATTTGGCTCCTGGAGCCTGCAATGTTTTTGTTTTCTTCCACCATTTACCATTTACAAGTGAGAAGTAATCCCTTGAAGTGGCACAAGTGTTTGTTTCTGGCCTTGACAGTTTTTGGAACACTTCCCTATGCAAGGAAAATGTTGGAACCACATATTTTTTTTATGGAAGGCAGTTCTCGTGAAATTGATGGGCTTTGCTTTGCTTGGGTGGAGTTGGCACAAAGAATGGGGAAAAAAAATAACTGGATGCCAGTCACTCATGCCTGTTTTATTTTGGTCTGCTCAGATTTCCATTTGACAGAATTTTACTCCCGCTGAATAGAGTTCTCACTGTCCACTTTCTTTGCCTCCTTGATCTATTTCTCTTTTTTTCTTGTTCTGCTAATGCAGAGGTCTCCAAACTTGGCAAGTTTAAGACTTGTGGTCTTCAACTCCCAGAATTCCTTCTCCAGTCATGTTAGCTCAGGAATTCTGGGAGTTGAAATCCACAAGTCTTAAACTTGCCAAGTTTGAAGACCCTTATTCTATACTGTTATTCCCCTGCAATTGGCATTTAGGGTTAAACTGCTCCTTGGTATGGAGACTCCATTTAAATTATTAGTTTAATAGCTAGCAAACTGCTTACTTTCACATATGTTACACAACTGCCTTTTATCATCACTTTGGCCAGTGGACGTTGCCTCATCTTAAGAGAGCAAAACCTCCAAATTAACTGTATATCATCTTTCCTTTACTTCTAGTTATGAATTCTGTGAGCTAAGTTGCCAAGTTTGGAGACCTCTGTGCTAATGGAAAGTTTTTATACCTCTCTTTTGTGAGTAAATGGGGCCGTTTTGACTACGTGAATACTGTACTTGCAGAAGGACTTGTATTATTGACAATTGAGATGGATGCCGGAATATGTGACTTAATTTTTCGGTGTCCCTGTTAAGTTGCCCAAAATTAACCTTCTCTGGCAAAAGATGTTTTCCAAATTTGTAGGATTGTGTCCCCCTTAATTTCCAGTCAACAGTTGGCTAAGGATTACAAGAGTTGATGTCCAGCCCATTGGCTTAGAGTATCACATTACTATTCCTCATTCTTGCCAATTGTTTTATCCATTTCAAATGCTTTTCTGCTTCAGCTCTCAACCCACATTTTGCTGGAACTAGTGAAACAAAAACTGCCAGTGAAGTCAGCTAAGGGGATCCAAATGGGCGACCTTTCCAAAAAGTAGTTTTGGAAGTTAAGATTTTTTTGATTTTTTTTCCCTCTTTTTGTTCTTCCTTGGGCCTATATTTGACTGTCAAAGCCTGTTGACAAACAATTTAAAATGTAAATCGAATTAACACTGCATTTTTAATTAAATACAGTTAATTTAGTTATTTCCCTCCCTTCTCCCACTGGCGCTCTCTTTCACTGTCTGTCTCTTTCATTGTCTGTCTCTGTCTCTTTGTGTCTCTCTGTCTCTCTCTCTCCCTCCTCCCCCTCCTCTTCCTCCTCCCTGTCCCTCCCTCCCCCCTCCCTCACACACACACACACACACACACACACACACATGCTGCTGCCGCCTCTGCCCCTATCTGGCTTTCATTGTCTCCCCTCCCCCTCCACTAGGCCCTCTGAGGTATCAGATTGGGGGAAACAGAGGTACAAGATTTCCTGTGATCTTCTTTGAGGACAGAGTATTGTAGAAAATGCAAAATACCAGCCCGCTTACCGGTAGGTTGAGCAACCAGAGAAGACCACATCCTGTGTCAATTTTCGGTGGTCAGTTGCTTTAACTTGCAGGTTCCTCTCGTTTGGCCAAGGTAAAAAGGAAACTTTTGAGTGAAAAAGTGATTGCTGTTTTAAAAAAAAAAAAGGTAGCAACCAGGCAAAAAATAAAATAAAAAAAATAAAAAAGCTTCTATGAATTCCTGCTACGGCTTTAGAAGTGATCACCGTTAAGAGCTTTTCCTCAGCTTATATGTTGTATCAACTATTTCCGATTTCTCTAGGCAATGTTGGATCAAGAGAACTAACATTTTACATGCAGGTGTCCTGGTTTTACCCTCATTAAGATACCAAGTTAGTCTTTCTCTGCTTCATCTGTCTCATTAATATTGAATACATGCCAATTTCATACGGTATTTGATGCAGGCGTTTTCTGCAAATATCTCAACAACAGTCGATGTAGAAATTAGAATTACCCCTCGTTCTGGAGGAAGCAGCTGCTATATGTATAAAAATAATTGGCATTTTTGGGTAGCATGTGATCTGGTTTTCTTCGTTTCCTCAACTGCTTTTTAAGAAACCTCAGTTAAGATAAAACATTGTGCAGATTCTCTTTATTTCTTTGTCAAAAGAGAATGGAGCTCAGCTAAACATGGAAATTAAAAGCGTGCAAAGATAGAGATTAATATTTCCCATCATACTATATATAGGTGGTCCTCAACTTGCAACCGCAATTGGAATTAAAATCCTTGTTGCTAAATGAGGTGGTTGTTTAGTGAGTAGCACCCAATTTTCCAACCTTGTTTTGTTTTGGCTATTAAGTGAATCACCTGGTTGTTAAGCGAGCATGGCTTTCCCTATTGCCTTTGCTTTTTGAAATATTGCAAAGGGTAATCATGTGACTCCAGGATGCAGCAACTGTCATAAATACATAGAGGTTAGCAAGCACCCAAATTTGGATTATGTGGATGCTGCAAAGGTGATGTGTGAGGACTGGTCATAAGTACAAGGACCTGACTTCTTTTAGCACTTTCGTAGATTCAAATAGTCTTTTAAGTCCAAGATCTGTATCTGTTGAAATACACAAAGCATTTAATTATCCACAACTAGAATAGAATAAGGGCAAGAATCTTACAGTGGCCCATTTGGAAAACTCAGGTGGGTGCTCTTATGAAATGGCTGCCCTAGGAGACTTGACTTTTTGCAAAATGGCTGCCTTACAAGATGTGTAGTATGCAGACTAAACCCACCTTTTTGCCAAGCTAAAAGGAACTTTTGTGGGACCAGTGGCATTGCTGCCAATAAATACAATACTAGAGATTGGAATTTCATTCTGAAACAGCCCAGCTTACCTGTTTCTATCTACCCGTTTGTCAGTTTATCTAATGCAGTGTTTCTCAACCTTGGCTACTTGAAGGATGTGTGGAGATTGTCTAAGAGAATATCTGGGAATTGAAATCCATGCATCTTCAAGCTGCCAAAGTTGAGAAACGCTGATCTAATGCATATTAAACAGGAGAGTCAAGTTAACATGACATGACTCCTAGCTTGGAAGTTTTCCTGCAGTAGGATACAGTCTTGAAAGGACATTGAGTTGTAATTAAAAGTGTTTAGAAAACTGGTTTCAGATATATAAAGATGTGAAAATTGCATTTTGTTGTTTATTTGTGCTTGTGTAAACACCCAGCCTCTCTTATTTGTACGTCCTCCATGCTCTTGGGAGAGTTTGAGCAAGTTTAAACAAGACTATATTCAGATGTCTCTCAATATATTTCTTAAGAAGATTCACTAGTTCAGAGGAATTAAGAAATTCCTCTGAACTATAATAGAATAGGATTTTAGGGTTATGAGATTTCTTTGTGGGCATTGGTGAAGTGGTCCCTATTTGCTCAACTTCCACAAGTAGTTGCCTTCTTAAATTAACTGGTTTTATGGGTTTACATTGCACAAAGTATAATAACAACAGGAACAGCTGCCCTGGTGGCCTAATTGTTGGCGCAATGGGTTTATTGCAGAGAAGTATCGTAATTCCATCTTGGAACCAACCAACATGCAACTCTATTATTTATTTTATATCGGAATTAAATTTCATAGGGCTGTCTGCTTTTTGTTTTCTCTCTGTAACCAGAAGGAGACACTTGGATGGTACTTTGCCAACATCCACCACTCACTGTTATGGAATAGGAGCAGATGCCTTTCTCAACAGGCTCCTCTCGAAACCTTGCTCAGATGCACAATTGCAGACCCAGGCATAGGCAATATAATTAGTCTTCGAATTACGACCACAACTGAGTCTAATATGTCTGTTGCTAAGCGAGAGGGAGTTGTGGCGAATTTTGCCCCACTGTGCAACCTTTCTTGCCACATAAAATAGGAATACAAAATACGTCATAAGTATTAACCAGTTGCCAAGTGTCCAAATTTTAATCACGTGACCAAAGGACACTGCAACGGTCATAAGTGTGAAAAATTGGACATAAAATCCCTTTTTTCATACCTGTAATACCAACAGTGAGCGCCCTGAGCAATAGGCATGCTGCAAATGTAAGAAATTATTTCTTTTAAAACATTTTCTTTCTATGTCTGTGGAGATTTTCAGTCATCCAGGTCATGGTTGTCCCAAAGGTGCTTTTTTCAAGAAGCAACTGGACTTTCTGGTTTTTCTTTGAAGATGTTTCTCTTCTCATCCAAGAAGCTTCTTCAGCTCTGACTTCTATTCCTCACTTATTCTGTCAGAGCTGAAGAAGCTTCTTGAATGAGAAACGTTTTCAAAGAAAAACCAGAAAGTCCTGTTGCCTCTTGAAAAAGCACCTTCAGGACATTTTCCTTCTAGATTTATTCGAAAGCCTTGATTTCTGGTGACCTCATGAACACGTCTTTTCGTTTTCCTAGTGGCAGTGTCGGAAGTGATTTGGCGCTGCAGTCTTCTAGTGGTCTCCCCTCCCAGGACAAACCGAGACAACCTTGCCTAAGTCCAGACAAGATTTCCCAACTTCTTTTTAAGGAAAGAAAAAGAAAGAAAGAAATGAAAACCTCTGTGCCTTTTGGCCTCTCTCTTGAATCTGCACAGCCTTGATTCTGAATCACCTCAGCAGTTCCAAGTTTTAAGCTGACACTGTGTAGGAGATAAAATGATTGTGTAGTGATGTTTACACATTGGAAAGTTCTGGAGGTAGAATTCAGCTGGGTCTTTTAAACCATGTTCCTGCAGCTTATGATCAGCTCCACTGTCTTATCATCTGTTCTAATTGCAGGGAAAGATCAGATGGTGTGGGGGCAGAGATGAGAGATGGGTTGCCATGAAAAAAAATAACCAGAAATAGCTTTCTGATGTGTAAGTCATCCTAGGGACAGGGTTGTACTGTAGTATGTTTGCCCCAAATACTAGTAAGCCTTGACTTAACAACTACAATTGACCATAACATTTCTGTGGCTGAGCAATTTCAGTTTGTTAAGTGAAGCAGTGTAGAGTTTCCTGGCTAAGCAGGGGGTTGGACTAGAAGACCTCCACAGCCCCTTCCCGTATTCTATTCTTATTCTATTTTCATTTTTATGACCTGTCTTGCCACACTTTGTTAAGTGGATCACTCAAGAAGGTTGCAAAAGGTGATCCTGTGACCCTGGGACATGTCCATCATCATAAATGCATGCCCTTTATCAAGTGCCCAACATTTTGATCATATGACCACAGGAATGACACAACGGTCATAAGTGTGAAAAATGACGATAGGTCTTTTTTTCCCCCAGAGCTGTTGTAACTTCAGTCGCTAAAGAAATGGTAGTAAGTTGAGGAGTACTTGTAACTTAATTAATTGGAGAGTAAATGCATTTCACCAAGAAAAATAAACATTGTCTGGAAAATAAAAATCCCTAGAAATGGATATAGTAGCACCAGGAAACATGGATTTAGGAGAGTTGAAAAGCAGTTATCAGTGTTGTCTAGAGCAGGGGTCTCCAAACTTGGCAACTTTAAGCCTGAAGGACTTCAACTCCCAGAATTCCTCAGACAGCCATGCTGGTTGGGGAATTCTGGGAGTTGAAGTCCACATATCTGAAAATTGTCAAATTTGAGAAATCATAGTCTATTCTAGAGTATTCATTCCAAGTACAGTACAGTGGTATGGGGAGGTCGTCAAGCTTCTTTGTTCATGGTTTCCACTATATATCAATGCATGTGGAAAATAATCCCCTTACCTTTCTTATTATTTATCTGTTTACTCATCTTCTTCCGTAAAGACTCTTTATATGTCTGAAAAATGCTAGTTTTGTTTATAAAACTTGCACAACCAGATATATATCTTCATGCATTGCATAGTTTTATTGGATCTTCCAATCATAAATAAAACATAAATCATGCCGGCCAAATATTACTTTAGAGTTGGCATTCCTCCTCCTCCTCCATCATCATTTTAAAAAGAATCCTTAATATCAAATCAATCAGAAAGGTATTTCTATTACTGTTTTTTGTTTTAGATTTTTTTATCCTGTGTTTGTATTTTTATGAATAACTCAAGGCAGTGAATGGACCTAATACTTCTTCCTCATATTTTCTTCAGAACAACAACCCTGTGAGGTAGGTTAAATGACTGGACCAAAGTCGGTTTTATATCACAACTTTTGTCACATCCTGGACATAAATTGTTTCAACTTCTACCCTCAAAACGATGCTATTGGGCACTGTACACCAGAACAACTAGACACAAGGACAAATGCCATCATTCTGCTAAACAACTAATTCCAACAACACTGTCAAAACTATTTACTTAAGACTATTACTATTATTCCTGTTATCTTTCCTATTACCTATCTCCTCCCACTTATGACTATAACCATGTTGCTTGTATGTTTACAATTTATATTGTTTTATTTGTTTTCCTACTATGTTTTGATAGTTTATTTGTAACTTATGTATGATTTGATTGCTTATTAGTAACCTATGACTATCACTAAGTGTTATGATTCTTGATGAATGTATTTTATTTTTTTCTGATGTATATATGAGAGCATATGCACTGAAGACAAATTTCTTGTGTGTCCAATCACACTTGGCCAATAAAGAATTCTATTCTATTCTATTATGCCTAAGGTGGGACCAGAACTCACTGTCTTCTGGTGATTGGCCCAAAGTCACCCAGTTGACTTTCATGCCTAAGGTGGGACTAGAACTTACAGTCTACTTTGGTTGGCTCAAAGTCATCAAGTTGGTTTTCCTGCCTAAGGCAGTGTTAGAACTCACCGTCTCCTGGTTTCTAACCCTGGTGCCTTAACCATTAGATTAAACCGGCTTTTATCATACTCTGACATGTAGTTTGAGTATTAATTGGTTAGGTTTGCCCTAGATATTTTTATCCATTTTTTTCCTGAACATGCTACATATGTTAATGGTGTATTGTGAATATGTTATGGCTTCAAAACCCGCAGTCAATTTGGTGAGGTATAAATGGCCTGAATAAAAAAAAACCCGATGCCAGCGATCCCAGATTTAAAAACATTCCACCTGGAAAGCACATTCAAGGGACTTCCTGTTCTGATATCTGCTTCTACATGCAAACCTTAATAAACAGCTTATATGTAAATACAGCATGGCTTAAATCCCGTCTAGGAACAATGATAGCCAGTCTCATTCCTGAGTTGTTTCTTCAATGGAGTTGGTACAATTCCAGCAAAGGGCTGATGCTTTGGCTACTGGCTTCTTAATTTAGAAAGAACACCATTGTGTGTCTGTTCTGAATCCAAAACGAAACTTGAACTGAAGGATGAAATCAAATCATTTCCCCTTCAAATACTGTAAAGCCTTGCAGGCACATGACGATGGGAGCGTAGAGGCAGGAGAGAAAAAGCAGAGCTGTGTATTTCATTTTTTTAAAAAAAGGTATTGCAGGCTATTTACAAGAATTCTTATCTTGTGTTTGAAGTTGTTTTGCCTTTGGTCCTTTGTTCGTCTTGATCAAAGATCTCCAAACTTAGCAACTTTAAGACTTGTGGACTTCAAGTTAAGTTTTAGGCAACTTAACAGAGACACCAAAAAATTCAGTCGCGTATTCCGGCATCCACCATCTCAATTGCCAATAATACAACTTCTGCAAGTACAGGATGCAAGTAGTCAAAATGCTAGTCAAAAGCCCCATTTACTCACAAAAGGGAGGCATAACAATTTTCCATTAGCACAGAGGTCCCCAAACTTGGCAACTTTAAAACTTGTGGACTTCCACAAGTCTTAAAGTTGCCAAGTTTGGGGACCCCGATCTTGATTGAAGTAATTCTTCCGAATGCTTATTTATAGAATATGCTCCAAGATGCAGTGAGGTCTTTGCCACCAATATACCTATTTTACTAGACAATGCATGTAGCCCTCAAACCTACGGCCATGATGTGAGTCCAACATTTGTGTTGCAATGTAAGAAAATGGTTAAGTGAGTTTTTCCCCATTTTACGGCTTTTCTTGCCACATTTGGTAAGTGAATCAATCTAGTTGTAACATGGTTGTTAAGTGGATCTGGTTTCTCCATCGATTTTGCTTTCTCAGAAGGTTGCAAAAGATGACTCCAGGGCACTGCAACCGTCATAAACGTAAGTCGGTTGATAGTAAATCATGTGATTTTAAATCAAACGACCATGGGGATGCTGGAATGGTTGTAAGTGTGAAAAACTGTCACAGGTCACTTTTTTCAATGCCATTGTAACTTTGAACGGTCACTAAAACTGTTGTAAGTTGAGGACTATCTGTAATGTCAGGGCTTTTATTGTCCTTGACTTTTGACCACAACTGAGCCCCAAATTTCCGTTGCTAACTGATTCCATTGTTAACTTTGTCCCATTTTAAAGCCTTTCTTTGCCACAATTGTTAAGCTAGTAACACGGTTGTTAAGTGAATGTGGCTTCCCCATGGACTTCGTTGTGAGAAGGTCACAAACTGTGATCATGTGCCATTGCAACTGTCATAAGAAAGTTGCCAAGCATCTAAAGTGTAAGTGTGAAAAATTGTAAGTGTGAAAAATCATCAGTCACTTTTTTCAGTGCCATTGTAGCTTCAAATGGTCACTAAATAGCAATAGCGCTAGCACTTAGACTTATATACTGCTTCACAGTGCTTTACAGCTCTGTCTAAGCAGTTTACAGAGTCAGCCTATTGGCCCCAACAATCTGGGTCCTCATTTTACTGATCTCAGAAGGATGGAAGGCTGAGTCAACCTTGAGGTGGTCAGGATCGAACTGCTGGCAGTGGGCAGAGTCAGCCTGCAATAATACATTCTAACCACTGTGCCACTATGGCTTCCTTCCTTAGCAATAGCACTTAGACTTATATACCATTTTATAGTGCATTACAGAGTGCATTTATAGTGCATTACAGCTTACAGAGTCAGCCTCGGAAAAATGGAAGGCTGAGTCAACCTTGAGCCTGGCAAGAATTGAACTGCTGGCAGTGGGCAGAATTAACATGTAATACCGCAATCTAACCACTGTACCACCATGGCTCCTAAGTAACCCTACAGATACAAACAGTAGACTTATATACCGCTTCCCAGTGCTCTACAGCTCTCTCTAAGCAGTTTACAGAGTTAGCCTATTGCCCCCAACAGTCTGGGTCCTCATTTTACCCACCTCGGAAGGATGGAAGGCTGAGTCAACCTTGAGCCTGGTGGGATTTGATCTGCCAAATTGCAGGCAGCTGACTGTCAGTACTGTACTCTGACCACTGTGCCACCAAGTAGCCTTCGGTACTGTACTCTGACCACTGTGCCACCAAGGCTCTTGTAAGTCGAGGACTATCTGTAGTATGCTACAATGTCCAACTTAAGAAGCAATCTAAAACGAACCCTGTCCAGCCAGTTAGAATTTGATTGTAGTTTTTTAGCTTGCTCATTATATGATAGTAAGCAAGGAGGTTCAGATAATTCTTGACTTACAACAGGATTGTCAAACTCGACTTCATTGAGGGCCGCATCTGGATTGTGTTTAAACTTGGAGGGGGGGGGAGACATGGCCAGAGTGGGCGTGGCCAGCTGACATCACTCGTGTCAGGGGCACCTTTGGTGGCCTGAGCATTCCGCCAGTGAAAATGGGCTCCCAAGCTCCATTTCTGGCTGCAACGGCCTCCTCCAACCCTCTGCCAGCGAAAACGGAGCCCAGGAAGGCCGCACACAGCCCTCGCGAGCTCCGTTTTCAGCTGCAGTGGCCTCCATTTTCGCTGCCAGAGGCACGGCAGGCCGGCCCTTTTCTGTTTCCAGGGTGGCCCCGCAGGCCAGATCTAAGCACCCAACGGGTCAGATGTGACCCCAGGGCCTTGAGTTTGACACCCCTGACTTACAACCATTTGTTTAGTGACCATTCTAAGTTACAAGAGTATCAAAAAGAAGTGTCTTATGACTAGTTTTTACATGTAATAATCATTGCATTATCTCCATGGTCACGTGATCAAAATTCAGGCACTTTGGCAACAGGCATGTACTTATGACAGTTGCACTGTCCCAGGGTCACGTGATCACAGTTTGTAACCTTCCCAGCTGGCTTTTAACAAGCTAGATCAGTGGGCGAAGCCAGATTCACTTAACTCTGAGTAAGAATCCAGGAAACGCCAGCTACTAAATGACCATATCAGCAGTGGAGAAATACATATTTAAAAATCATTTTCTACAGCTGCCAAATATCTCTTCTGAATTGTTATGGAATAAATGTTCATTGTTTTAGAGAGTGGGCATATGCGTTCTACATTTTATGTTATGTAATTATTTTCCTAACTTAATTTAAAAATATAATTCCTTAAACACTGAGCGTACCATATGTTTTCTTTTAAACCAAGTCAGCCAGAAAACCTGAAAAGTAAATCCAGCAGGACTAAAGATTATTTCCTCTTTGAAAACTAGCTGGAATTCTTCTTTAGAAAACTTGCTCTTTTTTTCCACCTGTTATGGATCAAAATCGAGATCGTACGCTCCAATGGTGTGCTTTAACTTAAATTCTTTTTAAAAGGTAATGTCTACTGGGGGCATGACTTTTCTAGGCTGGCTTTGTTTACACAACACACATTAAAATAAAATAACTACAGGTAGTCCTTAATAATGGAGCCTTGAATTTCTATTGTGAAGTCCATTTTTAAATATAAAAAAGTTTTTTTTTATTTTTAACAACAAACAAAAACACAAAACATAACACATGAAACAACAAATGAAACCTTCTTTCAAGTATACAGTGTGTCAGTTGGTACATATATCTTGTGCACCATCTCCATAGTTTTTTCCTCTTAAATTTACATTCATATTGCATTCATTAACTTTCCGTATCATGTTATCACTATACAATCATTAGACCTTAATTTCAATTCCATATTATCCTTTAGAGCAGGGGTGTCCAACCTTGGCGACTTTAAGACTTGTGGACTTCAATTCCCAGAGTTCCTCAGCCAGCTTTGCTGGCTGAGGAATTCTGGGGGTTGAAGTCCACAAGTCTTAAAGTTGCCAAGGTTGGACACCCCTGCTTTAGAGCATATCTCAATTCTTACTAATTTTTATTCATATCATGCCTTATCCATTGCTAAATCCTGACGGTTATTTGTTAGTCTAGACCAGGAGCGTCAAACTTGATTTCATTGAGGGCTCCATCTGGGTTGTATTTAACCTCTGTAGGGCAGGGTTGGTGTGGCCAGCGTGACATCGCTCATGTTGGGGGTGCCTGTGGTTGCTCAAGTGCTTTGCCAGCAAAAATGGGCTTCCAAGCTCCGTTTTTGGTTGCAACGGCCTCCTGCAATCCTCTGCCAGCAAAAACGGAGCTCAGGAGGCATGCGCAGCCTTCCTGATGTCAGGATTCCGGCCGTTATCCCCATTTAAATCGTGAGTTCCCATCAAGGAACACATCCGTGAATTCAGGAGGATCAGCGGGAACCTTCTGCTGGTTCATTTTTTCAGAACAAGCCTAGACAGGCAAATTAACAAAGGAGCCGCCTTTCGGGAATCCCAAACTGACTCTGTGAGTGGTTCCGAGTAGCCATAAAAGTCAACGGCGTTACACGCTAGCGACATGAGAAGGCCGCCGGGAACCAGAGATGGAGGGCAACCAGACCAGGGGCCACCAAGCTGACGGGACAATACAGTACCAGGATCTTCCCCTCTCTCAAAGCCCAATTAAATGCTATTGATGTGGGTGGGTAGAGCACATGGCAGCGGCATGCGCAAACTCAGATTTGAAACCAAGGCTGAAACTACCACTCAGGGCACGACCTGAACAAGGCCCCAGACATGCCACCAACGCATCCCAGAAGGTCCGTCAGGCTGCAGAGCTCCCTCTCCATCCAGCTGAAGGGGGAGGAACCCAGACAACGATGACCAGTTCCGGGATTTTTATGACAGGAATCCTCACAGCTAGCTGACTCAATAATTTATTGTCACCCTTGACCCTGGTTTTCCCCCGCCCCCTGGGTATATCGTAATTCATATTCTCCAATGGGACACATCCATAAGCAAGAGTCATCAATCATACTCTCCAGTTAGAATTTTGCGGGGCAGAAACTTCGGTCACCTAGTTGCTATCTTTGAAAACATTTATGGAATGCACTTCTGGTTTGCAAGCTGCCGCACTGGTTCCCCCTCCCTTTCTGTTGGCAACTAAAAAGACCATAGAAATGCTTTATGAGTTGATATCTGAGCTCCATTTTCACTGGCAGAGGCACCGTGGGCCGGTCCTTCGCTGTTTCCCGGGCAGCCCCGCAGGCCAGATCTAAGTGGCCCCACCAGCCAGATCTGGCCCCTGGCCTTTGGATTTGATAACCCTGGTCTAGACCACTAGTGTAGGCACCTATGTGTCAAGACCTGATTTTACAATATTTTTATGGTTGTCATTAAATGAATACCACAGTTGTTAAGTGAGCACCATGGTTATTAAATGAGTGTTGTGGCCGTTGACCAAATCAGTGTATTCTATGACATTTTGCCTGAAACTGGCAAAAAACTTTAATTGTGGTCATATGGCTATATAACATTGCAACTGGCTGTACCTGTGAGCCGGTTTCTAAGCAACCAAAATGCAGTCATGTGATTGCGGGGTATTTGCAGCCATTGGAACTCCGAAACCTTGTCATAAGTAATTTGGAGGAGGGGGTCATTGTAGCTTAGAATGGACACTAAGTGATCGGTTGATAATTGAGGCTACCTATATTGGTTTGGCTTGGCTGAATGTCCTGTGTGAACCCAAACAAATTAGTATGCGGTGCAGATCAGGTTTGGTGGATAGGCCCCCAATTATTTGTGGATCTTGAGCACATTTTGGAATTATATTGGTATCTAGTATCCAAATAGGCCATCTAGCACAAATTAATTATGAAATTAAAAATGAACTTTCCAGGTTGAGCTTGGATAATATCCACTCATTCATTCATTCATCAAAATCTTACAGAACTCTACAGATTTTCTTGACAACATTGCGATTTGTCATTGTGTTCCTCTGGGACTTTTTTTTTGACATCATCATGTTCTAGTCTCCAGAAATTTTGTGATGATTTTCCAGCTGAATAGCTGGCGTTGACTTAGTTTTAAGGAATTAGTTATAGTGAATTAGATTTTGTATTTTTGCAAGTGCATCGGTTAAAATTCTAAGCTTGCATACTTTTCCTGGTTATGTCAAAGAGTGGATCATTCTTTTCAGTAATAAGCAGACCTCAGTCTTTACATATGAAAAGCATTTTAATTCCAGAAATTATAGCTGTGATTATAAATTAAAATTAAGTGATGAAACTACTCCAATGATAAATGGTGTCTTTTAAATGTACTGTATAAATCTGTCTTCATCACAGCAATTTAAAGCTTGTACTTTCAAACAAAGTCATAACAAATCTCTATTTTTTTAAATGAGTTAATGATGTACGGCCTACGTATTCCTTGTTGCAATTAACACATTGTAGATGACTACTTCAGTGCATTAGGACTTTGATCTTTAATGTGTGCCTGAATTTGCATGAGATACTGAATTCCAAGCTGAATTCAAAGTCTTAGTATTGTTGGAAAATTACGGTAGGTAATTTGCCCCCCCAGCACTATCGCAGTCCAATTCCGTATCCAGATTAGACAGGCACCTAAGCCACTCAGTTCATCTACAAAAAATATAGCTTGAGGTTTGTTTACTAAACTTCAAAACCTGGCAAACATGGATGAAAGCAGAGAGTTGGGGAAGGAGATGAACAACAGGGAGCAGATAAAAGATAAAAAGAGTTAATAGCAACAATCTACAGTATCTATATCCAAAAGGCAAAACTTTCCAGAGCCACCGGAAACAATTGCAACTTAACACACAAATTGTCCTAAAGGAAGCAACTTTTGGTTGTTCCAGAGCTTACTCTTTTATGTACATAGAGAATAAAGATGGGAAGTAAGACACCAGCTGATCCTTTCTTTATTTTGTACCATGAAGGAAGGAATTCGCTAAACAGGGATGGTATATTTAACAAGTTTTAACTTTCTGAGTCTAAATGGATTGGGGCCATGTTACTTTAAAAGAGGCTTCGCCCATAGTTTCGAAAGACCACAAAGCAATGGCATCATTGGTCAAACTTTGGTCTCCTCCTTAGTAACGTCTAAATGAGGCAACTGGACAGTCTTTTTTAAAAAATGCATTAACATCTGGTAGTCATTCCTTTATATATCTTAACTTATAGGTAGCCCTCAAATTTTGACCACAATGGAACTCAAAAATTTGTTTGGCTACGTGAAAGTTTTGTTTTGTTCCATTTTACGATTTTTTTGTTCCATTTTAAGACTTTTCTTGCCACATTCGTTAAGTGAATCATTGCATTTAAGAAGTCAGTAATATGTTTGTTTAGTGAATCTAGCTTCCCCACTGACTTTGCTTTGTTAGGAGAGGGAGTAAAGGATGATCACATGACCCCAGGACACTGCAACCATCAATATGAACCGCTTGCCAAGTATCTGGATTCTGATCATGTGACCATGGGGGTATAAGTGTGAAAAATGGTCCTGTCACTTTTTTCAGTGCTGTTGTAACTTTGAACAGTCACTAAATGACCTGTCGTAAGTCAAGGACTAAATGTACTTTACTGCTTTAGGTTTCTTTTAATGTGCATTTGGTTGGGCTTCTTGTTTAAAAAAAGGAATAGTAAAAAGACAGAATACAGAATAACAGCATTCAAAGGGACCTTGGAGGTGTTGTAACCTAACCTAGTTAGCGGTTACAAGGAGATTGCACAGATTTATTGCAAACAAGCAGCGTGACAAAGTAGCAACAATGGTGTATTGGAACATCGGCAAGAAATACCACTTGCCCACAAGCGAAAACTGGCAAAACTGCAAAATAGATAAAGTAATAGAGAAGAAGTTAAAATGCTCTGGGACCTTAGAAATTCATATAGGAAGCACCTACTACATAGCACCTCAAACTTAATAATTGTTGATAAGAAAGACAAAAAGAAGTCTAGATTCTCAACATGGCAGTACCTAGAGACAGCAGAATCTAGGTAGTCCTCGACTTATAAACATTCATTTAGTGACTGTTTGGAGTTACAACAGGATTCCAGGGTTATGTGATCTTGATTTGAGTCCTGACACGCAAAGCCAATGGGAAGCCAGATTCACTCAGTCATGTTACTAATTTAACAGCTGCAGTGATTCACTTAACAACTGGGGCATGAAAAGTGGTAAAATGGGGTACAGCTCGCTTAACAATTGTCTTGTTTAGCAATGGAAATTTTGGGCTCAATTGTGGTCGTAAGTGGAGGACTCTCTGTAGAAGAAAAAGATCCAGAGAAAAATCACAAAATGCAAATAGGAGTAGAACCACTATGGCAAAAGAAAGCAAAGATAGCATTCAATTGTACAAGTAGTCCTCAACTTACAATGGTTTCATTTAGTGACTGTTCAAAGTTGCAATGGCACTGAAAAAAGTGACATGACCCATTTTTCACAGTTACAACCTTTGCGGCAATCCCCATGATCACACGATCAAAATTCAGATGCTTGGCAACCGATTCATACGATCGTTGCTGCATCCCAGGGTCGCGTGATCCCTTTCTGAGAAGCAAAGTCAATGAGGCAAAATTCACTTAACCACCAGAGTACTAACTTATCAATTGCAGTGATTCACTTAACAACTGTGGCAAGGAAGATCGTAAAACGGGGCAAAACTCACTTAACAAATGTCCCACTTAGCAACTTAAATTTCACTTAAATTTCTTAGCAAGAAATTTTGGGCTCAACTGTGGACCTGTAATATGCACCTTCGTTCCAGTCCCAAAACACCTGAAACACCACGTAAAACCCATCAAAAACCCCAAAGTCACCAGCAGTCAATTCCAAAAGGCAGCCTTCCTTGGAACGGCTTACATCTGGCGGAAATACCCTTAATATTATTATACAGCATCTGTTTATTCCAGGTTCTTGGGAATGCAGGTCCAAGGCTATATATCTGTCTGTGTGGCCAACCATCATAATAATACAGACAGTTATAGCTTGGGTTGTGTGTGTGTGTGTGTTTTAAATGTCACTTTGGTTCTAACCATTTTGGTTACAGGGACTATATATCTGTCAGTGAAGGTCTTTTAAAACTCAATTGGAATCATCTTGACATTTTAAAAATCAGTACAGCAAAGAGCCCTATCCAGGTTTCTGCCATTCCTGTTGCTTAATCAGCACCCTAAGATTGAATATCCCAGAAAGTAGCTTGTGAGAAATTGTAGAGCATGATTCAACGAACACATTGTAGGGTCATCGTTCCAGAGTTTATGCAAAGTTGTGTTTTATTATTGTGTTAACTCCTAGTGACTTCCTGGATAAGCCCCTGTAGTTTCCTTGGCAAGATTTTTGCACTTGCTGTTTCTTGGGGCTGACAGTGAGTGACTAGTCCAAGATCACCCAGTTGGCTTCCTGCATAAGGTAGAACTAGAACTCCCAGTCTCCTGGTTTCCAGCCTTTTACCTGAAGAACTACATCAAAGTGTTCTCAATTACTTATCTTTAAAGTTGCAGGTGGTAAGTTTTTCCTCTTCAGCGGGTTTCTATCTAATTCAATAGCATTTCCTAGAATCACAAGTATTGGTAATCAGAGCCTTGTAGATTCCAGGAGACAATTGGTTTGGCAATGCAATAGGACTTTGACTAAAAGGTTAAGAAGCTGGAACGAAACCACATGGGGGGGGGGGGGGGGGGGGGGGTGTTTTTTGTTTTTGGGGGGTTTTTGGGGGTGGGTGGGTTTTTTTTTTTTGGGGTTTTTGTTGTTTTTTTTTTTTTTTTTTTTTTTGGGGGGGGTTTTTTTTTTTTGTTTTTTTTTTTTTTTTTTTTTTGTGTTTTTGGTTTTTGTTTTTTGGGGTTTTTTTGGGTTTTGGTTTTTTTTTTTTTTTTGTTGTTTTTTGGTTTGTGGGGGGGTTTTTTTGGGGGGTGGGGGGGGGGGTGGGGTTTTTTGGGGGGGTTGGGTGGGGGGGGGGGGTTTTGGGTTGTTTTGGGGGGGGGGGTGTTGGTTTTTTTTGGGGGGGTGGGGGGGTGTGGGGGGGTTTTTTTTTTTTTTTTGGGGTTTTTTTTTTTTTTTTTTGGGGGGGGGGGGGGGGGGGGGTTGGTGGTTTGGGTTTTTTGTTGTGTTTATCTCTTGTCTTAATAGAGTGTTGAGGTCCACGAAATAAAATCCTGGGTTTAACCCGAACTTGGATTCCATACCAACGATGAATTCATTGTTTCTTTGTAAAAGGATAGATATGGGTGTGAGTCGGTGTTATAAGTGCGGTGCCCTTACATTTCCTACTGATGAGTTTGCTTTTCTAAATTTAGAGCCATATGTTAACAATCTCCTTTTGCTTTCATTGAGTCAAGCAAATTAATTATTGTGTTATTGTCCCATCTTTTTGTTTTTGCCATAGTCCAGCATGGGACAACATATTTTGCAGCCTGAAATTCTTATTTTCTTATCAAACATTTATGGGGATTACTTATAGGCCAACTACTGTTTATATATAGGTTACTTTGCACAATATTCTAGGCTAGTGTGGTTATTTTATTGTTCAATGTGGAATGCAAACCCAGCCATCTGAATTAATTTAACAAACCATATTTTAATTGACATGGATTTTACTAAACTGTTCTGGGCTTTCTCCATTTTGCATTTTTGTTTATTCCAGAACAGCCCTGGTTTTTTTCTTGCCTTAAGCAAAATGTAAGCAGGATTTGATTATTCTGGACATTCGATAATTTCTCAGTATTTTTTAATAAGGACACAAATGGAAGGAGAAGGAAGTCACATTACATCTAGAAAATGTTAACAAAAAATCCCAGGAGATTAGAAGCATAAGAAACTTCAAATATTTTTAGTAGGAGGTGTAACTGAATTGCATTTTTTTTAAAAAAAAGTTAAATTCAACAGAGAAAGATGCACTGGTAGAAACTTGAATTGGAGAACTGTAGTTTGGATATAATATATTGTGAAAAGGATCTTGAGATCACAATCATTTCAGAAGCCCAACATAAACCAATAGCTGCTGCAAAAATGATATATTGAATTATCCTACACAACAGTGCATGTAGTCCTTGACTTACAACAGTTTAGTGACTGTTTGAAGTTACAACATCACTGAAAAACGTGACTGGTAGCCTTTTTTCACACTTATAACCATTGCAGCAAACAGATGGCCAAAATTCAGACGCTTGGCAATTGATTCATATTTATGATGGGTTGCATGTGGTCCCTTTTTGCAATCGTATGGTTGAGATGCACTTTGAACAATCACGTTACTAATTTAACAACTGCAGTGATTCACTTAACTGTGGCAAAGGGAGGTCATAAAATGGAGCAAAACTCACTTAACAACTGTCTCCCCTAAGCAGCAGAAATTTTGGGCTCAGCTGTGGTCATAAGTCAAGGAGTGCCTGTAATAAACATTCCTGAATATTCTGTGCTGGTCAGTTTGTCATATGGAGTAGCACTCAGATCTGAGTGGTGATGTTTAGGAATATGGGAAACATCCTGAAAAACCCATATGGAAAAGAAGAGTTGGCTTAGAGGTGAACTGTAGTGGAGACGGAGAAAACAGATTTAGCGTCTGCACAATCACTTAATCATTTCCACGAAAGTTAGGTCTGATCATTTTAGTATCGTCATGACAGTAATTGCCAGGCTCAATTACGGTCATAAGTTGAGGCTACTTGCCTCTCTTTATATTCTAGCTTTGTGGTCATTCCTTGATGGCATTGTAACCTTCTGAAGTATTTCATGGACCAGACAGTGTGAGAGTGTAAATATTCTTTGCATTTTTTGCCCATGAGAACAATGTTTGATTTTTGAATAGACTAGAATAGGAATAGAAAATAGGGTGGAATGGAAAGAGTAGAGTAGAGTAGAGTAGAGTAGAGTAGAGTAGAGTAGAGTAGAATAGAATAGAATAGAATAGAATAGAATAGAATAGAATAGAGTAATTGAACTGAATTCTTTATTGGCCAATTCTTTATTGAATTCTTTATTGGACACACAAGGAATTTGTCTTCTACATGTTCTACATGTTGATGGTAGTAATGAAGTTTAAAGATTCTTAGTTTCTATGCTCATCTATTAATGCAGTATCAAAAAGGAGGAACTGGTTTATCGGATGACATCATGGTTCATTCTAATCCCTCCCCTCAAATGCCTCAATTGACTCTGTTTTGCATCTTAGCAATTTATTTTGTTGAGTGCTCTCGTGCACAATTAATGTATTTGCCTTTGACTGTGTGTCAGAGCGAAGCACTTCGCTTCAAAAACTTAAACATGGTTTAATGCCCCGAGATACTGGTTCAAGTGAATATATTGATTTTGCACATATTTTCTTGTTAAAAGGATCAGTGGATTAGATCAAAATTGAAGGAGTACAACCCGTGGAAAGGAACAAAGGATATTTATTGACATGGAAAAATTTTTGCACTTTTTTCAAAGCAAAGTTCAAAATGAATAATCCAGTAACACCTCTATAAATAAAATGAAATTGTGTGCCTTTAAAATAGTCTTGACTCCTGGATAAGCTTTTTCAGTTTTCTTGGCATCATTTTGTCAGTGGTTTCCTAGGGCTAAGAGAGGAATTGGCTCACAGTCTTGCAGTTGGCTTGGTGCCTAAGGTAAGACTAGAAATCACGGTCTCCCAGTCTCTAGCCAGATACGTCAAGCTGACTCTTATAAGTATAATAACACAAGATAAATATGAATTGAATTCCGCCTGCATTTCCTGATTTAAGCTATATTTATCTTCTTGTGCCATGGCTGTTAATAAAGGCACTGGAATGTTAGAGATTTAACACTTCTCAGCACCCCATCATTTCCAATTATAGTTTGTTTATTGATGTTCCCTCTTTCTGCCACCATTCTGTATTCAAGTAACTTGAGACTTTTTAATGATATGGGCAACCTTGAAGTGCCTTCCATCTGGTGGCAAAACTATCCCCCTGTCTCCAAAGTAATCTTGCTCTATGAAAAGTTTAAGACAGCTGCTTATTTTTTTTAAAAAAAATGGCTCGCTAGATGTACATTGGTTGTGCCACTCAAAATTTGGTTTTGTTGACTAGCCCTACTTGAGAATTAAGTAGGATAGATTTTGATAAGTTAAACAGATACAGCTTTCTCTTTCTGTCTCCCCTTATATGTGTGTGTGTGTGTGTGTGTGCGTGTGCATGCATATGGACTACATACAGGTAGTCCATGACTTACGACCACAATTGAGCCCAATTTTTCTGTTGTTAAGCGAGGCAGTTGTTAAGTGAGTTGTATCTCAATCTATGTTCCCTTCATGCGGTGGTTAAATAAATCTGGATTCCCCCATTGAATTTGCTTGTTGGTGTTGTGGCCTGTTGGCTGCTGGCCCCACCAGGAAGCCAGATCAGAGGAGGAGGCATAGATGTGGCTGATGAAGAGGAACAGCTGGGTCCAGTACCTGACACGCAGATGCGCAGGAGGAGAGGAGAGCAGTGGAAATCTATGGGCCGATCCTTGGGACGGAAGAGCCACCGCTGCTAACAAAGCCCCACCCTAGCTCTGGGGAGAAAAGGCAGGAGGCGGAGATGAATAGATGTGGCAGACAACTATTCAGCTCCCTGCCGAATGGACTTGTTAGCCTGTGGTGAGAGAACCTTTTTCCTGGGGCTGCCAGCGCTCCTAACAAAGGAATCTTCTGAATTCACGTCAGAGGGTTTGTCGTGTGTGGGAAGCTGGGTCAGAACAGTTGGAAGATTGCAAATGGTGACCACGTGACACTGAGACAGTGCAACCATCATAAATACATGCCAGTTGCCAAGCGCCCACATTTTAATCACGTGACCACAGGCTTGCTGCAACAATCGTGTGAAAAACAGCCATAGCGCTTAGACTTATATACTGCTTCACAGTGCTTTACAGTCCTCTCTAAGTGGTTTACAGAGTCAGCCAACCCAGTCACCCAACAATCTGGGTCCTCATTTTACCCACCTCGGAAGGCTAGAAGTCAACCTTGAGCCAGTCACGGTCAAACTGCTGAACTGTAGGCAGTCAGCAGAAGTAGCCTGCAGTACTACACTCTAACCAGTGCACCACCACGGCTCATGAGTTATTTTCAGTGCTATTGTAATACACACACACGCACACATATTCCCTTCTCACCCTTATGGGGTAGTCTGCCTTGTCCTCAAATTGGGGTCCTCTACCAGAGGCCTCAGAGACTGAGGGTTGTGCACAGGATCTTACCTGTTCCCAGGTAAGAATGCACTGCATTCTTCTGGACAGAGAGCTCCGATATTGTTCCTGGCATCTGATGGAGCCACACACTCCGCCTTGAGTGCTCCTACCATCCGTGGGATTACTTTGGCCTTTATTTTCCACAGTCTCTCTAATTCCTCCTTCAGTCCCTGGAATATCTCCATCTTCTATTCTCCTTCTTCCTGATGTTGCTGTCACTTGGCAATGCTACATCTATCCCCACTGTTGACTTTGGGCTCTTATCTACTACCACAATATCCAGTTGATTGGCTAGCTCCTCCCTGTCTGTCTGGATCTGGAAATCTCACAGGATCTTGGCTTTCTAATTCTCCAAGACCTTCTGTGCAGTCTCTCATCTAGACTTCAATGGGTCTAATCCATATTCCGTACAGATGTTTCTGTACACCATGCCAACTGATCAGTAAAGGCTGTTCCTGCATGCAGAATGGGCCAACTTGCCAAGGACAACTCACCTTGGCACAATTCAACACTTCAATTTAATTATTTAAAATCATTTAAAAAAAATTATTTTAAGTTTTGTCACCCACGGTTTATTTTGTCCCTTCTTTTGCATCCTTTCTTTAATGATTTTATTCTACCATTTCTTCAGTATTTGTTTAACTCTTGTCCTGTACCATAGGGCAACCTTTCTGTGGACTGGCACAGGGTCACGGCATGCCAGAAACTGGGCCACGCAAACAGGTGAAGCCCTATCCACAGGATGTAGGCAGCAGATGAAACCACACCCACTCTAGTCCATAGAAAAACCTCTTCCCACGGAAGGGGTCCCTGGTGCCCAAAAGGTTGGAGGCCGCTGCTATGGCAAGTTGACTATGGCAAGTTGACCACAATGAGTTGTCCTAAACCAGCAGTCACCAACTGATGGTCCGTGGACCACTGGTGGTCCATGAGAAAATTTTGGTGGTCCACCGAAAAATTATTGTATTTTTTATATTGCACTAAATCAGAGACCCTCAAACTATGGCCCCTGGGCCAGATAAGTGCAATGTGTTGTGGTCCACCGGCAGTCTGCGGAGACGGCAGCAGAGGCAGACAGTGGGGAGGAACAGGGACCAGTCTGGGAGTCTGGGGAGGACTCAGATGAGGGTCCTGCATCCGATACAGAGAATGGGGCCAGGACCATGTGGGAGTTATATGCTGACTCTGGAGCTTCCGGAGTCTGGCAGCAGTGAGGCAGAGGAACCAGGGGAGCCTGTTCCCAGTGTGCACATGTGCAGAGCTGCCAGAAGGCAAGAACAGTTAAGACAACAGGGGCGACTTGGAAGTAAGGCTTGGAGGTGATTTGCCCCTCCCATAAGACAGAAAAGAGGAGCAAAGGGGACATGAACCTTTGCAGGAAGCAACTTTATTTGTACTGTTCAGTTTGAAACCTGAAGTTCTGTGTTGAATTTCTGCACCGTTTGGCCTTGTATAACTAATTGGAAATTTAGTAATTGGCAGCATTTCAAGGAAGGTAAAGGTGTGTGCTTATCAGACTTCTCCTGAAGGACTTTGGCAGAATTCCGTAGGACTCTTTACAAACTGTTTTGGGACTCATTACAGGCTGTGAAAGGACTAAAATTCACAGCCATTGAAATAAAGAAAAAAGGGTTTTGGAACTAACATCTGTTTGTTAGTGTCTCAATAAGCCTTAGTCAGAACACAATGAATGTTTGTATTGCTGCAGAGAGTCTCCCCCTTCAGGGTCTTTTTGTGTGGGTCAGAGGGGGGCAGAAATTCTGACTCAGGGTCTGCTTCAGCCTCCTGGTGGGAGGCTTTGGGCGAAGACTAGAAGGAAGTGCCACTGGTGGTGAAGAGCCGGAGAGCCTCGTTCCAGTGGGACTGCATCATGGCCTGGAACTGGCTGACCATCTCAGCCTGCTGAGCCTCCAGGTGCTGGCACCTGGCCTTGCACTCCCGCAGGTCTTCCCTCTGCTTGGAAAGCCTATGCTCCTAGTCCTCAGTGAGGTGCTTCTGCTGAGCCTCCTTCTCGGCCAGATCCAATTTGAACTGAGCCAGCTGGGTTGCCAACTCTTTCTGTTGGTGGCTGCTTAGCGCCAACAGCTGCTTCCTGTTGGGGCCCTAAGGAGCCCAAGCAGGGAGGCGAGGAGGGGCTGTGAGGGGAGGGGCAAGTAGAGACGGGTGAGGCACCCCTCGATGCGAGTGACATTGAGTTGGCCACACCCACCCGGTCATATGATCACTTAGCCACGCCCACCCAGTCAGGCATTAGGCATTAGTGGTCCGCGGGATTTAAAATTATGAATTTAGTGGTCTCTGAGATCCGAAAGGTTGGTGACCCCTGTCCTAAACCCTCCTGCCTGCATCTTACACCCTGCCACCATGTCTTGGACTATCTCTGAAGCCGCTCTGTTTATATGAAAATCACAACTGCTAAAAAGAGCTATTTTTCCAGCCCAATTAGCTTTAGACTTCCTATCCAAAGTCCTGTTATTGTAATCAAGGCAGTTACCGAGATAAACACGCGAGTCCCTTCTCCTTTACCCTTGAAATATTTGGCTTCGATTTTCCTACTCTAAAAAGGGAAGGAAAATTCGGGAGGCGAGCGGGCATGGAGTCCAAGAGTAGCACAGCCAGTTGCAGTTGGAAATATTAAACTCCAGGCGTTCTCTCTGGTTTTCCTTAAGTCATTAGGACTCCGGTTATTTTAGCTCAAGTGGCGGTGGAAGAGCAATTTGGCATTTCCACTAGGGAGTTTTGGATATGACTGATCTATGTTCCTCCTTATCAGCTTAAATGCAGCAATTCGGCTAAAGGCAGGATAAAATCTGGTTTTGATTGGAGTTTGCCTTTGGAAATTCTTCGTATTTCTTTGTACATTGCTGTTGCGTGCCTTTTCTCTCCAGTCTGTTCCTCCCCACACCCTTTTTACAAGTTTTACAAGCCTTGCAGGAATGATTCTTAGCTTGTTTCTTTCCTTTTGCTGCTTTAGTATTAAAAAAAAATAGTAATAATATTACATTCTTCTTGATGGTTAGGAATCTGAAATGAGAACCGTGATATAGAGGAATCCCTTCTGTTCCAAATAAAGAAACATTAGCGGTTTATTTAAAAGCCTTAAGGAAAATAACCTTATCGTGGCAGAAGTTCTGCTGTTACTGCTTTGAGTTTGAATTGACCTTCTAACCAAACAAACAATCTTGCCTTGAAGATCCATGTTTTGGTCTCACTATGGAAAACAGAGTTGGATTATTGTGTTAAGGGAAAGTATTTGTAAAAAGATAATAACCCTGTCTTCAGAAAGTGCTCTCAGAAAAGTGAAGCAAAGCACCATCTTTTCAAAATGAAAGTTGAGATAAAATAGTAACCCTTTTTTGATGGCTTTCTCATGAATTGGTTGTACAAGTAGTCCTTGAGTTACAACCACAATTGAGACCAGAACTTTGGTTGCTAAACAAGGCGGTTGTTAAATGAGTGACATCCTTATGACCTTTACTAGCTAATAACCTGGCGTTGTCCGGGTATTTATTTATCCCAATCCTGTATTAGACAGGAAAAGGAATGAATTATATCTATAGTGTCAAATCAAAGTAATTTTATTTACAGGGTTAAAAGTATAAGTAGAGTATACAAATTATAAAGGAAGCTGTAGATGTAACAGCTCTATCTCTCCTATAGTGTAGTCAGGCCTCATGGTGTTGTACGGTCTCTGAATATCTCGATGGAACAGCTCTGTCTCCTATAGTCGAGACTCACGCTGTTGTACTGTCTCTGAAGCTGAAGATGTAATAGCTGTATCTCTCTTATCCTGTAGTCGGGCCTCGCACTGTTGTACTGTCTCTGAAGTTGTAGATGTAGTAGCTGTTGTGCTCAGCATCACAGTCTTTTATTCCTCTCGTCAGGAGTTTCTTCTCTATGCTGGTGTTTCATTTTTATAGCGTTTGATTGCACTTGGCCTGAGGTTTCCTTGGAGGGCTGAGGGCCCCCTTACCAGAGGGACTCCCCTTGTTTTTTTTAAGAACCAATCCTCCTTACCCGAGGGAGCCCCCTTGTGGAGTACTGTGAAACTGTTACCCTATGAAGCTGTTGCCATGGCAACTCCACTGTGCTGTACAGTAGAAGCCATTTTAAGGCACACACCACCACCCCGTGTGTGTGTGTGTGTGTGTGTGTGTGTGTGTGTGTGTGTGTGTGTTAGGGGTGTCTTACCCCCACAGTAATTTTTTTCCAGAGGGTAAGTCATCTGTCTACCACGTTTGGTTGAAATTGCTCAAGTCATTCCATTTATGCTGGAATAAATGTATTAATACACATATGGAAAGATTGTCATGGTTGTTAAGTGAATCACTGAAGTTAAGTGAATCATGTACTCAGTAAGTGAATGGACACTAAACTAATGGTTGTAATAGACTATCTATTTACAGATGGTCCTTGATTTACAGCAGTTCATTTAATGACAGTTCGAAGTTACAATGGCACTGAAAAAAGTGACCTATGACCATTGCAGGATAGCCATGGTCACATGGTTTACATTCGCTTCCTTAACAACTGACTCATATTTATGACGGTTGCCGTGTCCCAGGGTCATGGGATCCCCTTTTGTGACCTTCCAACAAGCAAGGTCAGTGGGGAATCTTGATTTGCTTAACAACAGTCTGACTCATTTAACAACTGCAGTGATTCGCTTAACGGTCGTAAAATGGGGCAAAACTCACTTAACAAATTTCTCGCTTAGCAACATACATTTTGGTCTCAATTGTGGTCGTACGTTGAGGACTAGTTGTAGTTGGTCCTCAACTTGCAACCATTCATGGAGCGAGTATTTAAAGTTACAGTGGCACTGAAAAAAAGTTACTTACCACCAGTCTTGGCACTTAACAACCATCGCAATACCCCCATGGTCATGTGATTAGAATTTGGGAGCTTGGCAACAGGCAGGTATTAGTGCTGGTTGCAGCATCCTGGGGATCATATGATTGCCTGTTGCAACCTTCCCAACAGGTTTCTGACTAGCACGGTCAATGCGGGAAACCAGTTTTGCTTAATGACTGCAAGATTCACTGAACGACTGCAATGTTGTGTTTAACAGCATGGCAAAAAGGCCATAAACTTTGAGCCTCAGTGGTTAGAGGTGCAGCACTGCAAGCTGCTACTGCTGACTGCTGGTTGCCTGCGATTTGGCAGTTTGAATCCCATCAGGTTGAAGGTTGACTCAGCCTTCCATCCTTCCGAGGTGGGTAAAACGAGGACCCGGATTATTGGGGGGCAATAGGCTGTAAACAGCTTAGAGAGGGCTGTAAAAGCGCCGTGAAGCCGTATATAAATCTAAGTACTATTGCTATAAAATTGGGCACAACTCAGTTTAAAACCACCTTGCTTAGCGATGGAAATTCTAATTCCAATTACGGTCATAAGGTGAGAACAGCCTGTAAACACTGAGGACAGTGAATGTGCTTGCAAGGGTACTGTGGTACTCCAGATCGGGCCTCCTTCGTAGTTCACAGGTAGCAGGTAAACTCTTGGTGCATATCTTACCCGAGTGAAGTTGAATACGATCTTCTCCACCTAAATTGTAATCTGTATGTTTGAATGCTACCCTGTTCTAAGCCCTCTTGTACAGGCTGTGCTTTCCAAAAGTAAAATGAGATTTTTTTTTCCACCTCAGAGATATACAGGTAGTCCTCGACGTATGACCACAATTGAGCCCCACATTCTTTTTGCGAAGCGAGACAGTTAAGTGAGTTTTGCCCCGTTTTACAACACTTCTTGCAAAGGGAATCACTACGGTTGTTTAGCAATGTGGGTGTTAAGCGAATTTAGCTTCCCCTGTGGACTTTGCTTGTCAGAAGGTCGCAAAGGGGGATCACATGACCCCAGGGCACTGCAACTGCCATAAATATGAGTCAGTGACCAAGTGGCCACGAATTTTGATCATGGGACCTTGGGGATGCTGCAAACAGTCAAAAGACAGAATACAGAATAACAGAGTTTGGAAGAGACCCTCAGAAACAGGCAGAGTCTTAGAAAATAGAGTTAGAAAAACTAAGAAAGCCCAGTGGCCTCTTAGAATAGAATGATAGAGTTGGAAGAGACTTTGGAGGTCTTCTAGTCCAACCCCCTGCTTAGGCAGGAAACCCTATACCATTTCAGACAAATGGTTATCCACTCTCTTCTTAAAAACTTCCAGTGTTGAAGCATTTACAACTTCTGGAGGCAAGTGGTTCCACTGATTAATCGTTCTAACTGTCAGGAAATTTCTCCTTAGTTCTAAGTTTCTTTTCTCCTTGATTAGTTTCCATCCATTGCTCCTTGTCTTGCCATTTTCAAGTGCTTTGGAGAATAGCTTGACTCCCTCTTCTTTGTGGCAGCCCCTGAGATATTGGAAGACTGCTATCATGTCACCTCTAGTCCTTCTCTTCACTAAACTACCCAAGCCCAGTTCCAGCAACTGTTCTTTATATGTTTTAGCCTACAGTTCCCTAATCATCTTTGTTGCTCTTTTCATCCTTTCCAGAGTCTCGACATCTTTTTTTACATCCCGGCCACCAAATCTGGATGCAGTATTCCAAGTGTGGCCTTACCAAGCCCTTATAAAGTGGTATTCACAGCCATAACTCATTTTTTCAATGCTTTTGTATCTTTGGCCATTAAAGGAGCAGTTACAAGTCTTTTTTTGCTACCAGTAGTAGCAAAAAAAAGAGTTGTAATCAATGACAGGCAGAGAAGCTTTTATCATTTGTGGGATCCCTAGTATGTTTCCCACCAGCTGCCGCTGGCATTTTGTGTTGCCCCGCGTGACTAAATGGTTGTAACCGTTTTTTTTTTCCCCCTTTTAGCAGGGTGTCTTAAGAAGAGCAATGAGCTTTCAACTTCTAAGCATTTCCTTGGCAAGGAAAAGCTACAGAGGAAGAGCTGATTCCTTGGAGGGAATGGGAAGAACTTAAATGAAATCAAGAGCTTGCTTTGTTAGGGTTTCTTCTTGTGTTTGTTGGCTGGATCAAGTTTGCCTATGTGGCATCTTTTAAAATTAGTACAAGCTGGAAAGGGAACCAGGAAAAGCATCGGCGCTCGGCAAGTTTATAAACGGAGCAAAGAGGATGGAGCAAAACTTTGAAATAACTCAGTGTTTAAACCAGGGGTGTCCAACCTTGGCCACTTTAAGAACCTATGGAGCTCAACTCCTAGAATTCTGGGAATTGAAGTCCGCAAGTCTTAAAGTTGGCCAAGGTTAGACGCCCCTGGTTTAAATGCTGCTTTCTGTCTATCTTCTTTAGCTCAGCTCATTCTTCTTGGTATATTTTTTTTTGGGGGGGGGAACTGTGGGAGGAATCCTTCATTGACTTTTCTCTAGTTGGAGAATGTAGTTTCTTAAAAGTAAAAAGAATTCATTTTGGGGATATGAAGGGTGGGTCCCGTATTTACAGCCCATTTCAGAGGGGGAATTTCAAGAGCCAACAGGGATGTGTGTTCTTCAAACATGTCCAGATTGGCCATAAAAGGAGAAATGGAAATGGAGAGCTTTGCCCAAATATATCCTCTGGGAACAGCAGAAATAGGGCTGAGGATGTCGTGTGCTTTAGAGGCCAGGAATTTTTTAAAGAAGAGATTGGACAATCGTTTGTCTGAAATGGTATAGGGCCTCCTGCTTGAGCAGGGGGCTGGACTAGAAGACCTCCAAGGTCCCTTCCAACTCTGTTGTTCTGCTACTCTCTAATTTCTCACCCCTATCCTAAATAGTGTCATTTTCTATCACTCTTGGTTCTTTGAAGCTGGTGTAATAGAAGTCTCTATGATTGGATTGGGTAATATGATTCTTTATATAACACTGTATTAAGGATTTGGAAAGTATCTAGCAGTTGCCAAAAAAAGCGAGCACGGTCATAGGCTGCATCAACATGTCACGTGACTTTGATGGCATCAAAGTCACGTGAAGTACCGCTTTATATTGCTTTGAAATATTGCATCCGGTTTTTGTCACCATGGTTCAGAAAATGTTGAGGTTTTAGAGTATGGAGCGCAACCAAAATGATTAAGGGGACTGGAGGCTAAAACATATGGAGAATGGTTGCAGGAATTGGGTAGGTCTAGTCTAGTGAAACGAAGGACAAGGGGAGGCTTGATAGGAGTGTTCTCTTTGGAGAATTCTCCTGAAGTCGGGACAAGAAGCAGTGTCAGGATTCCAGCAATCGCCCTAATGACATCATGAATCTCGAGCCAAACTTCAAAAAACCTCAAAGGATTTATTGGGCGACATACTGGCATCGTCCTGTATAAAGCCAACTCTGGCATATGTCATTTACAGTCCCCTGTGACCCTGTTTCCCTGCTCCCACCTGGGTGTGTCATCAGTCAGATTCTCCAATTCAGCACGGACTGAGTGTCATCCTTCACGTTCTCCAATTCACGGGCAAAAGCTCTGGTATTTTAGTTACAATCTTTTAAAGATAAGAGTTGGAATGTAGTTTCACTATCGAAGTGCTGCATTGCTCTTTCAGATTTCCTTCCCCCCCCCCTTTTTTTTTTTTGTTTAACGGCAACTACTAAAACAGGCATAGGAATGTTTTATGAGTTGACAAGCAGTGGATGGAAACTAATCAAAGAGAGAATCGAGAAGAAATTTCCTGATGGTTAGAACAAATAATCCATTGAATGGCTGGTCTCCAGAAGTTGTCGGTGCTCCATCACTGGAGGTTTTTAAGAGACTGGGCAGCCAATTGTCTGGAATGGTATATAGGCCCTCCTGCTTGAGCAGGGGATGGACTAGAACAGGGGTCCCCAAACCTGTTCGAAACCAGGCCACACAAACGAGTGAAGCGTCATCTGTGCCTGTGTGAGATCTAGGTAGCACACGAAATCATCTCCCCACATCCATACCCACACCTCACCTCCAGTGCATGGAAAAAATTATGCAACCCAACAGGACAGACACGGAGTTCAGAGGATAATTAGGACTGCAGAAAAAACGATGACTACCAACCTGCCTTCAATCGAGGACCTGTATACTGCACAAGTCAAAAAGAGGGCTGTGAAAATATTTACAGACCCCTCACATCCTGGGCACAAACTGTTTCAACTCCTACCCTCAAAATGACGCTATAGAGCAGTGCACACCAGAACAACTAGACACAAGGACAGTTTTTCCCCACGTGCCATCACTCTGCTAAACAAATAATTCCCTCAACACTGTTCAACTATTTACAAAGTCTGCACTACTATCACTATTAATCTTCTCATCCTCCTTATCACCCATCCCCTCCCACTTGTGACTGTATGACTGTAACTTTCTGGCTTGCATCCTTGAGATTTTTAATGACCGTTTCCTAATATGATTTGATTGCTTATTGTACCCTATGACTATCATTAAGTGATGTACCTGATGATTCTTGACTCTTGATGAATGTATACAGAGAGCATTTGCACCAAGACAAATTCCTTGTGTGTCCAATCACACTTGGCCAATAAAAAGAATTCTATCTAATCTAATTCCATCTAAAATGTCTTACATGAAACCAGTTCCTGGTACCAAAAAGGTTCGGGACCGTGGGACAAGGTCCAAGGTCCTTTCCAACTCTTTATTATTCTATATTCTGTGAATGATTTTTCTGCTTGCACACGACCTCTTGAACATCCTGGCTTGTACCCTCTAGATATCCTTAGTTGCATCAGAAATGCTTCAAACTCTGATAGAAGTAAAAGGCTCTATGATAAAATAATGTTATTACGAGTTAATTCTTATGCTACTGTTTGAAGATTCCAAAAATCTCTTTTGACATATCTACAGTGAATAAAATTTTACAGCCTGGGGGCAGAGGGTGAATATGTAGCCCTTTAGATGAATAGAACAGACCAGTAAATGTTTCTGTAAGTAGCATGGCCTCGTTTCTTTATTTTCAAGCTGCTACTTGTATAACGAATGACTAATATAAACAGGAAAAAGGTTGTGAATGACTAGCTTGTGGAGAGTTGTGTCGAAAGATGAATCTGAAGGGTGTTTCTGGTCTGGTCTGAAGGTCAGGATGGGGTGGAAATGTATCTTATACCAGCATGTTAGACATGAGTTACACAGCCTAATATTATATACAATTTGTAAGGAAATTGGAAGTCATAATTGGCAAGTGCTACTTGGCACAGAGCAGAAATAGGAGATAAAATGGTTTCTCTAATATTAGAAGTGTGCTCATGTTTATTGCTTTCCTGCCTCAGCTGGAATAAACCACAGTGATCTCAAAGGGTGCCTTTTTCAAGAGGCAACTGGACTTTCTTGTTATACTTTGAAGATGTTTCTCTTCTCATCCAAGAAGCTTCTTCAGGTTTTCCCCACCATCCAATCAGAGCTGAAGAAGGTTCTTGGATAAAAAGAAAAACCAGAAAATCCAGTTGCCTCTTGAAAAAAACATCTTTGGGACAACCATGACCTGGATGACTTAAGAATGCCAGGAGAAACCACAGTCATCTTTAGGGCTAGGAAAACTGCGGAAGAATTAATTTTGCCTCCTCCATGGAGCGCGGTGGCTCAGTGGTTAAAGATGCTGAGCTCGTCAGTGGTTTCGAGTCCCGAGCGATGTGCGACGAGGTGAACTCCCATTACTTGCCTCCGCTCCTGCCCGCCTAGCAGTTTGAAAGTATGCAAATGCGAGTAGATAAATAGATACCACTTCGGTGGGAAGGCAAAAGCATTCCATGCACTTTGGCAGATAGCCATGCTGGCCACATGACCATGGAAATTATCTTCAGGCAACGCTGGCTCCGTCGGCCAAGAAATGGAGATGAGCACCATGCTCTAGAATCGGATATGACTGGACAGGGGAAACCTTTACATTTTCAATATAAATGAGGTTTTAAAGGGAGAATGCTATTGTAGTCAGTCTAGGGAACAAAGGATCCTTCTTTCTTATCCCAAAGTATGTGGATCAGTGTAAAGAGAAGGGGAAAAAATGCAACAGAAAGAACATAAACTGAGAGGGGGGAAAAAGAGACCTTATGAATATTTCCTTGGCAACCAGACAAAATGTGCAGAAAGAAACTCGGTTAAATGCTTGGCAGTCGTGTTGTAATAGATTTAGTAGATCCATGGTGAACTACTATTTATTAGGCTGTTTAGCAACCAACATGTATTTACGATGATTTCAACATTCTGGGGTGATAGATGGATGGATGGATGGATGGATGGATAGATAGATAGAATGAATAACTTTATTGTCACTTTGAATGTATACTAATCAGCATACATTAAAATGAAATTTTGTTGCATGCAGCTCTCAAAGGGTCACCACTTCCAATAAGCACTACATAAAAATGACAAAATAATGAATAAATAAATAAATGCAAAATTATGCATATACCCAAATATAGGACATTGTAATATATGTGATTGCCATTTTTACCTTCCCAGCTGGCTTCCAACAAGCAAAGTCAATGGGAAAAACCAGATTCGCTTAATAACCATGTGATTCACTCAACAACTTCACTTACAAAAAGCAAAAGAAAGGCCATAAAGTCCAGTATTTGCTTTGTGAGCAAGAAGACAGCAAGGAGCCTGGGCATGGCTTAGCTCAACTGTTCTGTACTAAAGCTGCTTGCTGCTGTGAAACTAAAACGGAAACGGAAACTCCTCTCCTCTGCTTGTGTTTTGCATTTGGAAGAGATTTCTTTTCAGGTGGGAAAGGGGAATAGAACTCCTTAGCATCAGAGCCAGTGGGTGGGATTCATAATTTTTTTACTACCATTTCTGTGGGCATGGCTTGGTGGGCATGGCAGGGGAAGGCTTGTTTTTTTGAATCATTCCCCACCATCCAGTCAGAACTGAAGAAGACTTCCCACCTAGCAGTTTGAAAGCATTTATATTGAAATTTAGCTAAATAGGAACAGAGAGTGTGTGTAATGACCCAGAGCGTGGCACCAAGGCAACACAGTCAAATAAGAGTCCTTTATTATATCCAACTTTGCCCCCAATGTCCAGGTTACTTTCGGGCTGGAGAAAAACTCTCCCAGGAACAGCCTTTGACTGTACAAAATTCAGTCCAAAACAAGGTACACACAAACTGTAACTTAAAGTCCAAACAAGCCAAACTGAAGTAAGTTGTTTGGCAGGGCAGGAGCAGGAATTTCAAACTTGAAAGCACGGCAAAACTCACACAGTTGGGAAGACGCAAGGAACACAGATAAGCCACGACGACGCAAGATAAAGTCACGTTTGCTCCCAAAAAGCTTGCTGTACGCAGGTTGCCTTTTTTATACACTGGGTTCCCAGCTGCAGCTAATTAAGGGAATCAAGGCCCTTTCCTCCCCCATAAGCCATGCAACCCATGTTGCTCTCTCCTCTGTTCCTCCCGGTGTGCCCTAGGATGAAGAGGGGGTGGGCCTGGGTCTTCCTCTGAATTCCCTCTCCCTTGTTCTACCTCTTTCCTGCTCTGCCCCTCTGGACTTTTCCCTTCCCCAGTTTCTTCCACAGCCAACAGAGCCACACTCCCACTCCTTGTCAGCTGTTTGGCTTCCTCCTCTGAGTCAGATTCCTACAGAGTCATGACAGAGTGCAAACACCTGATCATCTGAAAGCAAACTTGGGTAATCAGAATGAGTTTGCAAGAATGATTATTTCGTCCTGTCAACCGAATGCTTTTCTCCTTACCTTAAAAAACAACAACCTTAGAAAAAGCATTGTAACCTCTGAGACACATTGTGGCATGATATCTTTTCCTGCCAGGACTTTCCAATCGTTTCCTTTTAATTCAGGCCACTACATTCTTAAAAGTCTCAGAGATCACCCTATAAAGCAAGTTGTTTTAAATTTGTCTTTCAGGAGCAAATTAGATAACAGTCATTGCTACAGCTTGGGATTCCCATGTCCTAACTGCAAAATGATGCATAAAAAAACATTGGGTCATGATGATACTGCACAAAGGGTTCCCATTAAAATTCGGAGGAAGTTGGGTTATGAATGTTTGTGAGTCAACAGAATTTCAAATAATCATGTCATCTCCAGTTTACTTAGAGATCTACATGAATTGGAAATGGATCGAGGAATAGAAATTGGAGATGATCCCATAAAAATTTGGTAGCCCTCATATTTGAATTTCCTCTGAGGTTAGGATTATTTTAATGGTGAAGATTCCATTAACTTGGTGGTAGAACCTGGCTTGTTTTGCATACACAAACTTCCATATCCATTTGTTTTCCAATTTCCACTTAAATGGAATTTGGATAGCCACAAGGGAACCCCTTTGCGAGTCAGCCCGGAGAGCCACTTCCAAGAATAGCCACGTAAATAGGCCTGTGGTCCAGCATAGTATTTGTATATTTAATAATATATGTGTAAGTTATTAAATACAAATACAGGCTGTATTGGAAAAGCCAGGCTGTTCATGTCCATCTCCATAGAGAATGCACCCTGACCTTGTGCAAATAATTAAAACAGTACAGTTAGTCCTCAAGCTTTTCTCCCTCCCTCTTTCCTTTCCTTTTATCCCTCTTTCCTTTCCTTTCCTCCCTCCCCCTTTCCTTTCCTGGCTGATGGTCACCCAGCCAGCTTTCATACCTAAGGTGGGACTAGAACTCCCAATCTCCTGGTGATTGGGTCAGAGTCACCCAGCCATCTTTCATGCCTGAGGCAGGACTAGGACTGAGCCCAAAATGTATGTTCCTAAAGTGAGAAATTTGTTAAGTGAGTTTTGCCCCATTTTATTATTATTTTTAGAATAGAATAGAATTCTTTATTGGCCAAGTGTGATTGGACACACAAGGAATTTGTCTTGGTGCAAATGCTCTCAGTAAAAGAAAAGAGACATTAGTCAAGAATCATAAGGTACAACACTTAATGATAATCATAGGGTACAATAAGCAATCAAATCATACTAGGAAACAGTCCATATAAATCGTAAGGATACAAGCGACAAAGTTACAGTCATACAGTCACAAGTGGGAGGGGATGGGCGATAAGGAGTGATGAGAAGGTTAATAGTGATAGTAATGCAGACTTTGTAAATAGTTGGACAGTGTTGAGGGAATTATTTGTTTAGCAGAGTGAGTGTATTTGGGGAAAAACTGTGTGTCTAGTTGTTCTGGTCTGCAGTGCTCTATAGCATCGTTTTGAGAGAAGGAGTTGAAACAGTTTATGTCCAGGATGTGAGGGGTCTGTAAATATTTTCACAGCCCACTTTTTGACTCCTGCAGTATACAGGTCCTCGATGGAAGGCAGGTTGGTAGTAATTGTTTTTTCTACAGTCCTAATTATCCTCTGAAGTCTGTGTCTGTCCTGTTGGGTTACAGAACCAAACCAGACAGTTATAGAGGTGCAGATGACAGACTCAGTCATTCCTCTGTAGAACTGTATCAGCAGCTCCTTGGGCAGTTTATTTTAAAATAAAATTATTTATTGTATTTGTTTTATTTTAAAAGTCATACATTTTACAACTTTTCTAGCCACATTTGTTTAGTAAATCACTGCAGTTCTTCTATTAGTCACACGGTTGTTAAGTGAATCTGGTTTCCCCCACTGACTTTGCTCGTCAGAAGGTCGCAAAGGGGGATCCCACGACTCCAGGTACACTGCAACCGTCGTAAATGTGAGTCAGTTGTCAAGCCTCCGAACGTTAATCGCATGACCATGGGGTCATGCAAGGGTCATTAAGTGTGAAAAATGATCTTCCTAAGTCACTTTTTTCAGTGCTGTTGTAACTTCGAACGTCACTAAATGAACCGTTGTAAGTCGAGGACTGTCTGTAAATGGAAATTAGTTCTGCGGAAGCCTTCAAACCTTTTCTCTTTGGACTTGCAGAACGACGACCTTCGAAATCTCGGCTTGTCAGGCCATGTCGGCTTCGACAGTCTCCCAGATCAGCTGGTGAACAAGTCAACCTCCCAAGGCTTCTGCTTCAACATCCTTTGCGTTGGTAAGTCCTCCCCCGTGAGACTCCACTGAAGCAATTTTCTGCGGTATTTCCAAATGCAGAATGCTGAGTATCAGCTCAAAAATATTTCTCTGGTCTTTTAGAGTTTGACAGCTGAAAGGGAGCAGGGGAAGTAGTGCATTCCTTAAATGCTTTCGCGGATAATTGCTAGGTGGCCGAAGCTTCTGGCGCCCAAGATTATTACTAGAGAGTATGTTTGATGACTTTTGGCTATGGGTGTGTCCCATTGGAGAATATAGACCCAGGGGGTGGGGAAGACCAGGGTCAAGGGTGAAATGAATGATTTGTCTCAGAGTTGGCTGCACCCAGATAGCACCGGCATGTTCACTCCTAATAAATCTTTTTTTTTTTAAACTCTGAGAGATGCGGCTACTGATTTTGTGAGATAGAATTCCTTCCTCTTAAAGATAACCATGTGTAAGACAGGAAGCTTCAGTAAGAATGTATTGGCAGGATCTGTGTCATTGCCTTGTGTTCACCGGAAGAGCAAATGGCATCACATCGTACATATAATGCCAATGACATCATTTGGTGCAGAAAGATGCAAGTCCATAATCTGCGCGGTTTGCAAAATCAAGCGCTCAAATGTCAAAAGTGTTAAATTTTGAACATTGGAGGAACATTTTAAAACTCCTCTAGTGTTCAAAAAGTGACAACTCTCTACCTTTCAGATCTTTGAAACTTTCCTTCGAAAACCGTGAAGTTTTCCTGACTGAATACGGGCAGTCCTTGATTTATAGGACCACAAGCTGAGCCCCAGAATTCCTGTTGCTAAGCAGGACAGTTAAGTGAGTTTTGCTCCATTTTATGACCTTTCTTGCCACCATTGTTAAGTGAACCTGGCTTCCCCATTGACGCGGCTGGTTGCAAAAGTTGATCACATGATCCCAGAACAGGGCAGCCATGAAAAATACATGTCACTTGCCAAGTGTCTGAATTTTGATCACATGACCACGAGAATGCTGCAGTGGTCATAATTGTGAAAAATGGTCACAAGTCACTTTTTCCAATGCTAGAGAAGAGAAGGACCAAGGGAGACATGACAGCAGTCTTCCAGTATTTGAGGGGCTGCCACAGAGAGGAGAAAGGGGTCAGTCTATTTCCCAAGGCACCTGAAGGCCAGACAAGGAATAATGGATGGAAACTGGTCAAGCGGAGATCAACTTAGAAATAAGGAGAAACTTTCAGACAGTGAGAACAATCAACCCATGGAACAGAAGTTGCCTTCAGCTGTTGTGGGAGCGCCATCACTTGAAACTTTCAAGAAGAGATTGGACTGCCATTTGTCAGAAATGGTGTAGGGTCTCCCGCTTGGGCAGGGGAGTGGTTGGACTAGATGACCTATCAGGTCCCTTCCAACTCTGTTAACTTCCAGAATTCTCCAGCCAGTATGAGAGGTTAATATTTCTGCCATTATTAAAAGACTGATATGGCTGCCCTTTTTAAAAGACACGACTCCGGCTGTTCATTGCTGAGGTAAAAGAATAAAAACACTCCAAAAGCAATAAAAACAAAGCGATTAAGGTGTAAAAACCCAGCATCACAGCCAATTTCAGAGAAAGTAGCTTAGCACCCACCATTTTCAGTCTCCAACTTCACTCCATTTTAGCACTCAGGGATTATTTCTAAGCGTAAACCTTAGAAGTTCCCCTCGGCAAATGCTATTAAGCCCTTGTGATAAAAGAATTCAAGCGAGTGAACTGATTTCAGTTTGTAACCAGTATATTTACATGTGCATCAGGGCCAAGACTTTTCAGAACTGTTATTCCAGCTTTATGGTGGCTCTGGAATGGAGGTCAGGAACCTTCTCTGATAAAGAAGGAATCTACAGCAATGCATTATTTACATAATGGTTTCCTGAATGCTTATCAGTCTGAGAAGCAACTTCTACAGCCTAAATTATAATTGTAAGGTGGCCTCTGGATCTGCTGCTTTTAAAAGCAGGGTGGGGGTGAAGTCCTGCATTTTTAATGCCTCCTGGTATCGAAGCCTTCTTTGGTTTAGAAAGTTGGGATAATACAGACAGACATTTTCCTCGATGGTTCAATCCTCTGCACGCAGAGAATTTTACTCCTGTTAAATGTGGGAGGCATTTAAAAAGTGTAATAATTCACTAGACCAAGGGTCTTCAAACTTGGCAAGTTTGAGACTTGTGGACTTCAACTCCCAGAACTCCTGAGCTAACATGACTGGAGGAGGAATTCTGGGAGCTGAAGTCCACAAGTCTTAAAGCTGTCAAGTTTGAAGACCCCTGCACTAGACTTTAGACCAGAGGTCTCCAAACTTGGCAGCTTTAAGACTTGTGGGCTTCAACTCCCAGAATTCCTCTTCCACTCATGTTAGCTCAGGAGTTCTGGGAGTTGAAGCCCACAAGTCGTAAACTTGCCAAGTTTGGGGACCCCTGCTTTGGACTACATTCCCCTACTTGAATATCCTTTAGAATAGGAATAGAACAGAACACTTTATTTTGCCAAGTGTGATTAGACACACAAGGAATTGGTCTCCGGTGCAGAAGTGCACCACAAGAAAAATGGGTGATGTAAGATATTCTCCAGAACATATTTGAGCGTTTCAATCATACAAATATGTTTTAGATTCCTAAAGAATGTGGACTTTTTGAGTTGGATGTTTATAGGTAGTCCTCGACTTACAACCATTTATTTAGAGAACATCTGAACTTACAACAGCATTGAAGAAAGAAACTTAACATTTTTCACACAGCCATTGCAGCATCCCCGTGGTCATGTGATCAAAATTTGTATGCTTGACAACTGGTTCTTATAACATTTACAATGTCCCAGGGGTCATGGGATCCCCTTTTGTAACCTTCAGACAAGCAAAGTCAATGGGGAAGCTAGATTCACTTAACAACCGTGCTACTAACTTAAAAATTGCTATGATTCACTTAACAACAGTGGCAAGAAAGGTTGCAAAATGGGGCAAAGCTTACTTAACAACTATCTAACTTACCAATGAAAATTTTGGGGTCAATGTTGGTTGTTAAGGTGAGGACTGACTGTATTTTATATTTTTTTAAACACTAAAAGTTCAATTTTGGAGCAAGGAAAGGCTGATTCTATGTAATGTGCAAATTACATTAAAGTGCACAATTTTTTTGCAGGGCTATTTAGAAACGGCTACTTCAAAGGAAATTGGCATTCGATTACAGTCAATTTTCCATGTGAAGTCATTTTCCAAAACTTTTTTCAGGCTCTTCAGATTATATTTACTGCTTCTTCATTCACATGCATTTAATGTTTGACTTTTTGTAAGCTGACTGCTGCGTTTGATACTGTATCCTGAATTTTAACTCATGGTTTCCTCATGATTGCTCCTGCAAGGTTTTTTTTTTAAAAAAAAATTTCTTTTGAGATACTGAAGCAAATTGATGTTTAAGAGTTGGGATCAAAGTCACTGCACCAAACAAACAAGCTATGGAACATCTAAATCAAATGTCTCCAGAGATTTGAGAGTCTCTGGAATGCGAAAAAGTTGCTTCTTCCCCTCAACATTAGTCTCTTCTCTTCTCTTCTCTTCTCTTCTCTTCTCTTCTCTTCTCTTCTCTTCTCTTCTCTTCTCTTCTCTTCCCTTCCCTTCCCTTCCCTTCCCTTCCCTTCCCTTCCCCCTCACCCCTTCTTCCTCTTCTTCCTTCCCTCCCTCCCTCCCTCCTTCCTTCCTTCCTTCCTTCCTTCCTTCCTTCCTTCCTTCCTTCCTTCCTTCCTTCCTTCCTTCTATTTGCTGCAAGCTATATAACCAAGCAGTTTAGCCTTCTAACTCCTTGGGGTGACTGATAACCGTCTTGAGACTTCTTGCATTCCTGAAAAACCATTTTTTTGTGCGCAAGAGCGAAATAGTTGATCTCTGCCCTTTATCTGGCATAGATGAGCTATTCCCGTTTCTGTCCCTTTATCTGATGTCTTGATTTGTTTTTACAGTAAAACTTCGTTTATTTCTTTAGAAAGAGACAATATTGAGTGAAGCTTTATGCACTTTAAAACATTTACCCCGTGGAGAAGACAGATTTCATTGTTGAATTCCTCTCTCTCTCTCTCTCTCTCTCTTTTTGCACATCAGTGTTGTGGGGGTGGGAAATAAGAGAATTGGGCTTAGGGATATTTAAGGCATGCCAGGAAACCTCTGGATATAATGATGTGAAGTTGACAAAAATTAGTTGCCTTTTTTCCACTGCCATTCCTGTTCTTCGGCCAAATTCAATTTTGGAAACACAACGAGCAAAAGATGAGGAGCGCCTTTCAGTTCAGTGTCATGACAAACAAAAGTTCAAGAGCCAATACAAGTAGTCCTTGACTTATGAGCAGTCACTTAACAACTGGTTGAAGTTATGACAGACCCTCCCAAAGGTACTTACAACCGTTTCTAAAATTCTGATCAGTTAGTCTTCCTATACAGACATGTGACATTTAAGACTATTTGCGATGTCCTGTGCTCATTCTTTTTCTTCTTCTTGTGCCATATCTGTCATCAGATGTTGGCGATATTATTTTTATCAACAGCTGCACAAAAAAGTGCTGCTGAGTTTTGTCCAAATCGGTCCCTTAGATTTGGAATCCATGATGTTCTTCTTCTGCCTGGACCTCGTCTGCCTTCAATCTTTCTTGGAGGATTAAATGAAGTAGGCCATACTTTTCTGGGTGTTGTATCCCTTGTCCGAAATATTGTAACTTTGGCTTTTTTTATGGCTTTGATGATTTCCCTCGGCTTTCCCTGTGCTCAGGCGACTGCAATTAATATTTTTTTTATCAGTTTCCAGTATTTTGAGCTGGTATCAGGCAAAATAATGCCCATAGGAGTGCACTGCATCGTTTACCAACCCAGGCATTCACATAACAACCATTGTGTTTACTTAATGAATTCTGCAAAACAGTGATAAACTTGGTGCTTTGTTTTCGCTGAAAATCAGGATTTATGTCCATCGTTTTTGGCAAAAATGCCCCATTACAAACAGTGGGTTTACAATTGCTGCGTTCACTTATAATTGCAACAGAAAAGTCATTAAATTCAGATCCGTCTTGTGGGTGACTTGTTTTTCAACTGTCCTGACATATAACGGTAATGGGCAAGCTTCATTATGGTCCTAAATTCTGGACTATGTACTGTGTACTTGTTAATAAAACAAAGGAGTTAATTGTAGATTTTAGGAAGAGCCGGCATAGTCATACTCCACTCAGTATCAAAGATGCAGCTATAGAGACAGTCAACAGTATTAAGTATCTGGGAGTGCAGATAACTAACAATCAGAACTGGTCTCTCCACACATCATCCTTAGTGAAGGGTGCAAGCCAGTATCTGCATTTCCTGCATCAGGTGAGGAGAGCGTATCTTTCTCCTTCTGTCCTGGCCACTTTTTATAGAGGCGCGATTGAGAATATTTTAGCGAACTGCATCCCTGTTTGGTTTGGTGGTGGCAGCACTTCAGATAGAAAGTCCCTACAGAGAGTGGTGAGGACAGCCGAGAAGATTATAGGAAGTTCTCTTCCTGTCATTCAGGATACTGCTTATAAGCACTATGGGCTTAGAGCTTGAAGCATTGTTAAGAGACCCCAGGCACCCACTTTACGGTTTGTTCCTGTTGCTCCCCTCTGGGAGGAGGTTTCAAAGTATCTATAGCAGGACTACTAGATTCTGTAACAGCTTTGATCCCTGTGCCATCCGTCTGGTAAACTTGCAAGATTCGTTTTTCTCACCATGCACATGTATAAATCACACTAGACTGTTTCTCTGTATCATATAATATATGTGGGTATGTGCATATTTATTTATTTATAGTCATGTTTATGTAGTGTAAATTGTACATGCAGGCCCCTTTGAGAGCTGTATGCAATGAAATTTCATTTTAATGTATGCCGATTAGTGTACATTCAAAGTGACAATAAAGTTATTCTGAGTCTAAGTCTATACCTCCTCCTTAAAAGCTCTCAGCTGGAAAGTTTTAGATCAGTGGACTTAAAGGGGTTTGTCTCGTCTCCGATTTTAATCCAGCCACTATTGCAACCCACAGTGGTGGTCATAAGCATGGATGAAAGCACCTAGTGTCACATTTTCCCTGTCGTAATTCACAGGAGCAGTAAAAAGCAGCCGAAGAACAGTGGTGTGGCCCCTGGAAATTCTTTGGAAGCTTTTAAATATTTTTGTCTACAGTTTTATAATTAAGTTTTCCTTGTGTAGCTTCTCATCATAACAATCCCTCAAAGTGTCATGCAAATTTCAAGGCGTATGCACGCAAAGCCATGTCCTGAAATACATCCTTTTTTTCCTAGGATATCCTTAAAAAAAACCCTTAGTACCAGCAATTTATTTCATTTCTGGTTTGATCAGAGAGGGGTTGAGATTTATTTATTTTTAATTCTTTAGGGAGAGAGGTCTGTTGCTTCTTCAAGGAGCCGTAGTTGAACCCTTTCTGGACAAGGTTCTAGAGAAGGTGTTGGGCCTACAGTTGCTGAATGTTCTGGATGATGCATGTCTTTTCCCCTCTCAACCCTGGGTAGACTAGGGCTAGAGAAGGCAGTGAGCCCCCTCCTCTCCTTCTGCCCCCCACCTCATGGCCTCTGCTCCTTCCTTTTCAGTTGGGAAGGGGACCAAGAAGGGGCACACTCTCCTGAGCAACAAGGAGCGGTCCAGAGCTGGCAAAGGAGTGGGTGGATGGGTGGGCTTAAGAGCCAATCTGAGTGTGTGGCTGCTTGAGAGTTTTTCTGGCTGGCCTATGACAGCCCCTTTCCCCTTTGGTTTAATGCAGGGGTGGGCTACTTACTGGTTCGCCGCCAGTTCAGGCGAACCCATAGTAATTTTATGGCCAGTTTGACAAACCGCCAAATCCCACCCCTGCCTGGCCCCACCCACCCGCCCCTCCCCATCCCTCAAGTTCCCCCGTGGCCCATTTTGGATCCCAGGTAAATACAGAGCCCATATGGAGACTTGGGGAGAGTGAAAAACAGGCACCCCACAGGATCCAGAAGGCTGGAAACAGGCCTATTTCCGGCCTCCAGAAGGCCTCTGGAGCCCGGGGAGGCCATTTTCACTCTCCCGGAGGCTCGAAAAGAGCTTCCGGAGCCCGGGGATGGTGAAAATACCTTAAAACTTAAATAACTTAAAACTGGCCACTTGCTCCACTCGGTCTCCATTGATAAACCTCCAAGGGCGGGTTGTCTGATCTGTTCCTTCTATAATCCACTATAAGATCCTTGGTCTTATTGGTGTTGAGGACCAAGTGATTGCCTTCAATGAATAAGCAACAAGACCAATTCCTGCTCCAAAGATGCATGCAAATTGTTACTTTTTCCTCTTTTCTCATCTGGATTGGCACCATATTGTAAGGAAATTGGGAATATTAATCCTGATCCTTTGGAGCAGTTATACAATCTGGAGAAATATTCTGAACCGAAGTACAAAACTACCGTTTTTTAAAATCCACTCTGACATCACAAGTCTAAAACTATCATGTACTCTACTTTCAATTATCATGTACTCTATACTGACTTTCAATTTGAGTTAAATGTGTTTACATGGGAATGATCCAACAAGAACATGTTTGCTTTCTAATCATGTACTTTGCAACAAGAAATACAGTTAATTTTGATTAAATGTCTGTTCCTACCAGATTTCTTGTGTGTTCCATCCCAAAATTGTAGTTTCTGTCTCTGGTGTTATTATTTTCATGCTAGTAAAGAACAAATTTTTAGCAATTGTATTTGGCAGTAACTTCTGTCTGTAGTTTAACTTGTTAGTCAAAGTGCTTTGCAGTGCCAGAAATACAGTATTTACATACTGCAGGTAATTCTTGACTTACAACCACAATCAGGAAGCAGAATGTTGGTTGCTAAGCAAGGTCATTGTTAAATTAATCACATCCGTTTTTTGGCCTCTTTTTTTTTTTGCTACAGTTGTTAAGTGAATTATAGATAAGTTCTCTATTTATGACCAGAATTGGGACCAGAATTTCCACGGTTAAACAAGGCAGAAGTGAGCCACACCCCATTTTATGACCTTTTCTGGTTGTTAAGCAAATCATTGCAGCTGTTAAGTGAATCATTAGATGAATCTGGCTTCCCCATTGTCCCAAAGGTGCTTTTTCCAGGAGGCAATTGGACTTTCTTGTCTTTTTTCTTTCCCTTCTCATCCAAGAAGCTTCTTCAGCTCTGACTGGACGGTGGGGAATGGAAGGATTTTTTTTCCTAGCAGACAGCTGGTCATTTGCATCCTTTTAGAGGGTCGTTGAGGCCACTTGGAGGTTTATCTGTGTCCTCAGGGTCACCTGAGTAATGCAAATGGTTCCTGTAAGTTGGCATTTTTTCTCCTCTGGAAATCCATTCCTACTCCCACCCCATTCAAAGGGAGCTCATCCCAAATTGCATAGCTCATAGTCTGTGGAGATTCTCAGTCATCCAGGCCATGGTTTTCCCAAAGGGGCTTTTTTTCAAGAGGCAACTGGACTTTCTGGTTTTTCTTTGAAGACATTTCACTTCTCATCCAAGAAGCTTCTTCAGCTCTGACTGGATGGTGGGGAATGGAAGGATTTATATTCCTTGCAGACAGCTGGTCATTTGCATCCTTTTAGAGGGTCGTTGAAGCACCTGGAGAGGTTTACTTATGTCCTCAGGGTCACCTGAGTAGTGCAAATGATTCCTGTAGTCTGCAATTTTTTCTCCTCTGGAAATCCCTTCCTACTCCCACCCCATTCAAAGGGAGCTCATCCCAAATTGCACAGCTCAAAGTCTGTGGAGATTCTCATTCATCCAGGTCATGGTTGTCCCAAGGGTTTTTTTTTCTGGACATCCTTATCTAGGGTTTTTTGTTCTCCTGGACTTTATGGACTTTTTTCTGGACTTTATGGACTCCTCCCCCACCCCACTCCCCAAATGGTTTGGGAGTAGGAATGCATTTCCAGGAAAAAATTGCAGGCTTCAGGAACCATGAGCACTACTCAGATGACCCTCAGGCTAACTCTGCTGATTGCCAGCAGTTCGAATCTCAACAGATTGACTCAACCTTCCATCCTTCGGAGGTGGGTAAAATGAGGACCCAGATTGTTGGGGACGATAGGCTGACTCTGTAAATGGCTTAGAAAGGGCTGGAAAGCACTTGTGAAGCGGTATATACGTCTAAGTGCTGTTGCTATTCTTGCTATTCTCAGAGAAAACGTAGAGAAGCAGAAACTCGGGGATTGGCATGTCCTAACCCAGATGTTTCTTTCCCAGGGGAAACCGGCATTGGCAAATCAACCCTCATGGACACGCTGTTCAACACGAAGTTCGAAAGTGACGCTGCCACCCACAAGGAGCCTGGCGTACGGTTGAAAGCAAGGAGTTACGAACTTCAGGAGAGCAACGTCCGTCTCAAGCTGACGATTGTGGATACGGTGGGATTTGGAGACCAGATCAATAAGGACGACAGGTACTTTGAAAGATAATAATGGTGGTATCTATTCAGTCATGTCCGACTCTTGGTGATTCTTTGGGCCAGGTCTCTCCACAGCTTCCGATCTTGCACTACTTCTTTGACCCAAAGGTGCTTTTTTCAGGAGGTAACTGGACTCTCTTGTTCTTTTCTTTCCTTTTGAAGGCGTTTCCCTTCTCATCCAAGAAGCTTCTTCAGCTCTTGACAGGATAGGTGGAAATGGAAGGGTTGATATTCCTTGCAGACAGCTGGTCATTTGCATCCTTTTAGAGGGACATTGAGGTCACTTGGAAATGTATCTGTGTCCTCAGGGTCACCTGAGTGGTGCTAATGGGTCCTGTAGTCTGCAAATGTTTTTCCACTGGAAATTCCTTCCTACTCCCACCCCATTCAAAGGGTATTTACCCCAAATTGTGTAGTTAAAAGTCTGTAGAGATTCTCAGCCATCCAGGCCATGGTTGTCCCAAAGGTGCTTTTTCAGGAGGTAACTGGAGTTTGTTCTTTTTTTCTTTTTGAAGACGTTTCGCTTCTCATCCAAGAAGCTTCTTCAGCTCTCTGACTGGATGGTGAAGAATGGAAGGATTGATATTCCTTGCAGACAGCTGGTCATTTGCATTCTTTTAGAGAGTCCTTGAGGCCACTTGGAGATTTATCCGTGTCCTCAGGGTCACCCGAGAAGGGCTAAAGTTTCTTATAGTCTGCAGTTTTTTCTTCTGGAAATCCCTTCCTACTCCCATACAATTCCGAGGGTGTTCATCCCAAATTGCACAGCTAAAAGTCTGGAGGGATTCACAGTCATCCAGGTCATGGTTATCCCAAAGGTGCTTTTTCTAGACTTCCTTATCCAGAGTTTCTTCTTCTGGACTTTCTGGACTTTTCCCCGCTCTGAATGGTGTGGGAGTAGGAACACTGTACACTATTCACTGATTTAAAGGAGGCCCTTTCCACCATTATTATTGTTGTTGTTGTTGTTATTGTTGTTGTTGTTGTTATTTTGTGACTTTATTCTTTTTTATATATTCATTCAAAGCACCTGGGGCTTTGACTCTATTTATTGGAGGAGAACAGAAAAAGAAAGCATTTTTTTTTCTTATTCGTACACAGGTTGTCCTCAACTTACAACCACAGTTGAGTCCAACATTTCTGTTGCTAAGTGTGACATTTGTTAAGTGAGTTTTGTTCCCTTTTACGGCTTTGCTTGCCACAGTTGTTAAGGGAATCACTGCAGTGGTTAAGTTAGTAATATGGTCATTAAGTGAATCTGGCTTTCCCGTTGACTTTGCTGGTCAGAAGGTCGCAAAAGGGGATCATGTGACCCCAGGATACTGCAACTGTCATAAATATGAGCCAAGCATCTGAATTTTGATCCCATGACCATGGGGATGCTGCAATGGTCAAAAGCGTGAAAAACAGTCATAAGTCACCTTTTCAGGGCTGTTGTAACTTTGAATGGTCACTAAATGAAGGTGACTAAATGTTTTAAGTATACAGTAAATGTTTTAAGGATACAGGTCATCCTCGGCCCACATCTGTAACGGAGCCTGCCCACTGTGGTTGTAAGTCGTGATGGTCATAAAATGGGTCAGCCCACATGATCTTACAACCTACAAACCTCATAGCTTTGATCAGCTGTAAAGCAAGCGCCGTGTTTCCCCGAAAATAAGACCCTGTCTTATATTTATTTGCCACCAAAAAAGGCACCAGGTCTTATTTTGGGGGGATGTTGTCCACTGACTCACCTCACTTGCCTGCATTGTCCCTGGGCACTTTTTGCTGTCAGAGGCCTTCAGAAACAACTTCTGCAGCTGGCAAGACTTTCCTGAAGGCCTCTGCAGCTGATATCGGAAAGCCTTGCCGGCTGCAGAAGAAATGGGCCAACAAGGCAGGTGTCGGGGCGTGCGAGGCCTGGCTGCAACTGTCCAAAAGTAAGTAGTAGGGCAGCTCCATGCCCCACCCTAGCTTAATTTTTACCCGTGCAGCCTGGAGTGGGGCAAGGATCTTAATTAGGGCTTATTTTGGGGGGTAGGTTTTATATTGGGCACACGTGTAAAAAAAATCAAGCTAGGGCTTACTTTTGAGGTAGGTCATATTTTGGGGGAAACATGAGACATGTATCAGTTTTCTCCTAAAGGTCCACCGTGAATGCAAGTCGGAATACCTTCTCAAACCTTGCTGACGTTTCTCAACTTCTTCTTCTGTTTATCTCTTTTGACTAATTCTTTTAGTAGGAAGCAGTAGTTCTTTTAACAGTCCTCGAGTTTGGGGAAGACCTTCATTTTGCTTTGGAGGCCAATAACTGATCTTGAAATGCTATTTTTTTTTTTCCATTCTGAGGATTGGAGATTTTAATGAATGCATCAAACTTGGACACCAAGGGACAATCCCTGCCTGCTGGAAGGGATCTTTTGGGAAGCAGTATAGATACTTTCAAGCCAAGAGAAAGGACAGACTGATAGACAGAGAGCCAAAGAGAAAGAGAGATCAGTTATTCAAAAGGAAAAATACCTTGCCATTTCTTGTCTGCTTTGCATGTGATTTAATTCGGGAAGGGTTTGCCGCGAGCTTTCCTTCATCTGTTAAGATCTTCTTTGTTAAAAAGGCACCCTCTGAAGGTGATATAAATAAGCAAGCTGCTATCCCAATATGCCTTGACACAATTGAAGGCTTGTTTCAAATAAACATTAGCCAAAGCTGGCAACCACAGTTAATCATAGTTGCTTAAAACAACAACAACTATGGGGTCCAAAAGCTGCTAATCAAAGATGGCAATTGAATCCTTTATGGAAAAGCCTTCAGTTTTTCAAGAAGGCAAATTGGCTAATTGCGTCAATTCTAGAAGGCAGTAAGGCTGCATTGGATGTGATATATATTGTCCCTGAGCCATGGTGGCTCAGTAGTTAGAGTGCAGTACTGCAGGCTAACTCTGCTGACTGCTAGCAGTTCGATCCAGCTCAAGGTTGACTCAGCCTTCCATCCTTCTGAGGTCGGTAAAATGAGGACCCAGATTATTGGGGACAATAGGCTGACTCTGTAAACAGCTTAGAGAGGGCTGGAAAGCACTATAAAGTGGTATATAAGTCTAAGTCCTATTGCCATTGCTATCTCTTGTTGGGGAGGGGAAGGGGAAGTAGCAGGAAGGTTCGTTAGAGGTAGTCCTTAACTTACAACCACAATCGAACCCCACATTTTGTTGCTAAGCGAGACAGTTGTTAAATGATTTTTGCCCCATTTTACAAGCTTTCTTGCCACCGCTGTTGACCGGATCATGCAGTTGTTAAGTTAGTCACATGGTTGTTAAGTGAATCTGGCCTCCCTGTTGACTTTGCTTGTCAGAAGGCCACAAAAAGGGATCACATGACCCCCGGATACTGCGACTGTCATAAATATGAGACAGTAGCCAGGTGTCCAAATTTTGATCGCGTGACTATGGGGATGCTGCATCAGTCATAGATATGTAAAATGGTCATAAGTCACCTTTTACAGTGCTGTTGTAACTTTGAACGGTCACTAAATGAACTATTGTAAGTCGAAGACTACCTCCATAGAGAGACTGACACCTAAGACACATCCCTTAACTTTCAACCTGACCACAATTCAGCCAGGTCTCAGTGACTGCCAGCTAACAGACTGTTGCAAAACCAGTTTAGGTTTAAACTGGCAAGAATAAAATATTCATTTCAAGCAATGGTGATAAATTAAGTTATCTTTTTGGGGGATATCTTGTAACTTTGAACAGTCACTAAGCGATCATTTATAAACCAAGGAGTGTTGTGGTTAGCCGGCAGTAGGTGTGGGCGGCTGAGGAGAGTGAGGACTCAGGTGAGGGGCCAGGACCATCAGGGAGTGGACTGGTGCCTTCAGAGATTGTGCGGGCTGGCAGCAGCGACGAGGAGCCTGTGCCAAGTGCGCGCAGGGCTGCTCACAGGAGAGAACAGTTACAACAGCACAGGCGACTTAGGAATAAGGCTGCAGGGTAATGGCTCCTCCTTCCAGAAGATAAAAGCCAGCTGTGGAGCAGACATTTTTTGTAGGAAGCAAAGACGTTTTGAAACTCTAGCCTCGTGGACATTGCAGTATCTTAAGTTGGTATTTGAAGACTCCTGTGTTGTAAAATATCTCTAGGTAACCTTATCTGTTATTCTTGGCAGCTTCGCACAGTTTTGGCAAGGTTTGTGCTTATCAAAGTTAATTAGTTTGCAGCAGCCTTTTAACTGGGGATTTGTAAGAATCATTAAAAGGTTTCTGTTCCCTTTGGTTCGTGTTTGTTTTACTGGAAAAGGATTTGGGTCAGAACAAGGAGTACTTGTACCATTCTTCTCAAAGAAGTGAGGTTTGTGGGCTGCCGAAGGAAAGATTGGGACTTGCTGTCATCCTTCTTCCGTCTCTGATAAAAGGGTCTTGTGTAGATTATATTTAGTGAAAAGTGAATAAGATTTGCAGTGCAGCTAGATAAGCAAGTTCATCCCACATATGGTGAGCTGGAACCATTTTTTAAAAATTGTTTTCATGTGTCCAGTGACCCACAATTTGAAATCTCTCCCTTTGCTTGTCTTTATACTAGACCATTCTGGTGTAAAGAAAAAGATTACTTCCACACAAACACACTGTGGGAAAACCTGTGAATTCTGGATTTGTTTCACATGGATTTGAAAGTTTATAGATTACTTGAAACGTTGGGTGGGTGAGTTGATTTTAGCTAACAGCCGGGCTATTTTGACCATTCTGTCTTGATTTTTCCTAAATAGGGAATAATCTTTCACAAGGAATTCATGGAATGTGTGGTTTGGGGGAGAAAAAAAAAAAGAAATTCAAGATGCGTCATTTTAAGACCGTGGAAACAGAATGGGAAACTGATGAGTGGAAGTCTCTCTCTGGGTGTATATGTGTATAAAATAGCATGGGTGACCCTTAACACATCCTGCCTTTATAGTTTCATTCCTCTGTGAAATTTAGCATTCTTTCTTTTTCTGCCATCGGCTTACCATGTTTCTCCAATACACACATACTTTGGAATAAGGAATACTATGTGAGCAAATCAGCTTTTTCATTATAATTGCATTGAATACTGGATCATGTAATAATCGCTGGATTTCACTGGATCCTGGGTTCACACGGTATCTGCTGTTGTCTGTTGTCTAGTTGCTTTCACAAGAACCTTCTATGCCCATGATCAGAATTTCTATCAGGCTCCCTGAGAGTCTGGAAAGAGTGCAAAAAGGAGGCTGAAGGCTAAAACCTAGGAAGAATGGTTGCAGGAATTGGGTATGTCTAGTAAAAAGAAGGACTAGGGGAGATATGACAGCAGTGTTCCAGTATTTGAGATGCTGTCACAAAGAAGAAGGAGTCAGGTTATTCTCTAAAGCACCAGAAGGTAGGGCAAGAAGCCATGGATGGAAACTAATCAAGGAGAGAAGCAACCTAGAATTAAAGAGGAATTTCCTAACAGTGAGGACAATCAACCAGTGGAACAGTTTGCTTTCAGAAGTTGTGGGCACTCCGAGATCTTGCCATGATTTTAAAGTTCCTTGCGCATCAAGAAGGTCTTTGTATTTTATCATTTTATTAAGATCTAGATTGTTTCGATGTATCATCGCCTCCATCGTTGAGATCCAAATTGGGATTTTTAAGTAATTTTTTTTAAAATTTTGTTCCAATTAGCCAATAAGGAATCTCTAATTATATGCCTGTGGAAATACTTCTGCTTAATTTTGCCAGTGTCCCATAAAAATGCATGCCGTCCCCTCCGTAAATCATGGCCTTCTGAAAATAAGATCCTTTTATTCGACAGATTTACCCACTCTTTCAACCAGAGTAAGGAGGCTGCACTATAATATAATTCCTAATTTGGGAGTGCCATACCTCCCCTGCTCTTCTTGTGACTCTGGGACACTGCAACTGTCATAAATATGGGCCAGTTGTCTGAATTTTGATCATGTAACCACAAAAGTGCTACAATGGTTGTAAGTGTGAAAAACGGGCATACGTTGCTTTTCTTCAGTGCTGTTGTAAATTTGAATGGTCATTAAATGAAACTGTTGTAAATCAAGAACTACCTGTATAGTTGCTGCAGGAGCAAGGTGGATTTGAATGGGTGAGTTGGGCCTAATGTCCAGAATAGGTTAAGCTCTTACAAGCCAATGAGTTGACTGAGGCTATGGAAGATCTGACTTTGGACTGTGGATAGGGCAGTGTCCAAAATTGTTGCTTATTCAGATTTAAATATTTCTAACCACAAGATGAGGTCCAAGAAGGAACAACCCAGCCACATGGATTTATTCCCCTGTTTTGTGCTGTGTCAGCTTCTATTATAATTTCAGCTGCGTTCTATAAAACCTTCCTTATCTTCAAACTTGGAATTCGCTATAAGCCCTCTTCGTTCCCTCAGTGTAAAGTTTCATCCTTGTTTAATGCTGATGTGAGGGAGATTGGGAACAGCTGTCAGAAGATGCTGGCAGTTTTTTTTTTATTATTATTATTCAAATTCCAACGAGATGCCCTGATAAACAGACCCTGAATCAGAGAATCCTGCGGCTCATTAGGAGCTCTTTAGTTACATAGTGTTCATCCTCGGTTGAAGAGCCAGCTGTCGCGCCCCCTCCTCCCCCCCAAAAAAAAGTTCATGAAAAAGAATAGTTCACTGCCTCCTTAAGTATACATACGTGCTCACGAACTGTGTAAAAAGTTGTTCAGAAACAGCACAATGCTAGATGTGGGAGATGACCAAACTGGGCCAGAGGGAGGTATCAAACACACCATTAGTTTGGAATCTCTGCACCTCCATAAGAGGCCTAAATCCAGCCCTCCTTAATGTCTTTTTGACTCTTTTCCGGTGCCAGTTTGCCTTGATCATTAGTAGTTCAGATTCTTATGTATCGCTACCATGAAATAAACTTGTAGCACTCTTGAACTCTATCCTCTAATCCTTGCCTAGCACTTCCACAGCCCAGTTCGCAATAGGCTGCAGCCTGGCACTGGGCTATGGCCCAAAGGTTGGGTTCCCTTGTTCTATCCTATCCCAATTTTTAATTGATTATTGGGTACCCCTGTTCTATCCTAATCAATTTTTAATTGATTATTTTTATTAATTACATTTCTAAGTGCTTAATAAACATGTTGTCTGGGTATTTAATTTGTTTAACAATATTAATCTTAATCTCCACCCCTTTTTTCCAACCACTGGTAGAATAAATTCCATGTTTGATAGTATTCTGTGTCTTCTTTCTGCTTAATTTTCAATGTCAATCTATCTATTTCTGCATAGTCTAGTAGTATCTTCTTAATTAACTTTTCATCTCGCAGTGTTTCTTCATTTTTCCAATGTTGTGTGAATATAGTTCTCACTGCTGTTACAACTTGTAATATTAAACACATACTTATCTAATTTTTCTGATATTATACCTAATAAAAACAATTCAGGTTTAAAATCTACAGGTTTCCCTATCATCCTTTCTAGCCACCTGTGTATCTTTGCCCAACATTTTTTTGTTTTATCACAAATCCACCACATATGATAAAATGTGGCCGTCTTTTGATTACATGTCCAGCATTTGGTAGACATATTTTTAAACATTTTAGCTAACTTAGCAGGTGGTAAACACCATCTATAAAACATTTTATATAAATTTTCTTTATAAGAAGTTGCTATTGTTACCTATCCTGGTTTCTTTTGAACTTTATCCTGGTTTCTGACTTCTTGTACCTGACAATAAGATGATACCACCTGTTGTTGAGCAACTATGATTAACATAATATGTAAATCATATTTAAATGTCACATGATTAGCATAATATGTAGATCATATTTAAATGTCCCCATGTGGGATGCTCAGAGTCACAAATACAAGTAATCCTCTATTTCAAACTGTAATGGAACATATCCATTATGGTCATGACAATTGTAAATCGCATTGTCACGTGACCAGATCACATTTTTACAGCTTGATGGCCGTTGTTAAGCAAATACCACAGACGTTAAAAGGAACCAATTGTTCACTATGGGGCAGTTTTGCCAAAAATAAATGCCAGTTTTCAGCAACAAAAAAAAAAAACATTATAAAATGGGATATTGCAGATGGCTATAAATATCGGCCAGTTTGCCAAGTGCCCAAAATGCCATCACATGATTGGTACAGTGGTGGCCACTGGAACTTTGGACCAGGTCATAAGTACCCTTGGGGAGGTCCGTCATAATTTTGAATGGTTGCTGAGTGACCAGATGTAAGTTGAGAACCACGTGTGTACAATTTGAGCAAACTGGGCCAGCTTGCCATCCTTCTGATCTGTTTGCTATAGTTATTCAAGATGGATGGGTAGTAGAGAAGGTTGAATCCAGTTCAACACCTTTTATAATCCTAAACCACAAGGAGTAAATAATTCTGCTTTAACTTTGCTGCAGTCAAACCCCACCTGTTTGTTGAAAGTCTGTTAACAGTGGCAATTGTTGCTGATCTGAATCTGAATTCTTTTTGTTTCAGCTACAAGCCCATTGTGGAATACATAGATGCTCAATTCGAGGCCTACTTGCAGGAAGAGCTGAAGATCAAACGATCCCTGTTTAATTATCACGACACCAGGATCCACGCCTGTTTATATTTCATTGCCCCGACTGGGCACTCACTGAAGTCCCTTGATCTGGTCACCATGAAGAAGCTCGACAGCAAGGTACTGTTCACCTGGATGAGATAGGATCTCAGTTCTTATTTTATCATCACATTGTTATCTAGATCAGGGGTCTCCCACCTTGGCAACTTTAAGACTTGTGGACTTCAACTCCCAGAGAATTCAGCCGGTGAAGCTGAGGAAATGGGAGTTGAAGTCCACAAGTCTTAAAGTTGCCAAGGGAAGATCCTTGTTTTTCCGAAATGGGGATGGAAATTGGAAGGTGAGGCAGAATCTGAGATTCAGTTTTTGAGGAGGGGGTGAGCCAGTGCCTCCTTAAAAGGTAAAGGGACATGCCCTTCTCTCAAGGATGAATTAACCATCCCCAGAAACCACATGTCCCCTGTCAGGCAGCCTTAACTAGCTAGGAAAGGTGTGTATCTAAGAAGCAGGGGAAGTCATGAAGACCCTGTCCATTTTCTCAGGTTCAAACTATTTCCAGATAAAAGAGTGAGACATTCCCACTGAACCTATACTAAGGATGATGTCTGACTAGGATTGAATTCTACACTTAGGCAAGAAAAACCAAAAGTACACATATAGACAGGGTGAAACCAGGCTCAATAGCAGTAACTGTGAGAGGGATCTTGGAATCTTAGTGGACAACCAGCTAAATAGGAGCCAGCAGTGTGCAGCAGCAGCCAAAAAAGCTAATGCAATCCTAAATTGCATTAACAGAGAGATACAATTGAGATCAAGTGAGGTAACTAATACCATTCTATAAAGCCTTAGTAAGACCACACCTAGAATATTGAATCCAGTTTTGGTCACCACACTATAAAAAAGATGTTGAGACTCTAGAAAAAATACATTAGAAGAGCAACCAGGATGATTAGGGGACTGGAGATTAAAACATATGAAGAACGGTTGCAGGAACTGGGCATGGCTAGTCTAGTGAAGAGAAGGACCAGGGGAGACATGATCGCAGTCTTCCAATATCTGAGGGGCTGCCATAGAGAAGAAGGGGTCAAGCTATTTTCTAAAGCGCCTTTAGGCCAGACAAGGAATAATGGATGGAAACTGAACAAGGAGAGATTTAACCTGGAGATAAGGAGAAACTTTCTGACAATGAGAGCAATCAACCAATGGAACAGAAGTTGCCCTCGGAAGTCACCTGTAATCAATCAAGGATTTAATTATTAACCAATCCATTATCCTCCACTTAGGGACAAACAACCTACTCTCTAATAAACAATTTGGTTTCAGAAAAAAACTATCCTGTAATCTGCAACTCTTACACTGCAAAAACATATAGACTACACAACTCGATCAGGGCAAAGCAATAGACACAATCTACATAGACTTCTGTAAAGCCTTTGATTCAGTGGTACACGATAAACTACTCCTAAAACTAAAATCTTATGGTATCTCTGGGCAACTGCATAACTGGATAGAAGCATTCCTGTCAAACAGACAACAAATGGTCAAAATTGGGAGTGTCCTATCAAATTCTGTACCTGTCAATAGTGGTGTCCCCCAAGGCAGTGTTTTAGGACCAACTCTCTTCATACTCTACATAAATGACCTCTGTGATCATATTAAGAGTAACTGCATTCTCTTCACTGACGAAGTAAAGCTATTCAACACCACAGACAGTACTGCTACCCTTCAAAAAGACCTCGACTATGTATCAGAATGGTCAAACAAATGGCAACTTCAAATCTCAAAAAATAAGTGCTCTGTCTTACATATTGGCAAAAAAATAATAATCAGAAAATAAAATACAAGCTGAATAGTCAAGACCTTGATGATGATCCAGACTGTCAAGGATCTTAGATCTAAGTGCTAGAGCCCACTGTAACTACAAAGCCAACAAGGCATTAAGAGTTGTTAACCTAATCTTACGTAGCTTTTTCTCTGGTAATATTACACTACTAACTAGAGCATACAAAACATTTGCTAGACCAATATTCGAATACAGCTCATCAGTCTGGAACCCACATTATGTATCTGATATTAACACATATTTCACAAGAAGAGTTCTCATTGCAGAATACCTTATGCCACCAGACTTGAAATTCTAGACCTAGAAAACCTAGAACTACGCCACCTTCGGTCTGATCTAAGTATAGTATATAAAATCATACGTTGCAATGTCCTACCTGTCAATGAATACTTCAACCATAACAATACAAGAGCAAACAATAGATACAAACTCAAGGTAAACCACACCAAACTTGACTGCAGGAAATACGACTTCAGCAAGAGTGGTCAATGTCTGGAATACTCTACCTGACTCTGTGGTTTCTTCCCCAAACCCCAAAAACTTTAACCTTAGACTGTCTACTATTGACCTCACCCCTTTCCTAAGAGGTCTGTAGGGGGTGCGCATAAATGCACCAATGTGCCTACCGTCCCTGTCCTATTGTTTCTTTTCTTTTTCTTATATGTATCCATGTATTCATAACTATGTTTTCACTGATACCTATTATCTTGTAAGCAATTGACAAACCAAACTTTTAAAAAAAGTTGTGGGAGCGCCATCAGTTCAGACTTTCAAGAAGAGATTGAACTGCCATTTGTCAGAAATAGTGTAGGGTCTCCCGCTTGGGCAGGACGGTTGGACTAGATGACCTACAAGGTCCCTTCCAACTCTGATTATCCATTTATCTGTTTAATTCGAGCAATTTTGTCTGACATGCTCTGAAATTTTGTTGGTGTGTTTTAAACGTTCAAAAATACAGTCTTTTCTGCACTCTGAAGCGATGACCCATCTTGGTTTCCTTCTTTCTCTTTTTAAAATTTCTCTCTAAATGACATATTGGAAGAAAAAAAGGGGGGGGTATTTTTTCCTCCCTCCCAGATTCCTGAATGTTCACCTCAGCTTTTTGCAAACAGCAGGCAAAAGCGATTACTTCTTCACACAACATTTAAATTATGGAATTCTCAACATATAAAATTTGGTTCCAAAAGGTGAGGTGGATGTTTTTTTAAAAACCATTAAAAAAGTCATGAAATGTAGGGGAACGTTCTTTTTATGCTTTCTCTGGGAGGGAAAAACTCTGAAAAGAAAGTTCATAAATTTGGGGAGGAGAATTCAAATAAATATCACCCACATTCTCTCCATACAAGTTTATATAATGCAAAGCAGGGGTTGCTGGCTGGGGAATTCTGGGAGTTGAAGTCCTCCAGGCTTAACGTTACCAAGGTTGGAGACCCCTGATGTAAAGGACTTCTCTAAGTACTGTTTAATTTCTTATTATGTTCCACCACCTGTTTCATGACATTCTGTTTAGATTACTTTCCCCGATGTGGCAACTTTAAGAAGTTTGGGCTTTAACATGGCTAGCTGAGGAATTCTGGGAGTTGAAGTCCACACATCTTAAGGTTACCAAAGTTAAAAAAACATTAGTTTTAGATAGAAGGAACTTTATATCCTCTGTTCTTCATTTAGCTTCTTTTGTATTCTTTCTTCCACTTCAACAAATAATGTAGGTTGTAACGTCTGACACCCACTGTGAAATTTGTATAAATCCACGTGAGAGAATATATAATAAGGCAGAGTTCTCCAACTTTGGGGCTGATAGGCCATCCAAGAACTTGAGACTATGATCAACAATTACATTTGGAATTTGATTAATAATTACCTGTGAAATTTTAAGAACGTTTGCAAACATTGGGGGGGGGGGAAGAGGGGACAATTTGGCAGTGGTTGAGAGCTAGCCATTTACAAATTATCCATTTATTGTCTTTCTTTGAGCCACATACGGTTCTTGATGATGGAGGAAAAAAAATGGCAAAACATGAATTATGACATCACAACACGAACTTTCTTACTTGTTTCCTGGCACTGGATGCCAATCCTAAGCTGTGTCATTGTGAGAGGTGTTTGTTTATTTGCCACCCTGCAGGTGCTTGTGTTCCCAAAGGTATTCTTCAAAATTAAAAAAATGATCCTGGCAACTGGACTGACGCTTTAATTTACAAAAAATAATTTCTGAAATATATTAAAGGCCAGGGGAGGCTTAGCACCTGATAGACCTGAAGAAAAATGTTCCAAAGTGCAGTGTTGCTTTCTACCAACATACTCAGAATTATAATTAAAAGGTGCATCATGTCACATCAATATATTTTTATTTATTTATTCAATTCATACAGCTGCCCACCTCAAGTGAGTCTGGGAGGCAAAACATCCTGTGTTTAATTTGGAAAAGCAACACAGATTCAAATGGGATGTGCTGCCAAGTTGTAATGGCTTCAATTTCCCAGCAAGTATGTGTTGATTATATTTGGAAATTACTTTATGAGATAAGCAGCATGCCAAAATCTTTTTTTTTAATTATTTGTTTGGATTTAGTAATTAGTTGAAAAAAGCTTGCACAAAATCTCAGTTTGTGTCCTGGGCCCCCTTTGGAGTGGTTATAAGAAACAAAGTGGAAAGTTTTCTTCTCTTGTTGATTTCTGGTGTGGAAACACAGGCAAGAAGTGATTAGTATTTCCTATGCTTTGTGGGGGGAAAAACTTAAACTTAGCATATGAACCTTGATGCAGTTGAACAATTCTTGGAATTTACTTTCACAGAGATTCTTATCTCCTTCCTTTAAAATAGTTGCTATTAGTTTATAAGGCATATAATATTTCCTGTATAAAGCATATGCTATAGAGAGAGGAAATAGGAAATTGTGTTATTCTACTTACTTTATAGGCAGCTGTCTTCTATATACGTAGTCCTTGATTTATGGCCACAATTGAGTCCAACATTTGTGTTGCTAAGCAGGACATTTATTAAGCGAGTCTTGCCCCCATATTTCTTGCTACATTTGTGAAATGAATCACTGCTGTTGTTAAGTTAGTAACACAGTTGTTAAATGAATCTGGCTTCCCCGTTGACTTTGCTTGTCAGAAGGTCACAAATGCTGATCACATGACCTTGGGGGACATAGCGACGGTCATAAGTATGAACCAGTTGCCAAGCACCTGAGTTTTAATCACATGACCATGGGGATGCTGCAGTGGTGCAAAATGCAAATTAGTGGACCTTATTTGCTGCCATTATTTGGAATTTTTAGAATAAATGACTAGGCCGGAAATGAGTAGTTTGTTCAATCGTGAATAGTGTTAAAAATTTAAAGTGTGTCTGATAGGATCCTAGTTCATTTTATAATGCAAATTGCATCATCCAAATTTGACAGCTTAACTATGAATTAAATAAGTATTGACGCAAATACATTTAAGAACATAAAACTCTACCAAAAGCCTTATGGGGTTAAATCTAATATCAGTCTAGTTCAGTATTCTTTATTATAAAATAATCAGAGGGCTATAATAAGGAAACTCACAAACAGGATGAGAAGGTATTAATCCTTTTGATAAACAAATCCTTGAATTAATATACCATACAACCTCTAAAATTAGTAACTTTGCTCAGTTTTTTGGCTTAGATGGTCTAACCGCCTACAAGGAAGATGTGAATTTTGTTCTAATATTCTGATATTGTTAATATTTTCTGTTCCTTGTTTTTCCTAAGTGGATTGTTATATTGGTTTTTTTCTGTGTTTTTACGTGAGCCATTCAGAGCCATTAGGAGTCTGGAAGTGTACAAATTTAACCAATCAGTTTAACCCAGGGGCCGACAACCTTTTGGACCTCAGGGACCACCAAACTCATAATTTTAAATCCCGTGGACCAGAGACCCTGGGAAAATCCCAAAAAAAGTCTGTAGGAAAATTCCCCACCCTGTTTTCCTACTGATCGATCATTCTTTATTTGGGACCGCAGCAGAGGTGGTATTCCGCAGGTTCTCACCAATTCTGGAGAACCAGTAGTGGAAATTTTGAGTAGTTCGGAGAACTGGCAAATATCACCTCTGGCTGGAGATTTTACAGTATCCTTACCATGCGATGCCCACCAAGCCATACCTATAGAACCAGTAGTAAAAAAATTTGAATCCCACCACTGGATCGCAGGATACCGTCTCCAGCTCCATTCTCGGGGAAAAGAATGAGAGACTTTTGGCTTCGTGCAAGGAAAGTAGCAGAAGCAGCAGAAGTCTTTCTTTCTCTCCCCCAAACTCCGCCAGAAATGAGTTTTTGTGAGACTTGTGCAACCTCTTGGAGCAGGATGCCTTGCAGGGTCCCAAATACTCATTTCTGGCGGAGTTTGGGGAGAGAAAGAAAGACTTTTGCTGCTTTCCCTGAATGCAGCCAAAAGCAGAAGAAGAAAGAAATGGAAAGAAGCAGCCCGGTGGCCAGGCAACGCGTGTGGGGCAAGTTCCCCACCATCCGCCCTTTCCGCCCTCCCTCGCTACCTCATATTGTTCGCAATGCATGCAATGCAAGCCTTACGTTCCCATGGGCCATGTGGGTGGCGCAGCCTTGTGTTCCCGCACAGCCTGGATTAATTGCTTTGGGGGTGACATTTCTCTGCAGACCACCAAAATTTTCCCGTGGACCACCAGTGATCCCCTCCCCACTGGTTGGCAACCACTGGTTTAACCAATCAACAGTTGATAATCCCACCCTCTATGAATTTGTCCACTTATCCACTGAAAACATCTAACACTAGTGGTCATTGCCACACCCAGTGGCAACCAATTCCAACTTGGATATTTGATATATAAAGAAAGAAATCCTGAGTCATCCCATAATTGCTTTTGGTGCTGATTCCAAGTTTTAATATAGCAAGAGAAATCTTTCCTGACCAACTTTTCATGCCATGCATGATTTTAGAGTAAATATTGCTACTGTGTTTTCCTTTGCTAACGTTCTTTTTTTAAGCAAGAAATCCACAAATTTCTAATTGGGTAGCCACTTTTTGTACTTTTTTCAGCTGCGTGCCGTTTTTTTTCTTGAGATCTGAAGATGCGAATTGTTGTCTTAAGTGCAATTCTGCCATAGATTTACACAGAGGCATCACTGCCCCTGGTAATTTTATGCCCTTTTAAAATGTAGCTGTACGCTAATTACTTCCACTCAAGCGGAGACTACAACTCACAATAAAATAAGGCTTGTTATCTTGGGATGGTAACCTAGAGTGAAGGAGAGATTTGATTCATAAAAGGATCTACTGTGCAGTTCAGTCAAAAGCTAGCATGTAGTTCTTTGACAAATATTGGGGCACAAGATTAAAGTAGGAAGATTTGGACTCCATACTAAAACAATTAACTGGTGATGGCTTGAAAAGAGGTACGGGTGAATTCATGGATGACCATCAGTCTCGAAGACTTATTGTTACTTCTAAGTAGAGGAAATACGTTCCCAGAACAATGGTGGGAGAAGGATATGTCTCATTTTCTTCTGGTAAGGACCAAAAAGGCATCTGGTTGGACGCTGTGAGAAATAAAACATTGGGCCACGATGGGTCTTGACTTGACCGAGCAGGACTGCTATTATGTTCTTAAGTAAGCCATAATAGTGCTGAGCATTATTTCCATCCTAGTTTAATTAAGTGGCTTGCTTCCAGATTTGATTGAATGTGGGGGAGGAGAGATTTCAATGCAGACAGAGAAACAAATTGCATGTTATACCGTATCTCCATGTATATGGAATCTTTGCTGCAGTATGCCTCTCTATGCTAGTTCTGACCAAGGCTTCTGAGACCGTAATTAAGCACACGCTTAGTTAAAACAACTCTAGTTTTATTTCAGCTCTGGGAATTATGACCTGCTTAGTGATTAGCATGACTTACAACCGTCATTCGGGACTCAATTACAGTCGTTAATTGAGGACTGCCTGATATCTACGTCCTTGTATTTTTTTTACCTGCTCATTTTGGGGTAGCTTTGCTTTTCTCTTCTACCATCATCAGGAACTGATGCAGCATGACGATCTTTTGTTTTGCAGGTCAACATCATCCCAATAATAGCCAAGGCTGACACCATTGCCAAAAATGAATTACACAAATTCAAAAGCAAAATCATGAGCGAGTTGGTGAGCAACGGGGTCCAGATCTATCAGTTTCCAACTGATGAAGAGACGGTGGCTGAGATCAACGCCACAATGAGCGTAAGTCTTTCTTTCCTTTCATCTTCTGAACACATCTCGGGATAAATGGCTGCTTCATTACATTTTTATTTTATATATATATATATATACTTCAGAAGCCCATGCATCTTGAATTTTACACACTCTATCCATGTGCATGTGTGTGCATGTGTGTGCATGTGTAAACTCAAGGAACACGGTGAAAAATTGGAACTAAACTTAAACGTAAGGAAGAACAAACTAAATGCAACAGGTGCAAGAAACAGATTTAGAACTGACTGCGAAGATATCAGAGTGGATATCTTTTAGGACAGAGTTCCCTGACCTTTCTGGGTTGATGGCCCGGAAATAGGGGAGGGGCAGGGGCCTTTATGCGCGCATGTGTGAACAGGGTTACGAGCACGGACACAAATTGGTTGCTAGCGCGCATGGAATGCAAACAGGATGGCGACAGTAGTGCCCCCGCAGCGCTTGGGGTGATGGTAGCTCCCACGTGGCACTCACAATGACAGTAGCACCTGCGCAGTGCTCACACTGACGCTAACACAAGTGGGGAGTGTGCGCATGAATACATGTATGCATGCGGCCCAGTGGCCAACAAGCCACGGCCCACAGATTGGGACTCTTGTTGTAGGATCAACAGTCAACAGAAAAGAAACAGCAAATTACATTACAGGCAGTATCATTATTAATTCAGTGTTATGAAAATTTACTGATTGACCCATCTATGAAGAGCTTATTCATTTGGCCAGTTTGCAGAAGAAATGGGTACACTAGTTCTCGACTTAAAACCATTTATTTAGTGACCATGCAAAGTTACAACAGCACTGGAAACACTGGAAAAAAGTGACTTACGGCCTTTTTTCACACAGGCCGTAGCATCCCCTTGGTCATGTGATCCAAATTCAGGCCCATGGCAATTGAGACTCATTTATGACCATTGCGGTGTCCCAGAGTCATGCGATCCCCTCTTGTGACTTCACTTTACAACCATTTTACTAACTTAACAACTGCAGTGAGTCACTTGATACCTGTAGCAAGAAAGGTCATAGTAATGGGGCAAAATTCACTTAGCAGCTGTACGGCTTAGCAGTGGATGTTTGGAACTCAGTATAGAATAGGGATAGGAATAGAATAGAATAGAATAGAATAGAATAGAATAGAATAGAATAGAATAGAATAGAATAGAATAGAATAGTTGGAAGAGACCTTGGAGGCCTTCTAGTCCAACCCCCTGCTTAGGCAGGAAACCCTATACCAGGGATGTCAAACTTGCGGCCCAGAGGCTGGATACGTCCGTCACATGCTGGCCACGCCCACCCCATTTTAGCAAAGAGGGAAAAGCTGTGATCCATCATGTGCCGACGTGTCGTCACGAGTTTGACACCCCTGCCCTATAGTACCATTTCAGACAAGACATCTGTAACAGCCTTTTTCATTAGCTGCTCTGAGTTCATAGAAAAGTAACTGAAATGTATAAAAGGGAAACCTGAAGGAGTAACCTGAAGTTTTCATTATCTGAAAGAGATGTTATTGAAATTAGTTCATGGCCGTCATATTCCTGTGTACTTTCGTGCGGTGCAGCTCAGAAGTTTACACTTTCCTAGGCAGACGGAGAGCAGGAAAGACCACAAAAATACCAGTTGCCATCATCCCACGGATCGTGGGGGAAAGTATTGTCCCACAAATGTGCCCAGTTCTTAACCCAATCTTATGAAAATGGACCTGGTTGCCAACTTCCTCAAAATAGAAACCGATTCAGAACTGAAAACTGCAGAATGAGAACAGCACCTGGAAGACTCTCCAGAGATAGAAAGACTCAAATGTCACTTCGTCTGCCTTTGGGGCTCCACTTCAAAATGTATACTATCTCGGAAGGAGGAAAAACCCCAAATATATATTTTATGGCTTCCTTGGCGAGGCTGGAGATGCTTGTAATCCTTCTTCTTTAGGCAGAAGGATTGTTTACTGCAAATTCCCAACTCTCCAGGGTGGTTTTGAGGTTTTGGTTTGAAGCTTAAGAAATGGAGGAAATTAACTATAGACCAGATCAGGCTTTGGGTGTGTGTGTGTGTGAGAGAGAGAGAGAGACAGAGAGAGAGAGAGAGAATGAGAACACGTGTGTATATTTTGAAACTTCAGCAAGGTATTAATTACATGCTTTCAAATAAATAAATCAGTGGCTTTGGGCCAAATCTTGTCTTCTGGGTGTTGTCACAAACCTTGCTAATTAAATTATATCATCTTGCCAAAGAAGGCCAGGCAGGTGATCTCATAAAGAATAATAGATTCAACGAAACAGTTTTCAGAAAACTCAAAAATTTAATATAAACTAGGGACAACCAAAATGAAACATCTTTAAAAGGCAGAAAGGTTCCCCAGCGGCAGTTCTCTTTCAGTATGCAAGTGAACAACATATTGAAGTTATGAGGTAAAAAATAGACAATGTGGAGACCAGGTGTGGTGCATGAGGCATCATTGGGAAGGTCCTCCTACATTTTATTTACTTCTTTGTATCCCGCCTTTATTATTTTTACGAGCAACTCATGCAAGTGGAGTCCCACCCAGAACCCTCCCAAATTATGTGCATTAGTCATCTATGTGGTAGTGGAATATGAAGAATCCTGAAGACTGGTTGTCTCCTTCTTTTCTGTAATGTTACGTTCAGATAATAGATAAAATATCAAACAACGAATAAATAAAAATGCAGTCTGAGCCAAACTTTAACCTTTGCCTCTGACATTTGCAAGAATCCTCTGAAAGGTTTTAAATCAAATGGTCTTTGGCATTTCCACCATATGGCATACAGACTACTTCTTCTTCTTCTTCTTCTTCTTCTTCTTCTTCTTCTTCTTCTTCTTCTTCTTCTTCTTCTTCTTCTTCTTCTTCTTCTTCTTCTTCTTCTTCTTCTTCTTCTTCTTCTCCTTCTCCTTCTCCTTCTTCTCCTTCTCCTTCTCCTCCTCCCTCTCCTTCTTCTCTTTCCTCTTCTTCTCTTCCTTCCTCTTCTCCCTCTCCTCTTCTCCTTCTTCTTGTGCCCTATCCGTCATCTGACTTTGGTGATCATGTTGGCGACCCTATTTTTATCAACAGCCGCACGAAAAAGTGCTGTTGAGTTTTGTCCAAAGCGGTCCCTCAGATTTGGAAGCCCTGCCTGGACCTCCTTTGCCTTCAATCTTTCTGCAACTTACATTTGCTTACAATTTCTAATGTTCCTTTTTTTAATGTGACCTTTGACAAATACTGTGCCTGATATAGAGTATTTATTACTGAGAAGAAGAAGGTTGCAGGTGCTTTTCCCTTTACCTGTTGTTCCTTCATTCTATTCCTCCCTCGCTCCCTTCCTTTTCTCCTCTCTGTCTCATGCATATACATGTAGCTTCCTCTGATTGCTGATCTGTGGATTCTCCCTCAAATATTGCATTGGCTAGCTGGAACGCAGACAGGCTCTGCCGCTTTTTATTACATCCTCTTTTCCTTCCTCTTTTAGTGGAGGGCTATAAAATTGGGTGTGGTGTGGGCCAAGCCTTGACTTCCTTCAATTCACCATAACCGACTTCCTAGGAAACGTCAACACTCACTTGTATTATAGACTGTCAGAGTTTAAATTGAACAAGCATATTCTGAAGCGTAGAAGAAAAGCGAGCAATGAGCTCTGAACTCATTTAAAAGTGAAGTTTTCATCATCCTTCCTTTTCCGGGGACAGATATTACTTAGGTTATTTTGAAGGACAGCAGGTGAAGCAGCTTTTTTTTTTTTTTTTTTTTGCTGCTTGTAAAGTTGAGTTGAAATATTCAGTGACCATATTTCCCATGATAATTTACAGCTATGTGAAAGTTTAATGGAATGAAGGATGCGTAAGGAAGAAAGGAGAACTTTTTTTTTCCAAGAAAGAAGTGACAGAATTCCTTTGGGTCGAGTATGGGAGGGGTCCTATGATTTATGTTATAGGTCCTAATTTGGATATTCTTAGAAAAGATGTAATTCTCGCTGTCTTTCTCGGAAGCACAGAATAGCGCAAAGCATTTCAGAAGTGGATTCTCTGCCTTGAGAATCCACTTCTTAAAAACTGTCCGCGATCGTTTTAAACAAGCAAAGATAGCTTGAAAAATGTTTGATCATTGCTCGTTGAACCATTTTCAGATCATCAGGCCATTTTTCTTTCTTGGGCTTTGCTCTTCTTTGCTCCTCTCAATGCAACAGACCATGGGGTGGAGTGTGCTGTAATTAACTCTCTCCAGATATTGCTGCATAATGCAGTTAGGGTTGTAATGAACTCTGGAGGAAGAAGCTGTTTTGATGTCAAGCCTGCTGTCACTGATACACACCCCCTTCAAAGGCTACAGCTGTATTCCAGATATGTTTTAAACACCCCCCCACACCCCAAAAAAGCCAGCACTGTGTCCTGAATGTTGCCTTTTTCTCCACCCAGCTCTTTCTTAGAGGAAACTGTTTTTGGCAGGAGAACACAGAGCCACCATGTTTGCTCTGGGTGGTTGTGCAAAACGTTGAATGACTTCAAATTCAGAACACCACACTTTCAAGTCTGAGGCCATTCATTAGGTTGCAGAATTCCCTCTTTCGTTTCCAAAATAATAATAAACAGCTGCCTCAAACATGGGACTGCTCCTTTGAACCTTTTAAACAAATGCTTTGAAGTAAAAGTGAGATTTTTCTACTGGGTAACAAGAGTTGAAAAGGCCTTGGAGATAATAGCACAGCACAGCACAGCACAGCATAGTTGGAAGGGATCTTTGAGGCCAAACCTCTAGTTCAGGCAGGACACCCTATACCAGTGGTGGCTAACCTTTTTGGGCTCCTGTGCCAAAAATTGTGTGCGCGCCAGCACGCACACACTTGTTTGCCAGCACTCAGAATGCAATATGTATTACAGGAAGTGACAAAACAGGCCTTTAATTTGTCCTGAAAAGCCTTGCAGAGGCTTTTTTCCAAGCCTTTGGGAGGCCAAAAAAGGCCTCAAACCAACCTAAAAAAAATAATCAGCTGTGAGGCGCGCACATGCGCAGTGAGGTAAGTTCGCCTGTGACTCGTATGCCAGCACAAATGGCTCTGTGTGCTACTTATGGTCGAGCTATTTTCTAAAGCACCCGAAGGTCAGACAAGGAATAATGGATGGAAACTGAACAAGGAGAGATTTAACCTGGAAATAAGGAGAAACTTTCTGACAGTGAGAACAATCAACCAATAGAACAGAATTGCCTTTGGAAGTTGTGAGAGCTTCATCCCTGGAAGCTTTCAAGAAGAGACTGGGCTGCCATCTGTCAGAAATGGTGTAGGGTCTCCCGCTTGGGTGGGGGCTAGACTAGATGACCTATAAGGTCCCTTCCAACTCTGATTATCTGTTATCTGTTACCTATGCCATTTCAGACAAATGGCTGTCTTAATCTCTTTAAAATTTCCAGTGACGACCCAGCTATTAAGAATTCTGCCCCAGATGAATAACTTTGGGTTGTCCTATAACCACTTTAACCAGGGCCGTGAAGACTCGTCAGCTGACGACGCTGAGCTTCTCATTTGGAAAGCTGACACTCCATGATGGGATGAGCTCCTGTTATACTTGCCCCAGCTCCTGTCCACCTAGCAGTTCAAAAGCATGCAAATGCAAGTAGATAAATAGGTACCACTTTGTTGGGAAGGTAACAGCGTTTCATGTGTTTCGGCATTTAGTCATGCTGGCCACATGATCATGGAAATGTCTTCAGTCAATAATGGCTCCCTTGACTAAGAAATGGAGATGAGCACTGTGCCCTATCATTTCACCTGGATTCAGAGAGTCTCTAAAGGTCCAAAAATGAATGTCTAGATGCAGGCGTGGGTCAAGGGCAGAAAAGGAGACTAGTGTTTGGTTGGAAGTGTTTCTTGGCGAAAGGAAATAAGTAGCTTGGCTTTTCAGAACTGAGTTGGGCTCCTTCAAAGTGGCATTGTTGGAGATGTAAGCACAAACAAGGTACATTTTTTTCTATGTGGTGGATGTGTATAGAAGCCAGGAAACATTGGATTTTAATAAGGAAATAGAGGAAGTTATGAAACAAAAAATTGAGTTGAACCTGGAATTATTTCTACTAGGTATAATAAAAGGAAACTTAAGTAAGAAAATTCAGTTTATTACACTCCACATAACAACTGTGGCTAAAATTATCTACGCACAAAATTGGAAACAGGACAACACTCCCTCAGAGGTATGGTGATAAAAAAGGTGCTTGATTGTGCAGAGATGGATAGATTAACTATGGAACTTAAAGACAAAGGAGAAACGGAATACTATAAGATCTGGGACACATGGTACGAATGGTTAGAGAATAGATGTAAATATTATACATAAAGGTTATATAATTATGAGTGATACCGATACTGAAGCATTGTAAAGATTGGAAATGTGGTGTGAAGGATGAAATATGCTTAATAAAAAATATTTCAAAAACAGCAACCAAGTGGATCCCTCAAGAGTGGCGCAGAACCTGTCACTCCATGCCCAGGTGATCAGCCCCAGCAGTGAGGGTACCTTTCATTATCCCTGTGGGGCTCTTTGGTGATCTCTGAGCTTGGTTGTTTTCTTGCAAACATTTCATCACCCAGCTTGGTAACTTCAGTGCCAGAAGGGAGTGGGGTTTGCTTTAATTCAGTTTTGGGAATACCTAACCTCTTTACATCACCCTAATTTCAGGTCCATCTCCCATTTGCCGTGGTTGGCAGCACCGAAGAAGTGAAGATTGGCAATAAAATGGCCAAAGCTAGACAATATCCATGGGGAGTGGTCCAAGGTATGTTGATGGGGACAGATAAATCTGTATATGATTTTGTACCAAGGGAACAAAAAATTTTAAATCGGGGTTGGCAGGTGGCAGCTATACGAGCAATTTCTTGTATCAGCAGGAAGCGAAACAACAGACATGAAGGTTGCGACTGAGATCTGGAGAATTGTATCTGATGCACACCAAGAAAACATGTCCTTTTAAATTTCAGTAACAGCATGTGGGGTTTCCAGTTCTGTTTAGACTGTTTTGCCTTTGTTGTTAATAAAAGAGTTATTAATTAAAATGAATATAAACTTAGCACATTAATCACAATGGATACAAATATAGTTTCTGAATCACAGGGGAGATTGAGCAGTCAATCTAGCTCATTATGAATTCTCAGAATATTCTTAAGTCAACTCAATATCTGTAAAGCAAAAGGCCTCTTCTACCTCCAGAACTGTTAATTACTGAAATAATGGAAATCAAATAACTTAAGCTCTTTTGAAAAATCTTTTGGAGATATAATTATAGAGATATCATCTTCATCTCCTTTTAATGACCCCATAATCCCTTACGGGGTAGAGTCTGGGCAACTGAATGGAACTGAGTGTTTACTAGCCGGATTCCCTTCCTGTCGCCAGTGCGGAGTTTTGTTCATTCTCATTGTGCCCAGAGAGAGAAATATCTGCCTCTACCTAGGATCGAACTCACAGCCTCCTGATTATGAAGCAAGGGCTCCACCTCAAGGCCATCACACGATTTATATAAATATAGAGTTATAATGGCAATAAATCCTGATTTATTTATTTTTTGATTTTTTAAAAATGAAAAATAGTTAGGTTTTTGTGTTAAGAAAAAAAAGGGGAAATCGGGTTTCCGCCATATCCTTGATCTACATGTCCACATTTTTATGATTTTTTTAAAAATAGTTGAAAATGAGAACCACTGTGATTTTGTAAAGTTGCGTGAAATGCTGATCAGAGTGAATATGGAAGACCTGAGGGAGCAGACTCATAGCCGACATTATGAGCTCTACCGCCGGTGCAAACTAGAAGAGATGGGATTCAAAGACACAGATCCTGACAGCAAACCATTCAGGTAGGTAAAGAGCAGGTGAGCTTCCAAACTAACTCAGAAAGAAGTTTGGTGTGTTTGCTGGGAGCAGGTGCACAAAACCTTCTCATCTTAGAATTTCAGAGCCAATCCAGGCTAGCAGCTAAGAAAATACAAATCGTCCTATTTTAGATTTTGCTTCTTGCAATATCTCCCTGTATATCCAACTGCTCTCATTGGTCTTGGGAGCCATTGGTGGTGAAGTGGTTAAAAAGCAGTGTTGCAGGCTGAGCACCTGAAAGATGATCATGTGATTGTGAAGGGGCACAACTCTGGAACCACATAGCAAGTGCCTTTTGGGGGGGGGTGCACTGCAACATCAAATGGTTACTAAGCAAGCAGTTATATGTTGAGGACTCCCTCTAATGTTCCTACTTTTGAGGTGCCAGTGAGGCTTAGCGATAGCCCTTAGACTTATATACCGCTTTACGGTGCTTTACAGCCCTCTCTAAGCAGTTTACAGAGTCAGCCTATTGCCCTCAACAATCTGGGTCCTCATTTTTCCCACCTCGGAAGGATGGGAGGCTGAGTCAACCTTCAGCCTAGTGAGATTCGAACTGCCAAATTGCAGGCAGCCAGCAGTCAGCAGAAGTAGCTTGCAGTATTGCACTCTAACCACTGCGCCACCGTGGCTCATTGCTAGATAAAATACAAAGCAGCTGAAATGTTTAAAAGCTGGTATAGAAAATAGTATGCAGGTATTAAGTATATTTACGATTTTATGCTCTGGCTATGTGAAAAGAAAAGCATCATTCAGATGCTCTTACAGAAACTTAAAAATGCAACTAGTTAGTATTCATTTAGGCGGAATGAATTTTGCCCCGACCTGCTTGTTCTATGCAGCAATAGAAGTCACAATGGAATTTTATCTTCTAGGAAGTGAGGTTTTTGGTTGTTAATCTATCCTCTCCCCACATCAATATTCTTTCGTTTTCATTGCTACATTTTACACTTCTCTTTCTGCTACTGTTAAATGGCTTGGGATATTCTGCACTAAATTTTTACAATAAGAATAAGTGCCAGTTCCCTCTTCATATATTTTTTCACGCTTTCTTTCCACAATGCACATTTTCCATTTGATGGATGATATGAATGAACGAAAGGGTTCAAGTTAAGGTTGGCTTTGCCAGCCAAGGCACCTGTCTAAGAAATATGATGCATTTTTTTTAATAGCATGGTTATATGGGACAGTTGTATGTAAATAGTATGAGTACTTACTGGGGAAAGAGAAAGGAAAGGAAGGAAAGAAAAAGACAGGAAGAATATGGGAAAGGAAGCAGGAGAAAGGCAGAAAGAATATGGGTTGGAAGGAAAGAGGAAGAAAGGCAGGAAGAATATAGGAAGGAAGGAAATAGAAAGGAAGAATATGGGAATGACGAAAGGAAATAGAAAGACAGGAAGAATATAGGAAAGGAAGGGAGGGAGGGAGGAATTATGACTGACAAAGAATGAATATCCATATAAAATATAGTCTACCATCTACTTGAACAAGATGCTTTGTTGGTTTGCTCTAGCAAAACAAAACCTGACTAATTTTGCCAAGTGACAGATGATTCTGAATTCCCTTTCACCACCTACTCTGTCTTGTTTTCTTTCTCTTCAACCATGTGGTGAAGCAATTCCTCATTACAGCTTGCCAAGTCCTGTTTAATGGATCTAGTCTGGAGCCAAACCCTGGTTCTTGTTTAACTGCCACTGATTCGTTTAATCAGATTCTTATGAGCATGTTCCCCCACCCTCACCCCGAACAGTTCTCACACAATAAACGATGTAATGTTGTTTAATTGGGCAAAGGAATATTCTATACCATCCCCTTGGATTCAATTGCTGACATACAGCTCTTGATTCCAATTAGATGTACGTGCATAGTGTTTCATGTTTCTTCAATCATTCAGATAATTGGGTATCTTCAGATACAAATTCCTTATTCCCTTGAAGATTTTATGCCCCAGGACTGGAATTCAAATTATTCCAAAGTAAAATAGGAAGGAGCTCTTTTTAACAGCCACTGTACTTATTTAGAAGAATCAGTCTGAAGGTATCCATTAATGAAACTAGTTAGGCAAATGGCAACTGGGTAAGGCAGTGGTGGCTAACCTTTTTGGGCTCACATGCTGAAAATTGTGTGCTCACGTGCCAGCACCCAGAAGGCGATGCGCCCTGCCCCCCCTGCGCACGCAACATCCCCCATACCTTCTTACCTGCACTGTATGCATGCGCCTCCCAGCTGATTTTGGGGCCGTGTGAGGCCTTTTTCAGCCTCCCTGAGGCTCGAGGGAAGCCTCTGCAGTCTTGCAAGGCCGAAAAACGGGCCTTCCGAAAATACCAGAAGTGCCTGTTTTCAGCCTCCAGAGGGCCTCTGGACTCCAGAGGAGGCTGTTTTTGCCCTCTCAGGGGCTCGGGGGAAGCCTCTGCAGCCTTTGGAGGCCAAAAAATGGGCCCATTTTGGCACTTCCAATATTTCTGGAAGGCCCATTTTTCAGCCTACCAAGGCTACAGAGGCTTCCCTCGAGCCTCAGGGAGGCCGAAAAAGGGCCAAAAATCAGCTGGGAGGCTCACGCATGCGCAGTGCAGGTAAGTTTGGCTGGGGCTCACGTGCCCGCATAAATGGCTCTACATGCCACCTGTTCACCATCACAGAATAAGGTGAAGATAAAAGACAGAAATTCACATGTATTATTTTTCTGTAATTTTTATTTTTATTTAATTCATCCTCCTCCCTTCCTCTCCCCCGGGTTTTTAAGGAAGCGGTTAGAATCGCCCAAGACTGTTTTTAGTTGAATTAAAAACAAGTTGATTTGGCTTCTAAATGGCATGCTGAGAGATGCCTTCCAGTAAAGAGAACAAGGCCAGGACAAAACTTTATTTAAAAAAAAATACAATTCATATATTAACTAATCTATTATTTTTCCCTTCCTGTCGCATTAACAATCACTGTGACTTTTGGAGGAATTTATGAAGGCACCCACGCAGATTGTAGGTTTACTGAAATAAATCAAGGTGATAAATTAGAGGTTTAAGTTCTCTGTGCTGCTGATTTAGTATCATGTAAGCTAATTTGGTGTAGTAGTTAAGACACCAGGCTAAAAACTGGGATACAGTGAGTTCTAGTCCCGCCTTAGGCATGAAACCCAGCTGGGTGACTTTGGGCCAATCACCAGGAGACTGTAAGTTCTAGTCCTGCCTTAGACGTGAAACCCAACTGGGTGACTGAGCCAGTCTGTCTGTCTGTCTCTCTCAGCCCAACCTACCTCACAGGGTTGTTTTTGTGGAGAAAATAGGTTTGTTCGCTGCTTGGAGTTATTTATGAAATTAATATTTTAAAAAATACGATAGTAAAGGGGCTTTTAAAAAACCTTTTAAAAAATTGATTATGGGTAGAGTTCAGCTTATGACCAGTTGCTTGGCAACTATTTGAAACTTCTGAGCGACCTGCTTGAGCGGGGAGGTGTTCTTATGATCTGAATTTGAAGTTCCAGCGGTCAGTGCCCTTCCCCCCATGGCCACACGTTGGGCGCTCAATGCCTACAGCAAATCATTGGTTCGCTTAATGCTTTCAAATTGGGTGGGTCATGTGAGACCAACCTGCTTTTAGAAATCATCACGAGGCTCCATTATGGTTGTAGTTTGAAGACTACTTATATGCTTCAGTCTTTTTTTCCCCATGACTATCTCGAACGGAGAACAAGAGGCTTTGCTGTGTTCCCCTTCTGTTCCTAGAAATTTTATTTATTTATAATTTATCACTTGAGAGTCTTTCATAAGAATCCCTCCTGGTGTTAAAGGTTGACTTTTTTTTTTTTTTTCCTTCCTTACTTTCCTTCCTCCCTCTCATCACGTCCAACCGTTCTCTTTGGGGGTTGCTGTGTTGGAAACCAGCCTGCAAGAAACCTACGAAGCCAAGAGAAATGAATTTCTGGGTGAACTACAGAAGAAAGAGGAAGAAATGAGGCAGATGTTTGTCATGAGAGTGAAGGAGAAAGAAGCGGAGCTGAAGGAAGCAGAAAAGGATGTAAGTAGAACCCAGGTTGTTAGAGAAGAAAAAGGGAACGAAGGCCAGATTTTAGGTGGTTGATGATTCTCAATCAACTGGCCTTCACTCCCCCCCCTTTTTTTTTTGCTTTCCAACGCAGGTGGGGCGGGGGGGAGAAACCTACTGTTGAAAATTTTCCTAAAACAGATAGATCCAAAGAGAAGAACGGCATCAGTTGTGGTTGTGACCTACATTTCAACATCTACATTCTTTGGGCCTTTTGGATAAACCAGTATCCAGAAGAGCAACTCTTGTTAGATGCAATGGAGAAAGGTCAGAGGCATGAGACAGAGTGAAGTATGCTGAAAATAATACCTTATTGATCAGGCAAACCTGGATCACATCTATTTATAGTTCTTCAATTACATGGTGGTCAAAATGTTATATATTCTGCTGCCCTCTGACCTTGAAGAGGGCAGCAGAATATTTGCCTTATATTCTAGAATGTTAGAATAGAATAGAGCTGGAAGGGACCTTGGAGGTCTTCTAGTCCAGCCCCTGCTCAAGCAGGAGAACCCATACTATTTCAGATAGGTGACTGTCTCTAGACTCTTCTTAAAAACCTCAAGTGACGAAGCACCCACAACTTCTGGAGGCAAAGCTGTTCCACTGGTTAATTGTCCTCCCTGTTAGGAAGTTTCCACTTAATTCCAGGCTGCTTCTCTCTTCGAATAAAAAGGTCAGCAGTTCAGTGGTTCGAATCCCTGGCCCCACGTAACGGAGTGAGCTCCCGTTACCTGTCCCAGCTTCTGTCAACCTAGCAGTTCGAAAGCATGTAAAGATGCAAGTAGAAAAATAGGGACCATTTTGGTGGGAAGAAGGGAACAGTGTTCTGTGCGCCTTATCGGCGTTTAGTCATGCCGGCCACATGACCACGGAGACGCCTTCAGACAGCACCGGTTCTTCGGCTTTGTAACGGAGATGAGCACTGCCCCCTAGAGCTAGAAACGATTAGCACATATGTGCAAGGGGAATCGTTATCCTTACACACACACACACACACACACAATATATATATGTGTGGATCTTTGGTTGTTCGGTTTTCTCTCACAGAAGATTCGAGATTAGGCAACGCTGATGAAGTCTCATTCATCATTCAGGCTTCTGTCTCCGGCTCTGTGCTTCTCAGAGCCGGAGACAGAAGCCTGAAGATGATGAATGAGACTTCATCAAACGCTGCCTAGATACTGATCTTACGTGAGAAAACCAACAACCAAAGATCCACATACAAATACCCAAGAACCTCAGAAAATATATATATATATATATATATATATATATATATATATATATATTTCTCTAAGTTTTCACGGGTACTTACATGTATGGCATTCGGCTTTGTTCGGGTATTTTCCCACGTCATTATAGTTGTGCTTTTAAAGTTGTAGCGACGTTTCAGCAGAATCTCATCTGCCATCATTAGGCTTCTGTATTGTGTTCGTCTGTGAGTCAGGCTTTTAGATGAACACTATACAGAAGCCTGATGATGGCAGATGAGATTCTGCTGAAACGTCGCTACAACTTTAAAAGTGTGTGTGTGTGTGTGTTTTCTGAGGTTCTCGCGGGTATTGAGAAGCTTCTCTCTGAGAAGCACAGAGCCGAAGACAGAAGCCTGAAGATGATGAGCATCTTATAGTGCAAAAAAAATATGGTGTTTCCTTTATCCGGTGACCGTCCACCTTCTCTCTTTTGCCTTTTGCCCTCTGAGCAGCTTCATGAGAAGTTTGACCATCTAAAGCGGACTCACCAAGACGAGAAGAAGAAGGTAGAAGACAAGAAGAGGGAACTTGAGGAGGAGCTGAACAACTTCCAAAAAAAGAAAGCAGCGGCTCAACTATTACAATCACAGGGTCAGCAGGCCGGCTCTCAACCCACCAAGAAAGACAAGGACAAGAAAAAGTAAGCCGTTGTCCACGGTTGAGCTCAATGGGCTTCTGTTCCAGTGTGCTATCTTCTGTTGCATGTCTGTATTTGCTTCTTCCCATTATCAGACTGGAAACTGGGCTCCCCAACTTCTAAAACCCAGACTGAATTTTTTTTTTTTGAAACACTATTTTTCCAAGAGAAAAGAGGGACAGGGATGGGAGGACATAGGGCTTTGACTTTATTTTTTTATGTATACCTGAAATATTTTTTTGACTTATTTTTTTTTTCCCGACGAGATGGGGAAGCAGAGACCAAAAGCCAAGCCACGAAATTGGCTTTCAATATACTGTACTAACAGGTTTTTGATAACTGACACAACCCCCATGAGCTCTTCAGTTCTCACTGTCTTCTCTGGTGTAAAGTTCTTAAAAAGTGTTTGCTAATTGTGCAGAACCCAAAACAGGAGAGGTTGGTGCAGGTGTGACATCGTCTTGGGTGTGGTAACAAGGGTGAAAGGTCTGATTTTGGACCACCTTGAATTAGAATTACCCAGGTTTTTAATTTACCAACAGTTAAGGAAGAGAAAATTAAGAGCTGGAGAGGGAAGGAAGGAAGGTGTGAACCTGTGGTCCAATCTCTTAATTTTATCTAATTAAGGATTTTCTTGTGCCAAAGACCTGAAAGAGCAAGGAACACTATTTGTAATATCTCTGCCTACATTCCAAACTTTCTGTAGGATGTTAACTAAATATTGAAGCACAACTTTAAGAAGCAGCACAACATTAATTAATCCTGTTAGATGCACGTTGTCTTTGGAGGGGGGTTGGAATGTAATTTGAGACCTTGGTGATGCGAGGAGGATCCAGGTATTTGCTGTGGAAGTGGAACAAAATTTGGTAAGCAGAATCCGAGTGCCATACGTAGAACATGGGTGGATCTCCAAGGTTGTGAAATTGAGTGTACAAGGTTCATCATGCCTTTCTCTGGAATAGAAGCCTATTTGAGACCTTCAAGAAGAGCTTGGACTGCCATTTGTCAGAAATGGTGTAGGATCTCCTGCCTAGGCAAGGGGGGGGGTTGGACTAGATGACCTACAAGGTCCCTTCCAACTCTGATTTTCTGTTATCTGTTATCTGTTATCTGAAGCACTGATGCGAGGTTAGCTTTAACGGAAGATGGAGTAAAGCATAACTGACCTGGTTTTGCACAGATAACAGGACATTCCCTCTGCATTTTCAGTTATTTTTCTCCTCCTGGTGGCCAGCCCAGCTTCATTTAGATTCTTCACACAGCCTTCTCCACATTTTAGATCAATGGTTTCTCAACCGTGGCAACTTGAAGCGGTGTGGACTTCAACTCCCAGAATTCCTCCGCCAGCATGAGGAATTTGGGGAGCTGAACTTTACTCATCTTCAGTTTGCCAAGATTGAAAAACGCTGATTTAACTCTATGGATCAACTCTCAGAATTCTTCGCAATGAACAGGTTGGCTAGGAAATTCTGAGAATTATTGTCAAGGCGTAATAATATTCCATGGAGGCATAATCAGAGTGGTTGAAAAATCAACAATTTTGTGCAGTGGACATTGGGCAACCTAACTTGTTCCCTAACAATGTGCTTTTTAAGACCCTTTCCTCTTTACATTGGCACTCCTGAAAGTCACAAACGAACTGGCGTGGGGGGAGGGAATTGCCAATCGTAAATCAATCCGTCTGCTCCTAATCATGTTTTGAATTGATTAATGGTTTTGAAGGGCGAGAGCATTCAGTAATGTATAAATAGCACCAATAAAGAAATATGTATGTAACTGTACATAGGACCTTTAATAGGCATGACTTGAAGGAGCAATCTAATGTTCTTGAAATGTCATTGGAAAGAAGATACTTCCTTTGCCGCAAGTGGCTTTTCTGGGTTGAGAAGGCCCGGTTAGTTAACAACCTATAGCTGAGTTTGCCAACCAGGGCTCACATTCTTTGCCTTCCGGGCCAATGTTGGGGTTCATGGGTGCCCACAGCATGGTAGAAAGTGGCAAGCATAACTTTGCAAGCAAAGCTCCAGCTTCTTTGTAGATTTTCACCTGAAAAGCAGACAGGGCATTGAACATTGATAGTTGTGGTTGCCATCTTGACTTTATGTCCCTGTGGATATTCATTCCTCTTAGTAGCCAGAGGAAGCAGCAGTGAGGGCAATAAAATATTTAAATCAGAACACTCTTAGCTGCCTACTTTCCAACTTGTGTTAGTCAACCGAAAAGCATTTTCGTATCCATTCCATTCTTTTTTCTCTCAAAAGTCTCAAAACATGGATTACGTTTTCTTCCTATCTTAAGTAGAATGTTATTAGGTGCTATCTTAAGATCTAGAAATTTTCCTAGGACAATTATAAATGTATGTGGCTAGATAACATTTTTTTAAAAAAAAAAAGTATAATACTTCTTTGTATGGATATATAAAGGGAGTCAGAATTGTTTTGCCAAATATTTTTGAAGTACAAAGGAAGCTACTCATTTGTGACATTTCTATCAAATGTAAATTCCCTCCAAGGTAATATAATACTTCCTCCTTTTGTTGATTTAGATTCCCTGGAAGGTTATCCTCCAGGAAAAGTGTATGGTATTTAACAAGAGATGATGCTTTGTTGTTGCTGCGGCAGACTTCTCTCTGCTGTTAGGAGCCTTCAAAATTGCAAACTGTACAAGGAGCAAAACGAAATTTGTATCGATAGCATCTGGGATCAGCTCTGCTTTTCTGAGGAGCAGCAATGAATGTGTAGGCGTGAACATTAACCATTTTTAAATGAAGGATTCTATTTTTTATAACGGCTGCACGTCAATGGTCGTGTGCAAACGTACACACTCGAGCAGTGTGCAAAATGTGTGTGAAGTTCTACCTTTGTAGATTATGATTGTGTTCAAATGAAGGATTTTCTGATGGCACTGTTTCTCAAGGAAGAAGCTGTGCATATGTATGCATGTACACATACCAGCAGTGTGCAAAACCTTTTGAATTTCCACACTGCTGCTATGGACCGAATAGGGCTGGGACACTTCCAGTGAGGTCAGAATAATCGATATAAACGTTATCTCTGATTCACATCGATTATGTTTTTGGTTGATGTATTTATGGGGAAATCCCAGGTTCAGTTCTATTTGCAAATAAAGAATTTAATGCAGGAGATTGTTTCAGCCTGAAATTACTGCCAGAATGATTTCAGTCTACACTCAGATGTGTCATGTTTGCGACCTCCCAGCCATTGTGAGCAACATCTATGGTGGGTGACAGTTTCTTTCATTTTCCGCACATCTGGAAAATGATGTCAAGGAAACGCCAGTAGCTCATTTCAGCCTGGATCCTCTTAGTCCTCTTCTCAATGCCATCTCTCTCTTTTTCCCCCTATTGCTAACAGTGTGCATACAATCCATTCAGAAACTCTGTTTGCAGAACTCACTGAAACAAATGGAAGGGCATGAGAAAGCTCTAACATCCATCCCGTTCACTGAGACTTAATGAAGGAGAATCACTTGAAAGGTTAAAATTTGAGGTCTTGAAAGAATTTTAGCATTCCAGCAGCGCTCCGGTCTTTAAAATTGGAGAATTTGCACCACCCTGGATATTGTTTTCTAGGATTTGTGGAGTCATTGTAGATCTTCACTAAGACTTTAAGCATGGAAGTTTGACTCCTTGTGGCTTCATACTTACATTCTTGGTAATATTATAAAAGTGGTTTCCACCTACCTTCTTGTAATACATTATTTTGACTTCTCGTTCTGACCAGCTTCCCTAAAGTTCTATAATTGTCTCTCATCTAAGGACAAACCAGGCTGAAGTTTATAAGGGTCAAATATTCTGTAAGCTCAGAGCCACCTCCCTACAATTACATCTCATCTTCCAGAGCCAGTGAAATATTGCTGTGGTTCCTTCATAACTCAGATCAAGCTAAGTGTTCCATAACTTGTTTTCTGTACCAAGACTGTTATTAGAGATCAAAGCAGCCACTTTCTTCCCTTATAATTTCCCACATCTCACTAGCTGACACCATCCTGGTGATCCTGGATGTTGAAGTTCATTGACACACGTGACACCCTACAACGGTGTCTTTTCAAATAGCACCATCTTTTTTTCAAAAGAAAAATAATTTGCTTTGATCCGAGTCTAGATCTGGATTCCTGCTTCCTTGTTTGACTGCGCACTGAAAACACATCGTTGTTTTGTGTCGTTGTGAAGGACTCTTTCAGGGCTCAATCCGGTTTGCAAATAAAAGATAAAAATAATATTTTGAGCTTGAAACTCTTAACTTAGCATTTTTTAACTGCCATGAATCATGAAGAGCAGAGGTCTCCAAACTTGGCAACTTTAAGACTTGTGGACTTCAGCTCCCAGAATTCCCCAGCCAGAACTGGCTGGGAATTCTGGGAGCTGAAGTCCACAAGTCTTAAAGTCCACAAGTCTTAAAGTTGCCAAGTTTGGAGACCTCTGATGAAGAGTATTCTCTTGGGAATGCAAATACTGTCTTAAAGAGAACATCTATATAAATTAATTATGCACCCATGCGCTGTTCCTATTCTTAGAGGCTCTAGCTTTTCAAACAATTTGGTTCTTTCGAGAAATGTATTTTAAAACCTGGGTTTGAAAAGAACTTCTGATTCTGGCACTTCCACATGAGCTGCATTTTTAAAAGCCATCTCAAACAAATCCCACAATAGGAAAATACAAAGAAATGGTTCTACCCAGGGACAGTCCTGTCCAGCAACTAGGAAGAGGAGGCTACCAGAGCAGATAATTTTATTATTACCCCATTGTGAGTTTTTTTCCTGCAACAATATGAGGTATGATTTTTAAAAATAAAATGGAAGTCTTTTAGACTTCTTGCAAGTCTATAAAAACCCTAATTGCAGGTACAATTTCTTTTATATTCATGGAGTTCCCCCATGTGGTTAAAATCTCACATTGCAGTTTACAAATGGAAAGAGCAGAGCAGTTCACACATACAACGTGATTTGTGTTGGCCACATTCAACACATTTAAAATTTGTTTCTGTGCTGATATAATCATCCCACTAAGCAGCAATTTGAAACATCTTCTTTACATGGGCATCTAAACAGGCATCATTGTTAGGTCAGGCGCAGAATGGCAGGTAGCTTCACCTAACTCGGATTTCCACAGTTCATGGGTAAAATAGGACTAGTATTTGATTTTAGCTATTTATAACAGGTGTGTGGACCACAAGAGTGGGGGGCGCGATGACTCAGTGGTTAAAGAGCCCAAGTTTGAGTGCCGCACAACAGGGTGAGTTCCCGTTCCCCTCCAGCTCCTGCCAACTTAGCAGTTCAAAAGTGTGCAAATGGGACAAATAGGTACCGATTTGTTGGGAAGGTAACAGTGTTCCATTCATGTCAATGGAAATTCTCAGTCATCCAGGTCATGGTTGTCCCAAAGCTTCTTCAGCAGCTTCTGAATGGATGAGAAGCAAAATATCTTCAAAGAAAATCCAGAAAATTCAGTTGCCTCTTGAAAAAAAAAGACACTTTTAGAACAGTGTTCCATGCACTTTTAGTGTATAGCCATGCTGGCCGTATGACCGTGGACAATATCTTTGGTCCATGCTGGTTCCCTTGACCAGGAAACAGAGACAAGCATTGTGCCCAAGAGTCAGTACACAACCGGACAGGAAAACCTTCGCTTTTTGTGCAACACAGAATCTTTATGGTGTATCCCTCATGCAAGGATCAGTGTTGTTGGTGTCAAGAAACACGTTCTACTTCGGCATAAGGGACTAAAGTGCCAGAGGCAAGCTGCTAACAAAGTATTCTTTTTATCGTCCCAGGTGGATTGCTTGCTGATTCCTACAAAAAAATTCCTTCTGGCAAGCTACCTTTTCAAAAACAACAACAACTGGTATTCCATATCAGAGGCTGATGAATATACCTTTCTTCCTATTTACCATAGGATGCTTTCTTTAAGCAGGAAAGTGAAGAAAGATTTGCTTGTGGCAGCCTAGTCTGGAGTTCTCCTCCTGAAAGGTTTTGTTTCCTTTTAAAGAACTGCTCCAATTTCCTTAGATAAGAATTGAAGCTTGAAGCTTTCTTGATGACTAAATTACGGTGGCATGGCTGCAGTGTGACTTAAATCCATCAGCTCAGGTCTAAATCCAGTAGGTTACAGTGCAAATTGGGCAGCTGAAATCTTTATACAGCGTTATCCAAAACAAAGCAGCACAGAGCACAGGAACAGAATTATTTGTTGTTAAATTGGAGTTATGTAATAGTTTTCAAAGCTGAAGCAGACTTCGTTATTCTGGGTGTAAGACTATGCTTAGAACTTCCCAGGTTCAATTCCCAAGTTATAAGTATGTTAGAGAAAGACATTTTGCTAATAACGCTGATGGATAATATTCTGGTTTAAATTGTGTAATCGATCATGTTAGAAATATAAATAATTTGCAGCTATAGTAAAACACTTCGTGCATGGTGGAAACATACCACGAGAAACAGAGTAGATAGAGTCAGATCTAGAATATGGAGAGAAATATCTTATTTGCAATATATTGTATGCGTGAAATTTCAATAAATACGACTCATCAAATGCTGTCGGCAGTCAAACGGTTTTCAGCGGTTACAGGTTTTAGAAAGGAAACCTTGCAAATTTCGCTTTTTGACTTCATTGATTTGGACTGGAATTCAACTGTCATGTGAAATCTAGGAAAGAATAAAGATTCCTGCTTGTGAAGTTCTTAGGTTCTTTGGGGGTGTTAAACCAGAAGAACAGATATTTTGGGTTAATTCCCGATCTGGATCATAAATCAGATTTAAAATTCTGTTTGGCGACTCATAAACCTGGGAGTTATTTCACCTGAAATCATTTTCTCCCTTAGATAGTGAATTATAAACAAAGTTCCAAGCTGGTCCAATAGCAGGAAAATATTTTTAATACTTCCAACTACTCCAGGCAAGGGGAATGACATTTTTATTTCATGAAAAAGCAGCATTTAAGAGACACATACATTCAGAAATAAGCCACTTTACTTTTTTCCCCTTGCATCATAGAATAGATGTCATTATTTCAAAAATTCATCTCTGTCCCATCATGAATCACTGATTTAATAGGAACAGACCACTGGTTTTACTAGAAACTACGCCCAGGCATAAAAAAAATACCAGGAAGAGGGATTTTTTCCTTTTCTAGATTAGATTTTCTAGATTTTTCTAGTACTTCCTGTGCAAGGAGGTTTTTTTCCTCCTCTATAGAGCATTGAATTTTTGTTACAACCCTGGAAAAATTGTATTTTCTAGCTACTGTAAAAGAGATTGACAAGCTCTTGCAATATATATTGTTTAGCTCTGATTTAAAATACAGCAGCTTTTGTTTAACTCAGGGAATAATGTAGCATGTTCAATTCAAAGTATAACTAAAAATTATTTCCACCACATCCAGGTGGCTGAGTTCTCCAGTGTTATTTAATTTATTTTGCTCAGGTGCCTTTGATCCAAAATACAGAGTATCGCCCAGACATACCTATTTGCCTGTTAACTGATTAATACTTTCTAAATTCCAGTTTAAAGTCCAGGGTCTGTGTAGACTTACATTATCTGTCACAGCTTTTGCATTCTTGCAAAAGAGGGAATCCCCATGTAGGTGTGTTGATATGTCCAAGGTTGTATTCAACAAATCTGGGTGAATACTGCATTCAATTTATAGTCATACTAGGATACAGCAGCTGCAAAATACGTTTTGCGTGGTAGGGAGTAGCTCAAGTTAAATTGCTCCCTGGAGCACAGTTGGGAAAAAATTCTGTCTGAGAATTTTTAGAGGGACTTAGAAAGCTGCCTTAAACTAACCTACTTTGGACATCATACTGCACTTTGTTTTAAGTGCAAACAAAAAATAATTGAAAATAATCTCAGCCATAAATATTTTGATTTTCAAGCTGCACCAAGTTCCTTTGCACAGTCAGTTTAAAAACAAAGCCAAGCTCCTGATGGTTTAGTCAAGCAGAGGTCTCCAAACTTGGCACCTTTTAAGACTTGGCAACTTTAAGCTATTCTGGCTGAGGAATTCTGGGAGTTGAAGTCCACAAGTCTTAAAGTTGCCAAGTTTGGGGACCCCTGGTTTAGTGCAGTGTGAACAATCACGCAGTTAAATAAGACTGCGGATCCATTTGGCTCTTATCCGGTGTTGGAAGCGTCTGTTTTTCCGAGTTTTAACCGTGCAAGGATCAATCATTATCAGTCAATCAAAACAACTCTGCTTTTGGACTTTCTCATTTCTCAGAGAAAGGGCTAATCTGTAAGCAGCTGGGAAATTTGGGTTGTGGTTTCGTATCTTTTTCACTAGATTTTTCCTGCCATCAAGACGAGCACGGGGAGGAGGGAGCGATGTGTGGTTTTGCTTCCTTTTTATTTTACCTTCCGTAATAATTCCTTTGCCTGGGTCTCCGCTATGAAGCGAGAAACCAATGTCAACGCTTCCTTCCCTCCCCCCCCACCAGATGTTCCCCCTTCCCTTTATTTTCCCCCTCCTTTTGAGTTGCTATTTTTTCTAACATTTCCATTTTCGTGTTTGTTTTTTAATTTGCAGTTCAAGCTTCACATAAAGGCTGCCAAGTCAAAGGATGTTCCTGCATTCCCCTGCTTTTTGCAGTCATGTGTTTCGGCCATCTTATATCTATTCCTCTTAAACACAAATCCTTCTGGTTAGTGTTAGTATTAAGAAGGCGGGGAGGGTGTGTGTGTGAAGCGAGAGCCTTGTCCTTCCTTCTCCTTCTTCCTCTTCTCTTCCTCCTCTCCTCCTTCTTCCTCTTCCCTTATTCTCTTCCTCCTCTTCTTCTTCTCCCCTTCTTTTCTTCTCCTTCTTCCTCTTCCTTCCTCCTCTTCTTCCTCCTCTTCCTCCTCTTCTCTCTCTTCCCCTCATTCTCCTCCTCTTCTTTTTCTCCCCTTTTCTCCTTCTCCTTTTTCTTCTCCTTCCTCTTCCTCTTCTTCTTCCTCTTCTTCTCCCTTCCTTCCCTCCCCCTCTCCCTCCTCCAAAGGCCAGCAATGATAATGTTCTTTAAAACAGGTGAAGGGATTAAGACCAAAGAGTTCATGAATTGGGTTTAGGGCTGTCAGCAGGGAGGGAGTCAAAAAATCAAGAGAATCACCACAGCGGTCCATTCAAAGTCCCCATCCTTGTTTGTTTGTTTTTACATCCATCACAATTCTCATAAAGAGAGGACAGGGCTTCAGTCAACGGTTGTGATCACCATGTTGATGTTGTTTGGACATACAGGGAGTCCCCGACTTACGACCACCATGGAACCCCCCAAAAAATTTCTGTTGCCAAGTAAGATAGTTGTTAAGTGAGTTTTGCCCCCTTTTTCCAACCTTTTGTGCCACCGTGGTTAAGTGAATTACTGCAGTTGACAAGTTAGTAACCCGGTTGTTAAGTGAATCCGGCTTTCCCCATTGACATTGCTTGTCAGAAGGCCGCAAAAGGGGATCCCGTGACCTTGGGGCACAGCCGCGGTCGTAAGTGTGAACCAGTCACCAAGCATCTGAATTTTGATCAGGTGATCGTGGGGATGCTGCCATGGTTGTAACTTTTTCAGTGCCGTCGTAGCTTTGAACGGTCACTAAATGAACTATTGTAAGTTGAGGAGTAACTATACATCCATGGGAGACTTCCCTGTTGAATGAAACATGGCGGCTGATGAATATTGTTTAATGGTGGACTTGGCCCCTTCCTTTCTTGCAACAGCCTGTTGAAGGGCCGGGAGGACCAAAACCGAGTCCTAGACTATCCTAATATTTTAACGGAAAGTGACAAATTAATCTGGGACTCCCATTGAAGTCGATGGGATTGTCTTCTGAATTCACCTATGAAGGATCGCATGAGCCTTAATTTTTTAAAAAAATTCCCATTAAAACCACTTGTATTTTACCAATTTGATTGTGCCTTGATTTTCTTCAGGATCAAAAAGACATTCTCTTTAGGGTTATAGACACGTCCTCTCCTTCTGTGGTTTCAGTTTGTCACACATTTTTCTCAATCAGGATCGTATTTTTAGAAAGCCATCCTCGTTGTTATATTTGCCCCTGGCTTTTTGTACCCCCCCCCCAAAAAAACCCCCTCTATCTGTTTTTTTTTTTAAACCTAGTATCAATGAAAATAATTCCAGTCTTTGAATAAACTATGAATTATGTCCTTCCAAAAGCCTCCAAGATATTGCAAAGTTCTAGCATGGAAGGATTGCCGATTTTCTCTAGAACTTTCCAGGATAATTTCAATTACAAATACATAATTTTTTTTGCCTCTCTGGAAAAAAAATACAATCAGGCTAAACTCAGTTGGGTTGCCAAGTCTCATTCTGTCATTGAGGAATCCCAAAATCAGAGTGCAAACGCCTTGTAAGAAAACCATCCTTATGTCCTACAGCAGTGTGGCAGAAAAACTTAGGCAGACCAATTCTTGGGAGTGTCACCGGTACATTCATTTTGGTTGACACAAGTCTCCTTGAGATCCAACCTTAAGGTTCCAGGCTCAGATCTTTGACTAGTGACTCCATTCATGAGTCAGTGAAACCATCAAAGACCAGTACGTATCTCTGACTTTGCTTAGGGTTTGTAGTGGCATTCTCAGCAAGGAACAAAGCGTATTTCTTCCTTCTGATTCTCACCAAGAAGACTTGCATGCTTGTAAACATTTCAAGGACCATCGGCCTGGAGGTATACCCCCTCCCCCCAAAACAAATCCATGAAGGAATTCCTTTGTACTAATCCCAACTTGTGATCACCAGATGCCCAGCGCAGAACAATAAGGACTTTTAAATCTTACATGAAAGCTATGCCCTTGTGTTCTGCTTTCATAAAGTCCTATCCAAGCCAGTGCTTCTTCTAGGAAGAACTGTGAGGTGATAGAAAAACTAGGAAATTATTGCATGCTATTTTCTGATTTGCATGGCTTTCCACTGGTATAATATTTTTTTTTAATTTCCCTGGGTGCTATTAATGGGCCTCCTGCTTCATAACCCAACAGGTTGATTTTTGTTTTTCTGTAACCAAAAACCTCTGGGGAGGTCATAAAACTAACAAATGCAACCTATATCCAATGCAGAGTTGCAATTTTTTTTTGTATTGATGATTGATTCCATTTTGGTTTTTTCATCTAAGGCGGTATTTCCATCCTGAGCCATTTTAAGATGTGTGGACTTCAATTCCCAGAATGCTGGGTGAGGTATTCTGGGAGTTGAAGTGCACATGGTCTTAAAATGGCTCAAGTTGGAAAACACTGACCTAAGGGAACAATAGGGCATCATGTAACTTCCTTGCAAAAGACTCTGGAATTCTAAATTTTCCAAAATCAAAGAGTGTCTGAAGGAATTAACTAACTGCCTATTCTGAAAAAGAGAAACACAATCAGTAGGGATCAAACTTAATGGGGTAATGGATATTAGTGCTATGCCTGGCCACCTGACTTTAAGCCAATAGCACTATGTACCTTTAATGAATGTCAAAGGAAGTGTTTCATACATTTTTTAAAAAAAAAATCTTGTCAATTCTAGTAAGTATGCAGAAACCTTTTCCAACTGCTATCCTCTAATTAAAGGACATATCAAACTGTCTGGTACAACAACCTGCTGAAATGATAAATGACCCCATGAACAAAATAGATGGTGGTTAATATTGGTAGAAAATGCACTTTTAATACTTTTATTTTTTTAAACTGCAGCCAATAAAATGTTAGAACAGTACATTATAAAACAGAACTCATTTGCTGAAATTTTGAAAGGTCCCAGTCATATTCGAAACAATTTCTAATAAGGGTAAGCTTGCCTGCTGTTGCATAAATCCTAAAATCTGGATTTCATGTTTGTGACGCTGTCTACTGTATGTGAGGATCTTGTCCATTTCAATTGTTTTGAGCCACAAAATAAATTAGCCCTCAATCCAAGCAAGTGACAACACTTCACTGTTGCTTGGACTCTTTAAAGGGGACATTTAAACTTTCTGAAAAATAAGTGGGCATGCAAGCATAAGAAAGACCATTTCAAAATAATGTTCTGTAACATTTAAATGATGCAACGTTACTGGGAGTTTGCAGAATCTTTTATGCCACTATTAAGAAAAGGGGGCAAGTAGAAAGAAGATTTGTAAGTTTAGTACAGGGACCCCCAAACTTGGCAACTTTAAGGGTTGTGGACTTCAACTCCCAGAATTCTCCAGCCAGCTGATGGCTGGAGAATTCTGGAAGTTGAAGTCCACAAATCTTAAAGTTGCTGGAGAATTCTGGGAGTTGAAGTCTACAAGTCTTAAAGTTGCCAAGTTGGAGACCTCTGACTTAGTAATACTCAAAAGTGTGAATTTGCCTGCCACAGTTTGGGAATCTTTTCTCCAGTGAGTTGAAATGACGCCTGTCACAATCCATAGATAACATTCGTGAAATGGATGCTGGATATGAATTCTGGGAATTGTCCCAACTAGCTAGACAGCATTAGGTTGATTAAGGATGATCTAAATTTTCTGCTTTCCTGTAACTTCAGACAATGATGGGAATCTTGGGTTTGGCAGATGGACATCTTGGCATACTGATTAAAACTGCATTTTTCCAAGGGGTCTTGAGAAAAAAACAAAGCTGTGAGTACTGAGCCAGGTGAAAACCTGTGAAAACTTTCAGTGTCGACTTTGGATGAGGAAAGAAGGAAGCTCTTTTGCCAAGATGCTTTTTTACTTTCATCATTGTTAAATGGCGAGTGCCAGCAGAGTTGAATGTACAAATAAAACATATCTTCTGTTTTTAAGTTCTGCAAAGATTGAAGTGTTGAATATTTTCCTTTCTGATATATTCCAAGGGGTGACTTTTGTTTAGCTCCTTGGCTTCTGAATCTTTGTTTTCGACTGATGTCCTACCAACGTTGTCTCGGCATCTGAGTGGTCTCCTATTTCTTGCTTCTTAAAACCACTTTTTGAATATATACCAGTCCGCTGAGCCTTTTTGCATTCCATTGCTTCTCCTTTCCAACAGCTGAGATGGATTTTAAGGTTTCCTTGCTCTTCGCTAATGCAGAAACTAACCCATGATAGAGCTTGATCTTTCTTCAACTAAACATGCGGTGGGGGGAGGAATAACAGACTAAGCATGGAATTGAGCTATCACAAAACATAAACAGATAGAGTATGTTTCTCAAAATTGGTCACTAAGCTGTATGGATTCCCACTCCCAGAATTCCCCAGCCAAGCTAGCTAACTGGCTAGTTGGAGGATTGTGGGAATTGAAGCCCATACAGCTTAAAGTAGCCAAGGTTGAGGAACACCAGGTTAGAGAGTGAAACTGCTAAAAAGCTTTTACGATGAACAGTTGCAGGAACTGGGCCTGGCTAGTCTAGTGAAGAGAAGGATCAGGGGAGACAGGATAGCAGTCTTCCGATATTTGAGGGGCTGCCACAGAGAGGAAGGGGTCAAGCTGTTTTCCAAAGTCCCTGAAGGCCAGACAACAGATGGACGCTGATCAAGAAGAGATTCAACCTGGAAATAAGGAGACATTTTCTGACATTGAGAACAATCAATCCATGGAACAAAAGTTGCCTTTGGAAGTTGTGGGAACGTCATCACTGGAGGCTTTCAAGAAGAGACTGGACCATCTGTCAAAAATGGTGTAGGGTCTTCCTCTTGGGCGGGGTGGGGGTTGGACTAGATGACCTACAAGGTCCCTTCCAACTCTGTTAATCTTATATCTATCTTTCTCTGCTGGTAGACGTTAACTTTTCCCAGACTTGAAAACCGGAGCCAGTTTCCTAACCATGCCCTGTTCAACGCCTTTTGTGCAATTTTCTGGCGCTTGAGTGCTTTGTTATGGTGTGTTTCTGCGAGCCGTGTCTGTCTGTGTCCTATTTTTCATTGGCTTCCGTGCCTGCTGAATTTGTTCTTCTCCTGCTTAGTTTTGTGGAACTTGTGTAACACCCCAGTGCACGTGCACACTGGTTGGGGGAGTTGTAGACAACCAACCGTTGGTTAAAGATGTACTTTTTGCCTGTGTGGGAAACTTAACGGGCCAGCCAGTCTTCCATGATATCCTTCTAAGCAGTCCGGAGAATGTGTTCAGTGAGTTAAAAATTAGCAGGAGGGTGATGAAAAACGGTGTCCTCACTTAGCGGAGAGAACCCCACCAGCATAAAGGCCCTGACCCTCTCTCCAATTGAAATTGGGGTGGAAAAACAATTAGGTTAGTCTATAAAAAAGAGGGGCTCAGGGGCTAAGAGGCTGAGCTTGTCGATCAGAAAGGTCGGCAGTTTGGCGGTTCAAATCCCTAGCATCGCGTAATGGAGTGAGCTCCCGTTACTTGTCCCAGCTTCTGCCAACCTAGCAGTTCGAAAGCATGTAAAAAAATGCAAGTAGAAAAATAGGGACCACTTTGGTGGGAAGGTAACAGCGTTCCGTGCGCCTTCGGCGTTTAGTTATGCTGGCCACATGACCACGGAGACGTTTTCGAACAGCGCTGGCTCTTCGGCTTTGTAACGGAGATGAGCACCGCCCCCTAGAACTGGAAACAACTAGCGCATTTGTGTGAGGGGAACCTTTACCTTATAAACAAGCAGACCTCTCCCTCCCACTTACTTAACCGTCATTAAGTAAGGAAATGACTGCTAAGTATCAACCTTCAACAAAGTGTCAGGATATTGAATGTAGTAGCTGGAGCAGTAAAGTATACAACAGGCCAGAACACCACAGTTATACAGGTCGTCCTTGACTTACATTTCTGTTGTTAAGTGAGACATTGGCTAAGTGAGTTTTGCCCTGTTTTACGACTTCCCTTGCCCCATTTGTTAAGTGAATCACTGCGGTTCTTAAATGAATAACACCGTTGTTAAGTGAATCTGGCCTCCCCATTGGAAAAGAATTTGCTTGTCAGAAGGTTGCAAACGCGTCATAAATATGAACCAGTTGCCAAGCGTCTGAATATTTTGATGTCCATTTGTGTTAAGAGGCAGGCATGTGCACGAAACCATCTGCTCTTCCCCCACCACTGGTGCCAGTCCACAGAACCAGAAAAGTTGGGGACCGCTGCAGGAAGTGATAGCAAATGGGAGGCTATGTCTCTTATTTTTAACCCTTTGCTGATTAGGGAACCAAATAACAACGAGGATCTTGTCCTGCTTTATGGCGCTCTCTGGACTACGTGTAGTTCGTTGACTGCTGCACTTGCTTTTTCCTTTCTGCATCTATCTATGCCTTTCTTCACAGTAACCCTTGGCTGTGCACAGAATAATGTCCCTCCTCACCACTTTTGGGATGTGCTTTCACTCTGCATGTAAGTACAGCTTGAGAAGAAAAAGTTTGTCTGTTTTTGGAAGTAGCTTACAGGCATAATGAGTATGGTTCGAAATATGTCTTTTGGCCAAGATAAACGAGCATGTCTAACTGGAACATAAAACACACTGACTCCACTCCAGGAGCTGATCAGATTTCAGCCCCTTTGAGACCAAAGGCACAGCTCAGTCACAGAAAAAAAAAACTCCCGTAGATTTCAGTGGGAAATTAAAAATAACAAATAACAAACCAAATTCATACAGTAGCAAATAGATCTGGTCTACTTCGTTCCCCATTACCTACGCTTACCCTGGAAAATTCCACGCACCATAAAGATAGGTTTCAATAAGCAACCCTTGAAACACAATGCTACATATTTTAATACTAACTAGGTTATTGGATACTGACAGAATTAGGGGAGGGGTGTATTAGTGTGTGTGTATGTGTATGTGTAAATAAAAGGGGAGAAAAGATTCAGACATTCACCCTCCTATTTTAAGGGTTAATCTCATATTAGTATTTCAAGTGCCAGAATATAGAAATCAAATTTCAGGTATTTCATACTTGTTCTATACTGAAGCTAATCTTTTAAAAAAAATCAGGGCTGATTTCATTCATGCACAGCAATAGGAGATAGTTCAGTACAAGTTGATGGTTTATTGCATAAACTAGTTATATTTATACAACATGACTAAACCCAAGCAAAACAAATCTTCATCGTGGCTTCCTGTGCTATGAGAATCCAGCCAAATGCTACGTTTAGTTTAGTTTAGTTTAATGTCATTGCACGTCATACAACAAAATCAAACACCATCTTCTGTGCATATCATGACCAAGAAAAGAAACACAAACATATATCTTTCACACTCCACATTGAAAACCCATGATATTGCTTTAATATTGCACTATACAGCAGAATTCAACAGAGCTACTGCCCTGGGATAAAAGCTGTTTTTCAGACTGTTTGTCCTTGTTTTTATTATCCTGTACAGTTTGCCAAGTGGTAATAGTTCAAAAAAAGGGGGTGCCCAGGATGAGATGGAACTTTCAGAATGTTTTGAACTTTCTTAAGACAGCAGGAGCTATAAAGCTCTTCCAAAGAGGGGAGAGGGCAACCCATGATCCTCTGGGGCAATGACATTAAACCCTCTGGAGCGCTGTCCTATCTGCCCCTGTGCAATTAGCAAACTATACAGAGGTGCAGTATGTTAAGATACTCTCTCTGGTGCAGTGGTAGAAGGTCACCAGCAGTTTTTCATCCAGTTGTTGTTCCTGGGAAGTCTCAGGTTGTATAATCTCTGCTGGGCCCTTTTGACCAGGGCTGCAATGTGAGCACCCCAGGTCAGGTCCTCTTTTAGGGTAAACACCCAGAAACTCAAAACTGGCCACTTGTTCCACTCTTTCAAGAAAAAGCTTGAAGAGAATATAGTGGTACTTAAAGTGAATACTTCATAGCAAGATCAATTTGGGTTTGCAAACCTGAGAGATATGATTGATAACTCATGAAATTGGGGAAAAAATTAAGCACTGGAATCTGTTCTTCGGTAGGACTTAGTGGCATCTCAATTGCTTCTTTCTTCTGGGTTTCTTTAGATCACCAACACCCTACAATAACTCCTCCAAAGTTGGTTGTCTGTTGTATGTGACCATGCTGTGGGATGAACTACAGGTTGTCCTCTACTTACGACCACAACTGAACCCCAAATTTCTGTTCCTAAGTGAGACCTATGTGATGTGAATTTTTGCCCCCGTTTTACAACTTTTCTGGCCATAGCTATTAAAGGAATCGCAATGGTTGTTAAGCCAGTAACATGGTTGTTAAGTGAATCTGGCTTCCCCGTTGGCTTTGCTTGTCAGAAGTTCGCAAAAGGGGATCACATGACCCCGGGACATAGCAACGGTCATAAATAGGAGTCAGTTGCCAAGCGTCTGAACTTGAATTACACTACCACAGGGATGCTGCAAGGGTTGTAAGTGTGAAAAACAGTCCTAAGTCATTTTTTTCAGTGAGTTGTAACATTGAACGGTCAATAAATGAACCGTTGTAAATCAAGGACTACCTGTATACACCGGAAATACAGGAAAATGAAGGTGGAATCCAATCATGGTATGTTAAAATACATGGTTTGATGGTGAGATTGCATATGCTCACTGCACAGCTGGATCATATACTAGCAGGGGTGGTGAATGATGACCCTTTTATGACTTGTGGACTTCAATTTCCAGAATTCCTGAGCCAAACTGGCTCAGAAATTCTGGGAGTTGAAGTCCACAAGTCTTAAAAGGGACCATCATTCAGTTGACCTCTGATCTAAAACTACCTTAGCATTTCCCTCAATATAGAATATAGGCTTTACTTCAGTGGTGGGTTTCAAATATTTTTACCATCGTTTCTGTGGGCGTAGCTTGGTGGGCGTGCTTTGCACCCACCAAACGTGCGCTTTGCACGCGCGCAGAGAGTTTGCTACTGACCTCCTGCAATCCTGCACTCTCCCTGTGTCTTCAACAGCTGATTGGCACACAAAGCAGCTGAGCTTGAAAACAAGGAAATAAAAGTCAGAATAGAGATGGGCCCAGCAGCTGATCATCAGAGTGGACTGGTTGGCTCACAGACAATCCTTGAAGTTACTGGTTCAGCCAAACTGGGCCAAACCCGTAGAATACCACCACTGCTCTTCTTACTTAGTCCTATGTCTAATTTCTCCTGTCCTCCTAAAAGCCCCTCAAATGCTATTTACACTTCAGTCCCATGGATTCTAAACTATGACACCCAGATATGGGTTCCATAAAGGACAATTACCAGGACAGAAAACAAACTAAGAGTAATTAGGTAGGTAGGAGATAGAAGTGTCTTCAAAATATTTTATTATTTTTTATATACAACAATGCCATTCCATTTCAACCGTGTGTCGATTAGGTACATATTTCACGTGCTTACAGTTTGTAACTAATATTATTCTTATCAATATAACAATATAAAAATAATCTCATTTTCATATAAGTAATATCCAGTATATCTGTTTTACAATCTTCTCTCATTACTTTATATATACATCTAATCCATTTTAATTTGTTTTATTTTCTATCCATTGGTAAAATAAAACCCGTACCAAAATGTCTTCAAAATATTGAAGTTGAAATAGTACAAATCTGTACTTATGTAGGATATGATCTCCGCAGTGAACCAACTGAACAAGATATACTAATTGTGGGCTACTAAGCCTTGCCACTTTAGTGGGATCCTGTCAAATGGCATCAAAATTTATCCTGATTTAATGAATTCATAATCAAATAGACAAATCAGATGTGGTGTCCATAGGCACAACTTCCAAGAGGAGGAAAAAAAAATGAGCGTAGAGATAATGAAACATCTTCCTGGAATTCCTTAGCTTCAAGGGCTAATTGTTTGAATGAAGTGGGCACAACACATCCAAAATAGAATACATTATCTTCAAATTTCCAGAATTCTTTGTAGTAGACAGCCTTGAACAAGGGGTTCTTGGGATTTGAAGTACCTTCAACATGGACCAGATGGCTTCAGTGGGGCTGAAAATCTTCGATCCAAGTCCTTTCTCCTGATTGGTTAGAGATCTGCTAGTAAATACTAGATTTTGCAAACATTGGTATACTTGTGAGCTTGTGTTGTTTCTGAACATGTGAATTGTATGTGTAACTTATCATTCTTTGGAGTTGTATTGTTTTTCCTACCTGGAACTTTGCCTCAAAAAATGGAATCAAAATCACAGCTATATTTACAGTCTATAACTGTCTAGCTTGGAGCTTTGTACTGTATTTTTGATACTTATATGAAGGTTTATGTTTTTCCTCTCTCTCCCAGCCTATTGAAAAATAAAACTCTGAACAACAGTAGGAATATATTGCTTGTATACTTCTATTTTTGTGGGTTTTTTTTTAAGTTTTACACAACAGCCTTAAAACTTTTTAGGTCTAGCTTGTTTATTAACTTTCTATTTTGCAAATATCCTGTTTTTACCAGAATGAATTTGTAACTAATTTACTGTGGTTAATATATGTTATGCATCTGTCCATTAGACTTTTGTTACCGGTGTTAAAAAAAATCTTATTTTTTTTCCCCCAAAATACACTAATGCTGGGAATTTTCTGCATTTGAAGAAGAGGCGTTTTTTGTATATGTTCTTAAATATCCATTTCCCAAGAGCCTGAATACCTAAAGTGGGAAGGAGAAAATACATGTAAAGTGGGGGAGAACCCCAACCAAGTAATTAAGATTGTTTTGTGTATATGTGCTTTCTTTTAAACAAAAGGATGTTTTGATTTTTTGATGTATTATTCAGCATTTGTACGGTTTGGAAATGGGGAGGGAACCAGACAACAAAATAATTGATGGAGTTTACATTTATTTTTTTACCATTTTTCTTTGAAAACACACACACGCCCGTTTTTGTTTCACTCTGTTTTTTCCAATAGTTTACAGATTTCACATGTCATCTTGTGGCTCCTTTGTTCAAGTAAGAGCATTCTGGCAAGGTTCAAACATTCTGCTTCATGTTTTCATGTGTTGGGCTTATATATTCAGGTCTAGTTCGGGCCCTGTGAATTTCCTCGCCTCAAGAGCCAAGGCATTTTGGGGCAGCACGAAAGGGCCTTTGAAATAATGGCAGCCCAGTTTTTTACCCGATTATAGGAATAACCATTTATTTCCCCGTCCCGTATCAAATGCAGAACAGAAATAAAATATCCTGGAGGAAAATGTCCGTTTGCTGGCTTTAGTTTCTTTGGGGAATAAAAGTGTCAATAGCAGTAGGTAGACCATTTGGTCTAGTGCAGCGGTCGGCAACCTTAAACACTGAAAGACCCACAAAGGTCCTAACCCCATGATGGTGAACCTATAGCATGTGTGCCAGAGGTGGCACACGGAGTCCTCTCTGTGGGCACACACACTATTGCCAGCTGGTCTTCGTGGGCGCCAGAGCGTGTGAAAATGGTCCCCAAAACGGCCTGAAAACAGCCCCAAAAGCGACAAAAAACAACAAAAGAAAAAAAGGCAGGCACATACCAGCCAGCTGGATTTTGAGTTTCCAGCGCTCCAGCATGCGGACATGCATGTTTCAGTCTGGGCACTCGATGCCAAAAAGGTTCGCCATCACTGTCCTAACCGGAAGTCCTCCATTCAATTCTGGAGCCGACTGGAAGTCCGGTTCCCCACCACCATAGAGTCTCCTCCTAGCACAGCATCCTTTTTCCTTTACCTGTCGTAACCAAAAGCCCTATCAATTGTGGAACGACTGGAAAACCCACCCCTTGCCAGAGTCTTCTCCTGGTGTGCTGTGCTTCCCCCCAAAAAAAAACCCTGGAAGCTCCTCTCAAAATTGTGGGACCGACTGGCAACAGGCAGCTGCAGCAGAGGGATGAAAGAGACACATGCGGCTCTAGAGCCACAGGTTGCCGGTCCCTGGTCTGGTGCTTAAGGCACCCAGCTAGAAAGCTGGAGACAGTGAATCTAGTTCCACCTTAGGCATGAAAGCCAGCTGGGTGATTTTGGGCCAGTCACCAGGAGAGTTCTAGTCCCACTTTAGGCATGGAGGCCAGTTACTCGCTCAACCAGCTCACATGGTTCTGGAAATAGGAGAAGGAAGGTGTGTTGGGTATGTTTGTCACCTTCAGTTATTTCTAAAAATAATAAAAGTGCAATACAATTTTTAAAAAATGCATGCAGATCCCAGTGGCTAGACTTGACTGTGTCATCCCATTTCTCATGTTTTCATTCACACTCTTACTTTGGAAAACAAACAATAGCGTGTTTATTTTTCTGTTATGTTATACTTTCCCCTTCTTTGTATTCTGAACCTTTTTTCCTTTTCTTCTCTTTTTCTGTAGCTTCTTCTTTATGTAGCTGTCAGTCACCTTGCCAAGTTCCACTTCCCTTCTCCTAAAGGACTATAGCGCGTTAGAAGAACCAGCAGGGCCTCTCTCACACACCCCCAATTGGGAGACAAGTTACCTCATCCCTTCCACCACCTCTGCCTTTGTGGTCTTTGAAAATTAACCTGTTGGGCTCTTTGCGTTCACGTCTTTGACAAGTCTCGGTCCACATCCAGACTTTTCACGCCTGCCCAGATTGATTAGGCAGGAAGGGGGCGGAGAGAACTTGGGCGCCATCCTAGTTGGTTGCACTGAGGAACTTTCTAGAATCTCCCTTGAGGGGGTGATGCAAGGAGAAACGACTCCTGAAGTGGACCTGCAGATGTGTGTGTGTGCGTGCGTGCGTGTATGCATGCCAGAGGGTTGGATGTGTTTATATGCAAACTCCAGATACTGCTGAAGTATTTTGCTGACGTGTTAGACCAAATCTAGCACTCAGTCTTATTTCTTTCTGAAAAGTATTATATCCTAGTCACTTTGAAAGCCATATGAATTTGTACAAGTTCCTACAGTTTGTCTTCACAACACTCCTTAACACGAGCCTATGGAGACTCAGACATCAGACTTAAGGATGGAGCCACCATTTTGGATTACGCCCTATTTTTAATCCAGTTTCAATAGTTTGACTTCTTTTACTTGTCAACCTGACCACCGTGGCTTTGGGAAATTCCTACGACTATTGCTAGTCTCTTTGCTGTCAGGTGAACACTTCTTGTACAGGTAGTCCTCAACATACGACCACCATGGAGCCCCAAATTTCCATGGCTAAGCGAGGCAGTTGTTCAATGAGTCGAGCCTCATTTTATGACATTTCTTGTCGCAGCTGTTAAGCATATCACTACAGTTGTTAAGCAAATCTGGATTCCCTCGTGGATTTTGTTGGTCAGAAACCCAAGGAGGTTTGTTGGAAACCCTGAGGTTACAAATGGTGATCACCTGATCCCAGAACAGTCATAAATACATGCCAGTTGCAAAGTGTCCAAATTTGGATCACATGATGCTACAAGGATCATATGAAAATTGGTCATAAATCACTTTTCTCAGTGCTGTTGTAACCTTGTACGGTCACTAAGTTAATTGTTATAAGTTGAGGACTACCTATATTGCATATTAGGAAATCACTGTTTACCTTTGGTACTTGAGGAATTTTGATGATTCTGACTTTTGCATCTCATGGGGATTTGTTCTGTTCCGCTTTAAAAGTTCATCCCTGTCAGCGTAAAAACACAGTAAACATGTCCTGAAAACAAGTTCAGAATCGTGTGTGGAACAGAGAATATTCTCTAATGAGTTCAACCTAATTAATGATTGTGGCATTTAATGTTTACAGATAGTACACCACCCACCATATCGCTGTTTTCTGCATCAACAAGCAAGGAATTTGGTAGTTGAAACACTCCATGATCTTGTTCTGACCCAAACCCTTTTCCAATAAGACAAACAATAACCAAAGGGAACAGATAATGAATCTTTTAATGAATCTTACAAATCCCAGGTTAAAAGGCTGCTGCAAACTAATTAACTTTGATAAGCACAAACCTTGCCAAAACTGTACAACACTGCCAAGAATCACAGATAAGAAATATTTCACAATACAAAAGTGCAACTGAAGATACTATAATGTCCATGAGGCTGACTTTCAAAACGTCTTTGCTTCCTGCAAAGAACGTTCGCTTCACAGCTGGCTTTTATCTTCTTGAAGGAGGGGCCATTACCTTGCAGCCTTACTCCCAAGTCGCCCATGCTGTTACAGCTGCTCTTTCCTGAAAGCAACCTTGCACACATGCGCACTTGGTACAGGCTCCCCGGGAACCTCCTCATCACTGCTGCCAGCCCCCACAATTTCTGAAGTTAGCAGTCCACCCCCTCCCTAATGGTCCTGGCTCCACATCTGAGTCCTCGCTCTCCTCAGCCGTTTGCACCAGCTGCCGGCTAACCACAACAGATTTCCATCCCTAAGGCCTAAAGTCCCCTAGAAGCCGACAGTCCATTCTTTTCGTCATTACTGATATTTTTCAAGAACCAAGCGGTTCCAATTAAATCAAATCTAGTTGTAATAAAATGCGGTGAAAAATCCAAGCAATGAAATAAAGCCCAAAGATGCTGTTTCAACATTAAGCACACCTGTCCAAGGTTGAGTGAATTCCCCAGTTCTGTGTGGACTACACAAAGAGTTTAGGTCAGAAGCAACATATGGGTTGTGAAGTGTCTGGTCACATAACAGGCTGACTTACCAATGGAATGATCAAATCAGAAAAGACATGTGACAATGTAGGAATTCTTGGCCAAAACCATAATGGGTTATCTCCTACTTTTTTCAGTCTTAAAACCTGGTCCTACCTAATCTGTTCACTTTATATCCTGGTGTGTAAATTACATCTCTTGTACAAGGTATGTCAACCCTGGCTCAGCTGTACCAGTGCGATCCCTGAAGAGTAAATCTGTGGGTACGGTATGATTTCATTTTCAGAATTGTTTCGGTAGTGTTTATTCCATTTATTTTTCAGGGTACGCAGAATCCTGCACAAAACCCAGACCAATTCTGAACGGCAGGAAAATTTAGTCCTGTAAATCAGGATAGAGATCAAAATAGAAACCATGGAAGATACCAAATCCAATAAACAAAACTGCAAACAGTTTACAAGATGCAGTCCAGGAATAAACCAGACAGTATGTACACAAACGCATTCTGCTACACAATTGCACAATTCCTGAAGATGACTCACTTGGTTCACTGATGTTACAAACTGGGGAGAGCTGCCCAGTGCTTCATCAGTGGAGGGATTTAAGACTGGACAGCCACCTGCCTGAAATGGTGTAGGGGCGTGATGGCAAACCTATGGCACATGTGCCACAGGTGGCACGCAGACCCACTTATGTGGGTATGTGAGCCCCAACCAAACTTACCTGTACTGTGCATGCGTGCCTCTCACAGCTGATTTTTTGCCTGTTTGAGGCTGTTTTTGCCCTCCTGGAGGCTCAAGGGAAGCTGTTGCAGCCTCGGGAGGCTGAAAAACAGGCCTTCTGGAAATACCGGAAGTGACAAAACGTGCTTGTTTTCAGCCTCCTGAGGCTGCAGAGGCTTCCTTCGAGCCTCTGGGAGGGCAAAAATGGCCTCCCTCGGGCTCCAGAGGGCCTCCAGAGGCTGAAAATGGGCACTTCTGGTATTTCTGGAAGGCCCGTTTTTCAGCCTCCCAAGGCTGCAGAGGCTTCCCCGGGGGCCTCTAGGAAGGCAAAAACAACCTCAAATGGGGAAGAAATCAGCTGGGAGGCACGCAGGTGTGCAGTGCAGGTAAGGGAGCAGGATGGGGGTGTTGCATGCACATGCGCGGAGGGGCAGGGGGCATTACATTGTGGGTGCCGGCATGTGCGCGCTTTTGGCACACCACAACAAAAAGGTTCGCCATCACTGGTATAGGATCTCCTGCTTGAGCAGAAGGTTGGACTAGATGACCTCCATAGGTCCCTTCCAGCTCAATTCTGACTCCGATTCTCAATCTCTCAGGCATCGAGATCAGGAAAATAATGCACGCACAAGGAGAAGATGCCAGAGAGGATCCTGGAGAATGTAGAAGCCAGGAAGGCAAGGTTTTGCACCCATGTTCGGTGCCAGAATTGGGATGGGAGGCACACAACAACTATTGGAGAAGAATTGAATTTTCTGCTGGGCCTAGAATTGTGGCTGCAATCACCTTGGGAAGGTAAAGATTCCCTTCAAATATACCTGCTAGTCGTTTCTAGTTCTAGGGGGCGGTGCTCATCTCCGTTACAAAGCCGAAGAACCAGCGCTGCCCGAAGGCATCTCCGTGGTCATGTGGCCGGCATGACTAAACATCGAAGGCGCACGGAACGCTGTTCCTTTTCCATCAAAGTGGCCCCTATTTTTCTGCTTGCATTTTTTACGTGCTTTCGAACTGCTAGGTTGGCAGAAGCTGGGACAAGCCAACGGGAGCTCACTCCGTTACGCAGCGCTAGGGATTCGAACCGCCAAACTGCCGACCTTTCTGATCGACAAGCTCAGCGTCTTAGCCACTGAGCCACCGTGTCCCTTACTTTTATCTTGGGAAAAGAAGGTACAATTCTTACTGGAAGCTTGAAAATAAGAAATGTGATGCAACAGGATTTCCATTGTCTTGGGAGTGTCAACAGGAGTGTAGTTCAAGAAAACAGTGGCCGTGCCATGGATTGTGAAATGTTTCTTTTTTGTGTTATAATGCTTTGAAGCTGAAAGCTTCATAGCTTTGTTTCTTCGTTCCATTGATTTAACAGGCCTAATGATTCTTAAAAATGCTTCAGAGTTTGCCTCCCATTCTCCAGTTATCTGGAAAGTACTAGATAATCTTATTTTTAATATAAATTATTACCATCTCAGGAATTAAAAAGTGATCAACTTAGCTGTTGCTGTTACCAGGATGAATGTGGAGCAGTGATGCGTTAATGTGATTTTATGGCTGTTTACCGTGATCGCTATTTCTGAATTCTTTAGATTTGTGTCTGAAAAGATGTGCATTTTTCGCCGTACGGCAACGTTCACCTAATGTCTTACTGCCTTGATATGAAATACACGTTTCCAATGATGTTTAAAGATGTTTCTGCAACAGTGGAAGTCCAGAGCTTATTCCTAAAATGCATTTTTATGCGTAATCAAAGTGATGAAACATTTGCAACCAAATTGCCAAGCTCGGATGACTGACGCTGTCAATCGTGGTGTGAAATCATAGCTCCTGAGGCTGAGTGGTTTTTGTGCTCAGAGTAGCTACACTACTTATGACTTGCGTCGGTTCATCTTGGGTACTGTGTTCTGGCCCAAACCTGGATCCAAGAGAGTAAACACGAGACAAAGGCAACAGCACCACCTTTTAATGTTTTATTTACAAATCCCGTTCCTTCACTGATAAAAGGCTGCTTTCAACTAATTAGCTCCGATAAGAAAGAGCCTTGCCAAGTTTTTGCAAGTCTGCCAAGAACAACAGATAAAGTTCCTAAACAATAAATCAAATGGTCTCCAAATACCAACTCAGATATTCTAACGTCCAAAAAAGGCTTGAGTATCAAACTTCTTTGCCTTCTGCAAACAACTGCAGTTTCTCAGCTGGCTTTTATCTCCTCAGGGAGGGGCCATTACCGTGCAGCCTTACTCCCGAGTCGCCCGTGCTGCTGCAGCTGCTCTTCAAGCAGCTCTTCATCACTGCTGCTGGCCTCCTTTCACTCCCTGATGGTCCTGACCCCATCCTCGCATTACATGCAGGCCCCTCATCTAAGTCCTCGCTCTCCGAGACCTCAGCCGTCCGCACCTGCTGTCAGCGAACCACAATATACTGCCTCAAGCGTGCCGATAAGGCATAGGTCACTAATGAAATGTTAAATCAAGAAGTAGTGTACTATGGACGCAAGTCAAAAAATTCCGTACTGGGCCAGAGATGGATTCCATGAGTTTCTCTTGATACTGATTTGGTCATTTAGTCCTTTCTTGCCCCCTTAAAAATGTGATGCAGCTTTGTGATTCCCATTGCGAGCTGCGTTAAAATCCAGGCCCAAGTATGTGGAGAAGTGAAGCCAATTCTTCACTTTCAAGGCAGGCTGTCATGCTCCTACCTCCCTTTGTTTCAACTCTGTCCAAGTTCTCGCTCGCTCGCTCGCTCCTGGCTAGAGATCCCATTCCAGGAACAGCTGCTTCCCTAGTTGCCTCGCTTAAATAGCCAGGGGGTCAGCGAAGCTACCCTTTTGTATTTATTCTGGAGAAGCCCACAGCAGGGGGGGGCTTGGCTGTCATTCTGCTGTAGCCCCAGATGAATCAAAGTTCATCCAAACGCTTGGTCTGCAGATCGCATTCTGGAGGAAATACAGAGAGAGATGAAGAGGATGAGAGCGGCTTCTGGGGTCTATTGTCTTCTAAACCTTGTAACGAGATCTTCTGTGGTTGCCGAAGACTGCTAATTCAAGGATTGTGAACATGGTATTTTAATTTTCACAATCCTTGTATTTTAATTTTCACAATCCTTGTATTTTAATTTTCACAATCCCTAACCAAGCAGAATGGTCTTAAATAGAACATGCATAAATACAAATATACATACAAATATATAAACCACGCCTGTAATTTATCAATTCACGGAGTTGCCTTTGTTCTAAATTCTATCTAGGCGAAAAGCCACCATGTATATTTCTGTGGGGAACCCCAAAAGGAAAAAGTCCCAGTTCAAGCAAAAGACTTTGGGCTACTCATTTGACTTGGCCCCAACAAATGTGGTAGACTGACAGCGAGGATTTGTTGATATACAGGTAGTCCTCAACTTACAACCACAATTGAGCTAAAAATTATGTTAAGTGAATTATGTTAAGAGCGAGCCATGGTGACGCAGTGGTTAGACTGCAATACTGCAGGCTACTTCTGCTGATCACCAGCTGCCAGTAGTTTGGCAGTTCAAATGTCACCAGGCTCAAAGTTGACTCAGCCTTCTGTCCTTCTGAGGTGGGTAAAATGAGGACCCAGACTGTTGGGGGCAAGAGGCTGACTGTAAAACCACTTAGAGGAGGCTGGAAAGCTCTGTGAAGCATTATAAAAGTGCTATTACTTCCCTCCTTCCTTCCCTTCCTTCCTTCCTCCTTCCCTCCCTCCCTCAATTCCCTTTCTCATTCTCCTTCCTGGTGGCGCAGTGTTTAGAATGCAGCATTGCAGACTAATTCTGCCCACTGCCACCAGTTCAATCCCTGACCGGCTCAAGGTTGAATCAAATCAAATCAAATCAACCTTTGTCAGAGTACAACATGTGTACAATGAGATTGGCTGTCTCCCCTCGCTATGTCCCATTTTATGATTTTCCTTGCCACGTTACACGAATGGCTGCAGCTGTTAAATTAGTAACAAGGTTAAGCGAATCTCAGTTCACCATTGACTTTGCTTGTCATAAAGTCGCAAAACGACTCTTGAACACTGCAACCGTCATAAATATGAGTCAGTTGTCCCAGCATCTGAATGTAAATCACGACCATGGGGATGCTGCAATGGTCATAAGTGTGAAAAATGTGGTCATAAGTCACTATTTTCAGTGTCATTATAACGGTCACTAAACTGTTGCTAAGTCAAGAACTATCTGTATTGAATTCAAATCCCACCATGGCTTCCCAAGGACTCCGAGCGATAGTTAATATTTCAGTCTTTGCTCCCAAGTTCTGACTGAAATAGTACAGGTGGCCCTCAACTTATGACCACATTTGAGCCCTCAGTTTGTTGCTAAATGAGTTCTGCACCATTTTACCACCTTTTTGTGTCACAGTTGTTAAATGAATCACTCCAGTTATTAAGTTACGATAGGAACAAGGTTGTTATCTGGGTACCCCATGATTTCTGCCTATCAGATCGTCGCAAAAGGAAGTCATGTAACCCCAGGACACTGCAACCGTCACAAATACACACCAGTTGCCAAGAGTCTGAAATTGATCACGTGACCACAGGGGATTGCTGCAATGGTCATAAATGTGAACAATAGATCATGAAGTCCCTTTTCTCATTGCCATTGCAATTTGAATGGTCACTAAATGAATGTAAGTCAAGAACTACTTATATCAGGCCAGATGTGTGACCTTTCAGGACTCAAAAGCTACACCCAGGAAGATCAGTGAGTCTTAACTGAAGCCCTACTTGGCTGGTAGTTGGAAGTCCAGAAGTTTTAAGCGTTTGGAGGAACCCTGAAGTAAGCAATGAAAGCTGCCTTAGGTAAAGGTTCCCCTCACACCTACGTGGTAGTCGCTTCTGGCTCTAGGGGGCGGTGCTCATATCTCCGTTACAAAGCCGAAGAGCCAGCACTCTCCGAAGACGTCTCCGTGGTCATGTGGCCGGCAGGACTGAACGCCAAAGGCGCATGGAACACTGTTACCTTCCCACCAAAGTGGTTCCTATTTTTCTACTTGCATTTTTTACATGCTTTCAAACTGCTAGGTCGGCAGAAGCTGGGACAAGTAACAGGAGCTCACTCCATTATGCGGTGCTGGGGATTCAAACGGCTGGACTGCCGAACCTTTCTGATCGACAAGCTCAGCGTCTTAGCCACTGAGCCACCGCGTCCCCTTAAACCTAAAGTTAAAGCTGCCTTAACTGTTGGCAAATGGGAGCAGAGAAGAGACACAGCTGCAAGGCTGAGCTGCTCATTCGTTCCATCCAGACATTGTTGTTTTTTGAAAGAAAACCAAGACTCAGAAACTGAAGGACAACGTATTTGTTTTTATTGCTACCCGAAGCCTTTCTCCGTGAGACCGGCATACACAGTACCTTCCATGAGGGGGGACTGTGAAGAGAGCTTTAAAATCGAGGAGATCCTTTCAGGAAGGCTATTCCAAGAAGCAGTGCATTTAGAATTGAAACAGAAGATCTTTAAAAGTCTTCCTTTCTTTTTTGTCCCTGTCTTAAAAGTTGTAAATTTACACAAACATAAAAGGTCAGGGAGAAAACATAAGGGAAGGGGAAATCTAAGATCATTTATACACCAAGCTACAAAATGGCCCAAAGGACACAGGTGCTTAACAATGCCCACCGTTTCTTTCGTCTCATTATATTTTGCATTTGATGCACAACAAAACTTTTTTTTTTCTGTAGATATAAAAACACAAAAGGAAGGCGTTATGTTTTGGTTTGGTCAGCCCCACAGTGGTTTTCTATAAAAATTAAAGTCATTAAAATTATTGTGCAGCTTAATAACCCTTTTCCCAAACCAAACAGAGCCACCCTTCTCGAGCATCCGTTTTTGCTTCCTACGAATAGGACAGGTTATACAAAGGTTCTTTTTCGTGAAAAGGAAAATATTAATTTTTAAAGGCAAGTTTTCAGTTTGAGCTACCGTTGTCGAAAAGACCAAAAGTGGGAGAAATGACAGAAAAGAAGAGAAAGTCGACAAAAGAGAAGGCGTGAAAGATTATCAAGGGAATCTTATCCCAAAATAAAAGTGCAAAAAAAAAACAAAACCCATACTTGGAAGTCATACTATTTTGGAAATTGCTTTTAAGAGAAGTTTGGCGAAATTGTTTTTAAGAGAAGTTTTAGAAAAAAGGAGGGAATTTGGAAGGAGAGAGAACACAGTCAGAAATCTGAAAAAAGCATTCGGCACACGCCGTGTCAATTCTTCAAAAAACAATACATGAGATTACAATACACAACAGTCGACCGAAAACGATGGAAACGAACAACACTACAGAAACAATTTTTGCTACTGGGTTTGGTTTTTTTAGTTTTTTAGGTTTTTTTGGTTGGTTTTGGGGGTCTTTTTTTTTTTATTTTAAAGGGACTTAAAATCAAGAGTTGAACTTTGAGAACAGTTAAAACTATCATTAGCCGCCAAAGGAAAACCAGGGGAAAAGGGGGAAATATATTTTTTGTTTTTTAAAAAAAGGATAGCTAGCTCCCTTCTGCGTAACTCGATTAAGGTACGGCCTTCCCTCCATTAGCCCAAAAGGCCAATGCCTACCTGATGTTGCATCTGCACAAACAGCCTTTCCACCAAAGGCGCATGGAGACATAGGACTATAGCAGTGTTTCTCAACCTAACCAACTTGCAGATGTGTGGACTTCCAACTCCGAGCTGGCTGGGGAATTCTGGGAGTTGAAGTCCACATGTATCTTCCAAGTTGCTGGAGTTTGAGGAACACTGGACTTACATGACAGAAACGGGCTGCAATGGAGGGCAGGGAGAAATGCTGCCTCCTTGCCACGGGACGTCAACGCCACACCCGGGGGCAGCCTTCCCTTCCCCGCCATCCAGAGGATTCTCTTCGTTGTACAGCCGCTTGATCCCGTCGTAGAAGTCGTCCACCTCCATCTCTTCCACTTTGCGCTTGGCCGTCGCAGGCTTGCACCGGCCGGGAGGGAGCCGGCGGCGGCGGCAGAGCAAGGCGGATCCTTTGGCTGGCGCAACAAGCTTGCTGTTGCTGTTGTCCTGCCGATCGGGGACTGGGACCACGGGGGCGTGGAATCGGAAGGCCCCCGCAGGGCAAGTCACCAGGTTGTGCTTGAGGGGACTGTAGACGTAGACTGAGTTGGGCAGCAGAGGAGGCTGCAGTGTGGAAAGGTGCTTGGATATTAGCTCCCGACAGTGGATCAACTGGGAGCTGTCCATCTGGATTGGGGGGAGAAAGAAGAGAGAGACAGACAAAAAGGGGTCTTTTAAGCGGTTATAGTTTTGGGATTGGAAGCATTGGAAGGGACCTTGGAGGACATCTAGTCCAGGGGTCCCCAGCCCCCAGGCCACACGAGGCAGACTGGTGTATGCGTGCAGCTCAACTTATCAGGGTTCCGAAGGTCGGCCTAATTAATTCATGAGCCTCGAGCCAAGTTTCAAAAGAAATCAAATTATTTATTAGGAGCAACATGTCGGCACTTTCCCCAAGTGCACTCAGCTCTGCCCCATGTAATTTACTGCCCAGCTATGATCCTGTTTTCCCCCTCCTCCCGGGATGTGTCATAAATCACATTCTCCAAAGGAGCACTTTATAGGCTGTAGAAAACACGCCTCTCCAGCTGGCTCTAGTAACCTGAGATACTATCTGGAGAAAGGTATATGTGGAATGTGCTTCTGGTCATAGCAACCGAGGTTCTCCATCAGTTCTCCCCACCTCCTGCCTATGGCAACTCAAGAGCAGGTCAGGAATGCTTTACGAGTTGACATCAACATGCAGCCCAGCTGTGTGTGCCAGCATGTGAACTGCCCACTGCTCACGTGAGCTGAGTTACACACACGTGTGATTACCAGCCTACTTCTCACACAGCTTGGTTCCCCCCTCTCCCCCAGCCTAGCCGCCAAGCCGCAAAAGTTGGGGACCACTGATCTAGGCCAACGTAAGAAGAGGGAGTCAAGCTATTCTCCAAAGCACCGGAGGGCAGGACAAGAAACAATGGATGGGAAACTAATCAAGGAGAGAAGCAACTTAGAACTAAGGAGGAATTTCCTGACAGTTAGAACAATTAATTAGAGGAACCATTTGCCTCCAGAAATCGTGGATGTTCCAACACTGGAGGATTTTAAGGAGACATTGGACAACTATTTGTCTGAAATGGTGTAGGGTTTCCTGCCTGAGCAGAGGGCTGGAGTACAGGACCTTCAAGATCCCTTCCGACTCGGTTATTGTGTTACCCTAATGATGGTGATGGTAAACTCATGACATGCCTGTCGCAAGTGACACCATGCCGTTTTTTGGTGACATGCCAAGACTCTGGAGGTTGCACAAGAGGATCTTGCTCTCGTGAAGCCACTGAAGCATCCAAAACTTCACACAGAACAGGGCCTCCAGAAGCCCCTTTGGAACTGGGGTTTAAATAAAAATAAGCACAATCCCTACCCTGCTTCTAGCACTGATAATGTTACCTAGCTTGGTCATGAAACGCCTGCAAGAAAACAAGCAAGCCCAGAGAGCAGCAGGCTCATTGTCAGGACGTCCATCACAGGGATCTACAGTCAAACAATTCTTTGGTTCCTGCAATTTACAGATTAATAAAGTTGGAAGGGACCTTGTAGGTCATCTAGTCCAACCCCACCTCCAAGCAGGAGACCCTACACCAGCGGTGCACCACTTGGGCTCCCGTGCTAAACATCGTGCGCACGCCAGCATGCACATTCTCATGCCAGCACCCAGAATGCAATGCACGTCCTCCTCCCCACACCCCCTGCGCATGCATGCGCAATTCCTACCCCCTTAGCTGCACTGCGTCTCACAGCTGATTTTTTGGCCTCCGGAGGCTTGGAAAAAGCCTCTACAAGGTTTTTCAGGCCAAATTATAGGCCCATTTGGTCACTTCCGGCATTACAGGAAGTGTCAAAATGGGCCCATAATTCAGCCTGAAAAGCCTTGCAGAGGCTTTTTCCAAGCCTCTGGGAGGCCGAAAAAGGCCTCAAACCAATAGAAGAAAAACAGCTGTGAGGCGCACACATGTGCAGTGAGGTAAGTTTGCCTGTGGCTTTGCATGCCAGCACAAATGGCTCTGCGCGCTACTTGTGGCACACGTGCCATAGGTCCGCCATCACGGTCCTACACCATTTACAACAAATGGCAGTCCAATCTCTTCTTGAAAGCCTCCAGTGATGAAGCTCCCACAACTTCCGAAGGCAACTTCTGTTCCATTCGTTGATTGTTCTCACTGTCAGAAAGTTTCTCCTTATTTCCAGATTGAATCTCTCCTTGTTCAGTTCCATCCATTATTCCTTGTCTGGCCTTTGGGTGCCTTGGAAAACAGCTTGACCCCTTCCTCCCTGTGGCAGCCCCTCAAATATTGGAAGACTGCTATCATGTCTCCCCTGGTCCTTCTTTTCACTGGACTAGCCAGACCCAGTTCCAGCAACCTTTCTTTGTATGTTCCAAAATTCCAAAACAGCATTCCCCTTTCACGTACGGTTCAAAGGTTCTGCTCCTACCTGTGCCTTGTGGAGCAGCTCGATGATGAGAGCCAGCCAATCAGGAATCAGCTTCTCCACTTCCAGGCTCACGATGGCCAGGGCCAGCATGGAGCCCTTGAACTGAAGGAGTTGGTAGCAGGCTAGACAATGCAGTAAGTGCTTGGTCAGCAAAGCAACGTGCTGGGACGGATTCACCTTGGGCAGGCTGGTCAGCAGTTGAGGCCTGGTGGACAAGGCAACTGCGTGGAACTGGAGTGGGATGAGAAAGAGAAGAGGGAACCTTAACGTCTCACCTGGGGGAAGAAAGCACGTGCTGATCTTCAGGTAAGCTCCAAACCTTTTCTCCCTTCTTTCACACTGGGGATTTATCAGGAGGGATTGGTGCTAGGTTTGTTTTCTCTCTAGCTGATTCACTTTTGTTTTATGTTCTGTTTTAGGCTGCATTTTATTACTCTTTGTCTGATTTTTTTCCCTTCTTAAATTTTTAGGTTTCCTACGACAGGTATTTCTTTATTTAATAATAATATTTATTATTATTATTTTTTATATATACAACTGAAGGCAGCAATCTATTTAATACTGCTTCTTCCCATTTTTTCCCACAACAATCTGGTGAGGTGGGGTGAGCTGAGAGAATCTTGTGAGGTGGGGTGAGCTGAGAGAAAGAAATTGGTTTCCTGGTGATTGGCCTAAAGTCACCCAGTCACCTTTCATGCCTAAAGTGAGACTAGAACTCCCAGACTCTTGGTGACTGGCTTTCATGGCTAAGGCAGGACTAGAACTCACCATCTCCTGGGATTGGCTCCAAGTCACCCAATCGCCTTTTATGCCTAAGGCGGAACTAGAATTCACCATCTCCTGGTTACTAACCCGATGCCTTATCCACCAAATCAAACTATCTTTCTATACGTTGTGTTCTATATGTCGTGTGTTGTCCTTAGTTTACTTTCTATATGTTAGGTTGTCTTTACTGAATTTGGCCATTGTTTCTGAGGGCTTTTAAACGTATTTTGTTGGTCACTGCCCACAATTAAATAAAAATTAAATTAAATTAAATACAAATGAAACTGAGAGAGAGCAGCTTTAAGAACATGACTCAAAAGGAAGACTAAGATACTTTACTCTGATAGTACCCTGAAATCCGTTTAGGGAGAAAAATCTGGCCAGTGTCACTTGTAAAACAGAAACACACAATTCTCAGAATCATCAGTGCAACTTTTGCAGTTGGATATCACTTCCGACTAAAAGAAATTGGAAATGGTTTTAGATTTGTTGGCAAAATGTGCCCTAGAGGCAGTCCTCAACTTACAACCGGTCACTTAGCAATGATCAAATTAACACTGAACTAATCTTGGGGGGTAGGGGGTATATTTATCATTTGGATCCAAAGTTTTAATGGTCACTACCCAATTCCAGTCACATAACTGCATTCTAGATGCTGGGAAACTGGGCTGCATTTACGCCATTGGTAGAACTCTGTGGTCCTGTGACTGCAATTTTATAATGGTTTTGCCAAAAACTGGCATTTACTTCCACTTTTCGGCAAAAACACACCCACAGCAAACCGCTGGTTCGCTTAAACAACTGTGGCCCTCGCTTATACAGGTGTGGCAAAATTCACCAATCTGCTTTGTGACTATCACAAGTTGTCACTGCAATGGACTGGCTCCATTGTGGTTGTAACTCAAGAATGACCAGCGATTTCTAGTCTTCTGAAAATTAGATCTACACTGAGGAATTCTTCTGAATTTCTATTCAGCTGCCCAGAGTCATTTTAATACAAGATAGGTGGCAAATAAAATAAAATGAAATAAAACAGGGGATATTTTTTGAGATATGTTCCTGCTCTGTCAATGCAACTCAGTGTAATGGGCTGTACCTCAAAAGTACGAGTTAAATGAAAATAGATTTGAACACATACATTAAAATTTAGTATAAAGATGTGTGTTGCCCATCTGCCTAGCCTTAACACTTGGTATCCTGAAGGACAATTAAGAAACTAAAACTCTCTTTCCTGCACCCTCCCAGCTGAGGCATGCTTGTAACAGTGGAATAGGGTTTGTCCCAAATATTTACAATGTGAAGGAAATCCAACGGAGTGGCCGTGTGTAGATCCCAGTTCAACTTATCCAGAATAATCTTCTCCATTCTGCGAATCTCTGCTGGAGAACAGCCACAAAAACTGTCTCTGGCCAAGATCTTCAGCACTGGAATCTTCTGAAAGATTGAAGAGGAGAAAACAGTGATGAAGAGCATCCTTCAACAAACAGCCCACAAGGGAAAAATTACAAACTAACATCAGCAGCGTATAAAGAAAATAGACACAAAGTATTTTATAGATGGCACCTACCCCGTACTAGATTGGCAAAGATGTTTCCAACTAGAAAACCAGAACGCTGGAAATGCAAAAATAAACAGGGCACCTACTTCCACATGTGGTGGTCATGCCCTGAAGCTAAAAAATACTGGAATAGGATTAAAAAGTAGATAGAGGAAAGAACAAAACAAAAAATTGAATTTAGACCGGAATTGTTTCTATTGGGAATAATAAGGGGAGATTATACTAAGACTGACAAATACATCATTTTACATATAACAGTGGCCAGAACTGTGTATACACACCATCTGAGGGGACTGAGATAAGAAAGATTTTGGACTGCGCAGAGATGGACAGGCTGACCTTAAGAGTTAAAAGATAAAGGTGAAACAGAATATTATTTGCTTTGGGACGCCTGGTACACCTGGTTAAACAATAGATACAAAAGTAATAAAGTAACTAATATATGAATATGAATGTTGATGCTGTAATGTTGTTGAAAGTATTTGATATGTTATAAATTGTTGGAAAATGTTTAATAAAATTTATTAAAAAAAAGAAACACCCCGCAGATTATTGAGGAAAGCGTTCTCAATCTGGCAACTTCCAAAGCTGCTCAACTCAGTTGGAAGGCACCTTTGGAGGTCTTCTAGTCCGACCCCCGCTCAAGCAGGAAACCCTATACAGCTAGCCCTTGACTTACAAGTTTGTTTAGTGACCGCTCAAAGTTACGGCACTGAAAAAAGTGACTTATGATCATTTTTCACATTTATGACTTGTAGCATCCCCACAGTTGTACGATCAAAATTTGGACACTTAGCAACCGGTTCATATTTATGATGTTTGCAGTGTCCGGTGTGTGTGTGTGATGTGATCCCCTTTTGCGACCTTCTGACAAGCAAAGTCAATGGGGAAGCCAGATTCGCTTAACAACCATGTTAATAATTTAACAACTACCGTGATTCATTTAACACAGAAGTCCCCAAACTTGGCAACTTTAAGACTTGTGGACTTCAACTCCCAGAATTCTCCAGCCACTCCACAAGTCTTAAAGTTGCCAAGTTGGGGGACCCCTGATATAACATCTGCAGCAAGAAAGGTCGTAACATGGGGTACAGCTCACTTAGCCACTGTCTCGCTTAGCAATGAAAATTTGGAGCTCAACTGTGGTCGTAAGTTGAGGACTATCTGTATTTACCTCTCTGCATAATCAACCCCAGTTGCTAAAACATACTGCCAAGAAAATTTTTAAAACCATCACGAAAGAACTCCAGTTTGTCTCTTCAACCAAGTCCTGATGTTCCTTTTCAGGTCATTATTCAAGTCCAAACAGATGTCTACAAATTTATTCCTTCAGTTCTGGAAAAGGTGGAAGTTATATGGCCCTGATGGCAAACCCGTGGCATGCCTGCCACAGGGGGCACACAGAGCCATTTGAGCCGGCACACGAGCTGCAGGCAAACTTAGCTCACTATGCATGTGTGCGGCCTCACCGCTGATTTTTGGCCGATTTAGGCTTTTTTGGCCTCCCAAAGGCTTGAGGAAGGCTTCTGCAGGCTTTGCAGGCTGAAAACTAGCCGTTTTGTCACTTCCCGTTTTTCCCTGAAAGTTTTCGGCCTGCAAAGTCTGCAGAAGCCTTCCTCAAGCCTTTGGGAGGCCAAAAATCAGCTGTGAGATGCAGTGCGGGTAAGGGGGGTGGCATGGGTGGGTGGGGATTGCGCACGCATGTGTAGGGGGCATGAGGGGGGCGTGTATTGCCTTCTGGGTACTGGCACACGAGTGCGAGTGTGCACACAATTTTTGGCACAGGAGCCCAAAAAGATTAGCCACCACTGATATATGGTGTGTCCCCTGCCCCAAGTACGGACTTGGGTTGGAGTGAAGCAGTGGGACCAACTCTGCAACTCCTTATATGGGTCATGAAACATTGTCATATGTTGTGGAAGCACAAAAATGTCTTCTGGGGCTTCTGAATTCTGCTTAATTGCTGTTTAAAAGGCACAGAAGAGGAAGAAAGAACCTAGTTGAAGAGACAAAAATGTGGGGTGCTTTTTGAGGCAGCTTTACAAGTTTGTCCATCGTTGGCTTAAGGGCCTACCAGTGTGGAAGTAAATTTTGGTAAACATGGAGCTCATTTCAAGAATTGTTTCCCTGTTTGCTTCAATTAAAACATCCTTATCTAAAATAAACTTATGCAGGTGGAGCCATGACAAGTTATCCAGACTTGATCAAAAGAGATAATCAGGAGACAGGCTGATTTGGTGGAGGAGGTGTAAGCCAACTTCTAATACCATCAGTCTTAGCAGCAGGCAGCATGAAAAGGTGTGCAATTTCTTTAAAAAAGTAAAAAAAAAGTAATCCTTTTAATTTGTTTAAAAGGAATTTCTTTCTTTAAAAAAGTAGAAAGGCTCACACAATGTCTGTACAGGGCAAAATTTAAGGTGTTGATATTGACTTTTCAAGTCATAGTTTAGAGCAGAGGTCCCCAAACTTGGCAACTTTAAGACTTGTGGACTTCCAACTAGCACAATTCTCCAGCCAGCTATCTCTGCCATTTCATTATGTAGGAAAATTTCTTTCCACCCTAGATGAAAGAAGATTTATGTCATCTTAAAGATTAAAAAGTACTTTAATTTTGGGAGGGAGGGAAACAGCAAAAAGGGAATCTTGATTTTCGAAAGTAAAGGGGTTAGATGGACTTTTGAAATTAACTGTAAAATATCCTCAGATGAGAAAATTTTGTTATTTGGAAAACAGAGGGTAAGAGGGGACTTTGAAGGCTGACTAGAGGGAATCAAGAGAAAACTAAGGATTATAATTAAAGGAGAAGAGACCCATTAAAACAATGGGACAATATTATTTGATTTTAGAAAAAAATAAAGGCTGATTGGGACCAATGTACTCAAAAATTACTTAGTAGATTGCCTGATACTATAACAGCAGATTTTATTGGATAAAACAGACTGAGGCCGATTTGAATATGGTGGATTTGGATGTATTAAAAAAGCCAGATTACAAAAGTGATGTGGAAATAGATGTTGTGGATCTAAATATGGATTTTAAAATGCCAGAGTATAATGTGGAGAAAAAACGCCAGAATGCATTTTACAAATGATCTCTTAAGAGAGCAGAGAAATAATAAATCAGAAGAATAACTTGAACTGCCTTATCTTGGATTTATTAGTCTTTTATCTTTTGTAAACGCTAATAAAATTATTACATTTAGATGACCTACAAAGACACCTCTATTTAGTCAAGAGTTTATTCAATTTTAGCATGAATCTGTTTCACTTTTTTAAAATATTGAACGCACTTGCCTTATTCTACTATGTTTTTTGACTTCCCAGTGATACTTATCATTCTGGGATTTCTTAGTGGCCTCCTATCCAAACTCTTAAAACTCTGTTTTGGCTTTTGGAGATCAACTGAAATTAGCTAGGAGTTACCGCCTGCTGCAGCTCGAACACTAATTAGGCTAAATAATCTACCGGTTACAATTTGCAGAAAACTGTTTATCAAATTATTAGTAATCCTCTCTTAATCCTAATACCTCTGTAAGCTGCTCAGAGGACACATTTCAGGTAGACAACTAAGATCAAAACTCTTTTAATTAAAGAATACCAACAACAATATTCGGCAGCAAATATACCCTACAAATGACAAGGTATTTGCCTGCCACTGTTAAATTTCCCCAGTGTTTAGGAGCAGCTCTAAAGCCTATTTCAGCTGACAAAGAAAGTTGAGATGATCTAATTAAAAAAGAAATATGATGACTCCTGCAGTAGCAAACCAGGCATCGTGGCCTGATCTTGAATAAATGTAATAAAGAGCATGCAATAAAAAGCAAAGTCAAAATGTTTTAGTAAGCAAGTATTACTATTAGCTAATGTAGGTAGTGACAGATTTTATTTTCCTGGGCTCCAAGATCACTGCAGATGGAGACTGCAGCCAAGAAATTAAAAGATGCTTGCTACTGGGGAGGAAAACTATGGCAAATCTAGACAGCATACTCAAAAGCAGAGAGATCCTCCTGCCAGCAAAAGTGCATAGAGTCAAGGCTGTGGTTTTCCCCATTGCAATGTGTGGCTGTGAAAGTTGGACCATAAGGAAGGCTGAGCACCAAAGAATGGAGGCCTTTGAACACTGGTGCTGGACAAGACTCCTGCGAGTCCCTTGGGCTGCAAGGCAATCAGTCCTAGAGGGGATCAACCCTGACTGCTCTTTAGAAGGTCAGATCCTGAAGATGAAACTCAAAAGACTTTGGCCACTTAATGAGAAGGAAGGACTCACTGGAGAAGAGCCTAATGTTGAGAACGACTGAGGGTGAAAGAAGAAGGAGGAGACGGCAGAGAAGGAGGTAGTCATTGAAAGCAGCTGACATGAGCTTAAATGGACTCCAGAAGATGGTAGAGGAGAGGAAGGCCTGGAGGAACGTTATCTATGGGGTTGTGATGAGTCGGACATGACTTTGCAACTAACAACTATTACTACTATTAGTGGCAATAGGAGATGTCTTCTTGTATTTGGTTAGCTGCGCCAGCAATCTGAAGTTACTTCAAACAGTTGCAAAGGGTAAGGAAACCACCTCTGCAGCATCTCCATCGTGATGGGGAGAACTTCAAGGGGTTTGGGGGGGGCGGGTTCAGTTCCCCTTCTGATGCCTATGGGATCTCAGCCCCTCCTCCCCCCCTCTAATCCCTGCAGTACTTGTGGGTGGTCCAGGAAAAGCAGCTTTCACTTGGTTTGCACATTTTGGAGAGAAGTAATTGGAAACCTCAACAAAACCTTCTCCAGGTTTTGTCCCAAGTCATTCCTGCCACAACCGTTCGACTCTGGGTGGCCTCCTGAGGCCTGGGATCTAGGTGGTCCCTCAACCATCTCAAGAGAGGTAGAAGAGAAGAATGCTTGTAGCTTAGGGTTGACCTGCGGGGTCCCTGGTGCGCTCTTTGGGCTCGGTTGTTGTCTTGCGGACGTTTCGTTACCAAACTAGGTAACATCATCAGTGCCAGAAGGGAGTGGGTTTAAATAAAAATAGAAGCCTATCCCCACCCCCTTCTAGCATCCATGATGTTACTTATACGCTTCATTACCCAACTTGATAACATCATCAGTGCTAGAAGCAGTAGGGTTTGCCCTTTGTTTATATCTACAAGTATATTACACGTTGGGTACTAACACGGCAAGCCGCTGCATATAAACAGAGAGCAAACCGCACTGCCTTCCAGCACTGATGATGTTATCTAGTCGGGTAATGATAGGTCTTCAAGAAGAATTATCAAGCTCAGAGAGCAACAAGGATGCCAGAGGTAGAAGAAGTGGAGAGGCTTTCCTTGAGACAACCTGAGCCAGCCATCCAAGCCATTGTCCAAAGCCAAGCAAAATTCCCATTCGCTCCAACCTCGGCAAACCGCTGCAGCCATTACACTTCCAAGTTTTCTAGAAGACGACTGACCTCATCTTCCTCAATGGTCTTGGTGGCCAGGAAGAAGCAGCTGATCGCAATACAGTTCAGGTACTTTGGGCGAGCCTACAAGGGAGAAAGGAGACAAAGAAAAATGCAGGACAATTTCAAAACAAAAACCCAAAGCCATTTCCCCAAAGAAACCTGGATGCCAAGCACAGGTTATCTCAGTCCGTAAGTTCACTACTCTTTTGCCTTCTTTGCAGCAGCTTTCAGGAAAGCCGTGGAGGCGGGCACGGAGGAGGCAATCAATATTCCATTACGAGAAGCAAATCTGGAATCCACCAAGTCTTTTTAGCATAATTGGCACCCGGCAAGTCTCCTCATCTTCAGGTGGGGGGGGGAAGAGGCAGGGGGGGCCTCACTGCTAGCAGAGGAGATCCATAGAGAGCAAAATAAAAAAATAAAAAAATCAATGAAGGAGGTTAAGTGGAGTGCGGTGGGTGCCAAACAGCATAATTGCAAGCAGAGACTTGGCTGGCATTTTGCATGATCATCTCTGCCTTGCCAGGGAGTGAGTCAGTCAGTCTTGGGGTAGATTCACAGGATACGGGTGGTCCTCGAGTTACGCCCACCACGGAGCCCCAAATCCCTGTTGTTAAGTGCGACCGCTTGTTAAGCGCATTCTGCCCCATCTTTCTTGCCAGAGTTAAGTTGAATCCCTGCAGTTGACAAAGTTAATAACCTGGCTGTTATCTGGTTTTCCCCCACGGATTGGTCCAAAGGTCACAAAAGCTGGTCACGTGACCTCAAAACACAGTGACGGTCGTAAGGGTGAACCAGTTGCCAAGCAACTGAATTTTGATCCCACGAGCATGGGGAGGCTACAAAGGTTGTGGCTGTGAAAAACGGTCCTAAGTCAGTTTTTTCGGTGCCGTTGTAACTTTAAACGGTCACTAAGTGAACCGTTGTAATCCGAGGACCACTTGTATTACATATTTTAAGAGAAAGGAATGAGGGGTAGGAGGAAACGACATAATCCAAAAAGACCACTGAATACAGGTAGTCCTTAACCTATGCCTACAATTGAGCCCAAAATCTATGTTGCTGAGGGAAAAATTTGTTAAGCCGGTTTTGCCCCATTTTGCGATATTTCTTGCCACGGTCATTAAGCAAATCACTGCAGTTGTTACATTAGTAACACGGTTGTTAAATGAATCTGGCTTTCCCATTGACTTTGCTTGCCGGAAGGTCGCAAAAATGGGATCGTAAGTTCCCAGGACGCCGCACCCACCATAAATACGAGTCAGTAGGCCAAGGGACTGAATTTTTATTATGACCACGGAGATGCTGTAATGGTCACAAGTATGAAAATGTCACTTTTTTTCAGTGCTGTGGTAACTACAAACAGTCACTAATGAACTGTTCTAAGTTAAGGACCATCTGTGTCGATTCCTACCCTACTTGTGTGCGGAGGGAGCCGTTAAAAACGTGGTTTTTCTGGAGAGGCCAAAAATAAACAGATAACAGGGAATACCACCAGCATTTTGGGCCTGGACATTTCAGCTGTTCCTTCAGAGTGCTGTTTATTTATTTATTTTTATTAATTTATTAAACGTGTAACACACCCATCTTGCTATCTTATGGTTCCCTTGCTGGGTATGATGGCTCCTTATTTTAACTGAGTATTGTTGCTGTTGTTGTTGTTGTGAGCCACTCTGAGCCTCGCTGGGTTGCGTGTGGTATGTAAAATGTACTGAATAAGCACCTTAAATAACTAAATAAATGTGAAACTCCGTGAGGCAACCTCCACGCCCCTGCAACTGTAATTACCAAAGTGTAATTTTTAATAAGGTGGGAGGGATTGTGAAATGCATAATTACAGAGTCATCATCTTCACTCTATTTAAATCAAATTAAATTTAAATGTAAACAAAATGGTTTAATTATTTTTTCCTGGCCCCACCCGGTACTTTCTGGTACGCAGCTCCGGGCACACGACTCGCAAGTCAAGGGCCGGCCTTGCTATGGAACATCTACACAAATCCACTTTATTCCTCATCAAGCAGAATGGGTAATTTAGGGTTGTTAGGGGGACATCCTAAGCATTGTTTCTGCAGGTGGGATTAAATCTTTCAGCCCATCATTATCATCTTTTAACGACCCCATTAATCCCTTGCGGGGTGGAGTCTGGGCAACTGAATGGAGCTAGCAGAATATTTAATGGCAGGATGCCCTTCCTGTCACCAATGCGGAGTTTTGTTCATCAGATATATTCTCAGTGTGCCCGGAGAGAGAAATATCTGCCTCTACCTAGGATCGAACCCACAGCCTCTGGATTGTGAGGCGAGAACTCCATCTCTAGGCCACCGCACCACTCTATTAAATCTTTCAACCCATCTGGAGAGGGAAACTGGGGCTTTTAGCGTCTACAATCTACACCACGAAATCTGAAAACCAACAAAAAAACAACAACAGGTGGTCAGATTGCTTCCAATTTCTGCCAAGAATTCATGGGTGCATTACGGCTCTCCAAATTGCTACCAAAGCAGGCAAGGAAGAGAATGGATGGATCTGCATCTGTAGGCCTCTGTGGTACAGGTAGTCCTCGACTTACACCACAATTAAGCCAAAAATTTCCGTTGCTAAGTGAGGCAGTTTCTGAAGTGAGTTTTGCCCCGTTTTACAATCTTTCCTGCCACAGCTGTGAAGTGAATCGCTGCAGTTGCTGTTAGTAACAAAGTTGTGAAGTGAATGCTGGTCTCCCCATTGACTTGGCTTGTCAGAAGGTCGCAAATGGGGATCACACGACCGCCAGGACACTGCAAACCATCCTACGTGAGTCAATTGCCAGGCGTCTGAATTCTGATTTCATCATGGAGATGCTGCAACGGTTGTTAAGTGTGGGAAAAACGGTCATAAGCTACTTTTTTCAGGGCCACTGTAATGGTCGTTAAATGAATGGTTGTACGTTGAGGACTATCTGTAATCATCCAAACATGAGGGAGATGGGAGGTTCATAAAATGTGAAAAATAAAATAAAAATAAATGAGAACTTGCCCAGGTAGAGAAGCTTAGAGAAGTTTAGAGAGATTTCATGAGAACTTGTTCGTCTTTAAATAAACCCAATAGCATCCCCAGTTCTAGACATTTTGTTTATTCACTGATGTATTTATTTATAACCCACTCTATTACTTTTATAAATAACTCAAGGTAGCAGATATATCTAATATACCTTCTCCCTCCGATTTTCCCCACAACAGCCTTGTGAGGTAGGTTGTACTGAGAGAGAGTGAGTGATTGGCCCAACGTCACCCTGTTGACTTTCATGCCTAAGGCAGGACTAGAACTCCCAGTCTCCTAGTGACTGTCCCAAAGTCTCCCAGTTGGCTTTCATGCCTAAGGCAGGACTAGAACTCCCAGTCTCCTGGTGATTGGCTCAAAGTTGGCTTTCATGCCTAAGGCAGGACTAGAACTCCCAGTCTCCTGGTGACTGTCCCAAAGTCTCCCAGTTGGCTTTCATGCCTAAGGCAGGACTAGAACTCCCAGTCTCCTGGTGATTGGCTCAAAGTTGGCTTTCATGCCTAAGGCAGGACTAGAACTCCCAGTCTCCTAGTGATTGTCCCAAAGTTGGCTTTCATGCCTAAGGCAGGACTAGAACTCCCAATCTCCTAGTGATTGTCCCAAAGTCTCCCAGTTAGCTTTCATGCCTAAGGCAGGACTAGAACTCCCAGTCTCCTGGTGATTGGCTCAAAGTTGGCTTTCATGCCTGAGGCAGGACTAGAACTCCCAGTCTCCTGGTGATTGTCCCAAAGTCTCCCAGTTGGCTTTCATGCCTGAGGCAGGACTAGAACTCCCAGTCTCCTGGTGATTGTCCCAAAGTCTCCCAGTTGGCTTTCATGCCCAAGCTGAAACTAGAACTCCTGGTTTTTAGATCATCCCCCATATGAAACTGGCTCTCCACAATGGGGCAGGGCCTAGAAATGTTTCTAAGAAGACAATTCCACGTGAGAGATGAATTCTACCTGCTGAAGGATACGTGTCGGATCTAATTCAAGAAACGCTTGCTCCAAACGATCGGATTCCATTGTCTTTAAGGCTGAGAGCATTTCCTTCCTCCATCGCTCTCAGATCTTTCAACGAGCAGCGTGTTAACTGCAACTAATTCCAAGAGGAGAGAACAGAAAGCTCTGCTGGTACAAGAAACTTTTTTTTAAAATGTTTTGTGCGGTGCTTAAGGATCAGAGGAGAAGCCAGGAGAGACTTGTGAGAGTTCTAATCCCACACCTCAGGCGCCAAGCCCGTTGAGGGACCTTGGGCCAATCAACGCTCTCTTCCACCCTAGAAGCAGGCAATGGTAAAACCCCTTCTGAAAAATCTTGCCAAGAAAACCGCAGGGACTTGTCAGGCTGGGAGTCAAAAACTGACTCGCAGGCATATACTGAGTTCCATCAACAAAAGTGCCCTCTGAAGCATAAACAGCTAGGCTGTTTCCTTCTTCTCTCTGCCCAGGGAAGAAGAGAGATGATGAAAGGAAGGGATTGAAAAATTAATTTGGAAGAAGAAGAAGAAGAAGAAAAATAAAGGAGTTTTTGAGTAAGCAAAGCCAGATGGGCCAGATGGTAAAACTCCAAGCTGCAGAATCCACGAGGCTTAAGGAGACAGATTTTGGAGTTGAACAACTGGGAAAAAAAAGTTTACATTTTCTATTAAACTCTCTCTTTGGTAGAGCTTTCTAAATTACATTTCCATGCTGAAAGATGATACTAGTCTCCAGTTCTCCAGTATATTGTTCCAAAGAGGTTTATAAATGTATCTGCGGTATTAATAGATTAATAGAGGCAGGGAGGGATATTTCTTTTAAATAATATAACTTAGGACAAAAACGATGACAGGCAAACAAATCCCAGACTAAGGAGCTACACTCTGCTAAAAAGTATATGAAAATGGGAATATACATCCTTACTAGGAGATATACTGGTAGTCCTCACTTAATGACCATAATTTTTCATTTAGCCACCACCACAAAAAAGCTCATCAGATTGCGTGTGATCACATGGTGAGCCATTTTATGACTGCAATGATTTATGACTGCAATTCTGGCTCAACTGCAGACGTAAGTCAAGGACTATGTCATGCCCGTCAGAGTCTGAATCCTAGGAGGAAGACGAACAGCTGACAGGGAATGGGAGTGTGGGAGGAAACTGGAGAAGGGCAAAGTCCAGCTGGGCAGAGCAGGAAAGAGGTAGAACAAGGGAGAAGGGAGTTCAGAGGAAGACCCAGGCCCACCCTCTCTTCCTCCCAGGGCACACAGGGAGGAACGGAGAAGAGAGCAACATGGGTTGAGTGGCTTACGGGGGAAGAAAGGGCCCTGATTCCCTTCATTAGCCACAGCTGGGAAGAGAGTTTAAAAGAAATGCATGCTGAGTACGGCAGCTGCTGGGAACAAACTTGAGTTTATCTTGTGTTGACTTTGCTTATCTGTGTTCCTGGCGTCTTCCCAACCATGTTGAGTTACTGTTGTGCCTTCATGTCTGGAAATCTTGCTCCTGCCCTGTCGGACTAATTACCTCATTTTGCCTTGATTGGACTTATAGTTACAGTTTTTGTTGACCACATTGTGGACTTGATTCTCTGCAGCCAAAGGCTGTTCCTGGGAGTTTTTCTCCAGTCAGAAGGTAACCAGGACATTGGGAGCAAAGTTGGAACTAAAAAAGGGACTCCTACTGATTATCTGACTGTGTTGCCTTTGTGCCACGCCACTTTGGGTCATCACAGACTACCTGTATTCCAGTTTCCACCAATCTGGTGCCTTTCAATGAGCTGGATTCCTGTCCCATAATTCCCAATGGTTGGTTAGGTGCGGTGGGAATTATGAGAAGAAATGTTCAATAGATCTGAAAGGCACCAGATTGGGGAAGGCCGCTAGGCACGTTCCTCCAAAAATAAATCCAGCTGTGTTTCATAAGGTTTTGCTCCCAGCAAAGTTGGCATGAGTTTCTATCTTTAATTTTTTGTTGGAGGTTTAATTTAGCCTGGTAAACAAGGAACCCTTTGCTTTCTTTCCCCCTATGTTCAAATAAGGGAGTGAGGAAAATGTGTTTTTTTTTTTAATTGTTGGTGGACATTAATTCCAGGCAAGAAAATAGATCCATTCCCTAAAATGGAAACTGAAGAGGCCCAAAATGATCTTGGTTTAGTCTAAGCAACAGGCTCTTTGGGTTGAAAATAGAAAAATGCTGTTCCCAGTGTCTATGGAGATTCACAAATCATCCAGGTCACCATTTTCCCCAAGGTGCTTTTTCAAAAGGCAACTGAACTTCCTTTGGGTTTTTTTTTTCCCCCTTGAAAACATTTCACTTCTCATTCAAGAAACTTCTTCGGTTCTAACTGAATGGCAGGGAACGGAAGGATTTAGATCAGAGCTTTCTAGAGCGAAAGACGACCATCTAGTAATGTTAGTAACAATGTACTAACAACCAGATGACTGCAAAGAATATAAATCCTTCCATTCCTCACCAAAAAAGAGTCACTTTTTTCAGGGCAGTTGTAACTTTGAACTAACACTAAAACAAATGGTTATAAGTTGAAAAATACTTGAAATGCTCTAAGCCTCTTCAACTAAGCCAAGGGTTTGCAAACATGGTGAGTTTACAACTTGTGGACTTCAACTCCCAGAATTCCTCAGACAGCATGCCAATTTCAGGTGCTTGGCATGGCTGGCTAAGAGCATGGCTGGCTGAGGGATTCTGGGGGTTGAAGTCCACAAATTGTAAAGTCACCATGTTTGGAGATCTCGAAATAAACTATTGAAGAATAGGGAAGGCAGAGCAATGGAAATTGTTCAGATCCGGCCATGAATGAATTACATGAACATGGGGGAAAACGTCATGGCCTTCAGCCAAAATTGCTCACAGAGGTTCACAGGACACCCTATATGCAGAGTAAGTCAAGCATCAAGAGTCCAGGTGAACAGAAAATGGAGGATTTCATCCCAAAAGGCTTTGCTCAGGCTGGGATGGAGCCTGGAAGAGGCCTAACTATCTTTGCAAAGAACTTAAGAGGTCAAACTGTTACCTTCACGGCAGCTAAAAACCTGTCCAAGAGGCAAACCGCCAGAGACAGCGTTTCCGGATAAAGGTGGAACTGGCATCTGAGTTTGGCCAGCCACTGAATCACTTCGTCCCGCTGGGTTGGAGAAATGCCTGCATCCTGTAGAATAAAAAGAAAAATAAGATTAAAAACAATCTCAATCTCAAATCTTTCTCTCTCTCTCTCTCTCTCTCTCTCACACACACACACACACATTCTCACAACCGCTTATTTAGTAACACATTCTTAACGCACCTGGTTTTTCATCTCTATTTATCTATCTGTATCCACCTCCCTCAAATGTCTCTCTGTCTTCTGATACAGGTAGACCTCAATGACTGGTCACTTAAATGACCGTTCAAAACTTACAACAGTCTCCCAAAACCTGCTTATGTCCCAGTTCTGGCATTCCAACAGCAGAACAACACTCTCTCTAGTCCCGTGATCACATTTAGGGTACTTGCCAACTGCCTCATCTTTACGGGCCATGGCACACAACCAAGATCTGCAATAGTTTTTGCCAATCCCACAGAACTGAATGGATTCACTTCACAACTAGATGTCTGGATGCAATGGAAGAGGCCAGGCGTCAGGTGTCCTGATAATGAGGATGAATTGTGAAGAGTTGGCTAGCTGTCAGGATTCCGGCAGTTACTCCAATTAAATCCTAAGTCTCAAGCCAAACTTCCAAAACTTCAAAAGGATTTATTGGGAGTTAACATGTCCAGCATTGCCTGGGTGTAGCCGACTCTGAGGCACATAATTCATTGTCACCCTTGACCCAGGTTTCCCCCACCCATCCAACCTCAGGCGTATCATAATTCATATTCTCCAATGGGACACATCCATAGCCAGGAGTCATCAATCATGTTCTCCAAGTTAGAAACTTCAGTCACCCAGTTAACTACCTTTGAAAAACTATTTATGGAATGCACTTTCGATTTCCAGCTGCCGCACTGCTCTTTCAAACCCTTTCCCCCCCCCCTTCCTGTTGGCAACTCTAAAAAGACCATAGAAATATTTTATGAGTTGACACTAGGTTCATTTCGTGACCGCCACAAAAAAAGGTCATAAAATTGGGTCAGACACATCGGTGGCTGTACATTCAACCATTGTGACTTACAAAGGAAATTTTGGGTTCCATTTCAGTTTTAAGTTGAGGACTACCTAATATACAGGATAGTAGTAGACTACATTTCTGAGCCAACCTAAACGGAACAGAATGTCTTTTTGTCAGAGTAGAAGAAAATTGGTCCCTCAGTTAAGTCTTGGGATATCCACTTATTGTATAATTTGGTGTATGTATCCATGTGTATATGTGTACCGTTGTGTGTGCTGGAAAACCATCATTATGGGATGATTCCGTCTCAAAGAGGTGTTGCCGAGATAGCTTGGGAGCAAAATTTCCACAATTGCACAAGTGTTCTATAAATTAGGCTGCCAACATCTGGATGTAACTAGGCAGACATGATTTGCACACCAAGTGCTACAGGGAAGCAGAATAACAGAATTGGAAGGCACTTGAAGGTCTTCTAGTCCAGCCCCCTGCTTAGGCAGGAAACACAATACCATTTTAGACAGATGGTTGTCTAATCTCTTCTTTTGGAAAAAAAAAAAAAAAAACCTGCAGTGTTGGAGCATTTACAACTTCTGGAGGCAAATTGTTCCACTGATTGGAAAGTGATATTCTTTAGGGATTTTGTGGTCCTACTTGCCTTAAGGGATGGCGCGCACACACACACGGTGCAGGGTAATAAGTCCAGATCTTCCAACCGAGTTACTTTTTAGCCAACTGCAAAGCCAGTCCAACAACACCAGCAACTCAAGTTATGACTTCAGGCATTTTTGAGGCGTGCCAGTCAGGCTGCACCTCAGAAAGCTGTGAAGCTTCTCAGAGAACCCCGGGGGGTGGAAACTGTCGGTCTCTGCACAACCGTGGAAGGACGTTTCAGATGTGGGTTGGTGCAGCTGCTCACAGAAAACTCCACAGATTCTGCCTGCAGCCTCTGACCTTGCAACGTGTCCAAATGTGCAAAATTACATTGCATAGAAACAGCGCTTCTAAAAAACCATGAAGAAGATTTAAATCCTGCAAAGAAAGCCCTAAATTAAACACGATGACAAAATGGTGGCCTGAGGTCCCAAACCCTATCCACACCGCACTACAAAAAAGATGTGGAGACTTTGGGTAAGTTCAGAGAAGAGCAACTAAGATGATTAAAGGCCTGGAGACTAAAACACAGGAACAGCTGCAAGATTTGGGTCTGGGTAGTCTAAGAGAAAAGAAGAATTAGGGGCGACATGATAGCAGTATTCCAGTATTTGAGGGGCTGCCACAAAGAAGAGGGTCAAATTATTCTACAAAGCACCTGAGAGGAGAACAAGAAGCAATGGTTGGAAATTAATCAAGAAGAGAAGCAAGCTGAAATAAACTTCCTAACAGTGAGGAACATTAACCAGTGGAACAGCTTTGCCTTCAGAAGTTGTGGGTGCTTCATCACTGGAGTTTTTCAAGAAGAGTCTAGAAACAGTCACCTATCTGAAATGGGTGTAAGTTCTCCTGCTTGACAGGGGGCTGGACTAGAAGACCTCTAAGGTCCCTTCCAGCTCTTTTCATTCATTCGTTCCCCCTTGCTGGAGCATGCAGATCTGCAGATGCCCACAAGTGATTTTGGGGGGAAAGTTTTGTTAAGAGTTTACAAAAAAATATTCCGAATTCCTCAGAGGAAGGCTCGGTAGCCATCTTTATGATTAGGACTGTGAATCTAGTAAAATAAGCCACTTTCTGACTAGGATCCAAACAGCTACAGATAGGCCTCGACTTACAACAGGTTCGTTTGGTGACCATTCAAAATTAAAAATGGCATTGGAAAAAGTGTCTTATGATCGTTTTTTACATTTATGAAAACTGTAGCATCCCATGGTCATGTGATCAATTTCAGATGCTTGGCAACGGACTCATATTTATGACAGTTGCAGTGTCTTGGGGTCATGTGATCAGTTTTTGTGATCTTTTGACATGCAAAGTCAATGGGGATGCCAGATTCACTTAACGACCGTGTTACTAACTTAACATCTGCAATGATTTGCTTAACAACTGTGACAAGGAAGGTAATTAAGTCACTTAACAAATGCCTCAGCGACAGAAATTATGGGCTCACTTATGGTCATAAGTTGAACCTGGGCATTGTTGGCAAAATGTCTAGCGACTTTATACATGGGACCAATCTCATCCTTAGCATAAGCCTTCACGTTTCTGAAACTTCAGGTTCCAAAATGCGCTTAAGGACAGGGCCATGCTGACTAGGGAATTCTGGGAGTTGAAGTCCACAGGTCATAAAGGGGCAATAGTTATCCTTATAATAGCATTGTGATGGCGAACCTATGGCATGTGTGCCACAAGTGGCATGCAAAGCCATTTGTGCTGGCACGCAAGTTGCAGGCAAATTTACCTTACTGTGCATACACATGCCTCACAGCTGATTTTTTTTTTCCCCAGTTGGTTTGAGGCTTTTTTCGGCCTCCCAGAAGCTTGGAAAAAGCCTCTGCAAGGCTTCTCAGGCCTAATCATAGGCCCCGTTCCATCACTTCCTGTGACGAAACAGGCCTATAATTCAGCCTGAGAAGGCTTGCAGAGGCTTTTTCCAAGCCTCTGGGAGGCCGCAAAAAGGCCCCAAACCAGCCAAAAAATCAGCTGTGAAGCACAGTGCAGATAAGAGGGTGAGGGACTGCACACACATGCACAGGGGGCGTGGGGAGGGGGTGCACATTGCATTCTGGGTGCTGGCATGCAAACGCGGGCGCGCTCGCAATTTTTGGCCCAAAAAGGTTAGCCACCGCTGTAATAGCACTTTTCCAATAAGCGATGGGGCTATCACAATGAAGAGGGAGGCGATTACATTTTCCAAAGCCCCTGAAGGCAGAACAAGAAACAATGGATGGAAACTAATCAGGGAGAGAAGTAACCTGGAACTAAGGAGAAACTTCCTGGCAGTGAGGACAATCAACCAGTGGAAGACTTGCCTTCAGAAGCTGCGAGTGATTCGTCTGAAATGCTATCGCGTTTCCTATTGAGGAGGCTGGACTAGAAGGCCTCTAAGGTCCTTTCCAACTCTGTTATTCTCCTCTTCTGTACGAGACCAAACTGGCTCTCCATATGAAAAGTTTCCAGGGCCTTTGGTCATAAGCAGAATGGAAAATTCCTGTCTTAAGATGGCTGGTATACACCACCTTCAGGTTGTTTTTTTTTCCTATTTAAAAAGAAGGTGATGGAACAGAACTTCAAGACTGAACAATCTGGCTGCTGCTGTTCCATGTGGGAGGCCTGTCAATCTCAAAATATTTACATTCAGCTGCCCAGTAGGGCAGAGAAAAATTTTCCCCCCCTGGGGTGCTTTGGAAAACCTGCAGATCTAGATTGTTGGCTGGAGAGATGCCAAAGCTCTCCTTAACCATCTGTGACTGGAGTTTTCGGCATGACTGCAGCGTGCGTGTGTGTGTTGAAGACCCTAGATGGGCCACACACCATTTGCAAAGAGTAGGAAGCCACAGGTGGCTCAAGTCTTTGGCTGGCCAGACAAAGCTGTGCCCCCCCACCCCCCCACCTAATTTGGGGGTTCTGACATGGCAGTCCCCATTTCCCTCTTCCGTGGCTATTGTTCACTCGCTAAGTCATGTCCGATTCTTCACGACCAGTGGTGATGGTATGCTACCGATTTGGCCCGGTTCAGCCAAACCAGTAGCAAAAAGTCCTACAATCAGCTGATTGGTACTGCAGGCCTCAGCTGGCATGTAGAAAGCTGCACACGCGATCACCAAACCAGTAGTGGAACAGGTAGGAACCCACTGCTATTCACGACCCCAAGGACCATAGCACACCAGGCCCTTCCTGTCCTCCACTGTCTCCCAGAGTTTGCCCAAATTTATGTCCACTGTGTTGATGACACTATCTAACTATCTTACTGTCTATGTCACTATGTATGTTTATGTGTGTATCTGTAAAACTCATGTTCAATACTGCATCCCCATAGATCAGTTGCACACCCAACTCCCACTGTAAGATGGGGACCATCATTTCAATTTCTCACTTTCTCTTTTTCTCTCCCTCCTTCTCTATCTATCTCCATCCATCATGTTTTATCTATCTATCATCTATCTTTCTCTCCATCATTTTTCATCTCTCTCTCCTTCCATCCATTATTTTTCCTGTTTGTCTATCCATCTCTCTCTCTCTCTCTCTCCATCCATCTGTTTTCATATCTATCATTTTTAATCTATCTGTCTATCCGTCTGTCCATCCATCCGTATATAGTCGACTTCCAATCAAGTCCAAATTTTCTACTGCTAAACAAGACACTTGTGATGTGAGTTTGGCCCCATTTTACCACCTTTTGTTGCATATTATGTGTGTGTGTGTGTGTGTGTGTGTGTGTGTGTGTCACATGACCCTGGGACACTGTAATTATCATTAAATACAGGCCAGTTGCCAAGCATTCGAATGTTGATCATGTGACCCCAGGAATGGTGTAACCGTCTTTAAGTGTAAAAAGTGGTCGTAAGTCACTTTTTTCCAGTGCTGTTGTAACTTCAGACAGTGACCAAATGAACTGTGGTTATGTTGAGGGCTTCTAGCTATCCAGATTAGTGGATTCTGAGATCAAATATCTAACGCCACAGATATGATTCTACACAGGGCACCCTGCCCAGAAACCTAGCATAAAACTGAAGCAAAGAAGTGTCTAATAATAGCAGAAGAGTTAATACCGGAGTAAGTTCAACCCTTCCAAAGCAGTGCCTGACAATACTCAGATTATGACTTGATCCAAATTAAGCACTTAGTACAGGGTGTACCGACCTCGGCACACCGCTGCCAATGCTGAATTGCCTGGAATTTGTAGCGGGAAGCCGCGGTGGGTGACACCCTGTGCAAGGCCTTTATTTTGGTCTGGGTCTTCAAGGAGAAAGTAGCGTGGATATAAACAAGACTTTTCTATGTCAACATTTGAAACGTGGGTGTTTATTTGGCCACACGCTCCAAGTTATGTCTCGTCTGGTCAGCTACTCTGTAAAAAGCTTTAGGAAAGCAAGATAAAGTTATCCAAAGGATAGATGTTCCCTCTATTAACATGGTGACACATGATAAAGGATGAAGCTCTAAAGCAGGAAGGGTCCAATCTTGGCAACTTTAAGACCTGTGGACTTCAACTCCCAGAATGCCCTAGTTACTCAGTGCAAATGTGTCCGAACTTGGTGACTTTTAGACTTGTGGACTTCAACTCCCAGAAGTCCCCTTGCCAGCAGAACAGAATCCAGCCTTGGCAACTTCAAAGATTTGTGGGCCTCCACTCCCAGAATTCCCCAGCCAGACAAAGCAGATGAGTCCAATCTTGGCAACTTTTAAGAGAAGAGTCAATTCCCAGAATTCTCCAGCTTGAGAATCGAAGTCCTCAAGTCTAAAATGTTGCCAAAGTTGGACACTCTTACTCTAGAAGAAAAACATTCCAACCAGCAGAAGGAATCTATTTTGGATGGTATCTGTCCCATGGATGGACCCTGCTGAGTCCAATCTGTCGTTCAGATTATGCAATGAGGCTAGAAGCCAAACAGGAAGGATTTACTAGCAAATGACTGCAAAACAGAATAAATGTCGACCAGCTTCACAATGGGTTGTGAAGAACACACATTATGCTGTAACCGGGTGGAGAGCTGGAAAAGGGCAGCACCCTGCAATCGTCATAGATGCAAGTCAGTTGCCAAGGGTCTGAATTTTGATCATGTAACCATGGAGCTACAGCAATGGTCCTAAGTGTGAAAAATGGTTGTAACCAGTCGTGCAATTCAACCAGTGTAACAACCGGCTTGGTGATTTTAAAAAAAAGCCCATTTTCAGCTATAATACTTACCTTCTACTGCAGCTCCAGTGAGTAAAACAGCTGAGGCAAAAAACCACTCTGCCATGCTAATCAGCTGTGCTCCAAAACAAGGAAATAAAAGCACAGAGAAGCGGGGTACCGGTTTGCCCAAACCGGTCCAAACCGGTAGAATTCCACCCCTGGTTGTAATTCACTTTTTTCAATTCTTTTGTAACTTGTCATGGTTACTAAACCAACAGTTTTAAGTCGAGGATAACCTGACATAATCTATTTTCACCCTAAAATCTTTGGAACTCGCTTCATTTTCCAACTGGAAATTAATTGATTGAATTGCTGACATGTGCTGGAGCGCCGGAAACTCAAAAGCCAGCTGGCTGGTGCATACATGCCCTTTTTTTGGTCATCTTTTGGGGCCAGATGGCAACCTTTTGGAACGTGCGCCATGCACATGTGCTGGAGCCCAACTCAAAAGCCAGCTGGCTGGTGCATACATGCCCTTTTTGGTCATCTTTGGGGCTCTTTTCAGGCTGTTTTTGGGGCCATTTTCAGGCCATTTTGGGAAGACCAGTGGGCTGATGCGCATGCCCACCGAGAGGGCTCTGCATGCCAGAAAACAGAAGAGCAGCTGGCAATGGGGCATGTGCCCACAGACAGGGCTCTGTGTGCCACCTCTGGCACGCATGCCATAGGTTCACCATCATGGCGCTAAGCTTTCTGGAAAATGAAGCAACTTTTGCCAAAACTGCTTCAGTGGACTTTCTGTTTCCACCCACTGGTCCAATTGCAGGAGCCAGAAATGAAAAGCAAATAAAATCTAAAGGATAAGTTAAAAAATAATCTACGTTGCCAAATTAAAATGAAGTATTAGGCTATACAGGTAGTCCTTGACTTACAATCATTCATGTAGTGACTGTTCAAAGTTACAATGGCACTGAAAAGGGGGATTTACGACTGTTTTTCACACTTATAGCTGTTGTAGCATCCTCATGGTCACGTAACCAAAATTCGGACACTTGGCAACTGGTATGTATTTCTGACCGTTGTAGTGTCCTGAGGTCATGTGACCTTCTGACAACAAACTCAATGCAGAAGCCAGATTCACTTAACAACCATGTTACTAACTTAACAACTGCAATGATTCGCTTAACAATGGTGGCAAGAAAGGTTGTAAAATGGGACAAAACTCACTCAGCCACTATCTCACTTAGCAACAGATGTTTTGGGCTCAATAATGGTTATAAGAGGGGGATTACTTGTACTTCAGTCAGTTAAAACACTGAACAAGTCCACAGCTCATATTTCTCACCACGTGGATGCAATGTAGTTATTTTATTTACTACATTTTTATGCTACTCATCTCTCCTATAAGGTAAGATTTTTCTTCAGTCCGGTTGCCTCCTGAAAAGGCCCCTTTGGCACAACCATGACCTGGAGGACTGAGAATCACTACAGCCTTTTAGCCATACAATTTGGGATGACCATCTTTTGAATGGGGTCAAGAGTAGGAATGGATTCCCAGAGGGGAAAAAACGCAGACCAAAGGAACCATTTGCAATATACAGGTGACCCTGAGGACACAGATATAATCCTTCAAGTGGCCTCAACGACCCTCTAAAAGGATGCAAATGACCAGCTGTCTGGAAGGAATATCAATCCTTCCATTCCCTACTAATCCAGTCAGAGGTGAAGAAGCTTCTTGGATGAGAAGGGAAACATCTTCAAAAGAAATAAACAAGAAAGTCCAGTTGCCTCCTGAAAAAAAAAGCACCTTTGGGACATCTTTTCCTGTAAGGTGACTCTGAACAGCAATGGAAGTATGTCTTTTACAACCTAAGGATCAAAAATTACCTGTAGGCAAACTTTGTCTCGCTACTTCTCCCACAAGCAGAAAACGTTCAGAAAAGCTTTGGATGAATCATATGGAATAGCTGCCATTGGCAAAGTGGTTGCCATGGTTTTCCAAACAATCTTGGCTTTAGAGACAAAATATTCACGCCCACGAACTGTGCCCATACCTCAAACCTGACATCTGTCCAACTGCAATCACGGATGTATACAACTATGAAATAATTTCTGCCAAAGAGAGCAAGTAGCATCTTGGCACCCTAAGTCTTTTGTCTATTTCTTGGCAAATCGTGTCCCAGTTCTGGTGAAAGGAGTTCTTTACTTATGACCACAATGGAGCCTCAAGTTTCTGTTGTTGAGGGAGACATTCATTAAGTGAGTTTTGCCTCCGGTTTTATGACCTCTCTTGCCAAAATTTGTAAGTGAATCATTGCACTCGTTGTCTTGAGAAACTTGACCCCACAACCTACAGTTGATAAGTTAGTAACCCGCAAATCTGGCTTCCCCCATTGATTTTGCTTGTCAATAAGTCACAAAAGAGGATCATGCGACCTTGGGACACAGCAACGGGCTTAAGTGTGAACCAGTCGCCAAGCACTTAAATTTTGATCAGGTGATCATGGAAAGACTACAAAGGTTGTAACTGTGAAAGTCACTCTTTCCAGTGCTGTTGTAACTTTGAATGGTCACTAAACAAACCGTTAAGTCAAGGACTACCAGTAACCTTTCAAAAGAAGGATCAGCCAACTGGCAAAGTCTACACTGTAGAAACTGCAAGCATAGAGGTAGTCTTCAACTTACAACCACGACTGAGACCAGACTGTTAAATGGTTGTTAAATGAATTGCACCTGTTGTTGTTTTTTTTTTTTGCTACAGCCGTTAAGTGTATCACTGCAGTCGTTAAGTGAATTGTTAAGCAAATCCAGCATCTCTCATTGACTTTGCTGGGTGGAAATTGTCAATCGCAAATTGTCAGGCGTAAGTCACCAAGAACAGCAGTTGAGTTCAAAGCCTTAAATGTTTATTACGTGCTACCTTTACAAAAAAAAAATCTGATCTACTAATAGTCAGGTCAAAAAGGTATTAGATAAAGAGTCAATGGGATTCACAGAGGGTTGGACTTGGGCCTCCCTGTAGCTATGTAAGGATTCCAAACTGATGACGCATTTCACCCCGCCTTCAATCTCTGCTTGGTCATCTCCTTCAAAATGACACTCACGTGATCCTGGGGCACTGCAACCATCATAAATACAGGTAGTCCTTGACGTACAGCAGTTCATTTAGTGACCGTTCAAAGTTACCACGGCACCAGAAAAAGTGACTTATAACCATTTTTCACACTTATGACCGTTATGGCACCCCCACCGTCATGGGATTTACATTCGGATGCTTATCAATTAACTCACATTTGTAGTTTCCTGGAATCAGTGACTTTTGCAACCTTCTGACAAGCGAAGGCAATAGGGAAGCTAGATTCACTTAACAACCGTGTTACTAAGTGCAGTCACTTAACAAACGTGGTGAAAAAAGTCACAAAGTGGGGCAAAACTCACTTAACAAATTTAACAACATACATTTTGGGCTCAATTGTAGTCATAAGTTAAGAACTACCTGTACATGATGGCTGCTAACTTCTAAAATTTGATTAAATGACCATAAGGATGCTGGGACAGTTGTATGGGCTAGCACTGGTTAAAAGTCACATTTTTCAGCGCCACTGAAACTTCAAATGGCCACTAAATGAATGGTCATAAGCGGAGGACCTGTAGTTTGTGTTCTTTCATCTCTAGTCTAGGATGAGATGGCTGGAATGCCATGTCTTGCTTTTTAGTCCCAATGGTTCTTTTTCTAAAACGTGACTTGTCTTTCCTTCCTTTTTTTTCTCCTTAAAAAAAGAAACAGGAGAAGTTTCTTGGATAAGAAGCAAAACATTAAGGAAAAAAAAAAGTTTGCCTTTTGGAAAAAGCACCTTTGGGAGAAAATTTGGATGATTGAGAATCTCCACAGACATCCTTCCTTTTATTTATTTTTTTCTCCTTCTTGCCTTCTGAGTGACTGATAGTGCAATGATGTCACTAAAGTCAGCCCTACTCAAGATTTATAACCTTCTTTTTTTTTCCATACGGAGAAAGAGACAGTCTGAAGGAGGCTTTGATGAGTAAGTCAGCTCAACAACTTTCAACAACCGCTGGGTAAAATCATAGTAGAATTCTAATTTAATCAGGAAGTGCTGATATTAAGAGAGACACTAAAGCGCCTGTAGGCCAGACAAGGAATAATGGATGGAAACTGAACAAGGAGAGATTCAACCTGGAAATAACTTTCTGACAGTGAGAACGATCAACCAACGGAACAGAAGTTGCCCTCAGAAGTTGTGGGAGCGCCATTACTTGAGACCTTCAAGAAGAGATTGGACTGCCATTTGTCAGAAATGGTGTAGGGTCTCCCGCTTGGGCAGGGGGTTGGTTTAGGTGACCTACAAGGTCCCTTCCAACTCTGATTATCTGTTATCTGTTAACACAAAGCAGAATCTTTCTAATCAAGGGACTGTGCTGGCCTATCCTCCTTTGCTTTGTATTGAAGAAGCTTTGAGTGACTTAGGACCACGTTTCACGCTTATAACCCTTGCAGCATCTCCAGAGTCATATGATCAAACTTCAGACATGTAGGGGAACCAGATTCACTTAACAAACGTGTAACTAATTTAAAAACTGCAGTGATTCACTAACAACTGTGGCAAGAATGGGGCAAAACTCACTTAACAAATGTCTCACTTAGCAACAGAAATTTTGGGCTCCATTGTGGTCGTAAGTCGAGGATTACCTGTTTTCCAAGCTAGCTCAACTAACCATGGTGCACTCTTTCTGATGAACCACAGATTACTGATTTATTGCCGGGTTTATAGGTCATTCATACTGGGAATAATTCTTAAGCAGTATCCACCCAAATCCCCATAAATTGAAAGACAGCAACAACAAAATCGCAATTCAGTATTATTATTCCACCCATATACAGCAGCGTTGGGTTTAAGGAAAGCTATGCCAAAGAGATTATGACCTTGACAGTTAAAAGCATATATATACATAAGGAAGCAGGAAATTTCTTAACTCTTTGAAGGAACAAGCCGGTTTATTCTCAGTAAGCTGCCACAGGGAAGTAGGCTTCCAATAACAATGATTTAATTCCTGTTGTAGCACAGCACAGTATGTTCTTTGACACCACGGGATGTTCACCAAACAAAAGATTGCTCAACTGGCAAAATTAAAATGATAAGGTTCTCTTTATTTAAAATTAAATGATAAGGACATAAACTGCTAAACAAATAGGCCCGATGTTCCATCAGGAGATGGGATGGATTCCATCAAACCAGCTCCTCAGAAACAGGAAGAGTCTTAGAAAACAGAGTTGGAAAAACTAAGAAAGTCCAGTGGTCTCTTAGAATAGAATAACAGAGTTGGAAGGGACCTTGGAGGTCTTCTAGTCCAACCCTCTGCTTAGGCAGGAAACCCTACACCACCTTCAGACAAATGGTTATCCAGTCTCTTCTTAAAAGCTTCCAGTATTGGAGCATTTACAACTTCAGGAGGCAAGTTGTATCACTGATTAATTGCTTTCACTGTCAGGAAATTTCTTATTAATTCTATGTTGCTTGTCTCCTTGATTAGTTTCCACCCACTGCTTCTTGTCCTGCCTTCAGGTGCTTTGGAGAATAGCTTGACTCCCTCTTCTTTGGGGCAGCCCCTGAAATACTGGAACACTGCTATCATGTCACCCCTAGTCCTTCTTTTCATTGAACTACACATACTCAGTTCCAGCAACCGTTCTTTGTATGTTTTAGCCTCCAGCTCCCTAATCATCTTTGTTGCTGTTCTCTGCACTCTTTCTAGAATCTCAACATCTTTTTTACATCATGGTGACCAAAACTGGATGCAGCATTCCAAGTGTGGCCTTACCAAGGCATTATAAAGTGGTATTAACACTTAAGGTGATCTTGATTCTATCCCTCTGTTTATGCAGCCTAGAAGAACTGCCTTCTTCTGCAATTTTGTCAAACCAAACTATAAAGCAGGGGTCCCCAAACTTGGCAACTTTAAGACTTGTGGACTTCCAACTCCCAGAATTCTCCAGCCAGCTCTGAAAGTTGGAAGTCCACAAGTCTTAAAGTTGCCAAGGTTTGGAGACCTCCACTATAGAGACGGAGTGAAGGTGATGAAAGGTTTTACCTGATTGGGCTGGATTCTGGGCAGGTACACCTTCCACATCTGAGCTTCCCTAGAGATTGCCATCTCTAGGAGGACGGACAACCTCTGGCTCTGCAAGGGTCCTGAAAACTTCATGGTACCCCTTGGGTCTGCCTGCCACCCAACTGGACACAGCTACCTGCAAATGAAATAGAGAAGAAAATAGACAATGAGCGATGTGAAAAGAAGCACACACTGAACATTTCCATTATATTATTATTATTATTACTACTACTACTACTAATAGTAGTAGTAGTAGTAGTTAATCTTTAGTGAGATTCACAGCCTTTGGGGCTGGTTGGTAACTCAACAACTTGAGTCCTAACCAAGGACCTAGGAACTGTTAAGATTGCCTCGAAGGATATAAGCTGTTCCAAGTAGGGTGGGGGTTTTTTTGGAATCAGGGTATTCAAGTCTGATAAATTCAGGATTTCCAAATAGCAAGGTAGCCCTTTAGGTATTGCTCCAAGGCAATATAATAATATATTATCATCATCATCATCTGGAGCTTCACTTCCAATCGGAAACATCTTGTTTTGCCTCCAGAGAAAAACACTACGGGATCCCTGCTCTCATAGTTAGTTTTTCTGATTTGCTCCCTCAATTGCTTATCCAAGGTTCTTCAATGAGATTGGAAATGGCAGGTAAGCTTCTCAGAAAGGTCAAATCCAAGTATAAAACCCAGGCACAGAAGATTACAGGAAGTCCTTGACTTGCAACAGTCCATTAAGTGACTGTTCAAAAGCTACAACGGCCCTGAAAAATGTGACTTATCACCATTTTTCACACGACCTTCACAGCATCCCAGGAGATCGAAGTTCAGGTGCTTGGCAACTGACTCTTTCTTATTGATGACGGTTACATTGTCCCGGTGTCCTGTGATCACCTTTTACGACCTTTTGACAGGAAAAATCAACGAGAAACCTAGATTCACTTAATAACCTTGTTATCAACCTAACAACCGTAGTGATTCACGTAACAACTATGGCAAGAAAGATCGTATAATGGGGCAAAACTCACTTAGCTCGCTTAATTTGGGTTTCAATAGCGGTCTGTAAGTTGAGGCCTACCTGTAACATCTGTCTTATCTGAGGTGTATGTTCCTCCTGGAAAGTTCTTCAGTAGCCAACCTGCACAACTTTTATTGCCCTGAAAAGATTTCAGATTCTACAGGTAGTCCTTGATTTACAACAGTTTGCTTAGTGACCATTCAAAGTTACAACGGCCCTGGAAAAAAAAGTGACTTATGACCATTTTTCAAGCTTACGACTATTGAAGCATCCTCATGGTCAGGTGATGTACATTCAGAGGCTCGGCAACTGATCCACACTTATGACGGCTGCAAGTGTCCCGGGCGTCACCTAATCCCCTTTTGCGACCTTCTGACAAGCAAAGTCATTGGGGGGAAGAAGGTGGTGATTTGGGGCAAAACTCACTTAACAAACTTCTCACTTAGCGACCTAAATTTTGACTAAGGGCATATATAATGCCCACTGACGTCCACGCCAAGGACCTTCCCTTGAAAAACTGCCAGCGCCCTGAAGAGAATTACCAATCACTGTCGTAAGCTACATTTCCTGGATAGAGGGTCTGGGTGCTCCACCCATTCCGTCTTTCATCATTTATGGCTTTGCTGCAACCTCAAGGCGAGCAGATGGCATCCACTATGCATCAGCAGAAAAGAAGCGCGGCAGAAAGTTTTCACAAGGATTCCAGCTCTAGGTCTGGCGTGCTCCCTTTTCTTGAACGTTGAGCACCTCAAGTCCTAGGTTGCACTAATGGAAGGATAGAATCAAGTTCACATGAAGCGTTAGAGCCACTTTAACGATGCCTTGGTTAAGATCACACGCTTGGAATACTGCGTCCAGTTTGGGTCGCCACGATATTAAAAAAAAGATATTGAGACTCTAGAAACAGGGGTATCAATTAGGGTGGCGTTTGACCTTGGGGGCAGATGGGCGGGGGGGCATGGCCAGAGTGGCAGAGGTGGTCTTCAGCTGGTTCTGACCGGTTCTGGAGAACCAGTAGCGGAAATTTTGAGTAGTTTGGAGAACCAGCAAATACCGCCTCTGACTGGCCCCGCCAACCCCATCTATTCTCTGCCTCCCATTGAGTCCCAGCTGATCGGCTGGGTCATCTTTGGTTGCCCCTGCATGGGAGAACGGAGCTAGTAGGGTGGGGAGGGAATAGGCATTTTGCGGTAACCTTCCCTTGCCACGCCCACCCAGCCACGCCCACAGAACCTGCAGTAAAAAAAATTTGAATCCCACCACTGCGGGGTGGGCGTGGCCAACTCGTGTCAGGGGCACCTGTGGTGGCCCAAATGCTCTGCCAGCAAAAACAGCTCCCGAGCTCAGTTTTCGGCTGCGGCGGCTTCCTGCAACCCTCTGCCAGTGAAAACAGAGCTCAGGAGGGCCGTGCGTGGCCCTCCTGAGCTCCATTCTTGCTTGCAGAGGCACTGTGGGCCAGTCCTTCGCTGTTTCCAGGTGGCCCTGTGGGCCAGATTGAAGCCTGAAGGCCGCATCCAGCCCACAGGCCTTGAGTTTGACACCCCTGCTCTAGAAAGATGTAGAGAAGAGCAACGAAGATGATTAGGGGACTGGAGGCTAACATTTATGAAAAACGGTCACTAAAATTGGGAATGTCTAGATTAATGAAAAGAAGGACTAGGGATGACATGATAGCAGCGTTCCAATATCTCGGGGGCTGCCCCAAAGGAGGAGGGAGTCAAGCTATTCTCCAAAGCACCTAAGGGCAGTACAAGAGCAATGGGTGGAAACTAATCAAGGAGAGAAGCAACTTAGAACAAAGGAGAACTTTCCTGACAGAAAAATCAACCAATGGAACAACTTGCCTTCAGAGGTTACAGGTGCTCCAATACAGTTAAGTTTTTAAGAAGATATTGGATAATCATTTGTCTGAAATTGTATAAGACTTCCTGCCTGAGCAGGGGTTGGACTAGAAGACCTCCAAGGTCCCTTCAAACTCGGTTACTCTGTTAACTCTTGAAGGTAATAGCAGAACAGTTTGAAGCACAATAGAAAATGAAGCAAGAATAAAAATAATAAAAGCTCATACACTGATTCTGTATTTTTTTGTGTGTGTCTCTGGACTTTTCATGTTTCCTTCAGGGCACCAGATGTGAGAGGATGGAGAATGATCAGCAATTTTATTTATTCTACCTATCATGTATATTTAAATATCATCTAGCATAAATACTTCTCTTACATTTTCCCAAATATTTCAAACATCTACGCATCCATCTTCTATCACTGCACATGAAGATGCTAAAAGCAGAATGTATAAACGTGCATCATCTTGACATTTTAACTCAGTTGTTTATATTTCAGTTGTTCTCATCATGCGCTAAATAATAAATAAGCTGTTTATGAAGATAAAGGAATAGTAAATAAGCTATTTGAGGCTATCTGGAGAGCCAACGTAGGTCTCTCTTCCAAATCACAATCCCTACAGATCCTCCTTATTATTCGAACCAGATGAATTTGCCTCCACAATGACTCCCCGACTTGCAACTATTCATTTAGTGACTGAAGTTACAACAGCGCTGAAAAAAGTGACATGACCGTTTTTCACACTTACAACCTTCACAGCATCTCCATGGTTACATGATCAAAATTCAAACAGTGTCTGAATTGGCAGCACGATCCCCTTTTGCGACTTTCTGACAAGCCAAATAAATGGGGAAGCCAGATTCACTTTTAACAACCATGTTAGAAACTTAACAATCGCAGTGATTCACTTAACAACGTGGCAAGAAAGGTAGTGAAAGGGGGCAAAAATTCACTGAACAACTGCCTGGCTTAGCAACAGACATTTAGGGCTCAAATTGTGGTCATAAGTCGAGGACGTATCTGTATTCCTCTCTAACCAGCAACCCTTGCTAAAAAAACCCTTTGAGGCCGCCGTAGGACCAAAGCCATGGGAAAGAATCCGGAGCTTGGCATTTCTGCTGCTAAATGATGAAAATTGAAACCCGTCACCCTGGAATCTGGCCATGTTCTTGTTGGTCAAGCTGTTGACCAAGTCTGACCCTGACCGATTTAAATCTAGACAGCTTCACTTGCCTGCTTGTTTGCAGACAACCATTCTTTCACCAAAGTTGGCAACGAAAGCGAAAGATGTTCCAAAGCCTTTTTTTAAAAAAAGACAAAAACCCACACCACCAACTTGTAACAAAATTTTCTGAAGAACAGCCAATTCCATATGTCCAGGGCTAGTTAAAAATTGGAGAGTCTAGAGGGTGAGGAATTTGATGAAAATAATATTGTGTAAGTATCTCAAACTTTTATCTTTGGGGCAAGCAAAGAAAATCTTATTTACCTGAAAGCCTGGCTATCCTCTATTTTTGGAGAATAAGAGTTAATCCTTGGGTTGCGACTTTTTGTCAGTTAAAACAGCACTGAAAAAGGTGTGACTTATAACCATTTTTCACACTTATGAATATTGTAGCATCCCCGTGGTCACAAGATCAAAATTCAGACACTTGAAAGCTGACTCTATTTATGACAGTTGCGGTGTCCTGGGGTCATGTGATCTCCTTTTGCGACCTTTTGACAGGAAAAGTCAATGAGGAAGCCAGATTCACTTAGCAACCCTGCTACTAATCTAATATCTGCAGTGATTCACTTAACAACTGTGGCAAGAAAGGTCTTAAAATGGCGTGAAAAGTCACTTAACAACCATTTTGCTTAGCAACAGAAATTCTGGATTCGGTTCTGGTTGTTAAGTCAAGGACTACCTATGAGAAGATTCACCAATTTTCACATGTCCTGTCCCCGTGACTTGAGCATCTGGTTGGAGAAGATTGTTCTGAACTCTTTGCAAAGAGCTGAAGGTTTGGGAACATTATATTTACATCTAAACTTCAAGGAAGAGCAGCTGACGTCCAACTAAAGGTCAGTAATTAGGACAGCAAGACCATATCTGGAATACTGCATCCAGTTTTGGTCATCAGATTACAAAACAGATCTCGAGGCTTTGGGGAAAAGTCCAGAGAAGGGCAACTAAGAAGATTAAAGCCCTGGAGACTAAAACATATGAAGAACGGTTGCAGGAATTGGGTATAGCTAGTCTAGAGAAAAGAAGATGACATGATAGCAGTATTCCACTGTTTGGGAGGCTCCCATAAAGAGGAGGGAGTCCATTTATTTTCTAAAGCAGTGCAGGACAAGAAAAGATGGATGGAAACTAATCAAGGAGAGAAGCAACCTAGAATTCAGGAGAAACTTCTCGATGGTGAGGACAATTAACTAGTGGAACAGCTTGTCTCCAGAAGCTGTGGGAGATCCATCAAAGGAGAGGCTTTTAAGAAGAGACTGGACAGCTACTTGTTTAGAATGGTGTAGGGTTGAGCAAGGGGTTGGACTAGAAAACCTCCAAGGTCCCTTCCAGCTCTATTCTGTTTCTGAATATCATTTGTTGATAGTCCACTTACCTTGACTTTCTGTAAACTGTTGTGGTCCATGTTACAAACCACTAAGCGTTAAGTTTACTGAGGTGCCCATTCTTTCCGTCCTGCCATCCCAATGTGGGTCCTTTCTACTTGTTCCAGTCAGAAGTAATCAGAAGTGAGTGAGGAAAGAGGAAGTAACTTTGGGTGATGCAAGCAGAGACAGGAATGAGAAACTAAGTGATTCACAGGGGAAAAAAACCCCAGGAGAGTCACGAAGTTCATCCACTGATAAGCTTATCTCAACATGGAGGCCTCCAAATGGAGACTTTAATACCCATAATCCTTAACCAAAGATGCAGACTCCCCCCAGTTTTAATTTTTAAACTTGAAACATGTATGGATAGTCCTTGACTTTATAACCACAATTGAGCCCAAATCTTCTGTTGCTAAGTGAGACAGACGTTGAGTGAGTTTTGCTCCGTTTTTAAGACTTTCCTTGCCACCGTTGTCAAATGAATTGCTGCAGTTAAGTTAGTAGCACAGTTGTTAAGTGAAATCTGGCTTCCCTATCGACTTTGCTTGTCAGAAGGTCGCAAAAATGGGATCACGTAACCCCTGGGACACCACAACCATCATAAAATATGAGTCAGCTGCCAAGCATCTGAATTTTGATCAGGTGAGTATGGGGATGGTGGAAGTGTGAAAAAAAATCCTAAGCTACTTTTTTCAGTGCCACTGTAATTTTGAACGGTCCCTAAGTGAATGTTTATAAGTCGAGGACTACCTATGGTATACACATTTTCATTTTTATTAGAATTGTTTTCACTGGCAAGCCTGTTTGGCTGCTTTTTAGGAACAGAACAGCAGCACCTAAATCCAACAGTATTTTTTTTAAAAATAGAAAAGAACTGGGAATTATCTTTTAATGCCTAAAAAGGTTTGGGCCTAGATTACTGGAGAGATTACCTTTTTTTCCATATAAAACTAAGCTTGAAAACTGCAAAGGTAGATGGGGCAGCAATTTTAATTAGCAGAGGTCTTACACCATTAAAAACCATGGAAATCCATAACAAAGGCCTGGAGACTACCAAACATATACAGTGGTACCTCAGTACTCAACGTTAATTGATTCCAGGAGACATGAGGAGTACCAAAAACTATGAATACCAAGCAAGTATTTCCCATAAGGCAACAGTTCCCAACCTTTCCACCTTGGGGGGGCCGTGTATAGGGGAGGGGGGTATGTGAGTGGCAGGTGCATGCACAGCTCCAATGCAAATGGGAAGAAAGGGGGAAGATGAGTTGTAGGTGCAAGGTGAAAGAAAAAAAAATAGCATAGACTTGACTTTTTCAAGTGCAATAAAACACACAGAATTGGAAGGGACCTTAGAGGTCCACTAGTCCAACCCTGATACCCCAAGGCAATGAGAATTAAACAGAAACCTAAAAGCCAAGAGGACAGACAACACAGACTGAGGCTTGCACGCTTGAGGGTGCTTGAGGGGAGGATGCGTGTTTTGACATGCAAAGCTCAACTTGAGCAAACGAGGGACTGAAGTGTTCTTCGCTCATGCGAGTGGAACTTCACGCGTGAGCAACAAGAGCCCACCACTCGTCTGAGTGGAGCTTCGCATGCGTCTTTCCCTGCCAATCACGCTAGGGGAGCTGCTCGTGCAAGTGTTTGCCCATCACTCAGGCGGCCCAGTTTCAAACAGGCTGAGGCCCAGTAGTGGACTACAACACCATGGGTTGGTAACCCCTGCCGTACGGAATAACGTAGGTAGTCACAAAGCAGCCAACACTGACAAGCTCTAGCCTGTGAGTCAAGTACTAAATGAACCGTGAGTACCAGGTCAAAATGTTCTCGTCAAAATGCGTTGAGTACAAAATTACAGGAGTTTCAAAGCAGACAAGTACCAAGGTACCACTGCAAATAGATGCCAATATTCATCAGATTTAAGATAGTCATTTCCATGGCTTCAAAATAAAGAAGTGGAAGAAAGGAAATATTTTTCTTTTTCAGTCCTAAAGCTTGTGAGAAACAGCAAGGAGGTATGAAGATCTAGAGCAAACCTCTGTTCAGCTACTCCGGACCCGTGGAAAAGCAGTTGATGGTTCATGGAGGAAGATGGAAGCCTATAAAATATCTTGCTGAGTTTCTTGGGTACAGAAGGTCCAACTGAGTAGGACTAATAGGTCCTCTCGCAAAAGTGAGGAGCAGCAACTTTGGCTGAAGATTTCAGGTGCCATTATAACTTCCTGGGACTTGTGACTTCTGAAGAACCTTACCACAATTGATCCTCAGTTTAAAACAGAGGACAAAAAAGAACTATCTGGAAGGTCCACCTCAGGAAGTAACTTGGATGTCCTAACAAAACATACCACGGTGAGAATCGGACGACTGTTTTGGTCAGTTGATCATGTTCCGTTTCCATTCCGTTCTGTTCTCCTTCATTCTTGGTGTTCCAATTTTTCTCGATTGTTGAGAGACCACTAAGAACCAAGTCTTGAGTAAATGTTTCCTTGGGGGTTACACTCTGATCCTTTTTCACCCCTCTGAACTCTACTAAGGCTTCCTTCTCAAGGGTGGATATGAACAAGGCCTCTGTCTTATGCAATTTTGTTCTTACTTTTACAAAGTCCAAATAGATAATGGTTGGAACGGGACAGACCTGTCCAGGTGACAGGGGTTTAACAACACATCCTCACACTTGCTGGTTGCCAGGATAAGCTTTGCACAACGCTGAAGAAAGACATGGGACTCATCACAGCTGATGGGGAACTTAAATTTGGAGAATGTGATCACATATCCAGAGAAGCTGCAACCCATGGAGAATAGGGGCATGCTATGTTAGGGAGTTAGCAAGGTAGACAACAGATATTCCCCACACACACACACTATGTTGTCCATCCTCTTGCTTTTTTAGGTTTCTGTTTAATTCTCTTAATGCCTTGGGTACCAGGGTTGGACTAGAAGACCTCTAAGGTCCCTTCCAATTCTATGTATTTTACTGCACTGTAAAAAATTGGAAGTCTGTGCTATTTTTTTTTCTTCCCCCTTGCACCTTACCTTCATCTGTCTTCACTTTTTCTTCTCCTTTCCCATTTTCCTATCATCTTTATTGTCATTTGTATTTTATATTGTGATAATTTTAGTAAAGTCATGATGAGAAGCTTCGTGTTCCTCTGAGTAAGCTTGATGCCAATATTCAGTTAATACTGAGTCACAACTCCCTCAAAATACACACACACACAAATACACATATGAACGCACACACACACACACATGCATATATATATATATATATATATATACACACACACTTATGCACACATACATGTGTGTATGTACTGGTATACGTACCATATATGTACAATATGTGTATGTCACTGTTCGGAATGTTGAGATGCCCAGATAATTTTTAAAGAAAACATATTTATTAAATTTGAAGCAAAGCAAAACCATTTCGCCCACTTCCCTGCAATGCAATGTCATGGCAGCCTTGTGAATAAGGAAGTAATTGTTTAGATTGGCTCATAAAATGTAGATTTCTGCCATTTACTGCGATGACTCATACCTGCCATAAAGGGCATCTCTTAAGTTACCGTAGAGTTTGCTGCTCAATTAGTAAACAATTCCAACACTTGCTCAGGTTCTTCTACTAAGGAAGGTAAATTTTTCAAATTCCCCAGGATTGACATTTAAGGCTGGATCTGAAAGCCAACGTGAGGTAAGTGGTTAGAGCAACGTTTCTCAGCCCTGGCAGCTTTCAAGGTGGGTGGACTTCAACTCTCAGAATTCCCCCTGCCAATATGGGATTAGAGACTGAAACAATGCTGCAAATCACAACTTGCCCATGGGCCTACAGGTAGTCCTTGACTTATGTCCACAATTGAGCCCAAGATTTCTGTTAATCAGCAAAAGATGGTTCTTAAGTGAGCTTTCTCCCATTTTACAACCTTTCTTGCCCCATAGTAGTTGCAAAGTGAATCTGGCTTCCTCCTGGACTTTGCTCTTGTCAGGTTGTCACAAAAGGGGATCACATGACCTCGGAATACAGCAACCATCATATATAGGAGTCATTTTTCCCAGAGTCTGAAAATTATGATCCCATGGCCACAGCGGTCGTAAGTGTGGAAAGACGGTCATAAGTCACCTTTTTTTCAGGGCTGTTGTCATTTTGAATGGCCACTCATTGAACTGTTGTAAGTCGAGGACTTCCTGTATTGATTTGCAAGGAAGATTTTCCTATTCCTCTCCCCCAAATTCTGGCTTGGGAATTCTGGGAATTGAAATCCACACACGTAAAATTGTCATGGTTGAGAAACACTGCCCTGTCACAAGGAAAAGCTTTACATCTTTTAAGCCAAAGTCAGAAGCCATTTTTCAGTTCTCTTTATATTTGTGCCCACTGACAATCTATCCTGGTTCTAACAAAGAACAGCAATAGCACTTAGACTTATATATTGCTTTATAGTGCTTTACAGCCCTCCCTAAGCCGTTTTAGACTCAACCTATTGCCCCCAACAATCTAGACCCTCATTTTACGGACCTTGGAAGGAGGGAAGGCTGAGTCAACTTTGAGCCTGGTGAGATTCAAACTGCCAAATTGCAGGCAGCCAGCAGTTGGCAGAAGTAGCCTGCAGTACCGCACTCTACCACTGAAGTAGCTGTATTTGGGCCTCTCCTTACACCAGCCAGGAAACTCAATCAAAAGGCCAATACTTTTGGCGTAAAATACTCCCCCCCCCCCCAAAAAAAATTCATATAAGCATAGCTTATATTTCTTGCCCGTAAATGCTGGCTTCATACGGACATCTATTCATACTCAACAATATAATCAAAGCTGCTAGCAATTGTATAAACCCAGAGTGGGTTTCATGACAGTAACCAAATCCCTGGCATACCAGAATGCAGTATTAAAAATATGGGCATCGGCTTAGATATCAAAAACAATGCACCAAACGAAACCATTTGCAAAACGTGCTTTTTGCAAATGGTTTCAGCCAGGAGCGTAAGCCTAGATGGCTTTTAAAAAATAATTGCACACCATTAATGAACATGGCAAACAGCCACAGCGTAATAGCCAGCACATGTATTTTGCATATGAATTGCCCTGGGTTCAATTGCCTGGCAACTGCCTCTTTTAAAAGACAAAGAACAAGACTTCCTTCTCACTAGCCAAAATAGTGGCCAATATGAAGCTACATGGTCCAAGGATCGGAGTTAGTGCTAGGAACTAAAGGGGCCCATTCGTTCAACCAGTGCTCAGCGTTAAGAATCCATATTTAGTTGTCCAAGCATGTGTTCAAACAACACCAGTGCAGGCTAATCATTCGATCCACTGTCAAATTGCTTTTATTCTTGGGAACTCTTTCCTAATATCCCAGACAAGATCCAAGGGTGCTTTTTTCAGGAGGCAACTGGACTTTCTTGTCTGTTTCTTTGAAGGCGTTTTGCTTCTCACCCAAAAGCATCATTAATTGCCGTCAAGCGACTGTGAAATACTGAAATGAACTGTAAAAGCAAACCAGTTGCCAAATGCTCAAAATGTAGCTGTTTTGTGCAGCTGTTGGACTCCAGAACTGATTCTGTGACGAATTCGGATACACAGCAAAATAAAACTGCTATTATATGACTTTGAATAGAATGTGTTTAATTCCATATGCTGGTAGTCCTCGAGATATGACCGTAATGGAACGTACCCTTATACATCCGTGGTGTTGCAGTGCTTAGAGTGCAGTATGCAGGCCACTTCTGCTGACTGCCAGCTACCTGCAATTCAGCAGTTCGAATCTCACCAGGCTCCAGGGTGACTCAGCCTTCCATCCTTCTGAGGTGGGTTAAAATGTGGACCCAGATTGTTGGGGGGGCAAGAAGCTGACTCTGTAAACTGCTTAGTGAAGCACTGTGAAGCGGTATATAAGTCTAAGGGCTATTGCTACCCATTACGGTCTTGTGTCACCATGACTGTTAAATGAAGCATCTCCTTTAATGATCTCCCCATACCTGCTCTTGCCAATGAATACAGGAGTCATTAAGCAAAGCACAGGGTCCCTCAGGGGTGCGGGTGGGGTGCCTCCAAGGCCTCCCCCATCCCGTGAGACAACCCATGCTCCACTTCCTGGAGACATGGGTCGCAAGTAGCTTCTGGGAGGGCCCGTTGTAGCTTTGAACATTCGCTAGGTGACCTGTCATAAAGTGAGGCTACCTGAACCAGAAAAAGGCTGGAATTTTTTTTTATTTTTTGAAAGATGCAGCATTTTAATCCCATTTGATGGACGTGAATGTGATGCTAAACCCAAGAGCTGTACTGGGGAGGGAAAAAACCCTCACCCACACAAAATATATTAACGTTCACTCGAGAGATTTATGCCGTCATTTCTGTGAGCCAATAATGGGAAATGGAGGAGGAGGAAAAATGTGCCCAGCGTGTCTAAGTGTTATGTGATGAGACTACATAAAATACATTCCACAAGAGCTGCGATTCTGAAGAACAACCCTACAGCTCAGATGATAGCTAATTCTGCTTTTTCGGCCAAATAGTTTGCATAGCACCCCATTCTTCCACTAATTTCTTCTTCAATCTCTTCTTCCTTAGTCTTAATTTAAGTGAGGACATCCAATGAAACTGGACCTTGGAAGAATCAGAGACACAAAATGAAATATATTTTTTACACAATGTGTAACTTAACATTGAAACTTGCTACCATGAGATACGATAATGATCAGCATGGTTGGCTTCAAAATAGGGTTCAATCAATCAGAATAGAGCTGGAAGGGACCTTGGAGTTCTTTCTAGTCCAGCCCCCTGCTCAAGCACAAGATCCTATACTACCGTGTTTCTCATATAATAAGGCCGGGTCTTATTTTTTTTTGAGCCCAGAAAAAATGGCTAGGCCGTCTTTTCGGGGGTGACTTAATTCCCCCCCCTTGCATCTTCAGGCGGGCGGGCGGCGACAGCTTGGATGTTGACCTCGGCATTGGTGGGGCACTTCGTATCGGGGTCAATGCAGGCAGCACCATATCCGGGTGTGCAACAAAAGTACTTCCTAACGGCAAGCCCCCCCCCCCCACCATTCCCCCCCATTTCGCATGTTTTAATATAGGCCTTAATTTGGGGGGAGGGGCTTAATTTCATTTCATGTCTATAAAACATCCTGGGACTTCCTATTGGGGGAGGCCGTATTGTTGGAGAAACAGGGTATTTCAGACAAGTTGCTATCCAGTCTCTTCTTCAAAACCTCCAGGGATGAATCATCATCCACAACTTCTGAAGGCAAAGCTGTTCCACTGGTTAATTGTCCTCCCTGTTAGGAAGTTTCTCCTTAATTCCAGGTTGCTTTCTCTGCTTAATTAGTTTCCATTCGTTGTTTCTTGTCCTGCCTTCTGGTGCTTTGGAAAATAATTTGACTGCCTCTTCTTTGTGGCAGCTCCTCAAATACGGGAAGACTGCTATCATATCCCCTCTAGTCCTTCTTTTCATTAGACTAGCTATACCCAATTCCTGCAATTGTTCTTCGTATGTTATACGAAGAACGATTGGATGGATTGTAGACATCCTAAGTAAGGCTACCTTGAGTTATGATGGACCCCTTCCCCGCAAAAAACAAAACAAAACTCAAATTTCACAGTTCTAACAGCCCTCTGCTGGACCATGTGATGCATTTTGGGTGCTTGGCAACCAGTCCATATTTACAGCGGATTGTCATATGCAAAGGATCAGGATCATACATTAGGTTGCAATTCAAACATGTAATGTTCAAGCTTTATCTAGTTCAATCCTAAATTGGCACCAGATGAGGGCCTTCAGAATCCAAGCAAAGTTGGACTTGGGATGTCTGTGGCAATGTAACAAGTCTAAGCTGATGACATGCTTGATCCCGCCCCCTTAGCTCTGCCTGCTTTTCTCCTACATGGACATGTTTAGCCTGGAGACATCAAGAAGGAGTCACAGATGTCTCCAAGGATCGGAAGAATTGTCATGTAGAAAGCAGGGAAAAATTGTTCAACGCTGTTCCAGAAGATAAAGGAGTTTAAATTGCAAATACATTTATGCTGGACACCAGGAAAACATTCCTAAGATTCATTCAACCATGAAATATCCTTAAGAGAAGGTGGACTCCTGTTCATAGGAGGACTTCAGAGACTGGCCATCTGTCATTTCTGCACTGGGGAGGGTATCGTGCTCTTTTAGATAACTTTGCTTCTATGATTACAGTTTGGAACTCACCACCCCCTCTCCACAAAAGAAAACTGCCACATGACTTTGAACAGAAGGCATTTAATGCCATGTACAGGTAGACCTCGAGATACGACTGTAATGGGGCCTGCCCATTATGGTCTCATGTCGCCAGGCCATTAAAGGAAGCATATTGATGAATGATTTTCCCCTCCCACCCATTGCAGCTCTCCTCAATGAACAATTAAATCAAGGGTCTTCAAACTTGGCAAGTTTAAGACTTGTGGACTTAATCCTATGTAGCTTTTTCTCTGGTAATATCACACTACTAACTAGAGCACACAAAACATTTGCTAGACCAATACTCGAATACAGCTCATCAGTCTGGAACCCACATTACGTATCTGATATTAGCACAGTTGAGAAAGTCCAGAAATATTTCACAAGAAGAGTTCTCCACTCCTCTGCTCGTTGTAGAATACCTTATTGCCACCAGACTTGAAATTCCAGACCTAGAAAACCTAGAACTACTCCACCTTCTGTCTGATCTAAGTGTAGTATATAAAATCATACATTGCAATGTCCTACCTGTCAATGACTACTTCAGCTTCAACCATAACAATACAAGAGCAAACAATAGATACAAACTCAAGAGGTCTGTAGGGGGTGTGCATAAATGCACCAACGTGCCTACCGTCCCTGTCCTGTTGTTTCTTCAATACTGATGGATGCTGGTAGGCACAAGCAGATTTTTTTTCCCCCTTATTTTCCTCCCCAGAAACTAAGCCCGACCACATAGTTTCGTAGCAAAGCATGGGTATCGAGCTAGTAATGAAATAATGAATAGAATCAAAATCACATGAAGTATTAGTACTGCTTTATAAAGCTTTAGGAAGATCACACCTGGAATACTGCATCCAGTTTTGGTCACATTACAAAAAAAGATGTTGAGACTTTGGAAAAAGTGCAAAGGCCCAAAAACATACAAAGAATGGTTGCAGGGTATGGTCAGTCTAGAGAAAAGAAGGACTAGAGGTCTATTCTGATTGAATAATGGGTATAGCTTGCAGGTATCTAAGTTTTTATTTAAAGATTTCTGAATGTAAAAAATATCCAACACAGGAAAGTTGTGGGTTCTCAATCTCTGGAGATCTTTAATAAAAAGCTAGACAATTGCCTCTTGAGAACAAACTAACTGGCTTTCTGGAGACTGCAGAGGGTTGGACTAAATGATCCTTGAGCTTCTTCCAACTGGACAATTCTGTGATTCTGTGAAAGGACATAATCTTGATCAGAAAATACAACTGCCATCATCTTAGGAAATACACATTTTCCTTGTATCTTTGCTTTGATGTTGAAAGGAACACTTAGTCGGTTGTTAATTTTCTTAAGAGGCATAATTTTTTAAGCAGGTTTCTATGAAAAGCTACATGGAAGTATTTATAACTAAAACCCAAACTTCAAAATGGTTTTGAAACAAAATCCAAATGCATGCATTTATCTGCAGGTCCTGCTATATGCTGATCCACATCTGCCCAGCAACGAGGGAACTGGGTTTACATTTAGAATCATTATTGTAACTTATCACCATAGGCCATTTTTAAAGACTGAACTGGAATGAGTTGCTACTTAGCTAATTCATGGAATGCAAAGAAGAGCTTAAGTGGACATACACATGCAGATTGGTCTGGCCTTCATTTATCCCTTAACAGTTTAGCAAATATTTAACATGGGACTGGAAAATTTCCAGACACCCTTCAGGTTACCGTGGTCACAACATACTTGGCCATAATAGCAAACACCAAGAACTACAAGACCATATTTTCCAACCAAGGTTGACCTTTCCACCTCTAGTATAAAATTATTAGTGGCTCTCCATTCTGCTGGGACTAGAGTTAGCCACAAATCCTGCTTTTTTACAGTAGCATCAATGCTATGAGATTCTCTGCCCCTTTATATCCTTACCTGCTCTTATTTCGTTAGGAGTCAGAACATTCTTCAAAACCTAATGCTTTAAGAGAGCTTTTGAATTACAGATGTCCCCACTAGTTTGTATGACTTATTGACATTGTTTTTATATTTTTCCCGTCATTGCATTTGGGACGATTGTTTGTTCTTATGTAATTTTACTTGTACCACTGATATTTTATCATTCTGATTATAACCCTTTGAAATATCTTGACTGTGGCAAGTGAAAAATTGCCGGAATGGATAAATAAGCAAATGTTTGGAAAGATTAAATATTTTGTTCTCATATAGATTTACGGCTCTGGAGCAAATGGTCAACGGATAATCTTTCAGGGTATTATTTTCATATTCGGTAATGTACTCAGAGAAAGGAAATCTTTAAATTCTCTCAGAACTGCTGAAAACCAGAAAGAACATGAGAAAGAAAAATTTGTGAATATCAATCTTGGAACAAACCTCACTAAGCAAAAGGCTTTGCTTACCTAGCCTACAAGTTTCAGACTGCTGCAGTGAGACACAATAGGAGGTATTTTAGGTTGAACAGAAAGAGACCAGGCTGAACAAATAATATTTCTGGCTGATTTTGCAGGCACCTTCACAGCCAGAACTTCTAAACTGATACTAAAGAATTGGGAGTGTTATACAGGTAAGTCCTTGACTTACAAAGCTTGTTTAGTGACAAAGTTCAAAGTTCATTTTTATCATGTGATATCCCTGAGGATGCTGCAACCATCCTAAGTGTGAGAGACCTCACAAGTTACACACTCTCACAACAACCCGCTTTTCTTCTCCACACAAGTTATTCAGCATTTTTTTTTATCATTTTGCACAATTTGTCTTGATGCTCCCAGTCACAGGAAGGAACATGAAATTTTTCTGACTTAAGTTTCCTCACCAAATACTAATATGTTGTCACCACCCACGTGTGTGAGATTTCAACAGTCATTTTCAAACAACTTCTTGATTCATGGTGAAGGAAAACAGTACACCTCTCTAAACAGTGTCTGGGAGGTTGTGGTTGCTGACACATCAAGAAACTGACAGATTCCATGAATGGGAAGGCTTATGAGTGTTATGAAAAGAAGGGTGGCTATATTGGTCACTGTTTTTTTTTAATGTCAGAAATGCTTATTTGTTCATTTTGAGTTGTTTTCTTATTATTCTCACTTTAATATGATGGAAACAAACAAGTGAAAGGGGAAAATTTTTGTTTTTCATTTAGTTACTGTAAGAATTCTGCACACTAATAGTTGCTCAATAATTGTACACAGAAAAACCAATCCCTCAACTTTTACTTTCTTAAATATTCAGGTTTTTAGGTTTATTAATGTTTTGGATTGACCAAGAGCACTGTGGTTTGTTTAATAATAAAATTAATCCTCAAAAATACAACTTGCCTAATAATTGTGCACAAAGCGTAATCTGTTTTAACTGCTTTTCTCAGAAGGCCACTACAGGGCATTGAATGCCAAAACAACTAGACTCAAAGGCAGTTGTTTTCCCTCATGCCACATCACTCTGTAACACCCAATTCCCACAGCACAGTCTCAGGTTTAAGCAATTTATCCAGGTAGTAAGATGTCTTGCTCTAATCACCTTTCTCATTTCTCGTCTTCCCTCCTTATCTTCTTCTACTGATATCTTATCTTATCCTTTATCACTTGGTTTGTATCTTATGATTAATGATTATAAGCATGATTTATGATCTATTACCTGTCCCTTGGTTGTTGTAGGTAGATACACTGAGATGCACTGGAGACAAATTCCCTGTATGTCCAATCACACTAGGCCAATAAAGAATTCAATTCAGTAAGTGCCAGAAATTTTGGGAGGAGAGAGAAGTTGCTAAGTGAATCTAGCACAGGGGTCTCCAAAACCTCTGATCTAGAGGGCCATAGAGAATTGTATGCGATGTATGATGTTACATTTGGGGCATTTTCTATAGTCTTGTGAGGAACACACCACTCTCAAAAGTAACTTGCCTGTACTAGCTCTTTTCTCCAATGTGAACTTTGTACGAATTGGTGCAACCAATGCTCAGCATAAACACTTCAGGGCAAACATTCATTTGCTCTTTCCTTTCCTTGAACTTCACACAAACGAACAGAAAAAGTCACATTAAATAATCGCTTGGCATCCAATGATCAGTTTTGGCAACGAGGCCTCAATCCCAGCCAGGACTTTTCTTTTTTTAGTTAATATTTGGCAGAGGCTTATGCATGTCACTCAACACCCCGTGCAATAAGATCTGTCTTTGGGTTGGCCCAGATCCATGCACATTATGGCCACTGTCACGTCCAGCCTGACACACCCCTTGCGGCCTTGGCCACTTGTGCCATAAACTGTGTCAAACTTACCCAGCAGGGCACCTTTTCAAGAGGAGTGGCCCCAACCTGCCAACAGTCCCCTTTGCTCCTGGCTAGTTGCAAAATAGTGTACTATTGATCAAAAGGTTTAAGGTTTTGGAAACCACCTTAGCAAATCTGGTTTAGGTTTTTTTCCTCCAAGAAGGAAAGCAAACCAGAGATGTCAAAGGAAGCCCGTAATTGAAGCCAAGTCTCTGGCCTCCAGGACAATTGCTGGGGAGGGGGGAGAATGGGATCTGCTAAATGCACCTTTGTGCATTTATTTGCAAGGCTATGCTAGGCCATGATGTCACAAGGAAGGAAGGAAGGAAAGAAGGAAAGAATGAAAGAAAGAAAGAAAGAAAGAAAGAAAGAAAGAAAGAAAGAAAGAAAGAAAGAGAAAGAAAGCAAGGCAGATTTAAAAATTAAGGAAGGGAAAGAAAAAAGAGAAGGAAGGAAAAGAAGAGGAAAGAAGGAAAAAAGAATTAAAGAAATGAGAAAGGAAGGATGGAGGGAAGGAAGGAAGGACAGGTTAATAAAAGGAAAAGGAAGAGAAAGAAGGAAAAAAGAATGAAAAGAATTTAAAAAGGAAAAGGAAAAGAAAAAGGAAGAAAAGGAAGAAAAGAAAGAAAGAAAGAAAGAAAGAAAGAAAGAAAGCTGGACGTAATAAGGAAACCTGAATCTCATAAGCAGCAGGATGGGGGTTTTACAATAACATTCGAACTGCCTTATTTATCTATTTATTTTGAAATGTTTTCGTCCCCCTGCCGGAGTTCTACAGAAACCCTTCGAAAGGCCCTGGGTGCAAAATGACTCTTCAATCTCAATCCCAGGCAGGCAAACTTGAGCAGGTCACTTAAAAACAAACGAACCAACCAACGACACAAAAAGAAGCATTTCGAGAGAAACCACCCGAAGCGTCATCTTTGCACAGTCACTTTTGCACCGTTACAAGAAGTCCCGTGCGACACTTGGGGGCTGTGCTCGCCCCCCCTCCCCCGCTCCCCGCCCAAACAAGCCCGCCGAAAATCCCAGGTCCCGGTTCCCACCGCGGCCCACTGCAGTATCTCCAATAGCCAGCACCGCCTTTTGCAACGCCGTTGCAACCCTCCCGCCGGCCGTTTCTATGGCAAAGCTCGGTGCTCTCAATACCCGGGTCCTCGCATGCATTTACGCTACGCAAACAACAACACAACACAAGGAAAGCTTTTGAGCCCCGGCCTTGCTTTTAAAAGCTCAAACATCCCTCCTCCCCCCAAAAAAGAAACCCCACAAAGCAACCGCGCGCAGGGAAATCAAGTGTGCCTTTTGCGCTGTCCCGCTTCGAGAAAAGCAAGGTTTCTTCCGGGCAAAATAAAAACCACAACCCTTGCAAAACAAAAACAAAAACAAAAGGCTTGCAAAACGGAACGGCGGCCTAGATTGCAAAACGGTTGTCTTTGTAAAACGGGGCCCTCCCTCGGCCCGTCCAGGTTGCAACTAGGGTTGCAAAATACAGGCCCGAACTTAAAAAAAAAAAACCAAAACCCTCAAAAGTGTATTTATAAAAAGATTTGAGTATGTCAGAGGACGGAGCAATTCGTGGCAAAGAGATGCGTCCCTCGGATTGCGTTTTGCAGAGCATCCCACCCCCATAAAATACAAATAAAGGCATCGTTCCGGATTGGCTCCCTATTATATACAACCTGATCTGCAAAAAAAAAAAAAACTAAGCAAATCTTGTATTTTTTTATAAATAAATGCCTCCATTGCCATCGAACCCGCCCGAAAGAAATCGCCCGGCAGAGAAGAGCCAGCCAGGACGAATTTATTTCGGAAAACTCCTAACTTGCAAATAATAATAATAACAACAAAAACGTGATGCATTTTTGAATGTTCAGTTGACTGTTTCATGTTTAAACAATGAAGTATATAATAATACTAATATTAATACTAATGATACTAATAATACTAACACTAACACAATAGTAATAGTAACGATAATAATAATAGATGCATTTTTGAATGTTCAGAGATAATAATAATAATAATAATGAGTTTCAAGTTTAATGAATAATAATAATAATAATAATAATAATAATAATAATAATAATAATAATAATAATAATAATAATAATAATAATTGGTTAGGACTCAAGATGTTGAGATACCAACCAGCTCCAAAGGCTGTGAATCTCACTAAAATTAACCAATAATAATAGATGCATTTTTGAATGTTCAGTTGACTGAGTTTCATGTTTAACGAATAAAGTATATGAGGTAGTAATAATAATCTCAACACAATAGCTTTTTTGCGCGCGCGCGCGTCCAGCCGTGCTCACCTTCTCCTCTGCAAAGCTGTAAAAATCTCCGTTGCAACCGGCCGGCATTCGGTCCATTAAACTAGCATGATGGTTGGTTCTCACCAAGGCCCAAGCTGGCTTGTTTCTTTGTTAGTTTGCTGCTTGCTCCATCTTAGAGAGCCGGGAGAAAGAGAGGCAGAGGCGGCGTTGGCGGGGAGGTTCATTTCGCCATGGTGGGTGTGGATTGTGGTGGGGGGGGGCGCTTCGTTGTCCTTTGGGGCGGGCGGAGGATCGCGGTTTCTTTTGGTGGGGGGTGGTCGGGAAAGAGGGATTGGGGAGTGGGACCCCGCAGGCCGAGTTTTGCAAAGCAGCGGCTCTTCTCCCCGGGGTTGCAATCGAAGCTCCCGCCGCCCTTGCTTGCTTGCTTGCTTGCTTGCTTGCTTGCTGCTGCTGCTGCTGGGGATCTCCAGCAAAGTGGGTGCAAAAAGGAAAGAAAGAAAGAAAGAAAAAAGGGGGAGAAAAAGAAAAGAGGGGAGGGGAAAAAAGGGGGTGGAAAGCAAAAACAAAACAAAACCGAGAGGCTGAGAGAGCGGAGCGCAGAGCAAAGCCGCTTCCCGGGAGGGGGGAGCAGGGGAAAGAAAGAAGAGCCGGCAGCGGGGCGGCTCAGCCTCCTCCTCCTCCTCCTCCCCCGCAAGAGAGCTCACTGCTGCCGTGGCTCCTCCTCCTGAGCGCTCCAGCGGGCGAGCGAGCGGAGGAGGAGGAGGAGGGGAGAGGAGACGAAAGCTGGCGCGCGGCCCAGAGGACGGGCCGCACGCGGGAGCGCGCTCAGCTATTCCCTCTCCCCCCCTCCCCCCCCTCCGCGCGCGGCGGAGGCCAAGATCTAAAAATGCTGCGGCGGAAACACACGCACCTACGTATACCCTTCACTTGGCTGTTGAGGCGCGCTTCTGAGGGACTGCCTGTCACAAAAGATATTATAATAATATAAAGATATTATAATATTTGTAGCCTCTTCTGTTCTGTTGAGGAAGAATAGAATAGAATAGAATAGAATAGAATAGAATAGAATAGAATAATAACTGTGTTGTCACTTTGAATGTACACTAATAGGCATGTCAGAAAACTGGAAGAATAAAGAAAGGAAGATGTTTAGCTTCTCTTCCAGGAAGCTTCTTTAGTTCTGTTGAGAAAAAATAGGGTAGAATAGGATAGAACAGAACAGAATAGAATAGAATAGAATCATAACTTCATTGTCATTTTGAATGTACACTAGTAGGCATTTCAGAAAAGAGGAAAAAGAAAGGAAGGAAGAAGATGTTTCGCTTCTCATCCAAGAAGCTTCTTTAGTTCTGTTGAGAAAAAATAGGATAGAATGGAATAGAATAGAAATAGAATAGAATAGAATAGAATCATAACTTTATTGTCACTTTGAATGTACACTAGTAGGCATTTCAGAAAAGAGGAAAAAGATAGAAAGGAAGATGTTTCGCTTCTCGTCCAAGAAGCTTCTACAGTTCTGTTGAGAAAGGATGGGATGCTATGGGATGAGATGGGATGGGATGGAATGGAATGGAATGGAATAGAATAGAATAGAATAGAATAGAATAGAATAGAACTTTAATAACAGTTTGAATGTACACTAATAGGCATGTCAGAAAAGAGGAAGAAGAAAGAAAGGAGAAAAATGTTTCGCTTCTCTTGAGGAAGAAGACATTTCCTTTCTCATCCAAGAAACCTCAAAGTTTTTGGCTGGATGCTGGAGGGGAGAATGGAAGGATTAGTTCTGACAGATTAGTTGTGCCAGAGACCAATGTTTCTATCACATAAATCAACCTCTTATGTTGAATGCAAATAATTCCATTCTGATACAGTCAGAAACACAGTGCATATAAAACTAACATTTTATACTTCATGTAAATGACAAGCAGAGGTGTAAGACACTCTGATTCATAAACCGAACAGATGAGATTATCTTTGCATTGCAGAAAAATCCAAAGACAGCCCATGTTTTTACATTTGTTCTTACATTTCAGGCATGCTAAATCAGATAGGAAAAATGATTCATTGCATAAGAACAAAAACATGTGTTCATGCATCTAATAAAAGCACTCATAGAGAAGAGACTACAGGTAGTCCTTGACTTACGACCATAATTGAGCCCAACATTTATGTTGCTAAGTGAGACACTTGTTAAGTAAGTTTTGTCCCATTTTACGACCTTTCTTGCTACAGTTGTTAAGTGCATCTGGCTTCTCCGCTGACTTTGCTTGTCGGGAGGTCATAAAAGATTATCACATGATCCCAGGATACTGCAAAGGTCATAAATATGAGTCAATTGTCGAGTATCTCAATAATGATCATGTGACCAGATCATGTGGAGATGCTACAATGGTGTACAATAAGTCATTTTTTTCAGTTATAAAGTAACTTTGTTCACTAAATGAACTGTTGTAAGTCCAGGACTGTCTGTACTTGGGACCAACAAGTAGTTATCCGTCAAGGGGTTGCATGATATTTACTGGAAAGAGAATTCAGATTGTCGGAGTCTTTCATTTTCCATTGTTCCATTTTGAAACCCATTGTGTTGAAAAGACCCTTGTTTGGGAAAGAAGAAAAAGGAAAGCATTGACGTTTGACTTTGATGGAGTAGAATAAGATAATTACAACCTCATTTTTTTTTTACTTTTGCATAATATATACTAGCCAGGGACGTGGCGGCTCAGTGGCTAAGACACTGACCTTGTCGAACAGAAAGGTCGGCAGTTCAGCGGTTCGAATCCCTAACCCTGCGTAATGGAGAGCTTCCGTTACTTGTCCCAGCTTCTGCCAACCTAGCAGTTTGAAAGCATGTAAAAATGCAAGTAGAAAAATAGGTGGTTCCGTGTGCCTTTGGCGTTTAGTCATGCCTACCACATGACCACGGAGACGTCTTCGGACAGCACTGGTTCTTCGGCTTTGTAAAGGAGATGAGCACTGCCCCCTAGAGCCAGAAACGACTAGCAAGTATGTGTGGGGGAACCTTTACCTTTATATACTAGCCATCTCTATAACAACAAACCTATCTAATCAGCAAAACCCAAAATCAAAATTCCTTTTGTTCCACCTCAAACCCAAAGCCCAAAAGTGGTTTCTAAGTAAATGAATTGTATTTTTTTAATCAAAGCAGTCAATTTAGCCATTTCTTTATCGTCTACCCGTTACCCGTTCTGCCTCTTCCACTTTTCTGCCCCATTTTCATTTTTCTTTGCACGAAAATATATATTTTGATAAATGAATATATATGTGTGCACGCGCGCACACACACACACACACACGTGTGTGTGTGTGTGTGTGTGTGAGAGAGAGAGAGAGAGAGAGAGAGAGAGAGAATGGCCTCATTTGTTCATCCAAGCCCCAGCGGAAGGATCTGAAGTAGGAAACCATCAGCTGCAGGCAGAGACTTGTTTGGATTGCAAATCTCCCTTCCTGCTCAAAATTCATAGGAAAACCAGGACTACTCATGCACAGGAGTGACGAGTCAAGGGAAAAACAAGGGGGCAGGGAGGCAACGGTGGATCCAAGCTGCGTCAGTTTCGTCTGATGTTAAGCTGAATTCATTGCACAGAAACAACCCAGGATATGTTTTCGTAAGAACTCGCAAGAGTGCAATGTCTGGGGAAGCTGCAGCATTTGTGTTGCTTGTTGGTTTTACCAGTCTGAGTCCCAAAGCAATTCTAATTTTTACAAAGAATAACCTGCGTGTTCAAACACTTTTGGTGGCAGTTCTAGACTTAAAACTGAAGTTGATTTTAATTTTTCTGAAAAGATCTAGTATTATGTCTTAAGAAAAAAAGCTAATCCTATAATGTATACATACACAGGTAATCCTCCTCATAATTGGGACCATAAAATCCATTACTAAGCGGAGTAATCATTAAACAAGTTGCTCTTGATTTTATAACCGGGCTTTGCCATTAAACGAAGAATGCAGTTGTTAAGCAAATCATCCTGTCACTAAGCATCCGGCTTTCCCCTTTGACCTCACTTGTTAGAAACCTAGCAGGAAGATTGGAAAGGTGATCATATGAACACAGGATGCTGCAGTTGTGACCATGGGATGCTACCGCTGTCATAAAAAATGCACTTTGCCAAGCGGCCAGATTTGATCATGTGACTGTGGGGATGTTGCGATGGTCAAGTGTAAGTCACTTTTTTCAATGCCATTGTAACTTTCATCACTAAATGAATGGTTGTAAGTCGAAGATTACCTGTATTCTCTTCTATTGAAAACATATTGTATTCCATTCCATTTTATCTCAGCACACCCTACCTGTGAAAGATTTGGAGAAGAAACTGCTATGTATACCACCTTGACTTTTGTGCAATTACTATCCTGCTGTCAGCCCCCTGGGCCTCTGGTATTATGGGAAGCAGCAGGCTTGCAAAAGAATCTCCTGTGTGAAAAACCTGTCAGACTAAAAAAACAAGAGAATTAACAATGCATGCAACCAGGTTTTAAGCAGGATAGTCAGTTTCTGAAGACAGTGCTTAAGATATTGGATTCTTGCATAATACCACATCTAATTCTAGTGTCATTTAGTGTTGAGAAAGGATTGACAATCTATAATTTGGGCCAGATCAAATTTGAATAGAGAAGAGAATAATAATGATAATTTAAGATGCAGAAGTGACTGTGATGTATTGCTGGGTTTCATTCAAGCACAAAGGATACAGAGGCAGCCATTCAGGTTGGTGCAGAGTTCAGATTTCATCCCATTAGCTCCCCCCTCCCCCCACAATGACGGTGGAAACATGACTCTTCTTTTAGCCAATCTGGCTAGTTGACTAAGCTACTGGCTGAAATTCTTGCAGTGCATCCCTCTAATGGAAAGGAGGGAGCTGTAAAACAGGAGAAGAAAGGGAGAGGGAAACCCAAGATAATGTAACAAGCTCCAATTAAACCTCAAGCTTCAACTGCTGAGCAACTTCCCTACTAGATGTATTTCACAATACAACCCTTTCATCTTCCGAGTTAATGTGCTACGGATGGACCCATCTTTGAGCCGGCCTCAAACAAAAGCTGGCCTAAGACGGATTGTCGCCCTTGCCAAACCCTTCTTTTTGTCTTCGCACCATCTGTTCTGAGCCGTTGCTGATCGAGGCTGCCCTGATTTCTGCATGTCACACATTTTCTCCTCTGGCTCTGCTGCAGAATTGGACACAGTATTCCATTCCTGCCTTAACCACCAGGCAAACTTGCTCTCATGCAAATTGGTACGAGCGTCACCTGTACATTAAATGGGCAAGACAAGACAAAAATCAAGACATTGGAGAGTAGTGCTGTTGAAGGCTCCTGTGTATTCCTTGGACAGCAAGGGTGACTAACAAGCAAGTACTGGAGCGCATAATGCCAGACATGTCACTGGAAGACAAAATGCGTCTCGCTTACTTTGGCCATTGTCATGTGGGAGAATTCACTGGAGAAAACAATTACGTTTGGAAGAGTTAATGGTAAAAGGAAACCAGGCCACCAAGGAGCATGGTGTCTGGACGCCCTCAAAGCTGACACTAGCCAGAACATAAAACAACTCAAAGAGACAGTGCAAGATCAGAAGACATGGAGATACCTGGCCTAAAGAAAAACCAAAAGTCGAACTCAACCGAATGGATAATATCATCATCATCATGATGGGTGTCACCCATCCAACAGAGGACTTTGAATCGAAGCCTCACTGGTCCAGATCTATCCATCACTACATCATTTGTTCCAATGCTCCATTACCAAGGAGCCAAAGATTGGCCTGACCATCCTTGTAACATTCGCATCTTCGGGATGTCAAATTCTGTTATAGGTGGGATGCATGACCGACACAGGACTACCGACAGAAAGGAATATTTTTGGCTCAGGACTGAACTGTGTGGCCCTTGGTGCTGTCCAAGCTTGGCTCTTTTCTTGCAGACGTTTCATTACCCAAGTAGGTAACTTCATCAGTCCTAGAAGGCAACAGAGGACAATCCCCACTCCCTTCTATCTCTGATGATGTTACCTAGTTGATACAGTTTACTATGTTGAAAGTATATTTCACATGATATGTGGAGTTTTAAGGTTAGGGTGCCTCACTCAAATTCCAATTATAGTTTTCTGTACCACTGCAAAATCTTAAACATAAATCACAACTAGGTTTTTTAAAATAGAATCTCCCTCAACCTGACGCAAGAGAAAAGCTGTCCGGAGGTGAAAAACCATACTGACTAAATCCTTGGCATGAAGTGATGCACTTTGCTAATTTTTATTTCTCAAGAACTTTTAAAATGCCCTTTGGGGAAAAGGAAGAAATTAACCTGAGCCTAAATTAAATCTGTGCGTGTTGCTGAATATCTAAGTGTGACATTGAAAGACATACAGTATCCAGCTGCATTATATCAGCCTTAGCAATATCTTGATTTAGAGCGGCTCAGGCAAAAGCATCAAGAAGCGAGTTTCACAGCTAATGGATCAATCAATCTAAGGTCAGGTATTTTTGGAACAGCAATCTTTCTTTTAGTGCTTTTCCCACAACGATTTCCCCTTTCCGGGATACGTTTCTCTTTTGCTAAGCTAAATCTAATCGAAATGTGCCTTTGGTTCTTTTCTTACCACTTCTATAGTTTGCAATCTTTGCAAAATAGGAAGTGGTTATTAACGTTAGATGGCCAAATCTGGCTTTAGGTTCCACCTTGGCTTACCTTTTCCAACAAGCCATGGAGTCGGAAGATCATTTAAAAGCAATTTATTAGAGTACTCTGATAAAGCTGGGTCTCCCCGTGAAAACATGGGACCAGGAAAAATGGCTTACATTTGCTTTTATAGTTAGCACAACAAAGAACTTCAAAAGTGGTTTGGTTTAGAAACTGTCCAGTTATATCACAAGAATTAAATTATCCCATAACAGGTGAGTAGTCATAGAAAAGAGGATTATATCCTGAGTAAAAGAAACATTTGTAAAGGAAAAACATCAAATTCGATATGGGTAAGACACATTATTGGCGCTTCCCAAAGTTGGGCTTGAATATTTTCTTTGTTCATGGAGGCTTGAAAACAGCTAAACAAACCAAATGGTTATGCTACTCCTGGTTTCTGAAAGAGGGCCTTTCCTGGAAACTTGAAGCTTTTATTAGCCATACATTTGAAAAAGCAATTTTAAAATTTAAATTAAAAAAAAGACCATGTTAGTTAACTAGGGCAACAGTACTATAAAAATCAGGTTTCAAGTATTTCAAAGCCCGTCCTGTGTGACTCTCGCTTACTTATTCTGTTTGGACAACTTGTAAAGAAGTAGAAAGGAATTTTCCAGGCGTCCAAAGCTTTTTCATTTTTCCATTTTCTTTTCCAGTAAAAGCCAAACAGTCTGTAAACCCAGAGCGAGAAGCCACAGACCACTGCTTCCTTGGAAGATTTGTTGGCACCAAAAAAAGTAAGATTCTTGTAGACCAAAAGAGATTTGTATCTTTTCCAAGATAGAACCATGTTCATTTTCTACTCTTGAACAGGGGTCTCCAACCTTGGCAACTTTAAGCCTGGAGGACTTCAACTCCCAGAATTCCCCAACTGGCTGGGGAATTCTGGGAGTTGAAGTCCTCCAGGCTTAAAGTTGCCAAGGTTGGAGCCCCCTGCTTTAGAAGATTAAGCCTGTTGTGGTTCTCACCGACAGAGTTTCTAAGACAGAACGTAGGAGAAATTTGCCCCTGCTTTGCAACTGTCCAAGACAAGCTGGGCAGATACGAGACTGTGCTGCATTTTTACAGGTATTTCCCAACTTACAACCATTCATTTAACAAACATTCAAAGTTACAACACCATTAATAAAAAATGACTCACAACCGGTCCTTGCATTTATGACCATTGCAGCATCCTCATGGTCACATGATCAGGATTTGAGCACTTGGCAACTGGCATGTATTTATGACAGTTGCATTGTTCTGGGGTCATGTGATCATCAAATGCAACCAGCTTCTGACAAGCAAAATCAATGGAGGAATCCAAATTCACTTAGTGACTATGTTGTTCATGTAACAATCGTGGCAAAAAGGGTCATAATCAGGTGCAACTCAGTAAACAATCACCATGATTAGCAACAGAAATTCTGGTCCTAATCGTTGTAAGACAAATTAAATTACGTTGAGGACTACCTGGACTATGGATTGTGACCAGGGCAGTATTTGTGGCAGGAAGAAATGGAAAATCCCAATTTCACCTCAGATCATAAAGCTCTGAAGTTAAATGGCGGTCTTGGCTTCAGGCTGGAGTTCAGAGGGAAATTATGTTAGAAGGAATCCTTCTATAGCAGTGAGGTCGTCCTTGAACCCAAATTAGGGGGAAACAGTATAGGTAGTCCTTGAGTTACAACAGTTCATTTAGTGACAGTTCAAAGTTAAAACGGCGCTGAAAAAAGTGACTTATGACCATTTTTCACATGACTGCTTCATGGTCACATGACCAAAATTTGACCCACTTGGCAACTGACTCATATTTATGACAGCTGCAATGTCCTGGGGTCATGTAATCGCCTTTTGCAAAGTCAATGGGGAAGCCAGATCCACTTAACAACCATGTTACTGACTTAACAACTGCAGGGATTCACTTTAGCAATGTGGCGAGAAAGGTTGCAAAATGGGGCAAAACTCACTTAACAAATGCCTCACTTAGCAACAGGAATTTTGAGCTCAATTGTGGTCGTAAGACGACGACCATCTGTACTTTAGTAAATACTTCAATTCTTTGTGCTTTTAAGTGTGTGGATGAAGAGGTCTTAATAACAAAATTACATTATTGTATATTCCTCAATTCAGTTTAATTGAGGGAGATATCCACTAGCCCATTCTTAAAATTAATCCCGGGCTCACCGTTGTTGTGTTGCTCTATTCTAGCGTTTTTCAAACTTGGCAATTTTAATGCTGGCTGGGGAATTTTGGGAGTTGAAGTTTGCCCATCTTAAAATGGCCAAGATTTTTTCAATCTTGCTCTATTGCATATGATCTTTTTTTTTTCAAGGCTTCATTATCATTGGACCCAGGTGGGGAGTTTTTCCCCCTACTTCCAAACATCTCTGCTTGCAAAAGTAAGCCAAAGTTAATCCTTGTGCAAACTTAATACATAATGTGCATATTGACAGCTCACGGTACCTGTCTAAGCAGCTCCAGCCAATCTTGATGCTCAGTGGTAAATTATTTTAACTAAGTCATCAGAACTGACCAAGCCACTTAATGTGTTAATTAATTCTAATCACTGTTTGTCTCCATTTAATTGTACAGTCTTGGTAAGATGGGGAATATTTAGCACATCCCACTCTTGAGCAGTTTCATGCCTGATTTTGCTGCAGGCTATAGTTAAAATTCCTACAATTACAAATGTTGGCACACAATCTTCCTGGGTGATGTTTATGATAATGCATAATATGTGTATATATATATCTTCAGATGCCAATCTGGAAAACTCTGGATTCCCAAGTCTAAAAAGTCAGCTGGGTGTTTTGTTTCTGTTAACCTTTACATTCGTTTTAAGCAGCGATGAAAATCAGAGATTATTATTTTTTTTTAAAAAAAGGCTTGCCTGCCAAGCAGAGACTATTTAACACACGATCTTAAGTTGTTCAGAAGCTGCTGTTCTCAGTTCTTTACTCTAAACCACAATAAACTTTCCGTTTGGACTTTTACAAGGTTGGTTAGAAGATTCCTGTTTTGAAGCAGACAGCAAATATCAGATATTGCCCAACTCACTCAAACAGCAGGTGTGTTTGTCCTTTGTTTGAAAGAAAATATATTTTCTTGCTGGTTTTCTTTTCCTGTGGAAAGACAGTAAAATACCGAGTTTTGTAAAATGTATGCCTCTCACACAACCTTGGTTCTGGATCTTTTTATTTATCTGCTAGTAGTCCTTGACATACGACCACAATGGAGTTCAAAAATCCTGTTGCTAAGTGAGACATTTGTTATGTGAGTTTTGCCCCCATTTTACAACCTTTTGTTGCCCTGGTTGTTAAATGATTCACTGCTGTGGTTAAGTTAGTAGCAAGGTTGTTAAGTGAATCTGGCTTCCCCATTGATTTTGCTTTTCACAAGGTCGCAAAAGGGGATCACGTGATCCAGGGACGCTGCAATTGCCATAAATAATGAATCGGTTGCCAAGCAACTGAAGTAGTTGGCGTGAGCTTCAATGGACTCCAGAACATGGTAGAGGACAGGAAGGCCTGGAGGAAGGTTGTCCGTGGGGTCGCAATGGGTCAGACACAACTTCGCAACTAGCAACAACAACAACACACAAAGCCACGATGTGTTTAGATGTCCTTTGGCTCAGCGTGAGATATAAACTCAATCACAGATTGTATTTTGGACTAGTTCAGGTGGAAATCGGAACAGCCAAAGGTCACAGTTCATTAACAACAATATGGAAGTAATTTGGGCATTGGTGTCCTGCACTGGTTTTCTTGGTTTGCACAGCTGTCTTGGTTTTCTGATTTCCAAATCCAACCTACAACTTGGATTTTTTGGATTGCTAAGACTATTTAAATTAAATTACAATCTGCTACAACGTTTCTCAGCCTTGGGAATTTTAAGATGTGTGGACTTCCCCAGCAAAGAAAGTTGGGGAATTCTGGGAGTTGAAGTCCACGCATCTTAACATTTCAAAGGTTAAGAAACACTGACCTATTATGTTCAAGTCAACTGGAATGGATAGTATAGCCAATGCTAATCATCGACACACAGTCTTTCCTCTTCTTTTTTTCTAAGACCTCCCACTAATATTTAGTGCAGACATACCATAGGATAACACTACAGAACTCCACATCTTATGTGCAAACGAGCAGGACTCCACATCTTATGTGCAAACGAGCAGGAATGGAGAAATTCTGTGCACATTGTCCTATTTTAAACTTTAGCTTTAGCATCCTTGTCATGGGCAGTCCGAGCTTTCAAAATGGTGACTGTTATGTTCAGGTTCATTTAAGACGAGAGACTTCGGCTTAGTAACAACAGCTCTTTATTTACTGGCTAGAACAAGCTTAAAAAACAATAGCAGCCGCGGAGGCTCTTTTATAGAGCCCGCCGCGGCTAGGCAGCCAATGACGGCGCTTCAAGTCTGCCACGCTTGGTTTTAGCCAATCGCGGCAGACTCTTAGCGAGCCAATCAGAACTGTCCAAGCTGTCCAATCAGGTAGCGGTCTAAACGGACCAATGGGAATGCGAGGCTTCAAGTCTATGGATATGGAACAGTGACAACTGAGGGAAGACCACCCCTCCTCTCCTAGAAGAATTAAATATTTTGAGAAATATTAAAAAGGCAGAATATTATACTGTATTTCCCTAAGGGAGGAATGGAGAAATATGCTCTTGGAGACAGAAAAAGACAGCCCCCACCTTTCTTAATAGCCTCCAGCAGATATTTTTTGCCCATTAAGAAAGACTGGGCCATCCTATTTAGAAAAACAAAAGACCTTCAGCTCCTGGATGATGGGATTAAGACATGACCCTCCAGGCCATAATAGGATTAACCTACGAGCAACAGAGCTCACTACATTGCACAGTCTCCTTTTTGGGGGGTGGGGGGTAAATTTTATTTGAGTTTTCACAAAAAGAAAATAAATACAAATAAAACATCTTTTTTGAAAGCAGCATAATCCCGGGTTACATTTCTTCGTACAGACGCAATTTCAGGTTCATGCTCATTTTTATACTCTCTTCCATATCTTATTACTATTTTACATTTTCTACATAGCTTCTCCCCTCTTTTAATCTTCTCAATTTTATTTTATTTATTTCATCTCAATTCAAATCATTATATTTATATTTTTTATCTGTCCTGTTTCAATTGTCTATTATCTTTTCTCATTAAACAAAATTTCTCCTGTAGTTACTGATTGGAGTATGATGCCTTTATATCTTTCCCCTAAAGTTGTAACACTCAGTATAATACATAACTTCCATTCGGATTCTGCTTGGTACATTCTTAAACTACACACTGTATTCTTGAAAAAAAAAGAAAAAGTTATAAATGTATATAATTAAAGACAACATTCCATTCCAATTCAATTCTATCGTTAATATTAATATTCATTAAAGTCTTAACATTTTTCACATTGCTTTTCAATTAAATATCATACTTCTATGGGAACAATTATAAACTTTCCATAGTTATTCACCCGCCCCCCTTCACCCAGCAAACTTCAACCAAACTTATCTCACAAACATGACTTCACATGGCCCCATGGGAGTCTGACAACAGCCAATAGAATGCATGTTCTTGCACAGGAACAGGAAGCTGAAGTTCAAAGCCCAAGAGAACCATTAAACCATCTTTCCAATCAGCCTCCATGTTTCCAGTGCCTTTCTCCTGGCTTGGAACTGAATCAGATGGATATTTCTTCCAACACATGTTTTGCAGATGGTCTAGCTATGCAGGGCTGATGAGATCTCACGGGCCTCAGCCTTTGGAAAGATGACCGCCTTCCCCAGGCAGGTCAGAGACAAGCACCTTGCCCTACTTTCCCAGCAAAAAGCCTAGGGTTGTTTACACCATTGCATGACGTGATGGTTGTAAGAAGTGCTTCCAACTGGAGCAGGTGGAAAATAAATTGCGCTATCTGTACATTGCCCTCATTACATGTTAAGTTTGTGGACTTTGCTCTCATTTCTGGCGGACGGTGACGTCAAAGGGAGTTGGTGCCTAGTTAGCACATTTGTGTGCGGGGAGGGAAATTGTTTGGGGGGAGGGAAATGTTGAGGATCTCAGAAACCTAATCACTCCAGCAGGATAATAAAAATGTGAGCAGAATATTGTCGAGTGTCTGGACAATATCCTGTTTTTTGTTTGTGACAACAGAGATCGTGTACAGGTAGTTCTCAACCCACGACCATAATTGAGCAACAAAATTTCTGTTGCTGAGCGAGAAAATTGTTAGTTTTGTCCCATTTTACAACCTTTCTTGCCACAGTTGTTAAGTGAATCACTGCAGGGAACCAGTTCTTCCACAGGTAGTCCTCGGTTTACGATCACAATTGAGCCCCGGATTTCTGTTGCTAAGCAAGACAGTTGTTGTGAGCTTTGCCCCATCTCACAACCTTTCTTGCCACAGTTGTTAAGTGAATCACCGCAGCTTTTAAGTTAGCAACATGGTTGTTAAGTGAATCTGGATTCCTCCTTGATTTTGCTTGTCAGAAGGCTGCAAAAAGTGATCACATGATCCCGGGACACTGCAACCGTCATAAATATGAACCAATTGCCAAGGATCCCAAATTTTGGTCGCGTAATTGTATGGATTGTTGGAAGAAAATATCCTTCTGGGTTCAGTTCCAAGTGGGGAAAAAGACACTGGAAACACGGAGGCTGTTTGGAAAGATGGTTTAATGGTGGACAGGACCACATGCCTTGGAGCTCCAAAGCGAAAAGGATCATCCCATGCTTCAAGGTGAAGGAAAAGATCCAGAAGGGCTGATATGCTGAGAGTGCCTGGGTTGTATAACCTTCCTTGGGATTTGAATTGGAGCTTGTATTCTGATTGGTTGTCAGATTCCCATGGGGCCAACCCTGTAGGCTGTCCTGAGTTCCAGGCTTGGTTGAGCCTTGCTAGATGATGATACACTGAAAGGGCTTTTGGGCAATTGCTATAGCTTTACCAGGAGACCTTTGTTATGTAAAGTATTCTGGCCCAGGCCTTAATGACCCACCCATTAACAAAGGTTTTCTGCTTCTGAGGTGTTTCTGCTTTTTCAGGGGTCCCCAACCACCGGGCCCTGGACCGGTACCAGTCCGTGGAACATTTTCTACCGGGCCACCGGTTTGCTGGGCGCCGCCATCTTGTTTTCATGAGAAAGTGCTTCCGGTGAGCTTTTCCGGTTGGAAAGCGGCGTTTGGGTCCTGAAGGAATCCTCGCGCCTTAGTTTCATCGAAGGGGGGGGCGGCTTTGAACAAAACTAAGGCGCGAGGATTCTTTCAGCACCCAAGGCAAGGCGAGCCAAGTGACCGTCCCGAAGCCGTCCCGAAGCAAAGCCCATCGACAAAGGTGCAAAGGAGGAGTTGAAGGTGGCAGGGAGAAGCGGGGGACAGCTGGCTGGCCGGTTGCTCGGCTCACCTTGCCTTGTCATGCGTGCTGATGCTGGTACCGGGCTGCGGATGATTTTGTGATGCCGGTACCGGGCCGCGGCACAAAAAAGGTTGCGGGCCACTGTGCTTTTGAGTTTCTACTCTTTTTAAGGGAAATATTCTGCCTTTTTAATATTTCCTAGGATATTTCAATTTTCTAGGAGAGGGTTGGGTGCTAACTTCCTATGGGATGCTGCAACGCAGTGGTGGGATTCAATTTTTTGTTGCTACCGGTTCTGTGAGCATGGCTTGGTGGGCGTGGCAGGGGACAGATACTATAAAATCTCCAGTCAGAGGTGGTATTTGTGGTTCTCCAAACTATTCAAAACTTCTGCTACCAGTTCTCCAGAACTGGTCAGAACCTGCTGAATACCACCTCTGCTGCAATGGCCATAAGTGTCAACAGCCATAAGTCCATTTTTTCCAGTGCCATTGTAACTTCAAAAGGTCACTAAATGAATATCAAGAACTACCTAAGTTATCTCTAAAAGTGACTCTTATTGAATCCACTTGGTAGCAAATAATGTAGAATCTCTCTACGCTTCTGGACAATGATAACCAAATTAAAATAGGAACTACAATATTTTGGAGATTTCTGTCTGGGAAGATAACTCTATCTCTAGGACTTGATTAAAATCAATACTTTGAATCTGTTTGAATAAATTTGTTAATAGTTACTACAGCAACCGTTCTTGTGAGTTGGCTACTCAGCTAATTTTTCTTTCCTGCAGCTTGTTTCCATCCTCATGAGAATGAGAACTATGTGACTTGCAACCCTTGTAGAGTTTTTTTTCTTCAGCGCCAAGAATGTACTTGTTCCTATATTTGACCCACAAAGGCTGCTTCTAAAGGGAATAGAAGTAGATGTGTTGAGTGTTTTGGATTTTTGGCATACTTTAAGACAGAAAGATCAAGGGCTCAATTCTTCCACCATGTGCATTCAATCCACTGTTTCTTTTCTTTAAATTATTCGAGAAGAATATAGATTCAGAATTAAAAGTCAAGGCTCAAAAGGGTGGGAGATTTGTCTTAGCTTCGGACAATAAATTTAGAGAAGTGTTTTTCTCAACCTCAGCAAGTTTAAGAAATGTGGGATTCAATTCCCAGACTGTCTGGGAAATTCTAGGAATTGAAGTACACTCCACTGCTCTCAATAGCTTGAAATTTTGCTCTTGGGCAACCTTGAACTACGCCGCCTACGGTTGGACTTGAGCGTAGTACACGGAATTATCTGCTACAATGTCCTACCAGTCAATGACTACTTCAGCTTCAACCGCAACAATGCAAGAGCACACAACAGATACAAACTCAATGTAAACCGCTCCAAACTTGATTGCAGAAAGTATACACCTTCAGCCACAGAGTGGTCAATGCCTGGCCCTGTTGTTACATCCTCTAACCCCCATTCCTTTAATCTTAAACTATCCACTATTGACCTCACCCCATTCCTAAGAGGTCTGCGAGGGGTGTGCATAAGTGCACAATCATGCCTACCGTCCCTATCCTATTGTCCCCATTTATTTGTACCTTTTTTCTGTATTCTTAATCATGTTTATACTTATACCTATTAACCTGTAAGCGATTGACAATTCAAATAAATAAATAAAATAAAATAAGTGTCTGAATTTTGATTATGTGACCATGGGGATGCTGAAAAACGGCCATAAGTCACTTTTTTTAGTGCCATTGTAACTTTGAACTGCTATAAGTCAAAGACTACTTGTATGATCCTGTTAATGTTCATTGTCACATTCAGAAAGGTGTGTTTCCTGCAATATAATGAGTTTACAAGTTCCTAGAATTCTAATCCTTGTACAGTTCTTGCCTTCAGCCAGTTTGAACCAGTCCTTATCAAAATTCCACATTCATACATACATGGTTAGGAAAAAATGTTGACGCAGTCCATCGATTACAAGCCCAAAATATTTTTGTTAGGTATTATATCTGAAAAGTATGATAAAGGGGAACATATATTTAATATTACTTGTTTTGACATAAGCAAGAATTGTATTTGCACAGCATTGGAAAAATGAGGAAACACCTGCAGTTGAAGATGTGATTTGAACAATTTTAAATTATGTTGAAATAGACAGGTTGACACTAAAAATAAAGGAAAAAAGAAGATACAGAATATTTTCGAAATGGTTGGATAATAGAAGTAGAAATTAGGACTTGGAAATGTATTATTATGTAAACAAATAGATCCAGACAATGCACTGTTCACTCAGAACCTATGTATGCAAAACAAAAATATATAAATAAACTGTTAAAAAACCCCTCCACATTCACATGGAGAATGTTCTTGGTCACTTCGAAGAACTAAAAACATTAATCAAAGAGAGACTCCTTGTCACCGAAAACATGACTCAAAGGGGCCTCCCCTCTCCTGACCCCATCGCTTTGCTGGCTGAGGAATTCTGGGAGTTGAAGTCCACAAGTCTTCATTCTTACTCCCAGAATTCCCCAATGAGCCATGCAGCTGAAGTTCACAAGTTCAACTCTAAGAGGTGTGGACTTCAACTCCCAGAATTCCCCAGTCAGCCATGCAGCTGAAGTTCACGAGTTCAACTTAAAGAGGTGTGGACTTCAATTCACAGAAGTCCCCAGCCATGATAGCAGTCTTCCAATATTTGAGGGGCTGCCAGAGGGAGGAGGGGGTCAAGCTATTTTCTAAAGCTCCTGTAGGCCAGACAAGGAATAATGGATGGAAACTGAACAAGGAGAGATTTAACCTGAAAATAAGGAGAAACTTTCTGACAGTGAGAACTATCAACCAATGGAACAGAAGTTGCCCTTGGAAGTTGTGGGAGTGCCATCACTTGAGACTTTCAAGAAGAGATTGGACTGCCATCTGTCAGAAATGGTATAGGGTCTCCTGCTTGGGCAGGGGTTGGACTAGATGACCTACAAGGTCCCTTCTAACTCTGATTATCTGTTAAATCTGAGTTCAACTTTAAGAGGTGTGGACTTCAACTCCCAGAATTCCTCAGCCAGCCATGCTGGCTGGGGAATTCAGGGAGCTGAAATCCACACCTCTTAAAGATGCCAAGTTTGGTGATTTCTCTTCTAGACCATGGAAGATTCTTGGTCGAAGCCAAAACCTTTATGACTCACCTCTGCACTCTAAATTTAGGAAGCTTCTGCTTCTACTCCTAAGCAGATGTTGGAATATAATTGTCTGATGGATACATACAAGTTCCTTCTCCATTCCGGGATCGCCTACACATGCAAGACGCATACAAAATAGGTGGAGTTTCAGTCACACCATCGTAGCCAACGTCTTGGCATTTTTCACCACACCTGGTGGACACGCCTTCACTCTCCCTTGTTCTTCTTAGGAAACAAGTGAAGTTGTTTTTAATTCTGGAAGAACAAAGTAAACAAAGATGGGATTCTTGGTTTGTTTGTTTTTTCCTACCTAGATATTACTACCTTTGTACTTTCGCTCTGACGCAATTTGTTTTGTTTTGCTTTGCACATGGTTATTTTTAGGATCAAGGGCTGGGCCTTGTTGTCTAATGCCATCTCTGTTTATTCAAGTCGCACCGTCTTCAGCAGTGTTGCTATTAAGTGACATGAAGGAACCTTGAGGGAGTCAGAACTTCTAGGAGCGGGTTGAGAAAAAGATGCCATCTCTACGCCATGCCTGTACAGGTAGTCCTCGACTTATGACCACAATTCGGTCCCAATTTTTTGTTGCTCATCGCAACAATTGCTAAGTGAATTTTGCCCCAATTTTCAAACTGTTTTGCTATGGGTCAGCTTCCAAGAATCTTTCTTCTGCTTGTCTTTCCGGCTGCCATAGAAACGGGGGGAGGGAAGATTAATTGGGCTTCGTGGAGGGAAGCTTGCTGGAGGTTTGGAATTTTGAGCTCAATTGTGGTTGTAAGTTGAGGACTTCCCGTACAGCATTGGCAGATACTAGGTAATCCTAAACTAATTTCCTTTATGTTCACAGCTCACCTTCCAAAGTCTTCCAATATTTGAGGGGCTGCCACAGAGAGGAAGGGGCCAAGCTATTCTCCAAGGGACCCAAAGGCCAGACAAGGAATAATGGATGGAAACTGATCCAGGAGAGATTTAACCTGGAGTTAAGGATAAACTTTCTGACAGTGAGAACAATCAACCCATGGAACAGAAGTTGCCTTTGGAAGTTGTGGCAGTGCCATCACTTGAGGCTTTCAGGAAGAGTTTGGACTGCCATCTGTCAGAAAAGGTGTAGGGTCTCCTGCTTGGGTGGGGGGTTGGACTAGATAACCTATAAGGTCCCTTCCAACTCTGATTATCTGTTATCGCTGAACTACTTTTACCAATTGATCCCAAAAGCATGTGCTTTAAAATTAAACATTAGTTATCTTCTAGAACAGATTTTTTTTTTTTACAAATGGAAAGGCTTTTCAGGATAAATGCATTGTTAATTTGAGCAGAACACAGACAAAGATACTTACATACTGTTTTCTGACTTACCATCCCATGAGTTTGTTTTTTATTGCTTATGTCCCAAAGGTGCTTTTTCAAGAGGCAACTGGGCTTCTGGTTTTTCTTTGAAGGCGTTTCGCTTCTCATCCAAGAAGCTTCTTCAGCTCTGACTGAATCATTCCCCACCATCCAGTCAGAGCTGAAGAAGCCTCTTGGATGAGAAGCGAAATGCCTTCAAAGAAAAACCAGAAAGCCCAGCTACCTCTTGAAAAAAAGCACCTTTGGGACAACCATGACCCGGATGACTGAGAAACTCCATAGACATTATTGCTTATGCTTTCTTTGGTATGTACAGTGGTGGCACTCAGCCCGTTTGCGCCGCTTTGGGAGAACCAGCTGTTAACTTTCTGAGCGGTTTGGTGAACTGGTTGTTGGAAGAAATCATTAGGGGCAGAGAACCGGTTGTTAAATTATTTGAATCCCACCACTGGGTATGTACCTGCATTGAACTGAAACGTGTGATGTAAGCATGGGAGAGGCAGTCACTGTTGGTGTATTGCACACCACACACACACGCACACACAAAGAAAAACAGGTGGGGAAGGAAGACTTGTCAATTTAAATCAGGAATCGTCTCATCTGCCCTGTTTTTCTGCCGACGGGAGCTCTTGATTGACATAGGAATACAGAACGTTCCAGAACAGGGGAAAGTAAATTAAGCTACCACCTGTCTCTAGCATACATAAAAAGGGGCGTGGACGTCAGATGGCTCCGTGTTTAGGGAGTCAGTGAGCCCCATATTATCAAAGCACGTAACGAAGACAACACATGTTGTACATACTCTAAGTGTACTTCCTCTGCATTAATGCATACTGGGAATTCCCTTTGGAGCGATGTGTATTGATGGAAGGAAGCATTCAGTAACAGATTTTATCCGTGAAGAGGAAAAACTTTATAGACTATCTAATTTATTGGAGTCAGTCCAGCGGCAGGATGGAGTAAGGGAACAAGGAACCAGCTCTTCTACAGGTCGTGTGAAAATGGTCGTAACTCGCTTTTCCCGGGGTGGCTGTTACTTCAAACGGTTACTAAATGAACTGTTGTAAATCGAATATTGTCTGTACGAATTTGCAGCAGCTGGTCAATTTCTCTGGGTCACTTTTGTCCCGTGGCTAATCCACAGGCACGCATACCTCCAAGAGGGCCTTAGGCCTGTTTATAAAGGGAGGCCTACTGTTCTTTCAGGAGAATGATTAAACCTGGTTTATAAGTAGCATGCCCAGTAGCAGAGGTCTCCAAACTTGGCAGCTTTAAGACTTGTGGACTTCAACTCCCAGAATTCTCCAGCTAGCATAGTTGAAGTCCACAAGTCTTAAAGTAGCCAAGTTTGGGGACTCCTGAGCTGCTGGTCAGGCATTAGGCAGGTCGATGCTTCTACAGAAATCAGGAATCACATTTATTTCTGCTATCCTGGCCAAAATGGCCATGGAAGGCTAGGGTCAGGAACAGAGCATGGAGAGCATGACTATCAATGACTCTAAAAGGGACCAATATGAGAGGCAGTTTAGTCTAGCAGTTGAGGCATCAGGTGAGAAAGTAGAAGACCATGAATTCTGGTCCTGCCTTAGACATGAAAGCCGGCTTGGTGACAATGGGCCAATCACCAGAAGATGGTGAGTTCTAGTCCCGCCTTAAACATGAAAGCCGGCTGGGTGACTTTGGGCCAATCACCAGGAGATGGTGAGTTCTAGTCCCGCCTTAGATATTGAAGCTGGTTTTGTGACTTTGGGCCAATCCCCAGGAGACGGTGAGTTCTAGTCCCGCCTTAGATATTGTAGCTGGTTTTGTGACTTTGGGCCAATCACCAGGAGATGGTGAGTTCTAGTCCTGCCTTAGACATGAAAGTCGACTTGGTGACATTGGGCCAGTCCTCTCTCTCTCAGCCCAACCCACCTCACAGGGTTGTTGTTGTGGGGAGAAAAAGGAGGAGGAAAGTGAGTTGCTCATGTTCGCCATCTTGAGTTGTTTGTAAAAAAATAATAAAGGCAGGATGCAACAAACAAATAAATCAGCAAAAGATTTCAGCCTAAGAATATGTCATCCCCCAGCCTTATTGATGAGACACGACAGATCATGTCCCTGTCAAGAAATGTGTTGGGAGGAAAAAAGAAAAAAAAGAAAAATGCTACTTTTAAACTGGAGCAGCTAAAAACAAATACGGGCTGTGTGGGCTGGGAATGAGACAAGGCAACCTTATGAGGCTGTGTCATTTAAGAACAATTAGTGAGGCATTTTTGTGTGTGTTGCAATTAAGGGGATGCGAGGATGAAAGAGAGACCTAAGTAGAGAAGTCACTGGAAGAGAAATGACTTTCATCTCTTGCCAAATAAGGAGGTTTGTGGAGAGGAGAAAAAGGCACAACCAGAATGAAAGAATTAGGATTGAGAAGGAAAGACTTTGATGTAAACCCGAGGGGTTGTGTGTACTTCAGCCCCCTTTATGACTTGGGGACTTCAACTCCCAGAATTCTTGAGCCAGCATGGCTCAAGAATTCTGGGAGTTGAAGTCCCCAAGTCATAAAGGCACCACCATTCCTCACCCCTGATGTAAACACTTCTTCATCCAACAAGAAAGTTAGGTAAGCAGTATAAAGACTTCCAACTCTGACATTACGCTTTACCCCAATCTATTCAAGGATAAGAAAAGAAATGGAGGAAACAAACGGATTGTGCCAGTTGGAGGAAATCCTTGCTTAACTGCATTTTTGTCCAGTTTGAGAAGGGCAGGCACAGCTGCCAGAACAGCTATTTGGGTACAGGGACTAGCTCAAGATGTACTCGGCTGAATGCATAGTTGACAAAATCAGAACTGTGAGAAATGTAAGTAGCAAAATACAGTCTTCCCTTGTTCTGTCTAGAATTATAGTTGACTTTTTGCAGTCTATGCAAAAAAATGGAACAGGGCATAACTATGGTGATCCTTCAAATGCAAAACTTCTGAGACAAGGAGAAATCACACTATGTAGACATAGCGCCTTAGACACTTAGTACTTCTACACACATTCACAGACATACACCAAATTCTTCTATTGCTACGAGGAACGGAAAAATCCTGGTCCTTCAAAATAGCCGTTAATGAGAGATAGAACTGCAGTTCAGAACTGCAGTTTATTCTCAAAGGAGTTAATATTACAGTTAATCTTCTTCTTCTTCTTCTTCTTCTTCTTCTTCTTCTTCTTCTTCTTCTTCTTCTTCTTCTTCTTCTTCTTCTTCTTCTTCTTCTTCTTCCTCCTTCCTTCTCCCTCTCCCTCTCCTTCTCCTTCTCCTTCTCCTTCTCCTTCTCCTTCTCCTTCTTCTTCTTCTTCTTCTTCTTCTTCTTCTCCCTCCTTCCTTCTTCTTCCTTCTTTCTTCTCCCTCTTCTCCTCCTCCTTTCCTCCTTCTCCTCCCTCTGTTTCATCTTCTTCCACTGTTGACAGATACAAAGTTCTGCTTGTTGCAGTTCTGGTGGCCCTCAACCATTGTTATCTGATGTTGTTGTAATGCGCCTTTGATGTTGTTTCTCCATCTTCTTCTGGATCTGCCTCAAGTTTTTCGACCTTCGGTTTTTTGTATACACCTTGTACATTATGCAATCCCAAGGTATCCTCTCTAGGTGAGCAAGCTAGTTAACTGACTCTCTTTGTATGTAGTTTGTAACCCCATATGTATGTACTGTGAAAATATCCACTACAAAATAGAGAATTTCACATTATTTCTACTTCAGACTGTCTCAAAAAAAGATTAGACATGTCATCCTCTCTGTCTCCAACTGGTACGGCTACATTTCCAAGAGTAAACCTTTTGCTTAGGAATCTAATGAGCTAATCTAGTAGTGACACGTCTACATAATATTGTGGGGCTCTTGGTGCTCTCTTAAACTTGTTGGTTTCTAGCAGACTTCTAGCACTAGATGTTACCTAGTTGGGTAATGAAACATCTGCAAGAAAACAATTAAGCTTAGAGAGCACCAAGGTCCCCTCAGTTCAACCCTGAGCTATAAATATTCTCTTCTGTTGGAAAAGCAACATTTTCTGCAAATTTGAATGCACGTTTGCTCTCTATGTGCAGTTATTACAGATTCAGTATAAGAAAATACAGAACACGGTGGATACAATTGTTTGACAGCCCTTTTAGATAGCATTTTTAACTATTTAACACAATTAGAATACAGTGTTGCGGGTTAATTCTGCCGACTGCCAGCAGTTCGATCTTGACTGGCTCAAGGTTGACTCAGTCGTCCATCCTTCTGAGGTTAGTAAAATGAGGACCCAGATTGTTGGGTTGACTCTGTAAACCACTCCGACTGGGCTGTAGAGCACTATAAAGTGGTATATAAGTCTAAGTGTTATTGCTATTGCTACTTCCTTTGGCGGAAATAATTATTTCCAATCATTTCCTGTTGCAAACTAAGTGTCTTTCTGTTCTTTAGAATTTTACCCTTCCTTTCTTCAGTCTCTTTGTACCTGTTGAGATAGACCACATTTACCCACCATTCAGAAGAGAAAAAACACAAAATAATATAAAATAAGAAGCAAACTAAAAGGCCAGAACACATTCGCTCTAGCAACCTAGATAAGCAGGGATGAACACCAGACAAACAATCAGGCATAGAACAATACCCTAATCAAAAAAGTACCAAAGGGAAAACCGCATCCCCACTAACACTGGCAGGGCAAGCTACTGTATATAAATAGGGAGGGAAGAAATCCCACACCTACTCACACTGAGCATACTATCTGGTTGGGTAATGAGACATCTGCCAGAAAAGAACCAAGTTCAACCAAGGACTTCACAAAAATAAAACTGCTATGTCACAACTACACTAAATATATTTGGAGAAAATAGAGGGAACCATTTGAAGAAAAGATTTGGTTTGCCAAACGTTAAGCAAGAGGATGGGTCAGAGGTGGTATTCAGCAGGTTCTGACCAGTTCTGGAGAATCAGTAGTGGAAATTTTGAGTAGTTCGGAGAACCGGTAGCAGAAATTTTGAGCAGTTCAGAGAACCGGCAAATACCACCTCTGGCTGGCCCCGCCCCCATCTCTTCTCTGCCTCCCAAATCCCAGCTGATTGGCTGGGTCTTCTTTGGTTGCCCTGCACAGGAGAACAGAGCTGGAAAGCAGGTTAGTGGGGTGGAGAGGGAAGGGGGATTTTACAATATCCTTCCCCTGCCACACCCTCCAAGCCATGCCCACCAAGCCATGCCAAGTCCACCAAACCACGCCCACAGAATCGGTAGTAAAAAAATTTGAATCCCACTACTGGGGTGGGTCTATTATGCTTTGTAGCAGCCAGTGGAACAGGAACGACTATGTGGGCAGAAGGAAGAATGGATTAAGCTAAATAGTAAGATATCTCAAAAACTAATGCCCAATAATTAGCAAGAAAACTGAAGTTGGATATCTTAATATGGCAAAAGACATACATAGATACATTTTTCCATTACTCAATTTTTCAAGAGCACAAAACAATATCAGAAAGAAATGTTTGTTTGTTTGTTTGTTTGTTTGTTTAAAATGGTGAAGTTTTTTTTCCTTTGCACAAAAACTGACAAAAAGGGAAGTACTTTTGTATAGAACAATTGTTTTGAAGGAAACTTGTTTTTAAAGACCATACTGTGGGATTCAGCGTAGCTGTGATTACAGCAGACTCTCAAGATAAACAGTGATTTTAGAATTGCCAATTTTCTCATCTGTCCAATTATTATTCCTTCTGGGGGAAAAAACCTGCTCTGTTGATGCAACACGACAAATTCTGTTTGAAATTCAATATTCTTTAAGTTTCCTATGTCCAGATTTTTCCACCCATCATTCATCTGTTGCTGTGCCATTTCTTCCCCTAATTCCATTCTGCTATTTAATCTGAAACAATGGGTAATGTCTGTGGAGATTCTCAGTCACCCAGCTCATAGTAGGCCCCAAAAATTCTTTTTCAAAAACAACTGGACTTTGAAGAAGACATTTTGTTTTTCATTCAAGAGACTTCATCAATTCCCAGAACCCAATAGTGGGATTCAACATTTTTAACTACCAGTTCTGTGGGCGTGGCATGTTGGGCGTGGCTTGGCTTGGTGCACATGGCTGGGGGGTGGGGGGGTGACAGGGAAGAATACTGTAAAATCCCCATTCTCTCTCCACCCCACTAACCTGCTTTCCAGGTCCGTTCTCCTGTGCAGGGCAACCAAAGAAGACCCAGCCAATCAGCTGGGACTCGGGAGGTGGAGAATAGATGGGGCGGGGCCAGTCAGAGGTGGTATTTGCTGGTTCTCCGAACTGCTCAAAATTTCCACTACCACTTCTCCAGAACTGGTCAGAACCTGCTGAATACCACCTCTGCCGGAACCGATGAAGCCTCTTAGATGAGAAATGAAATGCCTTCTTCTTCTTCCCCAAGGGTAAAAGCAGTCCATTTGCCTTTTGAAAAAAGAATAGAGTAGAATACTTTACTGGCCACGTATGATTGGACACACAAGGAATTTTTCTTGGTGTAAATAAAAAGCACCTTTGGGACAACAATGGGAATTGTGAAAAAAATTATTTACACGTGTGAGTTCACCCAACAATATTAGCTTCACCAGTTTTCAATGTTAAGTTTATAAACTTCTGAGAAGGTCCTACATATCTCTTCTCCAACAGGAATCTTGTCCAGCTGTGTCCATGGGGATATATGTAACTTGAAACGTCTCTTCCATTCTGCTAGGTAGGCAAAATACAGACCGTCCTCGACTTATGACCACAATTGAGCCCCAAATTTCTGGTATTACGTGAGACTTTTCTTTAGTGAATTTTCCCCATTTTACGACCTTTCTTGCCACAGTTATTAAGTGAATGGCCGCAGTTCATAAGTTTCATGGTCAGGGGTGGGATTCTACCAGTTTGCACCTATTAGCTAGAACCGGTTATTAATATTCTAAGCAGTTTGGAGAACCGGTTGTTAGAAGAAATTAGAAGAAATTACTATCCTGTAAGGAAGGCAGGAAGGAAACATTCTGGTGTTGCTTACAGAAACTGCCTCTCCGTTAACTCTTATTACATTCTTGGCAGGACTAGACTTCCTGTCTCAGGAACTTCTCTGGAGTTTTTCCCCCCTCCTTTGCTGGTACTTTGCTTGTGTGGAGTGACCATTCAAAGTTACAATGGCACTGAAAAAGTGACTTAGGACCATTTTTCACACTTACGACTGTTGCAGCATCCCCACAGTCATGAGAGGCCAGGTGAGGAGATGCGTGCCTCAATGTGAGTGATATTGAGTTGGCCACACCCAGCCAATAACATGACCACCAAGCCATGTCCACCCAGTCAAATGACCGCCAAGCCACGCCCACCACCCAAGCCATGCCCACAAAACCGGTTGTTAAAATTTTTGAATCCCACCTCTGTTCATGGTCATTATTATGAATGGTTCTAAGACAAGGACTAGCCTGTAAAATGGCATAAATGGCACGCAGAGTATCGTTGGAAGAAAGCTGAAAATGAATTTCTCCAAACACAGGTAAGAACAGACGTTAGGGATTTACACCATTGGGACCAGAATTTTTGTTGCTAAGCAACGCAGTTATTAAATAAGCCAGGCCTCATTTTGCAATGTTTTCCCCACAGTTGTTAAGTAAATCATTGCAGTTGTAAAGTGAATGATGTGGTTCTTAAACAATGTTGAGGTTCTTAAACAATGTTCTGCAGCCAGTGCAGACAGCAATGGAATTGGACAGTGGGGAAGAAAGTCAGGGAATCTGGAGAGGACTCGAACAAGGGTCCTGCGTCTGATGCAGAGATGGGGCCAGGACCATCTGGGAGTGGGGTGCTGCCTTCGGAGCCTTTGGAGTCTGGCAGCAGCGAGGCAGAGGACCCAGGGGAGCCTGTTCCCAGTGCGTGTGTGCGCAGAGCTGATAGAAGGAGAGAGTAGTTGAAACAAAAGGGGCGACTTGGGAGTAAGGCTGGGAGGTGATTGCCCCTCCCATAAGATATAAAGGACAGGCCAAGATGATGATACCTTTGCAGGAAGCAAAGTTGTTCAATTGGTTCAGAGTCATCCTTGAAGATCTTTGTACTTCGGTTTCTTTTCTAGTTCATGTGATACTTCTGTTTTTGGCAGCCCTTCACAGAACTGAAAGGTGGGTGCTTATCTTGGGAGACTATTTGAGATTAATTTCAGCTGGGAATGAAAACAATTCCCAGCATTGCAATAAACTAAGTCTTATTTTTAAAATAAGTGTGTGCATAACTTCGGTTTAGGAAGCCTGGGTCAGAACAAACAAATCCAGGTTCCCCCATTGGGTTTCCTTGTCAGAAGCAGCTGGGAAGGTCACAAATGGTGATCATATGACCCAGGGATGCTGCAACCATCATAAATACATGCTGGTTGCCAAGCATCTGAAATCTGATCATGTGACTATGGGGGGGCTTGGGTGCTGCAATGGTTGTACGTGTGAGGACCACTTTTTTTCAGTGCTAAGTTTGAACAATTGTTAAACAAATGGTTGTAAGTCAAGGACTACCTGTATGTTGCCACTCTTATGACAAGCGGTTTGGAGTCTTCCTAGACTCTCAGCTGCTGTTGAAAGACCCGGGGGGGGCACTGTGGCCCCTAAAACCTTTGCACAGATTCTCTCTTTGAACCTGCCTGGGCTCTGAAAACGTTGAAGGGCCCCAACTCTGATCCTATTAAAACACATTTAAAGCTCTCCTGCAAAATGGTTGAAGGAAATTAAATGGGGATTGTCCTTCTGTTGTCTTGGGGGAATCTTTTAGGTTTTTATTCCTTTATATTCTAATTTTATAATGTTTGTTGTTATTTAATGATTTTTCTTACTATTGTGATATGGTTTTAACTGGTTGTTAAGCTCCCCAGAGTCGCTTTTTGTGAACTGGGCCGCTATATAATTTTAATAATTAAATAAATACATAAATAAAAAATCAAAGTATTGCTATTGTTATTATTTATACCACCCAGAATCCCTGACAAATTGGGCAGCTTTAGAAATATGAATTATATAAAAGCTGATAACTTATTTTCTCTGTGAGACAGAAAGTCCCATTCAATAAAAGTATTATTGTGTGTTGGATTAAAAATAGTTGTTTGGTGATAGATAGATGGTAGGTAGGTAGGTAGGCAGGCAGGCAAGCAAACAGGCACACACAGAGTGAGATGTTAGAGATAGATAGATAGATAGATAAATGGATAGATAGATAGATAGATAGATAGATAGATAGATAGATAGATAGATAGATAGATAGATAGATAGATAGATAGATAGATAGATAGATAGAAAGAAAATAAAAAAGGAACTGAATGCCCAGCTATTTTTTTTACTGCCAATAAGAACTGAAGCTCACAACTCATTTTCTTATTCAGTTTTACAGATTTTCTCCATATTTCAACATGAACACCTTCAGAATAATTTAACCAGGGATAGGTATAGTATAAAACCAAATATTATCCCAACTGGAGGATACTCCTCAGAAAGTAAAATATGTGGTTTCATAGGAAACCAAACCTGCCTCAAATAACAAAAACCAGACTAACCGATCAGAAGGCTGGTTGCTACAAGGACGAACAGGTATGTTTGGGGAGATGATAATAGGGTTTGGCCTCGAATAATATCAACCCTGCACATGAAGTTTGATTTGATTAACATGTACGTTATGATAAAGCCGTAACCTCCCAAGTCCCAACATTTTTAAAAAATGACTGTGGGGTGATTCAAAAGGAAGCCATACCTATTTTCCCAGAAAAAATAAAGAGTTCAGTTTCACAAATTTGTGTGTGATTCAACAACCGGGATAGGTCACACTGACCAAGGAAATACAAATAAGCAAATGTTTCATACTAACTTGACAACTTTCACTATGAAATGCACTGCTATAAATACCTAGTGTAAATGGCTATTACACCATAAGTTACACCCACAGGGATCTAAACGTTCAAGAAAAGCAACATGAAAGGGGAGATTATGGGAAAGCTATCTGTTGAATATTTTTAGTTGCTAGGGGAGTTATTCTCCAAATTCTTGTTTTCCTTTGATAACAACTAGGGCAGGTTTTTTTAGATCAATAGTCTTGATTGATTTATTTTTTCTTTTTAAAAAGGTGTGTCACAAAACAGCGCGCCAGTCTGGAGCTGGAGGATATTAAAGGAGATATTGTCACATGTTTGTCTTGCGATAAGTGGATATTTTATGATTATTTTGATTTATCATTTTATGGCCACATTCAGTCATGGCAATTCTTTTGTGCGTGAGTGTCTATAAAAATCTCTCAACGTATCCATGATTGGAAAAGGGTCTTATCAGCTGGTTGAATAATGATTTATTTATTTATTTACTGACTTACTTATTTATTTAATTTTTTGTTGGGCGTAGGGAATAAAGGTGCATCATTACCTTCAGTGAATACTTTTCTTTAGAAAAGAACATAAAAACAAGTGGAAGAAAACTGTGGAAAAATAACCACAGAGAATGCATTTCTGCGTCTTGTTAAAAGCAGGTAAACTTTGACACAATTTTTGAAAACTGTTTATATGCAATCTTACAATTGAACAGCTTTCCCCTGCAGTATGAAAAAGGCAGTTTGGTCCAGTGGTTAAGCAACCAGGCTAGAAAACAGGAGACAGTGAGTTCTAGTCCTGCCTTAAGTATGAAAGCCAGTTGGGTGACTTTTGCCCAATCACCAGGAGACTGAGAGTTCTAGTCCCACCAGAGTCATGAAAGCTGGCTGGGTGACTTTGGGCCAATCACCAGGAGACTAAGAGTTATAGTTCTACCTCAAGCATGAAAGCCAGATGGTGACTTTTGGCCAATCACCAGGAGACTAAGAGTTCTAGTCCCACCTTAGGCATGAAAGTTGGCTGGGTGACTTTGGGCCAATCATCAGGAGACTGAGAGTTCTAGTTCTACCTCAAGCATGAAAGCCGGATGGGTGACTTTTGGTCAATCACCAGGAGACTAAAAGTTCAAGTCCCACATTAGGCATGAAAGTTGGCTGGGTGAGTTGGGCTACTCTCTCTTAGCCTAACCCAGCTCACCTCACCCGGTTCTTGTTGTGGAGAAAATAGGAGGAGGAAGGTATTGGACATGTTCACCACTTTGGGGAGATATAAATACATAAATAGACAAAGACAATATATAGTATTTATCATCGTTTATGTTTGGATTGCATATTTCCCCCTGTCTTTGAAAATCCGTCTGTGCAACATCTGAAGAGGCATTGCAGTGTTTTGGGCATTAACAAACACTTTTAAATATTTTTTATCAATATACTTGTTTACAAGATGTAAATATAATATTTTGCTATGGTTATATGGCAGTCTTTTTTTCCCTAGTGCTGTATGAAGGACTCTTTTCTTCCTCTTGAGGTGACATTTCTGTTTTCATTGTTGATCTTCATTCATTCATTCATTTATCAAATATAAATGTATTTTGTCTGTCTCAAAAAAAAGTGACTGCGGGAGGCCTACCTCTGTGGCCTCTGGTGCCAGTTACTGCCAGTCACCTAATTTCCATCTGTAATCATTGGGGATAAAGTCTAACAGATTTTATATTTACCTTGAAGCTGACTTTGAATGGTGTCAGAAGAAAGGGTATAATCTTATGTCAACAGCTAAGAATGATTTAAGGCTGTCTCACTCCTGGGAGGAGAGATTTGGCTGACGTATGCAATGGACTATATGGTAAAAACAAGGCCACACCTGGATTATTGCATCTAGATTTGATTGCCACAATATAAACAAGATGTTAAGACTCTAGAAAGAGCGCAGAGAAGAGCCACAAAGATGATTAGGGGACTAGAGACTAATACATATAAAGAACGGTTGCAGGAACTGGTTATGTCTAGTTTAATGAAAAGAAAGACTAGAGGGTGACATGGTAGCAGTCCTCCAATATTTGAGGGGCTGCCACAGAGAAGGGGTCAACCTATTCTCCAAAGCCCAGAAGGCAGGACAAGAAGCAATGGATGGAAACTGTCCAAGAGAGAACCAACCTAGAACTAGGGAGAAATTTCCTGACTGTGAAAACAATTAACCAGTAAATCATTTTGCCTTCAGAAGTTGTGGGCGCTCCATCACTAGAGGTTTTTAAGAAAAGATTGGACAACCATTTGTCTGAAATGGTACAGGGTTTTTTCTGCTTGAGCAAGGGGTTGGACTAGAAGACCTCCAAGGTCCCTTCCAATTCTGTTATTCTGTAAAAGAAAATCAAGAAAAACTCCACCTGAATCCATGTGGTTTCAGTTTTAATTCTTTAACAATGAATCCTTTTTATAGTTCCTGCTACCTTCTACTATTGGTATCTTATGATTATACTGTATTACTTTGTTGTTTGTATGTACACTGAGAGCTTATGCACCGGAGACAAATTCCTTGTGTGTCCAACCACACTTGGCCAATAATGAAAGTTCTGTTCTGTTCTGTTCCATTCTGTGCCATGCCATGCCATGCCATGCCATGCCATGCCATTCCGTTCCTTTCCAATTCATTCCATTCCATTCTATTCTAAAAAATAAATTTCATAATACATAAATAAATTGGAAATTAAAGTATTTCAATAAAAGTTTGTATTTACAGCTGCAATTTGTGCTCTAAATATTCAATGTGCTTGGGGAGAAAAATAACATTAGGGATTGAATTACCAGCATGGCTTATTAGTGGTTTGTCTCTTGCACACTCTGGCCAGTGCTTTTGAAATGATTTTAGCTATTTTAATTTGCTATTCGTTTTAATGAGTTAGCTAGTTTCAACAGGAAAATTGTTAGCAACTTCTGAGAATGGCAATTTCTGAGGCAGGATGCTGCCTGAAAGTCTTAAAGTTCTAAAGAAGAATGTTTTGGAAACTTATGTTCCATGGAAAATGTTTAGCAACAACAACTTGTTCAGATTTGTCGGACGTATGACATGTTTTAGGCAGAAACAATATTATTTTTACAAAATAGTATAATGTTGACTGTGAATCTTTTGAGCTAGCTCAAATCCTTGCTTTGTTGCTTCTTAAAAATGTGAGAGCAGCTATTTCATAGATTATTTTTTTTAAATCTCCCCAAAGCAGTTTTTTTTTTTCTTACATAACATCCAAACTATCAACAGATATAAACCATGATTATAGAGACACAACAGCAGCTTGGGGATTTGGAGCAATTTAAAGGACTTATTAATTAATCCATCACAATGTATAGCTACAGGGAGGAGGGTTGATTCAGTTGTTTTGCTAGAAATAGCTTGCAAATCAAAGGCCAAAGGAAACTTTAACTTGGAAACAACTGTATTGTGTGCAAAAATAATTCCATGCCCCAGTATGCCAATGTGCTACAAACATAATTGTATTTTCCTAAGGCTTGGAGGGTACTTTTGGAATTTGGGGAACACATAAAACATTATTCCATGGGGTGGACATCTTCATTTACCATCCGACTACCATGGTGGATACGTTCAGTTTTTAAAAAATCACATATTTACCAGCGGGCATAGCAATGTAGAGCTCCAAAACAATTTATTTCACTACCAGTTTATTGTGTCTGTTTCTCTAAGCAGGTGAGCACATTTTAAAGATAAATAGGGTGACTTAAGAGAGACAGTTTGGTCTAGTGGTTAAGGCACCCAACTAGAAAGTGGAGTCTGTGAATTCAAGTCCTGCCTTAGCCATGAAAGCCAGGTGGGTGACTTTGAGCCAGTCACTTTCAGAATAACAGAGTTGGAAGGGACTTTGGTGGTCTTCCAATCCAACCCACTGCATGTAGGTTTATGCAGGTTTCCCCTAATATTGTACGACAGCATGTTGTTTTTATATTAGGTATAGTTATACAATTGTAATTTTTTCTTAACTTTTGAAGGCAAGTCATTTCACTGGTGAATGGTTCTCGCTGAAAGGAAATTTCTCCTTGGTTGTAGGTTGCTTCTCTCCTTGATTAGCCCAATCCAACTATTGTTATGAGAAATATAGGAGGAGAAAGATGTGTTGGATATGTTCGTTGTCTTGAGTTAGTTGTACAAATAATAAAGGTGGAAAAACAAACCAATAATCCTTCTGCAACCTGATGCCTTCTGCCCATACGGGGATGACTACAGCTTTCAAACTTTCTACCAATACTTTTGCAACTTAGCAGGAAGGGTTAGGCTGGGGTGGTTGCCATGGAAAGCTGAATGCGTCGGCAGCTATGTCATTGCAAGAGGAAGTAGAGATGCAATGTGGTTTATGGTTGCAAACTCTGCCCCTTATGTACTTTCCTGTGGCATAACACACATATGGAAGTTTGGAATTTGCATTGTGATGTCTTGCTTCACATTTCATCAGTTGGGGAACTTTATGGTTGGGACTAGACACTAAACAATGGCTATTTCGGAGGATTCTTCTATCAGTTTATAGGTTGTTTTTTCTCAGCCATCCATCATACATATTGATTTATTTTATTTTATTTATTTGTCAAGCAAGTATTAGATAACAGGTATAAGCATGGTTATGAATACATGAAAAGGATACAAATAAAAAAGAAACAATAGGACAGGGACAGTAGGCACCTTGGTGCACTTATGCACACCCGCTACAGACCTCTTAGGAAAGGGGTGAGGTCAATGGTAGACAGTCTAAGGTTAAAGGTTTTGGGGTTTGGGGAAGAAACCACAGAGTCAGGTAGAGGATTCCAGACATTGACCACTCTGTTGCTGAAGTTGTATTTCCTGCAATCAAGTTTGGTGCAATTAACCTTGAATTTCTATCTATTGTGTGCCCTTGTATTGTTGTGGTTGAAGCTGAAGTATTCATTGACAGGTAGGACATTGCAGTAGATAATTTTATGTATTATACTTAGATCAGACCAAAGGCCCGATCTAAGATCGAATATTAAAGACCGAATATTAAAGAAAACACTTCAAATTTCAGAATAGGTAAATGGTTTAAAGCAGCATATCCTAATGTTAATATATTACTTTTGTTTGCCCAGGAGGCATCGCTTTGTATTCAGTAACTTATACAGCTTTGCAGAATGGGTAAATGATTTAAGCAGCATGTCCTAATGTTAATGTATTAGTTTTTTGCACAGAAGGCATCAGCTAGGGGTATTAGAAAGAGTCATTAGCTTATATTAGATGCTCTGGGCATCAACAATACACTAAATCACAAAACTAACCATACAAGCAACGATTGCTGAATATACTAGGTTAAAATGTAGCTAGCTGTCTGTTTGGATCTGTGTGTTTGCACAAATAGAAGGCTGAAGCTGGGAAGGAGGAGAAAAAATATCAGGTCTAATGTGTAGATATTAAAGAATTTTCTATTAAGGAAAAATTACAATTGCATAGCTGTACATAATATAAAAAAACATTACAGGATGGGCTTCCGGTTTGAAGTCTCTTCGGCGACAGACAGAAATCCGCGATCGTGCACGGTTTCGGTCTGGGCTCGCTGCTGGAGCACCCCGAGCCGGCTGGTTTCGGGGCTAAGCCACCCAATAGAGGTGGTAAAGAGGGGGAGACCACCAGCAGGGTTGAGGAGAGCCACATCTCTCCTCCTCAGCTGGCCATTACTCCCTTTCCCGAAGGTGGTTGCAGCGATGGTCAGAAATGGCCACCACAAAGAAGAACTCGACCGGAAAAGAATGTGCAGGAGGAAGATAAGAAGTGAAAGTTTTGGCTGACTGGGTTAAATTGTAAAAGCAACAACTAAGGTACCCTGGAATTTAAACTTACAAAAAAATAACATCGCTCCCAAAGAAGAGTCGGAAGCAGCGAAGGAAAGTGAAAAGGAAAAGGTTTGGGGGTTTTTTTCTTCTCTCTCCTTCCCTATATTGACAACTAAGAGACTTAAATAAGAAATTGGAAAAATCCACTTTGACATCAATAGGCAATTAAGCTGAAAATAAAACAAAATGTCAAAGGGATAATAAAGATTTCCAGACACTAATTTTTTTTTCATAAGCAGGAAGGGAGAGAAAAAGAATATCTGGAAGAGGGAGGAGACTGCCTGGAATTAAAAAGAATCTACAGTAAAACTTCAACAAGACTTCTAAAAGATACATTTTAACTGAAACTTTGTAACTAAACAGTAACCCCAGGAAGAGAAAGTGAAAAAAAAGAGCAAAAAGAAACAGCTTGCGTGTATTTGGATTATTTGGTGATCTTTGGATTCTTGGTTATTACATTTGAATGACTAAAATTAATCGGGTGGTTGTTTAAAAATTTATACAATGGCACCACTTCTGGATGAATTGAAAATGGAACTTAAAAAATACAAAGAAGATGCACAAGAAGGGAAGGGTTCTTTTGGCTTCGTTTTTCAATTCTTAGAAATGGAGATTTGGAATTATGAGAAACAACAAGAAAAGACTGCAAAACAAGAAGACTGGGACAAAGAAGAAGCCATCTTTAATGAACAAGTAATTTTATGTGGGGAAGAAAAAGGAAAGGGGGGAAAGAGAATGGAGAATTTAAGACTTAAAAAAACAACCAAAGAAAAGAAAAATAATTCAAAAAATAAGTATAATACTGGAAAGCAACAGAAAAGGGGAATACAGAAGAAAGAAATAGAAGTAGAGAGACAAGGGGGTAAAAAAGGGAGAGAGAAGAAGAGAGGGAAGAAGGAAAGGAAAAGAAGTTACAAAGGACCGGAGCAAGATATAGAGAAACAGGACCTATTTAGAGATAATGGGTGAAAATCTAACTGAAAAAGGGATTAAGTAAAGGTACATAAGATTGTATTGTTATATTAGTAATAGAAATAACTTTAGAAAATTGGAAACAATATATGATTAAAATGAGGGATAAAATAGTTAGTATAATTTAGTGAAATGTTTGTTAATAAAATAAGTGAAATAAAATAAATTAGAAAATTGAATTAGGAAGGAACGGGAACATTTTAATTAGTTAAGGTTTTATAAAATATAAGTGAAGAGGGGGAGGAATTAATTATGGAAAGCTTATAATTGTTCCCATCGAAGTATGATATTTAATTGAAAAGTAATGTTAAAGAAGTTAAGATTTTGATGAATATTAATATTAATGATAGAATTGAATTGGAATGGAATGTGTTGTTTTAATTACATACATGAAGATTTACATACATACATACACATCACTCTCTTCATTTTTCGTTTAGCAACTTTTTGCAGAATACAAAGAAGGAGGAAGAATTCACAAATTCATTTAGTTCATCCACTTTTTTTGCCATTTATACATATCTGTTGTCATGTATGAAAAAACTTGACCTGACTTGCATCACCAAGACCCTGTGGGATCCAGAAGGCAGTCTTCTTGGAAATGTGCTCAACCAGGAATGAAGGGAAGGGTCAGAGTGAGGATGGCTGAGTTCATCCAAGCTAATTTGATGAGTCTAGCATCAGACAGAATGGTTACAATTGTACCAGCTTCTTTACTGCATAGCAGCTTTCCTGCCTGTTAGTAATACAGTTCCTTAGGGTCATGATTCATAGGAACTTCAACCTGGCTTTTGGGGGAGTGGAGAGAGGTGGCTGAAGAGTTAATGGCATATGGAGATTCTCAATCATCCAGGTTATGGTTGTCCCAAAGGTGCTTTTTCAAGAGGCAACTGGACTTTCTTTTTTTAAATTTTATTTAAGTTTTATTAATTTTCTACTATTACATTTAATTAGTGCTTAATAAACATCATGTTGTCTGGGTTATTTTATTTTCTTAACAGTACAAACCATATTCCTAATCTTTACCCCATTTTTTCCCAGCTATTGATAAATGTTTGTTACTAAATGTTTGTTAGTATTCTGTATCTTCTTTCTGCTTAATCTTCAATGTAAATCAGTCCATTTCTGCACAGGCCAATATCTTCTTAATTATTTCTTCATCTAATGGTATTTCTTCATTTTTCCAATGCTGAGTAAATGCAACCTTCACTGCTGTTATTACATGGAAGCAACTGGACTTTCTGGTAGAAAAAGCATCTTTGGGAAGAGTTGATGGCTTTCATAATAGCTATGTAGGCCTGTCACAAGGCACTGGTCATATCATAGGGTAGATGTAGTCTTTATGGTTGAACCAGTAGCAGTGTACTGTGATATTGGGGATTACAATTACACTCTTGTCAAGGTCACTCTCTGTTGGCCCTGTTTTCTCTGGTGCTTCCTCCTGCTGCAAAGAGGCTGGACCTATGCAATTGATGCTCCAGGTGACTGATGGACCCATTATGGCTCCAGAGGGAGCTCAGATATGAGATGACATAAAGGTTCGATATACAGTCCAACCAAGACCTGGTGTCAAGATTCTGGCAGTTACTCACTTAAGTGGCATAGGCACTTTATGAGTTGACCCCTGGAATGAGAGCATGGTTGAAGTTTTGGATCAGATTGCACCCATGTGGCCCCTCTTTTCCAATGGATCCTGAAGCTCCCCTTGCTTTGCTGAGAAACTGAGGGAGTTGATGTGGTTGAAGAAACGCCTGGAGCACACTGCTGGAGGACGATGAAGAATGAACACAACAAGCATGAGGTAGACTAGAGCAGGGGTGGGATTCTACCACTTCGCACCTATTCGCTAAAAGTAGTTGTTAAAATTCTAAGCAGTTCGGAGAACTGGTTGTTAGAAAAAATTACTGGCCTAATCCTGTAAGGAAAGCAGGAAGGAAACATTCTGGTGTTGCTTACAGAAGCTGCCTCTCCGTTAACCCTTATTACATTCTTGGCAGGACTAGACTTCCTGTCTCAGGAACTTCTCTGGAGTTATTTTCCCCCTCCTTTGCTGGTACTTTGCTTATGTGGAGTGACCATTCAAAGTTACAATGGCACTGAAAAAAGTGACTTATGACCATTTTCCACACTTACGACTGTTGCAGCATCCCCACAGTCATGAGAGGCCAGGCAAGGAGATGCGTGCCTCGATGTGAATGATACTGAGTTGGCCACGCCCAGTAGATTGACATTTGAAATTAGAGAACAAGATGATAAACAATTTTATAAAATTTGGGATCTATTCTATGAATGGTTAGACAATAAAAGATAGTAATGAAATATGTAGACTTTTAGAAAATAATAAATATATAAAGATGTATTCTTTTCTTATTATATCTACAAAATGATTCTAGGATAGATCTGGGGTGATAATATGAATTGTCATAAAACAAATTAAGTTAAATATGATCATTTTGTAAAACATGAATGAATAAAAGTATAGTCAAATGATTGATTAATAATGATATTAATGTATTTAATATTTGATTGAAAATACAAGATTATATACAATGTATTTATAATTGAAGACTATGAAATGGAAGCACAAAACAATTTGTAAACCAACCGGCACACTGTATGTACATATATGGAAGATGACGTTTGATGTTTTTATGTTTTGTTTGTTTATGTTTGCTTTAAAAACCAATAAAAAATTTTTTAAAAAATTTGAATCCCACCCCTAGGCTAGAGCCACAGGCTGTGGCACTAAGTTGGCAAATGGTAGTATTTTTCCAACTTTACTGCAAGTGCACATGGCTCTCCTGAGAAGAACGTATTATTTCCATCTTCCTTTGGTTGTTATATAAACTGAAAGAGACTTTGGAGGGATATTACATTACATTGTTTGCAATCAGCCAGATATTTAGACTGGTTTTTATTATTATTATTTTGCATCATTACGTTATTTGTAATCCTCATGTTCTTTTTGTACATTGTAGAACAGGGTGGAAATTTCAGTAACAAATACAGTCAAAGCAGTAAATGTACCAATATTTTAATCACCGGGGGAACAAGTTCTTTTGAAAATCCCAAATTCATCGGGGGGCGGGGAACGGGACACCCTGGAGCTGTTCCTTTATTTGTAAGCAAAGGCCCAGAGATAAAGTTCTGGGTAGTTTTAAAGCTCTGGAAGATTTATTACAGAAAGAAGTAGAGTAAACTTCTGAAAGATTTAGTAGGTAGGATAAACCTGTTACTGTTTAATCTGTTTTTCTAATGTTTACTGCAACTGATTAAGAAAGTTATTTGTTTTCCTCTTAGCAAGATCCTTATACCCCAGAAAAGGCAAAACAAATAGAAATTCCATGAAGATGGGGATTTTTTTTTTCACTGAAGGTAGAATAATGAACCTTCCCAATGTTTGTCTGTCAAAATTATTGCCTCAGAACAGGAAATACTGAAGACAGAATCCTTAAAAATGGGCCTCTTCTCTGCCCTCCTGAAAGATAGACAATAATACAGTATTATGCTATAATACTGTTGCCTTGAAACTCAGACACCCCAAGTTTGCATGGAACTGAAGGCCTATTCCTTGAATTTGGCAAAGAAAAACACTTTTACTTTTGCAAAGGGACATCTTTCCCCTCCCAGAAATGCAAATCGCGATGTAATTTAAGCAAAGCATTTATTAGGGGGAGTGAAGTCTTTTTATAGTGTAGAAAGTTAGCACCCACCCCTCTCCTAGAAGACTGAAATATTTTGAGAAATATTAAAAAGGCAGACTATTATAGTCCCCTGGATGGGAAATGGAGAAACATGCTCTTGGAAGGCAGCTCCCACCTTCCTTTATAGCCCACAGCAGGTGTCAGCACTTAAGAGATAAAGAGATAGCTAGCTCTATTCATAAGCAAATATCCTCACCCAAGGTTCAACAAAGGTAAGATTAGCCCTCAGCCACAATAGGAATTGCCCAAAGTCCTTTCATTGCATCATCTCAGTTGCACCACCCCCAGCAGTTCAAACTTCAACCAAACTTAGCTCAGCCAAACTCCTAGGATTTGTACATGTCCCCATGGGAGTCTGATAATAGCCAATAGAATACATGTTCTTCCACAGGAACAGGAAGTTCAAGTGCAAAGCCCAAGAGAAGGTACAAATACCCCCCACTCTCAACTCCATGTGGTCAGCTGCCCAGCATCACACAAGTTCTGCTTCATCAATAAATGGGCCCTCTTTTCAATCAGCCTCCATTTTGTCTCCAGTGCCTTTGTCCCGGCTTGGAAATGAACCAGATGGATATTTTTTCCTACAATAGGATACAGAAAAAACAGTGTATGTCAGAAAGCAAATGATCAAACAATAAGGCACTGATCACATGTGAAACTTGAACAATAGAAAACATTGATTCTAGATAACACTAGATAACCCATGGCCCTGCTGCGTCATCATTTTGGAGATATTTCCTTACCTAAACAGAGGAAAAAATGACCAAGGGCGGGCAAAAAAGTAGTGGGAACAGGAAGTGGCTTCCAACTTTCAGCCAGTTTCCCCACTGAGTTTTCTTGTGGAGATCTGAGAAGGAGCATCAGAAATCTTCCTTCCTTCCCATTCCAGCAGGCAAGTGGTAGTTGCTGGGTGGCAGAAAGAGTGAGGGATTGCAAGACTGGCTGGGAAACTGTCATAGAACGTTGAAAATGAAGATCATGTGACTGCAGCAGCAGCCAGTAGCACTGAAGCAGCCATAAATTTCGTTTTTGAAAAGTCATGGTGTTGCCTCAAAATTCAGGCACTCTGAGTTTGGTGTGGAGTTGATAAGAACTTGATTGCTGAACTCTGGAGAGGCATTTTTATCTTTGCCCATTTAAAAATAATAACCACCAAGTAATTCAGACGAACAAATAAAAAAAATTATTAGAGGGAGTCAAATTTTTTCATAGGGTTCAAAAACAAATGCTACATACCTTTGGTATATTTGATACATTCGAAAGCAAGAAATCGTAACAATAAAGGACACGGGTTACATGTGAGTCTTTAAAAAGAAAAAGAAAACATTGATTCTAGGTAACATTGCACAAATGGCAAATTTATTGGTTACTTTACTGTTTCCCAAATGGGTTTGTATCTTTCTTAAAACATGTAAGTGTAGTCAAGGACTCTCAGAATACTGACTCTCTGTGGATTAGTGCAAAAAAGAAACAGGATCTTACACAAAGAAATGACCTTGGGTAAGAAAAAAAATTTTTTTTCCTGAAGTTGGAAAACAGGCTGAAACTGCCGTGGTAAAAATGATATTCTCATCTTTTAAAATGCTAAAATTCCATGTAACAATTGGTCCTGGATTTTGGACATATTCTGTAAATTAGCCAATTATAGGTACCCAGACTCGGTAACTGTTGCCCTGTAATGCATTATTTTACCAAGTTAAAAGTTATAGTAAGAGTTTTAGTAGCAGCTTTAGTGGCCATTCAAAGTTATGGCAGATTCCCCTAAAGCTACCTTACTATCTGGTTGCAACATTATTATTGCTACAGGGCCCTCAGCATCATTCACCCTTACAACTTGTCCCAAAGGTGCTTTTTCAAGAGGACTTGGTGTTTTTTTTCTTTGAAGACATTTCATTTCTCATCCAAGAAGCTTCTTCAGCTCTGACTGGGGAATGATTCAGTCAGAGCTGAAGAAGCTTTTTGGATGGGAAGTGAAACGTCTTCAAAGGAAAAAAAAACAGGTCCAGTTGCCTCTGGAGAAAGCACCTATGGGGCAACTGTGACCTGGAGGACTGAGAAACTCCATATACACCCTTCCAACTGATCCCAAGGATGCTACAGCACCTCCCCAATATCTCCCCCCACCCATCACCCCGCCATTCTCCTGCTTCCATTCCCACCAGGCGCCACACCCTCCTCCTCACTTTCCTTTAGAGCTTGGGTCTCTAGAGCTTGGGTTAGGGAAGTAGAATGGATCATTTCATTGTGCAGCTTCATGGTGTAATCCCTGAAACCAGATGCCATTTTCCAAGTGGCTGCATTGAATTGAGATTGCTTGGGAAATGACGGCTGCTACTGGATTTGTGCCAGGCAGCTGTGCAACGAAGCAATCTGTTCTGCTTCCCTAATGCTCTCTGCATAATCATCCGAAAAGCTTTAGACTAGAGATCTTCAAAATGTAGGTGAACAACAGAGGATGGGGATAGTGAGGAGGCCTGAACCCTGCAGGGATCTAGCAGAGGGAAAGCTTGCAGAGGGACCTGGGGAGAGGATGAGGAAGACAGGTCGAAAGGCTATGGGGTCCCTGAGAGGCAGGAAGCCGACTACAGGTCCTCAACTTACAATGGTTCATTTAGTGACTGTTCCAAGTTATAACCCCCTGAACAAAGTGACTTCTGACTGTTTTTCAAACTGCTGCAGCATCCCCAAGGTCAAAATTCAGCCACTTGGCAATTGACTCCTATTTATGACGGTTGCACTGTCCCAGGGGTCACGTCTTCCCCTTTTGCGACCTTCTGACAAGCAAAGTCATTGGGAAGCCCGATTCGCTTCACAACCGTGTGGCTAACTTAACAACTGCAGTGTGTCACTTAACAACGGTGGCGAGAAAAGTCGTAAAATGGGGCAAAACTCAACAAATGTTTAATTTAACCACAGAAATGTTGGCCTCAATTGTGGCTGTAAGTCAAGCACCGCCTGTAACAACAACGTGTTGTTGTTGTATGGAGACCCAGGGCCAGCACACCTGGTCTGGCACTGGGCCTCCCGTTTGAAGCATCACATGGTCCGCTTAACAACCCACATTCATTTAACGTCCACATCAGGGAAAGCGGGGGATGGGAGTCATTAAATAAAGGCATCTCACTTAACAGCCATCACTTCTAGCAACCTTAATGGGCATAAGATGAGGACTACCTGTATATTTTTGGCCAAATAAAATCCAAAATCAATATCGTATAAAAGTATAAAGGTAATGGATTACGTCACCCCTTTCCCCAGTCGAGTTTGTTTCTTTCTTAATTACTGAAAATGTACTCAAGACTTCCAAAATACATTCCATTACAGGTAGTCCTTGACTTACGACCACCATTGACACACTCGGATTTTTGTTAAGTGAGACATTTGTTCAGTGCATTTTGCTTCCATTTTACGACCTTTCTCGCCAGAGTTATTAAGTGAATCATTGCAGTTGTTATGTTAATAACCCGGTTATTAAGTGAATCTGGCTTTCCCCATGGGCTTTGCTTGTCAGAAGATCGCAAAAGGGGATCATGTGACCCTGGGACACGGCAACCATTATAAGTATGAACCAGTTGCGAAGTGGTTTAATTTTGATCATGTGACCACGGGAATGCTGCAAAGGTTGCAACCGTGAGAAACATAAGTCTCTTTTTTTTTCAATGCCCTTCTAACTTTGAACGGTTACTAAATGAACCATTGTTAAGTCAAGGACTGCCTGTATTTAGTTTATTAATAGACTAGCTCTACCTATTAATAAAAAGCCTTTGTTTAAAAGGGAGAATTGGTTTTCCTAATCTTCCAAAGGAGGTGTGGATGCCACGATAAAACGCTAGCGCCTTTATTAAAAGGCGTTTTATCTAATAATGAAGCTAAAATTAAAACGAGGAGCCAAAAAATTCCCCCACTGGCGCCTTTGCGTCCCTCACAGAAATGACAGTTGAACAACCGACGGTGAAGCCCCGCCCCGTTCGACGCAGCTGTAAAAAAAAATAACAGAAGGGGGGGGGGGTAGGGAAATAAGAGACAAATCTCATTGGCCCAGAACAGAGCTTTGGCGTCACCGTCAGCCAATAAACACCCCACTGCTTTGAATAACAAAACAACCGAGAGCAGGAATGTCTGGCACGGCAAGGGCCGCTTTTTATCCAATCAGCGCTCCCCCCACCGCTAACCAATCAGAGAGCGGGCATTTGGGCGGACTTTTCAAACCGAAGTTAGTTTGGGTTAATCTTGTCCCTTTAAAAGGAGTGATTCGACCAAGTACTGTATTCTTCCGCTTCTCTTGCCTCAGGGGAAGCTTAAAAAAGCCTGACCTCCGCACAGCCTTCTTTGCGGGGAGAGGGGGGCAGGGTCATTCAGGAAAAACGCTAATAAGTATTCCACCGCAGAAACTTAATGAAAAAAGGTGGCTCCCTTTCTTTCTTTCTTTGAACCTTTTATTTCCCTCCCCCTTTTTTTTTTGATGGGGGAGGAAGGAGAGTCCTATCACTGGGATGTAGATCCCTCCGCCTTTAAAAAAAAAAAAAAGAAAAGGAGGAAAGGAGAGCAAAACAAAAGCAGAGGGTCACGTGACGGAAAGGGGCGGGGCCTCCGGACCTGGGAGGGCAGACTCCATTTTGAAGCGGCTCTGAGGCGCCTCGGACTGGCTCTCGCTTTCTTTTTTCTCTGAGCGGCGTCCGGGGCTGAAGAAAAGACGAGCCATGGTGCAACTCGTTCGCTGACTCCCGGCGGGGAAGACCTGGGACTGGAGGGCGAAGGGGCGTCGTCGGGGGCTGAATGCGGGGCCGCTGGGTCGGTAGCGACGAGGCGCTGCTGCGGCTCTGGTGCTCGTTGCTGCGGCGGGGAGCGGTCGCCTCCCTTCGCTTCAGCCCCCGGTCTGCCTCCTCCGGCCCTTCCGACCTCCGGAGAAGGGGACCCGCCGCCGCGGAGAGGTAAAACCCCACCTACGCTGAGGAAAAACCCACCCGAGGGGGGGCGGAGGCGGGGAGATAAGTAGAGAGACCTCTTCAGAGACAAAAACTATTACTTTATTTGAAAGGACGGGTCCGTATTTTCCCCTCGCTCGGTCTACGTCGGTAAAAAAAACATCCCCTCTATTCAAAAATAAACGAGGGGAAGGCAGCCTGTCAATCTCCGAACCCCTGTCAATTTACGGTTGAGGGGGGGAAAGGAAGGGGGTCTCCATCTGGGCATGCGCGCAATCCTCTTTGTCGGGGAGGCGGGGCTCCTCGAAGGGAGCCCCTTTCTAAATCTGGGGGGGTCTCGCTGCGGAGATCAGGAAAGCTTTGTTTAATGACGGAGGGGGCATCCGTGGTTCCCCCCCTTTTTTTATAAGAGATCCTTTGAAAATGGTGGGGGGGGGGGTTCTCTCCCCACCCCCTTGTAAGGCAGGGAGTGTTTGGAAGCTGGGGAGGATCTGGATGTGGAGTAAACAAACCAACACACACACACACACACACACACACACATGAGAGGGCGGGAGAGGAAACATCCTGGCCAGTTTATATTGCAGGTAGTTCCTCAACTTACAACAGTTCATTTAGTGACCGTTCAAAGTTACAATGGCTCTGAAAAAAAAGAGGACTTGGGACCGTTTTTCACACTTCTGATCATTGCTGCATTCGTATGGTCAAAATTCAGGACACTTGGCCACTGACTCACGTTTATGACGGTTGCAGTGTCCCGGGGTCACATGATCCCCTTCTGAGACCCACCTGAGACAAGCAAGAGTCAACGGGGAAGCCAGATTCACTTAACGGCGGCAATGATTCGCTTAACAATTCTGTGGCAAGAAAGGTTGTAAACTGGGGCAAAATCCAAACCAATGTCTCACTTAACAACAGAAATGTCAGGCTCCATTATGTTCATAAGTCAAGGACTACCTGTATATGGAATCTGGGATGACCTGAGGACGTGAAAAAACCAAATCTCCCCCCCCCCTCCCCTCCCCCCCAAAAGGAAGAGGAAACATCCTGGCCAGTTTGCATTTTAGGTAGTCCTCAACTTACAACAGTTCATTCAGTGACAACAGCACTGAAAAAAGGGACTTATGGCTGTTTTTCAACTTACAACCGTTGCAGCAACCCCTCGGTCACATGATCAAAATTCAGACTCATATTTATGACAGCTGTAGGGTCCTGAGTTCATGTGATCACCTTTTGTGGCCTTTTGACAAGCAAAGTCGATGGGGAAGCCAGGTTCGCTTAACCGCTGTGTTACTAACTTCACTGAACAGCTCTGCCAAGAAAGGTTGTAAAATGAAGCAAGCTCATTTAACAAATGTTTCCACTTAGCAACAGAAATTTTGCGCTCAGTTGTCGTAAGTTGAGGACTACTTGTACTAACTGTGCCTCCATCCTAACACACACATACACACACCCAATGGCTCTTAAAATGTCAATTTAAAATTCTTAAATTTGTTTTTGAAGGCCTGTTACTGCCTACCATTACCGTTTAAAAGAACAAGCTGCTTTTCTCAATTTGGTGTTCTTTGGGATGTAAATTGACCATCCTTGTCCAGCTTGGTAATTGGTTGTCTGGTTAGATAAGGTGGGGGCATTGTCTGATGGGTGTGAGAAGGGTGAACTAGGGAGCCAGACTGCCAGATGGCTCTTGGAGTATTGTTTTACCACCGTAAGTGGGAGGGACTTGTAATCTGAATTTTACATTGATTTTGGATGGCAGGGAAAGGGAGACATTAGAAGCAGTGTGCCCTGGAGAGAATCCAAGGTAAGGAAGAGAGAGCAAAAAAAAAAAAAAGCTATGACAGAGGCTTATTTGTGTATATAATTAGGATGAGTTGAATTGGTGTGAACCCAATAACATGGATAAATAAGCATTTTGGGAGCTCTTTCATAGTTTTCCAGTTCTTAAAACGGAGATTGGAAGACTGGTTGGGAAGGATTTAGGGATGAGAGCCCTAAAATGAGAGAAAGGAAAAGAAAATGTAAACAGAGGTTATGATTGGTCACTTGGGGTAACTAGAATTAAAGTCGAAGTATTTATTGAAAAAAGAGTATTAGATTGTTCTGGCAGCATTAATACAAAGGAAGTATGTTTTGGTATTTCAAAGGGGGAAAGCAAAGTCAAAGAAAACATTCTGTATTTAGAAATTGTAAAAGTATTGAGTTAAGGATCATTGTTGTGTATAATATGATCAGCTGTGTACATAGCATATATGTGGAATCCCCTATGCTTTGAGTTAAAATCCTTTTATGTCCTGTTCCTGAGGGCAGAGATGGGAGTTAAGGCCTCAAAGAAAAAAAGAATTGTAGGCCATTCTTTCTGTTTATACACAAACTCTGCTCAAGGTTGTTGTTAGGACAAAAGGGAAACAAACTGCATTTATCATTCCAACTAAAAATTGTGTTTACCTTTGAGTGTGAGAAAGACCCATCGAGACACCACAGGAAATGTTTTAGACTATTTGTCCTATGTCTTAATAAAAGTCAGGTGGGTAGAATTTGAACTATGTGGACCCTTAAACCCTGAGGAGAGGCTGTTAAAATGCTAACCAGAGGCAATGCCTAAACTGAGCTCTCTTTATTTGGTGTATAAATAAGTGAACAAGAACTGGGAAATCTCTGTGTTCTTTTGCCGCCCTCTACAGTTACTTGGAAGTTATTGTCATGGTGCGTACGTGACAAAGCCCTCCTATGCTTCCCCCTCCCTCAACATCCTCTTTGTTAATTCTGCTGTGAACAGTGGGGAAAATAAAAGCTTTTCCTAGTCCTTAAGCAAGAGGGAACATTCGGTTTTGTGTCTTACCTTTTTCTCTTCTTCCCCCATTGGATGGTTTTATTACTCAAAAAACGTAGTTGGACAGATGGGATGATTGGAGAAATGATTAAATCAGGATGTTAACGGAATACCCCTGTCTTTTACTGTCTGGATCCCCTGGGGTAAGAATTCTAGTAACTTTAAGATCATATATCTATCATTGGTATTTAGCATGGCAGTTCTAGGGTTTCTGTGGTTCGGTGCTCTAAAATAAGTCTTGTTGAGGCAAAAGCAGACTTCCAACTAACATGGAGATACATTTGATTGATTTTTCGCATTTGTAACACCTCCTGATTCCACAATGACTTTGGGAGGCACCACAGATGGACCAAAAATAGACATTGCTGTAGCCCACCTCAGGAAAACCAGTAATGTTGGTTGTATATTTAGTGCCCGCCACCCTGAAAACTTATTTTCTTTTTTCTTTAGATGAAGAACATAGAAGCTGAAGAACAGATGAGCAGCTGGCTCTTCAAACAGCTTAAACTCCATTTGGATCAGGAATGGAAATACCAGCCTAGGGAAAAAGGGCTGAGTCTCATTGAGTGCACTACTGAGGTGAGAAGATAGAAGTTTGCTTTTTGGGTGTGATAGCAATAACACCTAGATGTATATACCACTTTACAGTGTTTTACAGCCCTCTCTAAGTGGTTTACAGAGTCATCATGTTGCCCCCCAACAATCTGTGTCATCATTTTACCTACTTCGCAAAGGATGGAAGGCTGAGCCAACTTTAAGCTAGTCAGGATTGAACTGCCAAACTGTTGGCAGCCAGTGATTAGCAGAAGTAGCCTGCAGTACTGCACTCTAACCACTGTGCCACCGCAGCTCATGATGAACCTTAACTGATATGACTTATTTCTGGAGGAAGTGGCTAGAAGTACGGGAAGGATCTTAATGCAGCTCAGCAGGAAGCTGTCAATGTTAATTTGTTTAGAGCAGTTTGCTTGCTTTGTATAAAATAGATCTATTCAAATGTACTAATTCATCATAATAAACTATGGCTTATTCAACTAGTATAAATGCTGGATATTGGCTTCCTGCCTTTTACAATAGATACTTAAGCAGATTGTTACCATTGATTTTTAAAGCCGTTGGAGCACTGCTTCCCAACGGTTTTACTGAAAAACTGTATATAGCTGAAATTACATATTTGTCAGGCGTTTCTTTGCTTGGTTCAGAGATAGTTGTGGATAATGATTCTTTGTTTGAGAGAATGGTACCTGCCAAATTAAAAATGGGCATCGCCCTTCACAAGACTAGCCAAGTTATTGAATGAAGCAACCCTTGTTTCTGAAAGAAGCAATGATAGGTTCTTCCCAGAAATCTACTTTGAAGAGGAAATTTACAGTTACAGAGTAGTCCTTGTGATTGTTCTGGGGTCATGTGATCACCATTTGTAACCTTCCCAGCCAGCTTCCAGCAAGCAGACTCAATGGGAGAAGCCAGATTTGCTTAACGACTACATGGTTCACTTAACAACTGCAGCAATTTGCTTAACTGTGGCAAAGGTCATAAAATGGGGTACAACTCGCTTAACAACTTAGCAATGGAAATTTGGGGGTCAATTGCGATCATAAATCAAGAACTACCTGTATTGAGGTAGGATTGGTTCTGACCCCTTGCCATCTTAGTTATGTGTCTCTGTTCCTCCTGTCAAGTAATTGGCCGTTGCTGGTTCATCAGATTATATAGATCGTCCAATGAAAACCTTTTCTGCCACTAGACTTAAGATGCTGCTTGTCTTGTTACAGAATGAAAACACCTTATGCCCAAGACTGAGGAATGCAAAAGTGGAAGATCTCTGGAGTTTGGTCAACTTCTTTGGATTTGCCACAGAAACCTTTGTCCTGGCTGTCAACATTCTTGACAGGTTTTTGGCACTCATGAAGGTATTTGGAAGAAAGGAAATGCTGCATCATAGTTTGCACAGTTTTACATGAAGTAGACAGATAAGCAGCCTTTACTATTTGTTCTGGACTTAACTTGTCTAGTTCATCTCTAAGCAAGTAGACTAATATATATTCAGAACATGTTATAAAAAGTTATAAAAAGTGTGTCATCTTTAAAATGTATTTTTATATCTTTTCTCTGTCTCTTAATTTTTCTTCAATCTGAACCTCAATTGTATGCCATTTTTTTATAGTGCCAATTATATATGTAAGGCCACATGAACGTTGGCTGAAATTCTGGGAAATATCTGTTATCAGTGGATTGTTGAGTGGATTTAAGAGTATCGCAGGCTTTGTCATGTAATATGTTATCACTCTGAGAAGTAAAATTGAAACAGCCTTGTGGACTGTGAAATAAATGGGCTTGCAACATTTTAAAAATTCAATATTGTTGAGGGGCTGCTTATTCATAAGGTGGTTGTTTTCCTCTGACTTAGGTGAAACCTAAACATTTATCCTGCATTGGAGTCTGTTGTTTCCAGCTGGCTGCTCAACAGGTCGAGGAGGAAGGCAACATCCCATCTCTGCATGATGTCATCCGGATTAGCCAATGCAAATGCACCGTTTCTGATCTAAAGCGGATGGAAAAAATAATATCAGAAAAACTGCACTTTGACTTCAAAGCAACTACTGCCTTAACTTTTTTGCACTTATACCATACTATTGTACTCTGCCATACCTCAGAAAGGTACCGCTGGCTCAGTTCTTTTCTACCTTCATTTCCAGTTTAAAAAAAAAAATTGAAACATGCAGTACAGATAGTCCTTAATTTATGACTGTAACTGAGCTGAAATTTCCATCATAAGCTGTGATGGTCAGCGCTGAGTTTGTAATTGGGCCCAATCTTACAAACACTTGCAGCAGTCATTAAGCATGGTCATGAAGAGAACGTTGCAGTTGTTAAGTAAACATATTGTTCACTATGGAGTGGTTTTAGCCAGATGTAAATGGCAGTTTCCAGGAAAATGTTGTGGTTTGTGGTCACGTGACCTTGGAGTGCTACAAGCTGTTGTAAATGCAGGCTTGTTGCTGAACTCCCAGAACCCAGTCACATGACTGATGGGGAGGCTGGCTTTAGAACTTTGAATCTGGCTCAAGTCCCATTTTCAGGGTGTGTTGTAACTTAGTCACTAAGTGACCGGTTGTGAGTTGAGGACTACTTATATCCCTGTTAACACTCTGATTTATTTCTTTCCCATCTTTTGCTGTAGTTCAGATCAGTGGTAGGATTCAAAAAATTTTACTACTGGTTCGGTGGGCGTGGCTTGGTGGGCGTGGCAGGGGAAGGATACTGCAAAATCCCCCTTCCCTCCCCACCCCACTAACCTGCTTTCCAGCTCCGTTCTCCTGTGCAGGGCAACCAAAGAAGACCCAGTCAATCAGCTGGGACTCAATGGAAGGCAGAGAATAGATGGGGTTCGCGGGGCCAGTCAGAGGTGGAATTTGCCATTCTCCAAACTACTCAAAATTTTGGCTACTGGTTCTCCAGAACTGGTCAGAACCTGCTGAATACCACCTCTGGTTCAGATACTTTCTGAACTACAGAAAGTTTCTGTATGATTAATGAGATAAATCAAGATGGTTGTATCTAGGCATCTTGTTATGTTTTATTTGGACAACAACTATGCATTTTCACATTTTAGATGTACACATTGTACTAAGACATAATTTGGCTTAGTAGTTTCTGCTTTAATGAGTTATGCAAAGCTCATTCACGATGTAACGTGCACGTGCATCCAGCAGTAACGTTTTGCTATTGTGACCCTTTGCAGGAAAGAGCTGTTGAATCTCGACAAACTGGAAGCACAACTGAAAGCTTGTAACTGCCGACTTGTCTTTTCAAAAGCGAAAGTAAGTTTGAAATAAACCATTCACAATATGACCGTTGAGGGTCAGCGACTAAATTTCTGAGCCCGGTGTGTATTTTTGTCCCTTCAGCCATCCATTTTGGCCCTGTGCCTTCTCTCTCTGGAAGTGCAGGCTCTGAAATCCATTGATTTGTTTGAGATTCTTCTGTGTGTTCAGAAGCAATCCAAGGTAAGAGAGTAGCATTCATTAACCCTTGCTCCAGCCATCCAGTGTACATTTTTCTTTTTTTGGGGGGTGGGGAGGGGGGTGATAATAGAGTTGATTCAAAAATAATGTTTATTTTTAAAACTATAGAGGAAAATGCCCCTCCCATTTTGAAGGTGGGTTGTTTGGAAAGAAATTGCATCTTCCTGCAGTACAAATAATTCCTGACCTATTTATAGAAGATAGACTTTTTCTCATTCACCTTGGGAAAGTGGCGTTCTCTTACGCTAAAAGTTGCATCGTACCACATGGATGTAATTTCCGCAACACATCATTCAGACTGCATTTCCACTCAGTCTCATATGTACAGGTAGTCCTCAACTTAGCGACCACCGTTGAGCCCAAAATCTCTGTTGCTAAACAAGACATTTGTTAAGTGAGTTTTTTGCCGCTTTTTATGACTTTTCTTGCCACGGTGGTTAAGTGAATCTCTGCAGTTGTTAAGTTGGTGACATGGTTGTTAAGTGAATCTGGCTTCTCTATTTGCTGGTCAGAAGGTTGCAAAAAGGTGACTCCGGGACTCTGTGATTATAATGAATATGAGTCAGTTGCCCAGTGTCCGAATTTTGATAATGTCACCATGGGGATGCTGCAATGGATGCATGTGTGGAAAAACAGTCATAAGTCACTTTTTTCCAGTGCCGTTGTGACTTTGAACAGTCACTGTTGTAAGTTGAGGACTACCTGTATGTGGGCTCTGTCAAAGCCAGGAAATTTTCTTTGGACAAATGTGATCTGAGTTCATAGAATCATCCAGTTGGAAGGGACCTTGGAAGTCTTTTAACTCAAGCCCCTGCCCAAGGCAGGAGTCCTTATAGCCCCCCAGACAAACGGTTGTCCAATCTTGAAAACATCCAGCAATGGTAGCACCGGCGGTTGATTTATAGGCTGAGCTGTATAGATCGATGTCGGGTGTGTACAGCTGGGTTTACAATCAAGTTAATGTGGATAGAATGGCAGCCGTAGTTGATTGGTGAAAGAACTTCTTTTTTAAAAAAAGTAATCATATGTGAACCCCCTTTTTTTCCCAGATAAGTGACAGTGACTTGCTGTATTGGAGAGAGCTGGTCTCAAAATGCTTAGCAGATTATGCTTCCCCCGCCTGTTGTAAGCCAGATCATAAAAAACTAGTCTGGATTGTTTCAAGACGCACTGCCCAAAATCTTCAAAACACCTACTATAGTGTTCCTGAGTTGCCCACAATCCCAGAGGCCGGATGCTTTGACGAAAGCGAGAGGTAGGTAAACACTCTTGGGCTTTCTTCGTTATTGGCCCAACTGTATGTAGTCGGTTCAAGCAACTAATTGCTTATTTTTTAACTGATGTTAAAACTTTAACTTAATTAACTAATTAATTGTTTTCCATAGTGTAAATGCCTGAAGGACAGATAGAGGGCCCTTCAACTAGCATTTCCTGTGCTGGCATTTGGAAAAATAAAGTGACATTTATTTAAGAGTAAAGGATATATTTGTCACCTCTCGGTTTTGATGGTTTTGTATGTGTTTCTGTGGCATTGATGGAGAGACCCATGACTCAGTGTTAGAACTCACTAAATCACATTGAGAAAGTCCTCACTTGGAAAAATAAGCAATGGGCATTTTTGGTAACTGTTGTTGGTCAGAATAAACCAACTTTCTTCTATTTGATTCCTCTTAGACGAGTTGGATTACATCTGCCTTGCTGGAGAAGATGGGATGTATATTTAGAGAGGGCCTAGTAGAGTAAACTAGAAGAAATCGTTCTACTTTGAGAAGCTTTTGATTCTCATTGGAATAGAATGGCTTTTCCATCCTCCTCTGTTTTTAACAAGCTTCTCAGATTGTTTAATGCTGCATATGTACTTAAGACTCATGTTTGCATGGAGATATAGCTAATTCTGAGTTGATTTTTCCAAGACCACAGCAATCAGTTCTTCCATGGATCATTGGTTATCAAGCTATCTTACACACACACACACACACACACACACACACACACACTTTAAAATAAGATAGCATGCAGACTGGCAGAGGGGGAGCTGATTTCTCTTGTTATCCAGTTAAGTCATTTTTCTGGGATTGCTTTTTGTCAATGGTAATGAGTTGAGTAGTTAGGTACACAATTGAGCTAATGAGACTGAAGATCTCGATGGGATAAGATAATTATCAGCACTGCAGAATTTGCACTTTCCTACAACAGTAGAAGGTTGTCAGCTGCCTAGAGTCTAATGGAGGGGACAGCCATCATTTAATTTACCATACTTTTTGCACTGTAAGACGCTCCAGAGTCCAGGCCATAAGACCCACCTAGCTTTTGGGGAGGAAAACAAGAAAAAAAAAATCTGCCTTTGCCTCCTTATAGCAAACAGCCTGGTCAGCTTCTGCACAGTCTGATTTAGCACGAGCAGCTGATTGGCAGTTGGATTGGCTTCCCAGAATACTGCCAATCAGCTGTTCCAGGCTGTGGGGATTGCCGCCGCCCATCACGACCTCTACGTGACCTATTTGTGGCCTCTGCACGCCTCATTTTTGCCTGTTCCAAGTGGTGGGGATCGCGATCACTGCCAATCCCTGCCGGTTGGAATGGGCTGAAAATGGGACATGCAGAGGCCGAACATGAGGTCCAAGGCGGTGGCGATGGGTGGCAGCGATCCCCGCAGTCTGGAACAGCTGATCAGTGGTATTCTGAGGGGCCGATCCAACTGCCAATCAGCTGGTCGTGCTAAATCAGATTCTGCTGAAGCTGACCAGGCTGTTTGCTTCAAGGAGGCAAATGGCTGGGAGGCAGAGGCCGAAGAGTGGGAGCCGGTGGGCGGGCGGGGCTTTGGCCACATTCGTGCTCTTAAGACGCACAGACATTTCCACCCACTTTTTGTAGGGTGGGGGAGAAGTGCGCCTTATAGTGTGAAAAATACGGTATGCTACCTGGTATTTCAGAGCTTCGTATTTCAAATCTTACATTAAGTCTCCCTCGCGTTGTGCAGATGATTACAACATCAATATGCCCATGTTGTTTTCTAGGCAAAGCATGGAAAACATTTGCAATTATCTTCTTCCATGATTTTGCTCTTGCTTGTCTGCCTGTCTATCTGCATAATTTCAAAAGATGACTAGGGCTGGTACATTTTAAAGTGCACCTAATTTTTGATACAAGCGGTTGCCTAGATGCTTATCTCCTATATACAATGAACTCTCCCAATTCCTTATAAAACAGCACTTCACAACTTTGCTTTATCATACAGTGGATTTTATCAAAGGCTTTTCCAGACAAAACTCAGCATGACTCTTTGATCTGCTAAGATACCATCTGAAGAGTTATTTAGCAATAACTAATTTGGTAGCTGCCATAGATGTAGAAACGTAGTAAGTTTTATTTAAAATTTGCCATTTTAAGTTTTGGGCCCTCAAATATATGGAACGAATCCAATTCAAGAAACTTATGTTCCCGCCAAAAGGGAAAAATGTTCCTGGAGTTTACAGACTTATTGAAATGTTAAAGAGACCTCCCTGAGATTCTTATGAAAGGTTGATGCCATCAATGTATCTAGTCTCTTAAGTGTTTAATTACATACTGATTATCAGAACTGTTCTCACTTTTGCACATAAAATCCTGAAGCTTCCAAAGCCAATTCCTTGCTGATTCAAATGCAATATTTAGGTTTAGGTTTAGACTTTGCTAGAAAATTGAGCGTATGTAATAAAAATATTTTGGTAAGGAAGAAGGTACAGTAACCTTGGCTGTCTCAGAATATGTTATGAATGTAGGTAGTCCTTAACTTATGATCGCAATTGACCTCCAAATTTTTGCTGCCAAGTGAGACATTTGTTAAGTGAGTTTTGCCCCATCTTACAACCTTTCTTGCCACAGTTATTCAGTGTTAAACAAGTTGATAAACAAGTAACACGGTTGTTAAGTGAATCAGGCTTCCCCATCAATTTGGCTTGTTCACATGACCCCGGAATCCTGCAAACCATCGTAAATGTGAGTCAGTTGTCCAGCATCTCAATGTTAATCATGTGACCATGGGGCAGTGGTCATAAATGTGAAAAATGGATATAAGTCACTTTTTTCAGTGCTGTTGTAACCCAAAATGAACTGCTCTTAAGTCAACCACTGCCTGTACCGTACCTGGCTACTCTTTTTTTTTTTTTAACCTTCCTTCGCGATTGCTAATCACTTCACCATTTTCTTTCGCAGTGAGGACTCTTGTGAAGACATGAGCTGTGGAGAAGAAAGCCTCAGCAGCTCGCCTTCGAGCGACGGAGAAGGCACCTTCTTTTTTGACCTCAAGCCCAAATCAAAGTGGCAGGCTCTTTCCTTCGATTCCGTGTGCTAGTCTGAGCTCTTAAAACGCATCGTAGTATTTTTAGGCAATAAGAATCTGAACCAGCCCTCATCCCAACTAGGGTGCCTTCCAAGGGTTGGCTTCCACTCCCAGAATCACCAGCCCACCAACCACACTGGTTGCTGAGAATTCTGGGGGTTGAAATCAACACCGCCGGAATGTGCTCCGGTTGGGGAGGGAAAAGCTGATCTTAGCATTCCTTGTACTTTTGGTACAAGATCTCATGGAGTACTCAAAAGACAATATTGTGCTCTTTTTTTTTAAAACCTTTGTATGATGGTAAGTCTGATGTGGCGTGAAGGATCAAATGAACCATTTCAAACCTTTGTTTGGCGAGAAACGATCACAGGGGCACAGATTTGCCACCCAGGTCACAAGAGGGAGAGCTTCACCGTTTGCCCTGGGCTGGAATTCTCTGTTGAAAAATAGGTTGAATCTGCAAATCTGCAGTGGCGGATTTGGGGGATAGGGGAAATTGCAGAGACGTATATGAAGTTCTTTTCTGAAAAGATTTTAAATACTTTTTTTTGTTGTTGTTACGTATTCTTTTAAAGAAAGTTATCTGGAGAAATACTGTACTTTGGTTTCAGTAGACTTGTTTTAATCACAAATGCTGTTTTTCTTTGGGGAAAAGTAAATAAGCTGCTTTGTTTTTAAAAAAAACGCAAAACCAATCCACATCGATGTGCTGAAGCATATTTTAGTGTTTAGTTTTCTAAAGATGAGTTTTCAAATCCTCAAATTAGGAAATGAAATGTTTTTAGAAACCCTTAGTGTTACTGTTAAAAAAAAAAACCCCATACTATTAAAATTTAGAAAGTACTGGATTTCAGTGTAAAGTCCATTGTCCCTCTCATGAGCTTATTTCAGTATTTCTTTTACCTTGTTATTAAGTAAATCTATAATCATTATTTTGCATGCTTAAGTGAAAATGGTTAGTGGAAAGGCAGTTGATTATGGAGAAGTTTTGATAAACGTGAAGTTGATAAAATGGTTGTCATTACATTTAATTGCTTGCCTTTCTTTCTCCCCCCCCCCCCCCCACCCTCTCTAAAGCACAGACTTTACGGTTGCTTTACTTTAGTTCCTTCAAATATATGCAAAGTAAGCAAAAGAAGTCATTTAGTCTGTATTAATAATGTGAAGGCAATGCTGTGGTTGAAATGAAGTGGCAATAAAGTTAGGATCCTTGCTTTGTGTCTTTTTCTCATGTAGGCAGAGGTGAATGTTTGATAATGTGTGGTGTGATCTGATTTTTATAAAGAAAAAAACCCGTTTACAAAAAAGTGTAAAAAATGTAAATTAAAACCTGTAAAAAAAAAAAACTTAAAAAACAAAATAAGCTGAAAAATATTGTATTTTTTACAGTGTACGTTCCTTTCTATATGTTGCATGTAGATATTAATTTATTATACCTTGTATATGATATAAATAATGTATATGGAAGGTGGGGGAGAGTTGGTACTACCAGATTGTGTCAGAATGTTTTTTTTTTAAAGCTATTTTTGCTCAAAAATAACTCAAAGATTATCTCTTCTGCTCCTGTTCAATAAAACCAAATGCTTTTCTTTTCCTATCTGTCTGTCGTGATTTTGGTATAACAGGACAAAATCAGAAACCAGAACACGTTTTTAAGAAAGTGGTCACTTCTAACTAATGGAACCTTAATTGTGACGAGGATGCCATTTTCTAAAGTAAAGATAAAATTACAAGAAAATTGTGATGTACTCATCCTCAATTTCTTGGACACATTTTCAATACCATTCCTTGATCATTTCCTGCAGGACATATAACCAGATCGGATGCATTTTAAAAAAATAGACCCGACACACGTGGCAGACAGAGAGGTGTGGAAGCAGTACTCAAGGACATTAGCGGACCTCGCCCGAGCGCGAGACAAACGCTGAAGAAAAAGAAGAAGAAGAAGGATGCATTTTAAAAAAATAATAATGAAAAGAAGAAGGGTGATTACAGGCCGAATTTCAGGCCAGATAGCCAATCAAATCCATGTCCTAACTTGGCTAACATATACACTGCTCAAAAAAATAAAGGGAACACTTAAACAACACAATGTAACTCCAAGTCAGTCACACTTCTGTGAAATCAAACTGTCCACTTAGGTAGCAACACTGAATGACAATCAATTTCACATGCTGTTGTGCAAATGGAGGAGACAACAGGTGGAAAGCATAGGCAGTTAGCAAGACATCCCCAATAAAGGAGTAGTGACCACAGACCACTTCTCAGTTCCTATGCTTTCTGGCTGATGGTTTGGTCACGTTTGAATGCTGGTGGTGCTTTCACTCCAGTGGTAGCATGAGACGGAGTCTACAACCCACACAAGTGGCTCAGGTAGTGCAGCTCATCCAGGATGGCACATCAATGCGAGCTGTGGCAAGAAGGTTTGCTGTGTCTCAGCGTAGTGTCCAGAGCATGGAGGCGCAACCAGGAGACAGGCCAGTACATCAGGAGACGTGGAGGAGGCCGTAGGAGGGCAACAACCCAGCATCAGGACCGCTACCTCCGCCTTTGTGCAAGGAGGGACAGGAGGAGCCCTGCCAGAGCCCTGCAAAATGACCTCCAGCGGGCCACAAATGTGCATGTGGCTGCTCAAACGGTCAGAAACAGACTCCATGAGGGTGGTATGAGGGCCCGACGTCCACAGGTGGGGGTTGTGCTTACAGCCCAACACTGTGCAGGACGTTTGCATTTGCCAGAGAACACCAAGATTGGCAAATTTGCCACTGGCACTCTGTGCTCTTCACAGATGAAAGCAGGTTCTCACTGAGCATATGTGACAGACATGACAGGCCATGGAGAATGCTCTGCTGCCTGCAACATCCTCCAGCATGACTGGTTTGGCAGTGGGTCAGTAATGGTGTGGGGTGGCATTTCTTTAGGGGGCCGCACAGCCCTCCATGTGCTCGCCAGAGGTAGCCTGACTGCCATTAGGTACCGAGATGAGATCCTCAGCCCCCTTGTGAGACCATATGCCGGTGCATTTGGCCCTGGGTTCCTCCTAATGCAAGACAATGCTAGACCTCATGCGGCTGGAGTGTGTCAGCAGTTCCTGCAAGACGAAGGCATTGATGCTATGGACTGGCCCGCCCGTTCCCCAGACCTGAATCCAATTGAGCACATCTGGGACATCATGTTTCGCTCTACCCACCAATGCCACGTTGCACCACGGACTGTCCAGGTGTTGGGGGATGCTTTAGTCCAGGTGTGGGAGGAGATTCCTCAGGAGACCATCCGCTACCTCATCAGGAGCACGCCCAGGTATTGTAGGGAGGTCATACAGGCACGTGGAGGCCACACACACTACTGAGCCTCATTCTGACTTGTTTTAAGGACATTACATCAAAGTTGGATCAGCCTGTAGTGTTTTTTTCCACTTTAATTTTGAGTGTAACTCCAAATCCAGATCTCCATGGGTTGCTAAATTTGATTTCCATTGGTAATTTTTGTGTGATTTTGTTGTCAGCACATTCAACTATGTAATGAACAAAGTATTTAATAAGAATATTTCATTCATTCAGATCTAGGATGTCTTATTTTTGTGTTCCCTTTATTTTTTTTGAGCAGTGTAGATTTAATATAGGATTGGTGCCTTCTTTAGCTTTTTATCCTCTAATGCAGCATTTCCACCACCAATTGTTCTCCATAATATATGGAAGAGCAGAATTGGGGAATTTGGAACTTTTGGAACTTAAACCAACTGGCTTAAACCCCAGTTTCACTGAAGACCCTTAGGTGGCGCTGTCTTCTTAAGCCAGGACATACGTAGCTAGAACCTAAATTAGGTGTCTACAGTCTTAGTAACTGTTGGTTTTCCACTGGTGCATTGAAAGTAGGTCTACGTCTATCGATTGCCTGGTACTTGAGGGTTTTGCTTAACATTCACTGACATTATTTTGAAGATGTCCCTTACTCTAGAAGAGAGTGAATGTATATTTTTTCAATGTGAGGCTTGCTTATTTATTTGTAAATTATTGGCTTATTTATTTGTAAATTAATTATTTTGAAAAATACCTCAAGGGGCTGAACATATCCAACACACTTTCCTCCTCCGATATTCCCCACAATGACAACCCTATGAGAGTGGGTTGAGCTGAGAGAGAATGATTAGCTCAAGGTCAGCCAGTCCGCTGTCATGATTAAGGCAGGACTAGAACTCACAGTCTCCTGGTGATTGACCCAAAGTCATCCAATTGGCTTTCATGCTAAGGCAGGACTAGAACTCACAGTCTCCTGGTGATTGACCCAAAGTCATCCAATTGGCTTTCATGCTAAGGCAGGACTAGAACTCACAGTCTCCTGGTGATTGGCCCAAAGTCACCCAACCAGCTTTCATGACTAAGGCAGGACTAGAACTCACGGTCTCCCACTTTCTAGTCTCATTCCTTAATCACTAGGCCTAACTGGTTCTCTTTCAAACTGGCTCTCTCTCAGACAACAAGAATTGAACACCGTTAAAATTAGATCTGCCTGGTATAATTTTCTAATAAAGGCTAGATCAGATGTTGGAAAAGCCCCTGGATAAAAACTGTAAACCACAGAACGGGTTCCACCAATTGTCCCTTATCTGTAAGGACAGACTCCTGCTTGGCTAGGACGCTTCAAATTTACTCTTCAGCATCTGTGGTGGGAGGATGTTTAATTTATTTATTTTTATTTTTATTTATTTTGATTTGTCAATCACTTACAAGATAATAGGTATAAATATATACATAGTTATGAATACAGGAAACGGGAACATATAAGAAAAATAAAAGAAACAATAGGACAGGGACGGTAGGCACGTTGGTGCGCTTATGCATTTCATTTTATTTTATTTCATTTCATTTGATCTTAATAAATGCCATCTGATGTTTACTACGGCTAAGATAACTCCCATTTAACACAGTTTAAAACAGCTTTGTTCCAGTGCCGTCTCGACACTTCCTTGGAAAGAGCTTGTTTTGTGACTAGATGCTGTTGGACTGCATCAGCTACCACACCAGTTAGCAATTTGAAATTTGGTGGTAAGCAGGCAACTGGAGTTGCCTCCTGCTTCCCCTATTGCTGGACCTTTCATTAACAGCTGGTTTTGCCAGAGGTTAGCCGTTCTTCAATTTCACCTCCTTGCAACGTGTTGTCAAACTGTGCAGGAGTGAGTGACTGTGGATCAGTCAAATGTTTTAACCGAAAACCATGTGGTTCATCTTCGTCCGGTGCTGACCAATCCTTAATCTTCCTTGCTCTTTTCTCTACCTTTTCTGGTGTTACTACTTTCATTTCAGCTTCTTGTTTATTCTTATTTGCCTCCTTTAACCAAGATATATCCTTGTTGTATTTGGTTGTTCCTTAGTTGTGCCTATACTTCTTCTTTGTCAGGTGTTGATTTACAGTCCCTCCATTGATGGCCTGGTGGAAATGTTTCTGATTCGACTGAAATTGGAGATTCTTCCTCTTGTTTAATTCAAGCTTTCTATCTGTTGATCTTCTTGGCTATGTTTGCTGCTTTATTATTTTCAATAGTTCCCCGATCTTCTTTGTTTTTAGGTGATGCTTCTTGATAAGGTATTCTTTGGCCTTCTTGCTCTCCAATTTATTTTATTTCACCTGTTGTGGTTTGCTTTCGCCTGATTTTAGCGTGCTGAACATAATTTTCAGCCCGATCTTCCATTTGGGGCACTGTTTGGGTTTTTTCTTGCATCCAAGGTATTTCATAATTAGGTATAATGGCAGCCATGTTGTACGTGAGTTGGCTTGTTTCTTGCAATAAGCTGGTATGGATATTTGATATTACAGCGTTAAGATCTTTTAATACTCGTGTTTCTTTGGAACAAACTTCAGTGCAGGTCACCTTATTCTGTTGCTTTTGTTGAACTCTAGATACTGAGTTATCCTTTGTTTCAGTTCCTCTTCTTTTCCAGTTAGATAGCTTTGTTCTTTCTGAGAAAAAGGCCAAGGAGCGGGTGCCCGGTTTGAGAATTAAAACAATTCAATAATTATGCCAGTTTCCGCTATTGTCAGCTCCCTGGGGTTTCCCTTTACAATCTCAACTACTTTTGCTGAGGTTTCAATTTATTCTCCTTTGCAGATCTTCCAATTCTCTTCTATGAATATTTTATTTTGTATTATAAATAAATGTTGATCTGCTTCTCTTTCCTTATTTCTCATTCTGGATGTTGTTCTTTCCAGAATTGGTGCCATCTTTTCAGATGTCCTCCTCTGGTTGATTTGCAATAACATTTTATTCGTTGTTTTCCGTTCTCCATCTTTGTATGCAGGTAGTCCTTGACCTACAACCACAATTGGGTCCAAAATTTCAATTGCCAAGCAAGGCAATCTGTCGTGACTATGCAACACACGCGTTTGCATTGAAGCCACAGTGACCTGAAGGATGGCATTCCTCTTCTTCAGAATAAACTCTGTATCATAAGAATATGCACGGTCTATGTAAAATGCTGTGAGGTGAAGCTCTATGCATTAACCACGATTCATGTGACTGAGTTCATACGAATAATTATCATTAAAAACAGTAATCATGGGTAATAAGGGTAATCAGGGGTAATGAAGGGTAATGAGGGAAAATCATTATAAAACTCGGGTTAGATCCAACTTTATTTTGTTTGCTTAGCTATTATCTCGGACTCCTTGCGGAGGAAGGAATAAACAATAAGCTTTTTTGTTACAAAATACTGAAGCGAAGAGTGTCTTATTTTCTCCCTGCATTTGTGCCAAAGAGTAGCTGAGACAATCGTTAAGTTGTGCTCCATTTTACCATTTTTACGCCACAGTTATTAAGTGAATCACTGCAGTTGTTAAGTTAATTACATGGTTGTTAAGTGAATCTGGCCTCCCCGTTGACTTTGCTTATCAGAAGGCTACAAAATGTGATTATATTATTGTTCTGATCACGGCTTCCTGAGTCAGCCACAAACACACATAAAATCCAAAACTCTTTTATTTTAGTTTAAGGCTGTGAATTATCATCATTCACAACCCAGAATGAGTCTTAACTGGTTATAATTAGTCCCAGGGACATCAGCCAAAGTTCTTCGGGAGATATCTGATAAGAATGCACCATATCTTACTTGAAGTTCTGCCTACGACTAAAGCCCCAATTAGTCTTTCCAAAACCAAATGGAGAAGAAATTCACCCATGGAGCTTTCAGAGTCCAAACCGGTCAGAGCGACCGACGTTGCTTCCTGCAAAGGTTCTCCTACCTTTACATTTCCTTTATACCTTATGGGAGGGGCAATCGCCTCCCAGCCTTACTCCTGAGTCACCCCTTTTGTCTCAGCTGCTCCCGCCTTCTAGCAGCTCTGTGCACAAGTGCACTGGGAACAGGCTCCCCTTGTTCCTCGGCCTCGCTGTTGCCAGAATCTGGAGGCTCTGGAGTCAGCACCCCACTCCCAGATGGTCCTGGTCCCATCTCTGTATCGGATGCAGGACCCTCGTCTGAGTCCTCCTCAGATTCCCGGAACTGGTCCCCATTCTTCCCGACTGTCCAATTCTTCTGCCATTTGCACAGCCTGCTGGCGAAACGCAACAATGATCCTGGGATTCTGCAGCAGTCATAAATATGATCCAGTTGCCAAGTGGATTGTCATGCTTCCCACCATCATAACTAGAGATATCATAAAAGTCTGAATATTTATCCACCATTGGAAGGTTCTTCACTGAATTAAGTATAGGCCTAATAAGTCAAAAAGTCCACATATCTTTGTCACGGATGAAAAACACTCATCGATAGTAAAGAAAGCATTTAACATATTTTTTATTTTTTTTTGGTTCTTAAAATACTTGGTTCACTTCTGATAAATTCGGGGTTAATAAACTGAGCAAAACACAAAATTATATAATTAAGGTTAGGAAGGGTGTTGATACTTTTGAACTTTAGTATTGGGGAAGACTCTTAAGAAGTCTGTGGAGAGACAAGAAAACCAAGAAAGGGGTCATCAACGATATCAGAATTACAGAATAGCAGAATTGAAAGGGGCCTGGGAGGTCTTCTATCCCAACCTCCTGCTCGAGCAGGAGTCCCTATAGCATTACACTGTGTAGAACGATGCTCCTTCCTTATCCACCATTTCAGGAACCAGCAGTAGGTAGAGCTAGTTTAACAGAGTTGGAAAGGACCTTGGAGGTCTTCTTCTCCAACTCCTGCTCATTTCAGACAAATGGTTAACCAATCTCTTCTTAAAAACTTCCAGTGTTGGAGCTCCTGCAACTTCTGGAGACAAGTCGTTCCACTGATGAATTGTTCCTGCTGTCAGGAAATTTCTCCTTAGTGCTAGGTTGATTCTCTCCTTGATTAGTCTCCATCTATTGCTTCTTGTCCTGCCTTTAAATGCCTTAGAGAATCGCTTTAGAGAATGATTTTCTTTGTGGCAACCCCTCCAATATTGGGAGACTTCTTGTCAACTAAAAAGATACTCCTTTGGTCTCTTTAGCTGCCAGGAAAAGGGGAGTGCGGGGGGGAAACAAGGCATTCTTGAAATGCCTAGATAATCACCTCGGCAGCCCAAAGTTGTCGGAGCATAAGAAGGTTGAGGAGCATGATGGAGACGGATGTGTCCCATTGGAGAAGTCTAATCCAGGGGGTGTGGGGAAGACCAGGGTCAAGGGGGAATGTATGATGTAATTTGGTATCCGTTGCACCCAGACACACACCAACAATAATAAACCAATTTATTTTTCTCTGAGATGCGGCTAGAGACTTTTGATTTGAATGAGGGTGGATTTGTGGGAGCCCCGACACTGCTGTCATGTCACCCCAAGTCCTTCTTTTCCATTAAACTAGTCATATCCAATTCCTCGAAATCAAAAGTTTTCCCTGGAAGCACAAATGACCAGGCTCAAAGTATCCCAGTTTTTTGACCCATTATGCAAAGTCCCAGCTGTCTGGAGAAGGTTCCGGTGCTAGGAAAGACAGAAGGAAAGAGAAGAAAAAGGATGACAAGCAGCAAGATAGATGGGCTCAGCTACAGCGGCGATGGGTGCACCATTGGAAGACGATGTCAGGAACAGACCATCATGGAGAAAATCTATATGGTCATTAAGAGTCAACTATGACTTGATGGTGCAGGAACAATCAATCAATCAATCCACATTCTGGACAGAGAAGGTGGCTTGTTTGAAAGAGTGGTCAGAGAGGCCATGTACATTAAGACTGAGCAACCCTCTCTCAACAGAGTGGGAGGATGATGACCCCACTGATCTCTTGTTTACAACACAGTCCTTTCAGCAGTTCCCAGAAGGTTCCACACCTTATGCCACCAGACTCGAAATTCTAGACCTAGAAAACCTAGAAAACTACGCCGCCTTCGGTCCAATCTAAGTGTAGTATATAAAATCACACATTGCAATGTCCTACCTGTCAATGAAAATTTCAGCTTCAACCATAACAATACAAGAGCACACAATAGATACAAACTCAAGGTTGGGGTTTTTTTTTGTAAATTTTATTTGAGTTTTCACAAAAAGAAAAAAAATACAAATAAAACATCTTTTTTGAAAGCAGCATAATCCCGGGTTACATTTCTTCGTACAGACACAAATTCAGGTTCATGCTCATTTTTATATTCTATTCCATATCTTATTACTATTTTACATTTTCTGCATAGCTTCTCCCCTCTTTTAATTTTCTCAATTTTATTTTAATTATTTCATCTCAATTCAAATCATTATATTTATATTTTTTGTCTGCCCTGTTTCAATTGTCTATTATCTTTCCTCATTAAACAAAATTTCTCCTGTAGTTACTGATTGGAGTATGACGCCTTTATATCTTTTCCCTAAAGTTGTAACATTCAATATAATACATAACTTCCATTCGGATTCTGCTTGGTACATTCTTAAACTATACACTGTATTCTTAAAAAAAGAAAAAAATTATAAATGTATATAATTAAAACAACATTCCATTCCAATTCAATTCTATCATTAATATTAATATTCATTAAAGTCTTAACATCTTTAATGTTACTTTTCAATTAAATATCATACTTCTATGGGAACAATTATAAATTTTTCATAGTTATTTCCCCCCCCTCTTCACTTATATTTTATAAAACATTGACTAATTAAAATGTTCCCATTCCTTCCTAATTCAATTTTCTCATTTATTTTATTTCACTTATTTTATTCACAAACATTTCACTAAATTACACTATTTTATCCCTCATTTTAATCATACATTGTTTCCAATTTTCTAAAGTTATTTCTATTACTAATATAACAATACAATCTTATGTACCTTTACAGAATCCCTTTTTCAGTTAGATTTTCACTCATTATCTCTAAATAGGTCCTGTTTCTCTATATCTTGCTCCGATCCTTTGTCACTTCCTTTCCTTTCCTTCTTTCCTTTCCTTCTTCTCTCTCCCCTTTTTACCCCCTTGTCTCTCTACCTCTATTTCTCTCTTCTGTATTCCCCTTTTCTGTTGCTTTCCAGTATTATACTTATTTTTTGAATTATTTTTCTTTTCTTTGGTGGTTTTTTTAAGTCTTAAATTCTCCATTCTCTTCCCCCCTCTTTCCTTTTTCTTCCCCACATAGGGTTACTTGTTCATTAAAGATGGCTTCTTCTTTGTCCCGGTCTTCTTGTTTTGCAGTCTTTTCTTGTTGTTTCTCATAATTCCAAATTTCCACTTCTAAGAATTGAAAAACGAAGCCAAAAGAACCCTTCCCTTCTTGTGCATCTTCTTTGTACTTTTTAAATTCCATTTTCAATTCGTCCAGAAGTGGTGCCATTGTATAAATTTTTAAACAACCACCCGATTGATTTTAGTCATTCAAATATAATAACCAAGAATCCAAAGATCACCAAATAATCCAAATACACGCAAGCTGTTTCTTTTTTGCTCTTTTTTTTCACTTTCTCTTCCTGGGGTTACTATTTAGTTGCAAAGTTTCAGTTAAAATGTATCTTTTAGAAGTCTTGTTGAAGTTTTACTGTAGATTCTTTTTAATTCCAGGCAGTCTCCTCCCTCTTCCAGATCCTGCCCTTATTCTTTTTCTCTCCCTTCCTGCTTATGAAAAAGAAAGTTTTTAATGTCCAGAAATCTTTATTATCCCTTTGGCATTTTGTTTTATTTTCAGCTTAATTGCCTATTGATGCCAAAGCAGATTTTTCCAATTTCTTATTTAACTCTCTTAGTTGTTAATATAGGGAAGGAGAGAGAGAGAAAAAAAAGCCAAACCTTTCCCTTTTCACTTTCCTTCGCTGCTTCCGACTCTTCTTTGGGAGCGATGTTATTTTTTGTAAGTTTAAATTCCAGGGTACCTTGGTTGTTGCTTTTACAACTTAACCCGGTCAGCTAAAACTTTCACTTCTTATCTTCCTCCTGCACATTCTTTTCCAGTCGAGTTCTTCTTTGTGGTGGCCATTTCTGGACCACCGCTGCTACCACCTTTGGGAAAGCTGGTAATGGCCAGCTGAGGAGGAGAGATGCCACCTCTACAGGGTGGCTTAGCCCTGAAACCAGCCGGCTCAGGGCGCTCCAGTGGCAAGCCCAGACAGAAACTGCGCACAATCGCGGATATCTGTCTGTCGCCGAAGCCCTTCAAACCGGAAGCCGCAGATACAAACTCAAGGTTAATCGCACCAAACTTGATTGCAGGAAATAGTGAGAGTAAACACAGCCACAAGAGTTAGTGGGATATTCCTGACCCCACTGCCCCCTTGGCAAGACTTCTACTTTATTCCAAAATTTATTATTATGAAAACTTCTTCCTCTTTTGATTTCTCATGAAATGTGTTGGAAACTTCTTCAGAATATACGATAGTTGTTTATGATCTTTTTTTATTTTATTGCAATAATTTTACTCTCCTATTATCTCCTTAGAATGAAATTATCAGGCTCTCAGTACAGGTTGACTTACGACCACAAGTGAGCCCAAAATTTATGTTGTTCAGCGAGACATTTGGGAAGTGAGTTTTACGACCTTTCTTGCCATTGTTCTTAAGAGGATCATTGCACTTGTTAATTTTGTGAGGTGAATCTGGCTTCTCCATGGACTTTGCTGGTAAGGAGGTCACAAAAGGGGATCAAGTGGCTCCGGGACACGGCAACCGTCATAAATAGGAGCCAGTTGCCGAATGCCTGAATTTTGATCACATGACCACGGGGAGGCTGTAACAGTCGTAAGCAGGGGTGAGATTCAAATTTTTTAACAACCAGTTCTGTGGGTATGGCATCCCACTCCTATTTTATTTGCCTTCCTGGGCCCCAGGGAAGCCTTCTGGGAGCAAACACACACACACACACACACACACACACACACACATATACATACAGTATCTTTCTCTCTGTGTCTCTATCTATGTATCTGTAGTATCTCTTTCTATCTAAGGGCCATAAATCCCATTTTTCAGTGCTGTTGTAACTTCAGTCATTAAGTGAAATGTTGTAAGTTGATTGAAGACTACCTCTGTGTGCATGCGTTTGTGTGTGTGTGTGTGTGTGTACGTACATTATACTGTATATGTGGTTTATTGAACGAAGTATATCAGCCTTCCCACAGCAGACGCACCATTAAGCAAAACGATGTAGTTACTTTAATGAGTTGCTAGCCTGCATGCCTGTTCTATGCACCTTCCTGCCTGATCCCAAGACAGATTTTCTGAATCAAATCTAAAACACCTCCCTGTTTCTCTGAATACACAAGAAAAGCTGGAAAGTACGGATGAAGAATTGGTGATGCAATAATATTAACTTTCCAGAACTGATAAAGTGGTGATGCAATAATAACATGGAAGACAGTGAAAAGGCTAAAGGTTGTGTCACAGTGGGGTCAAAAGGGAATGAGGATTAATTAGAACTTCTGAAAGAGGTGATTGATTTAAGAACTTAAGGACCCTGCAGGATATTGATAAATGTCTACTTCACTAAAACTTAAACCAACTTCAAAGGTACTACCTGGTTTTTTTTAAAAAAATCGATCCAATTGAGAAAATAAACTGTATTTTCTCCAAATCTTGCTCAAATGCATAATTTTATTTATTGTCCAAATAGAAAATATAAGGGAAAATAAAAATAGTGGAAAAGTGGGAGAAAAGGAAGAGAGAAATGTTAAATAAAAAAAGGAAGAAAAAAAGCATTGGCTTTCAACTCTTTTCAGTTCAAGAAATTTCTCCTTCATCCCAGGTTGCTTCTCTCCTTGATTAGTTTCCACCTGTTGCTTCTTGTCCTGCCTTCAGGATTTTATGCATTTCTTTTGTATAAATACTAGCCGTTTTGACAGCAACAAACATTTCTAATCCGCAAATCCCAAAGTCAGAATTTCATTTTTCCCAGCTGTCTCGAGTGCAAAATTTAGAATTATTTTCCAAGTGGAAACAAAACTGGATGTATTTTTTTCTTTGAGGAAAGCAGTAAATTTGGCCATCTCTGCCAGCTCCATCAATTTCTCCATCTGTTCTTCCATGGTGGGTATATTTTCTCCTAACCTTTTTTTTTTGAAAGTTTTATTATTTTTTTAGGCATGCGTAAACGTACACAACATAAAAACATCAAGCCATCTTCCAAATATGTACATACAGTATGTTGGTTGGTTTACAAATTGTTTTGTGCATCCACTTCATAGTCATCACTTACAATTACTTGTATATGTTCTTATATTATCTATCAAATATTCCTAAATACATTGATATCATTATTAACCAATCTTTTGACTATACTATTATTCATTCATGTTTTGGAAGATAATACATATTTTAATTGATTTATTTTATGACAATTCATATTATCACCCCAAATCTATCCTATAATTATATTATGATTATGATAAAAATAATACATCTTTATATATTCTTTATATTCTAAAAATCTACATATTTCACTACCGTGTTTTATTGTCCAACCATTGATAAAATAAATCCCAAATCTTATAAAATTGTTTATCTTCTTGTTCTCTGATTTCAAATGTCTACTCATTTCAGCATGTTCCATTATTTTCTTAATAACTTCCTCCTGCGTTGGTATTTTCTCATTTTTCCAGTTTTTAGCGAATACAATCCTAGCCACTGTTAATACATTTACGACCAAATATTTCAATTCCTTACTGTATATTTCAGGTAAAATTCCCAATAAAAGTATCCCTGGTTTCAAGTCTATGTGTTTTTTTGTCATTTTTTTCCAACCATCAGCTAATCTTGATGATCTGCTCCAGAGGTCATTTTATACCACTAAATTTGCCTTTTATTTTTGTACCCTCATTACGTTTTTTTTTTTACTGTTAACGCATTTCTGCTGATTTTTTTCCCCTCCTTCAGCGGAACCTGTAAATCCCCTACCAGAAAAGGAATTGCCTGCTCTTTAGAGGCAGCTAAAAGAGGGACCTTCCTACACAAGCTTTTATCCTAAGAGGAAGTTGATGGCTGTCTCTCTTATCGAAGCCAGATAGAGAAGAATGGCTCCTCTGTGCAAACAGAACAGCAGAAGAGGAAACCGAGGCAAAAGTACTTGCTCAGTTGACCGATCAACTGGTACAAGGGCCTTCCCACCTCATCTCCATTCAAATCAAATCTGTGGGGATTTGTGAGGAGATTTTCCTTCGTGCTGTTATTTCGAAATGGAGGAAACTTCATAGAAGCACAGGGCTGGAAGGGACCTTGGAGGTCTTCTAGTCCAACCCCCTGCCCAAGGCAGGGCTTCTTATAGCAGGGGTCTCCAACCTTGGCAACTTTAAGACTTGTGGACTTCAACTCCCAGAATTCCTCAGCCAGCAAAGTTGAAGTCCAGAAGTTTATCAATATCCCGCAGGGTCCTTAAGTCCTTAAATCAACCACCGCTTTCAGAAGTTCTAATTAATCCTCATTCCCTTCTGCGTTTCCTAAAAGCACTTCCTGGAAGACCCCACTGTGACACAGAATTTAGCCTTAAAAGCCTTTAGCCTTTTCACTGTCTTCCATGTTGTTATGACGTCACCACTTCTTTATCGCTTCTGGAAAATTGATATTATTGCATCGCCACTTCTTCATCAGGTTCTTTCCAGCTTTTCTTGTGTATTCAGAGTGTAGGAAGTTAGCACCCAACCCTCTCCTAGAAAAATGAAATATCCTGGGAAATATTAAAAAGGCAGAATATTTCCCCTAAAAAGAGTAGAAACTCAGAAGCAGATACCCACTTCAGAGAGGCAGAAACTCAAAAAAACCCACCTTTGCTAATGGGCCATTAACGCCTGGGGCAGAGTATTCTACATAACAAAACCCTCTACCCATCTCACCACCTGCCCTTGGAAGATTGTATCAGCCAATACTCAGGTGAAGCCATGTGGTCCAGACAAAGCCTACAAAGTTAGTTAAGACCACCACCACCCGCCCCTGGGAATCTGACAGCCAATGGGATACATTTCCTACACAGGAACAGGAAACACTAAGGTGGGGCCCAACAGAGGGTATATAAGGGACTCTCAGCATCTCAGCCCTTCCTTCTTTTCCTTCACCTTGAAGCATGTGATCATCCTTTTCACTCTGGAGCTCCAAGCCACGTGGTGCTGTCCACCATTAAAACCATCTTTCCAAACAGCCTCCATGTTTCCAGTGTCTTTTTCCCCACTTGGAACTGAACCCAGAAGGATATTTCTTCCAACAAGAGAAAAGGTGGAATGTTTTAGATTTGATTCAGAAAATGTGTCTCGGGATCAGGTGGGAAGGTGCATAGAACAGGAACGCAGGTCAGCAGGGTCTCATTAAAGCAGGGATGTCAAACTTAAGGCCTGGGGTCCAGATTTACTTAGATCTGGTCTGCCCCCCCTGATGGAAACAGTGAAGGACCGGCCCAAAGTGCTTCTGTCAGCGAAAACAAGCTCCCGACCTCCGTTTTCGGCTGCCACATCCTCCTTCAACCCACTGCCAGTGAAAACGGAGCTCGGGAGAGCTGCCTTCCCGAACTCCGTTTTTGCTGCCAGACAGTTGCAGGAGGCCATGGCAGCCGAAAATGGAGCTCGGGAGCCCGTTTTCACTGACTGAGCACTCAGGCCACCCCAGGCGCCCCTGACAGGAGTGACGTCAAGCTGGCCACACCCACCATAGACACGCCCACCCCAGTCCCCCAAGGTCAAATACAACCCTGATGTGGCCCTCAATGAAATCAGCTTTGACGGCCCTGCATTAAAGTAACTACATCATTTTGTTTGGTGGTGCGTCTGCTGTGGGAACGCTGATATAGCTCCTTCGATAAACCATATAGACAATAGATAGATAGAGAAGACAGAATTCTTTATTGGCCAAGTGTGGTTGGACACACAAGGAATTTGTCTTGGTGCAGATGCTCCCAGTGGTACATAAAAGAAAAGATACATTCGTCAAGAGTCAAGAATCATCAGGTACAACACTTAATGATAGTCACAGGGTACAATAAGCAATCAAATCATACTAGGAAACAGTCAATATAGATCGTAAGGATACAAGCGACAAAGTTACAGTCCTACAATCACAAGTGGGAGGGGATGGGTGATAAGGAGTGATGAGAAGATTAACAGTAATAGTAGTGCAGACTTTGTAAATAGTTGGACAGTGTTGAGGGAATTATTTGTTTAGCAGAGTGATGGTGTTAGGGAAAAATTGTCCTTGTGTCTAGTTGTTCTGGTGTGCAATGCCTCTATAGCATCGTTTTGAGGGAAGGAGTTGAAACAGTTTATGTCCAGGATGTGAGGGGTCACATCCTGGGGGGAGATATTTTCACAGCCCTCTTTTTGACTCGTACAGTATACAGGTCCTCAATTGAAGGCAGGTGGGTAGTAATTGTTTTTTTCTGCAGTCCTAATTATCCTCTGAAGTCTTTGTCTGTCCTGTTGGGTTGCAGAGCCAAACCAGATGGTTATAGAGGTGCAGATGATAGACTCAATAATTTCTATATAGTATGATATACACACAACACACACACACACACACACATACAGAGTCTTCAACTTACAACCATTTGCTTAGTGACTGAAGTTACAACAGCACTGAACAAAGAGGGCCCCTTTTCACACGTATGATCATTGCAGCATCTCCACAGTCACATGATCAAAATTAAGATGCTTGGCAATTGGCATGTACTTATGACGGTGGCACTGTCCCAGGATCCCGCGTTCACCCTTTGTAACCTTCCCAGCTGGCTTCCGACAAGCAAAAGTCAACGGGAGAAGACAGATTCGCTTAATGACTGCACGATTCACTGACCAACTAAAGGGATTTGCTCAACAATGGTGGTCGAAAAGATCATAAAGTGAGGCCCCCATCTCTTCTCTCCCTCCCATTGAGTCCCAGCTGATCGGCTGGGTCTCCTTTGGTTGCCCTGCACAGGAGAACGGAGCTGGAAAGCAGGTTAGTGGGCGGGGGAGGGAAGGGGGATTTTGCAGTAACCTTCCCCTGCCACGCCCACCAAGCCACCCCCACAGAATTGGTGGTAAAATTTTTGAATCCCACCATTGGTCCCCAAGGTAATTCTATTTTTGCCGCTTTGTACTATTTGTACTATTTGTACTATTTTTGAGTGTTGTACGCTCAACACACAACAGTTTGTTTAGTGACCATTCAAAGTTACAATGGCTTATGACCATTTTTCACACATACGACCACTGCAACATCCCCATGGTCACGTGGACACAATTCAGACACTTGGCAACTGGCTCCTCTTTATGACGGTTGCAATGTCCCCGAGTTATGTGATCCTCTTTTGTGACCTTCCGACAAGCAAAGGAAGCCAGACCCATTTAACAACTGTTTTACTAACCTTAACAACTGCATAAGTGTGAAGAACAGTCGTAAGTCTCTTTTTTTCAGTACCGTTGTAACTTTGAATGGTCGCCAAATGGAAGGTTGTAAGTCAAGGACTACCTGTTGTCCCCAATTTGGGTCTGAGCCTGGTGCCAAAGCCAACAACAGACGCCAGACACAAGGTGCAGGTTTTCCGATTGCTTTTTATTGGAATAGTACTCCAAGGAAAAGGGCTCCTGGTCAAAATGCGACGAGCCAAGAACAAAGGATTGAGCAAGTTTTACACACTTTCACTAAAGGAGAAGGTGGGACAAAGTGAGATCATAAGAAATATCATCTAATAAACATTTTAGTAATAATTCTACATTTTGTTCTGTTGGTCTCTAGCTGTCCCTATTCCCAAGTCTTGGCTAACGAATGCCCTAGGAATTATCTAATACAGGGGTCACCAACTTTCTGGACCTCGGGGACCACCAAACTCATAATTTTAAATCCCGCGGACCACTAATATGAATTTTGAGTGACGGTGGCTTTCTGACATTGGTGGGAGAAAGAGAGAGAGAGATCCAATCTAACCTTGGAGGGCTGGCAGTGATGTGTTCCCCCCCTCTCTCTTTCTCTCCCTCCCTCCCTCCTCCTCCCTCCCTCCCACTGTCTCTCTCTCTCTCACACACACACACAGGTCCCTCACACACACACACACACACACACACACCCTCCAAGGCAGCCTCATTCCTAAACTGATTTTGGGAGGGAGGGGAGAGAGAGAGAGAGAGAGAGAGAGAGAAGGTATCCTGCGATCCCAAATAAAGAATGACCGATCGGTAGCAAAACAGGGTGGGGGGATTTTCATGCAGACTTTTTTGGGGGCGGGGGTCTTTCCCAGGGTCTCTGCAAAAAAAGCAGAAGCAGCCTGGATTAATTGCTTTGGGGTGGTGCTTTGGAGGTGACATTTCTCTGTGGACCACCAAAATTTTCTTGCGGACCCCCCGTGGTCCCCGTCCCACCAGTTGGCGACCACTGATCTAATACATATTTGATTTGCTGCAGGCTTAACTTTTAGCTGAGGTCTGCAAGTTGGCTAACTTGTGTCACTTTTATCAGCTTTCCAATTAGTCAGGATGGTTACAAGAGTTACTCATGCATATCTCCTGTGTTCTTGCCAGATAGACCCCACAATTACAGACGTCTTGATTTACTTTGAAGTGTGTGCCATGACCTGGTAGCAGATGGCCCATCAACCTGTACAAAGTGGCCAAGAGTCCAAATTTCAATCACATGTCAATGAGGGTGCTACAACGGTTGTAAGCGTGGAAAAAGTCCCTTTTTTTCAGTGCTGTTTAAACTTTGAAACGGTCACTAAAGAAATGAAAGTAAATTCAGGATTACCTGCAGTGCTATAGGTAGCATTAAGTTTCAATTCTGCTTGTTGTTGGTTTTTTTTTTTTTTTAACAGACGTTGTATTTACCCTTCTAATTTAAGAATGGTTTCTTTATCCTTTCGGTGCTGCTGCTTCTGCAATTCCTGAATTAAAAATTGGTTCAGGGATCAAGTTGCAAACCTCAGCATTGCAAATTCTGAGGGAACTGTATGGGAAATGGTGAGTGATGCAATTTTGCATGTTGCCCAAAATAGCCCTTTGCTTGTGACGTGTATCGTGAGGGATCTAGGAAATAAATTGGAGGTGGCTGGGCACCAGAAATCCATCTGAGTGAGGCTTCAGACAGCAGTGTGTGTCTTCTTCTACAGCCAGAATGAATAACCGTGTCTTCCTTGGGCTTTCTGTTTTGCTTATTGCCTGCCACCTCACTGGTGCAAGTAAGTAGTACCCTCCTGGATTTTCCTCTTCCTCCTCTTTTCCTTCACTCTCCATCATGTACTCACTGTATAAATAGTCTACCTTTGAATGTGTTAATAGCGTAGTAATTTCATACTTGCTCATTGAGACTGCAGGGGTGATGTGGGTTTGTGCCATGGGCTTAATAAAATAAATAAACCCTTCGTCCTGATAACAGCATCGATGGATATGTGGCTTTAGAACTTTAAATAGGTTCAGTATTGTATTTATTTTATATGCCCCTTGGTAAGTATGATTTGATTGCTTATTGTACCCTAGGACTATCATTAAGTGTCGTACCTGATGATTCTTGACTCTTGACAAATTTATCTTTTTTTTTATGTACATTGAGAGCATTTGCACCAAGACAAATTCCTTGTGGGTCCAATCACACTTGGCCAATAAAAAATTCTATTCTATTCTAATCTATACAGAAAGCTTGGCATGAGTGACATCTAAACTGATTTGTAAATTAAGGGAGCAATCAACCTGTTTTCTGACCTAAAGGACCTGAAGTCCAGATAATAAATAATGGATGGAAACTGGGACTTTTTTAAAAAGAACAAGAAATCTCAGGGAAGTTCATTCGAGTAATCCTAGTGTCAAGTGTCATGAAACAATGATTTGTTTCTAGTTTTAAGAAAACTAGAAGCAACAAAGCAACAAAGATGATAAGGGGACTGCAGGCTAAAACATATAAAGAACGATTGCTGGAATCAGGCATGTGGACCAACAGTGGAAGTTTTTAAGAAGAGATTGGACAACCATTTGTCAAAAATGATATAGGGTTTCCTGCCTCAGCAGGGGGTTGGACTGGAGGGCCTCCAAGGTCCCTTCCAACTCTGTTATTCTCTTCTCTTCTCTTCTCTTCTCTTCTCTCCTCTCCTCTCCTCTCCCCTCCCTCCCTCCCCTCCCTCCCCTCCCTCCTCTCTCCCTCTCCCTCCCCTCCCTCTCCTCTCCTCTCCTCTCCTCTCCTCTCCCCTCCCTCTCCTCTCCTCTCCTCTCCTCTCCTCTCCTCTCCTCCTCCCTCCCCTCCCTCTCCTCTCCTCTCCTCTCCTCTCTCTCCTCTCCCTCCCCCCCCCTCCCCTCCCTCCCTATCCCCTCCCCCTCTCCTCTCCTCTCCCTCCCTCCCCCTCCTCCCTCTCCTCTCCTCTCCTCTCTCCTCCCCTCCCTCCCTCCCCTCTCCTCCTCCTCTCCTCCTCCCTCCCTCCCCCTCCCTCTCCTCTCCTCCCCTCCCTCTCCTCTCCTCTCTCTCCTCTCCTTCTATTCTCTTCTTCTTTCTCTTCTATTCTTCTTTCATTCCTATTCTATTCTATTCTATTCTATTCTATTCTATTCCATTCCTATTCTTCTGTTCTGTTCTATTCTATTCTATTCTATTCTGTTCTGTTCTATTTCTATTCCATTCCATTTCTATTCCATTCCTATTTTCTATTCCATTACCTATTCTATTCTATTTCTATTCTATTCTATTCCTATTTTCTATTCTATTCTATTCTATTCTATTCTATTCCTCTTATTGTATTCTTCCATTCTATTTGTTCTGTTCTGTTCTATTCTATTCTATTCTATTCCATTCTATTCTATTCTATTCCATTCCATTCTATTCTATTCTATTTCCATTTCCATTTTCCATTTTGTATTCTATTCTATTCTATTCTATTCTATTCTATTCTATTCTTTCTATTCTATTCTATTCCCTATTTTTCTATTCTATTCCCTATTTATTCCTATCACTATTCCATATTCCTATTTTCTATTCTATTCTATTTTATTCCATTCTATTCTATTCTATTCTATTCTATTCCTATCATCCATTCTATTCATTCCTATTCTATTCTATTCCATTCTATTCCTATTCTTCTATTCTGTCTATTCATTCTTCCATTCCATTCAATTCCATTCCATTCCATTCCATTCCCTATTTTCTTTTCTATTCTGTTCTGTTCTGTTCTGTTCCGTTCTGTTCCGTTCCACTCCACTCTAATCTCATCTAGAAACATTCTGGAAGGAACTTTATGCTAGAAATCAGAAAATTCAGCTTGTCCTAAGTTTTTTCTTACGCGATCCTCATAATGCATTGCCAGTTGGCAATAAAGGTGTTTTGTTCCCTCCTCTCCTCACTACCTCGTGTTGTTCGCAACACAAGTGATGCAAGCTTTGTGTTCCCATGGGCCACGTGGGCAGCCTTGTGTTCCTGGGCAGCCTGGATTAATTGCTTTTGCGGGGTGACATTTCTTTGTGGACCATCAAAATTTTCTCGCGGACCACCAGTGGTGCCTGGCCCACTGGTTGGAGACCACTGCTCTAAAGAATGGAATAAACGTGCGGAACATCTCTTGGCTGTGTTTAAACAGAGCTTCCTCTGATAGCACAAATGAGTCACAGGTTCAACTCATGTGGAAAACATGACATTGTGGGGAAGGTGGCTTGAAAGCAATAGCAGGGAAGCAAAATTCAGTGCCTCTCTTCTATTTCTCTCTGTTACACGCCATGAAACCGTTGTATAGTATTTTGAACACTCCGTTGTGCATCTAAATTAACTATAATCTTTTTTTTATATTAAACAGCTATCTTTGACCCGCTGAATTTAAGCTGCAAATGTGTCAAAGTAACAAGCACCTTTATTCGTCCAGTGAAATATGCCAAAGTCGAGATCTTTCCAGGTGGGGTTGCCTGCAGAAAAATGGAAATCATGTAAGTTTATTTGGATTTTATGCAGAATTTGGATCCTGATTTATTTTTTTATTCTGGGCATTTCCTCCCTGGTCTTCTAGCATACAGCTAGCCCTTGTCTATCTTCTAGGTAAATCAGTGTTTCTCAGCCTTGGCAGTTTGAAGACATGTGGATCAATTCCCAGAATCCCCCAGGCAGTGCTGTTTTTAAGTCGTGCTGGCTCTTTCCAAGCAAAAGGAGGGATAACTAAGGGCAGTTGAACCAGATGAAATTTTTGCCGTGACGAGGAGCTAATTTTGCAAGCTTTATTCAAAAATAAGCTCCGTGCAACCAGAGGTGGTATTCAGCAGATTCTGACAGGTTCTGGAGAACCAGCAGCAGAAATTTTGAGTAGTTTGGAGAACCGGCAAATACCCCCTCTGACTGACCCCGCCCTCATTTCTATTCTCTGTCTCCTGAGTCCCAGCTGATTGGCTGGGTTTTCTTCGGTTGCCCTGCACAGGAGAACGGAGCTGGAAAGCAGGTTAGCGGGGTGGGGAGGGAATGGGGATTTTGCAGTAACCTTCCCCCAAGCCAGACCCACCAAGTCAAGCCAAGCCCACCAAGCCATGCCCACAGAACTGGTAGTAAAAATTTTTGAATCCCATCACTGCATGCAACCCATGAAAACATAGTAGATATAGCCCCTAGTTTCCCTTGGCTGATCTTCTGAAAGGCTAACCCGGGTCAGATAAAATGAGTACTTGGAGAATAGCCCAGCTAGAAGTCTCAGACAGTAGACAGACTGGGAACTAAGAAGAAAATATTCTCAAAAAAGGAACAAGTCAACCGTTGCTCCACTGGACGTCAAAGGAAATTTTAAAGTAAAATTTCTCGTGAAACAATTTTTTAACCGACATCATTGATCCAGATAGGCTTAGACTGGCCATGGTTCATTTAGTGACAACATCCAGATTGGATCTTGCAACATAATCCTGGGACACATATATTTGCCTCCATTTATTTAGTGACTGTTTGAAGTTACAACGGCACTGGGGAAAAAAGTGATTTATGGCCGTTTTTCACACTTAACGGCCATTGCAGCCTCTCCATGCTCATAGGATCCAAATTCAGACTCTGACTCATATTTATGACAGTTGCAATGTCCTGGGGGGGTCACATGATCTCCTTTAGCAAACTTCTGATGAGCAAAATGTCTGAAACAACTGTGTTATTAACTTTACTGCAGGGATTCACTTAACGACAGTGGCAAGAAAGGTCATAAAATGAGCCCAAACTCACGTAACAACTGTCTCACTTTCTGCAACAGAAATTTGGGGCTCAATTGTGGTCGTAAGTCGAGGATTACCTGTACATCCATAGAGATTTTTTGTAAGCAGTAACACAAAAATAGTTTGCCATTGCCTCCTTCTAGAATAGTCAGGGTTTTGTTTTGGAGGGAGCTTCCCTGCTGATAGCAATAGCATTTAAAGAAGGATTTGGTGGATGGGTAGGCGGGGTTATGGGGTCATGTGACTTGGTGGAAGTGAGTGACATCGAGTTGGCCACACCTACCCAGGTTTTGTGGCTCCTGGTTTTTTGTTTTTTTTTCCTGTAGGAAATGGGTCCAAATGGCTCTTTGAGTGGTTAAGACTGCAGACCAGAGGTGGTTCTGCCCGGTTCTGGAGAACCGGAAGTGGAAATTTTGAGTAGTTCGGAGAACCAGCAAATAACGCCTCTCCCAGACTTAGACTTATATACCACTTGACAGTGCTTTACAACCAGTGGTGGGATTCAAATTTCTTTTACTACCGGCTTGGTGGGTGTGGCAGTGGAAGGATACTGTAAAATCTCCAGTCAGAGGTAGCATTGGCCGGTTCTCCAAACTACTCAAAATTTCCACTCCTGGTTCTCCAGAACTGGGCAGAACCTGCTGAATACCCACCTCTGCTTACAACCCTCTCTAAGCAGTTTAAAGTATCAGCATATTGCGCCCCTCAACAATCTGTTCTTCAGGACTGATATTATCTTTGAAAGTACTAAAGACACCAGACTAGAAAGGGAAAGACTGAATTCTGGTGTCGCTTTTGACACAAAACCAGCTGGATGACCTTGAGCCAACCCAGGGAAGGGGAAAGAGGACAAGGGGCAAAAACCACTTCCCAAAATGTTGCCATGAAGACTTCATGGACTTAGTTCATGGACTTACTTAGTTGCCAGGAGTCAAGATTGACCTGGAGGTACACAATAATTACCCTAAAGCCCTAGGCACGCACTTACTTACCAGGTTTGATCTTGCATAGCTTTTGAGATCAGCCAAGGATAGCAACATCCATCCAGGTTTGTCACTGCTTTGCTAAATATTTTGTAATGGAGATGTTTGTACGGTAGAGAACCAACCTAGAACTAAAGAGGAATTTCCTGATAGTGAGAACAATTCATCAGTGGAACAATTTGCCTCTAGAAGTTGTGGGTGCACCATCACTGGAGGCTTTTAAGAAGAGACTGGACAGCCATTTGCTTGAAAGGGTACAGGATTTCCTGTTGTGTAGAGCAGGGGTCCCCAACCACCGGGCCCCGGACTGGTACCGGTCCGGGGAACATTTTCTACCAGGCCGCCGGTTTGCAGGGCGCCGCCATCCTGTTTTGATGAGAAAGTGCTTCCGGGTGCGCTTTTCCAGTTGGAAAGCGGCGTTTGGGTCCTGAAGGAATCCTCGCGCCTTAGTTTCATCGAAGGGGGCGCGCTTCGAACGAAACTAAGGCGTGAAGATTCTTTCAGCACCCAAGGCAAGGCGAGCCGAGCGACCGTCCCAAAGCCCATTGACAAAGGTACAAAGGAGGAGTTGAAGGTGGCGGGGAGAAGCGGGGGACGGCTGGCTGGCCGGTCGCTCGGCTCGCCTTGTCTTGTCATGCGTGCTGATGCCGGTACCAGGCCGTGGATCATTTTGTGATGCCGGTACCGGGCCGTGGGACAAAAAAGGTTGGGGGCCACTGGTGTAGAGGGTTGGACGACAAGACCTCCAAGGTCCCTTCTGACTGAGTTATTCCTGTTATAGTCCACCTTCAGATTTAAGCTTCCGGCTATTTCTTTATTCTCTATCTAATAAAGATCCCTGCTGATGTATCTCAGGGATGGTAAACCTTGGAAGTGTTGCTGGATTCTGCCGCTTTTGTGTCATATTCTATCCAAAAACATAATTGTATTCCCTTGTTACCCACAAATGTGTCTGAGAGTGCAGTCCACAGTGGATCACAGCTGATTGGGATGTGAGAGATACAAACAGTTGATGCTTTAATTATAGTTGAATTGAAGTTTTGGAAGGGTGTTGCAATCCATCTGAAAAGGATCGACGTTTCAATTGTGCAGTTACAATCATTGTGACTTATTTTTTAACGCCCATCCCTTTGGAGACCCTGATTTGGGCACATAATAGCCCAAAGCCAACATGATCAAATTTCCTCTTTTCTATTATAAAAGTTATAATTTTATATATATATATATATTTAGTTGGTCTGTGGTTTTCTTGCTTGGCTCCCTTCCTGATTTAAGTTAAATGGTCACCCCAGCTAAATCAGGAATTTCTGTCATTTGTGGCTAACATGCTGGATGGGTTTCTTAATTTTTATAACTCCACTTAAACTCCCTCCCACAGGTAGATGTATTATTTCCTGGGGAAAATTCACCTCACCCAATTTGCTTGCTTTGTAGAATCACACTGAAGAGCAACCGCAAAGTCTGCATTGATCCCAAAGCCAGTTGGGTGAACTCTTTATTGAACATGATGGAAAAAGTGTAAGTCAAGTCAAAATGTTTTAAATTGGTGCTTGATCTCTGGTGCTAGAGGCATCCATGCAGTATCTTTTATTTTTCTGGAAAAGATTGCTGTTAGAAAATATGTTCAGTTTCACAGTTTAGCCCAGAGCTGTGATGGTGAACCTATGGCACATGTGCTGCAGGTGGCACGCAGAGCCATTTGTGCGGGCATGCGAGCCCCAGCCAAGCTTACCTCATTGCGCATGTGCGCGCCTCACAGCTGATTTTCAGCCCGTTTGAGGCCTTTTTCGGCTTCCCAGAGGCTTGAGGGAAGCCTCTGCAGCCTTTGGAGGCCAAAAAACTGGCCCATTTCATCACTTCCTGTATTTCCAGAAATACCAGAAGTGATGAAATGGGTCCATTTTTCAGCCTCCAAAGGCTGCAGAGGCTTTCCTCTGGAAGGCCGAAAAGGGCCTCAAATGGGCCAAAAATCATCTGGGAGGTGTGCACATGTGCAGTGAAGGTAAAGGCGTGGCCGAGGGGATCGGGCGCACATGTGCAGGGGGTGTAGGGGGGGCCCACGCATTGCCTTTTGGGTGCTGGCACATGAGCGCACAAGCGCGCATGCAATTTTCGGCACAGAAGCCCCAAAAAGTTAGCCACCATTCGCCCAGAGGTCTCCAAACTTGGCAACTTTAAGACGTGGACTATGCTGCCTGGAGAATTCTAAGAGTTGAAGCCACAAGTCTTAAAGTTGCCAAGTTTGGGAACCCCTGAACTTTAGCCCATAGCCCTGGAATTCCCAGATATATAGATAGTTCTCAACTTACAACAGTTCATTTAGTGACCATTGGAAGTTTACACCACCACTGGAAAAAGTGACTTATGACAGTTTTTCACGCTTTGGACTGTTGCAGCATCCCCACAATCACATGGTCCAAATTCAGACAGTTGGCAACTGACTCATATTTATGACGGTTGCCATGTCCCGGGGTGACATGATTCGCTTTTGTGAAGACAATGTAATGATATGTTATAACTGATCACAATGAAATGAATGCTATTATAAACCAAGTTTTGTGAAAGTTGAGGTTTGCTCGAAAAGAATGATGTGAATTTATAATTAAAGTCTAATAAGGAGTTAATAATAATATAATATAGTATGTATAGTTGATCTATATAATATTAATTTCAATTTAAACTTAGAAGACTATTGATACTGTGCACAAAAGATATGTACCAACTGACACTGTACAATGGAAATATGGTTTTATGTTTTGTGTTTATGTTTGTATTTGTCAATGTTTGTTGTCAAAATCAATAAAAAAAACTTTTTATTAAAAAAAAAAGGCAAAATTAACAACTGCCTCACTTAGCAACATCAATTTTGGGGTCAATTGTGGTCGTAAGCCGAGGACTACCTGGATTTGTCCACCTAGTTCGTTGATGTCCAATTTTCATGGCAAACAACTATATCTCTTCCCTACAGGAATGGACCTTCCTCTTGAAACGAAGTTCGAAGTGTCCTTTCAAAATCCATCGATTCCCAAATGTGAAGCCTCTTGCTTTTCTGCTGTGCGATGCTGATTGTGTCCAATTATGCCTGAAATGACTGTTAAAGTGTTTGGACTTTTTGGAAATCCGGAAGCAATGTGAACATGCAAGCTTGAATCTGAATCTGAGGTGTGTGTGAGAATAACCAAGTTTGTATTTCGGTGTGAGTAGATCAATAAAGAAAAAAGATGAACTAAATCTGTTGTGTAGTCCTATTTTTGTCTCCATGTGTGCTCATAACTGACCCCCAAATTTCTATGATTAAGTGAGACACTGCTTAAAGGGAGTTTTCCTCCATTTTGTGACTTTTATGGCCATAGTTGTTAAGTAGAATAGAATAGAATGACAGAGTTGGAAGGGACCTTGGAGGTCTTGTAGTCCAACCCCCTGCTTAGGCAGGAAACCCTATAGCATTCCAGACAAATGACTGCCCAATCTCTTCTTAAAAACTTCCAGCGTTGGAGAATTCACAACTTCTGGAGGCAAGTTGTTCCACTGGTTAATTGTTCTGTCAGGAAATTCCTCCTTAATTCTAAGTTGCTTCTGTCCTTGGTTAGTTTCCATCCATTGGTTCTTGCTCTGCCCTCTGGTGCTTTGGAGAATAGCTTGACTCCCTCTTCTTTGGGGCAGCCCCTGAGATATTGGTAGACTGCTGTCATGTCACCCCAAGTCCTTCTTTTTATCAAATTAGACATAACCAATTCCTGCAACTGCTCTTCATATGTTTGAGTCTCCAGGCCACCATTTCTAAATGCACTGAGTTATTTTACAATTTAAATGCATTTTGCTTCTTGGTTCTTTAAGCAGGGAACAAAATTCAAAGAGTTTAGGAATTCGGTCATTCAGGTCATTTTGCAACAGAATGCATAAAGTTCAAATACCTCAAGTAGTTTTAGTTGTGAGCTTCTTTAGTAAAGACAATTGGGCTTTTGAAAAAAAAAAATCTAACGGTCTATATAGAAGAAAAAAGGAAGGGATGAATGAATGCAAAACATAAGGCAAATGCCCAGATTAATATTTTCCTAGGGGAAAAAAGTGGGTTCTTCACAGAACCCCAGAATCGAAAAGGGCCAGAATAAATACAGAATAACAAAGTTGGAAAGGACCTTGGAGGTCTTCTAGTCTGACCCCCAGCTCAAGCAGGTCGCAAAAGGGGATCACTTTTGCCTGGGACACTGCAACCATCATAAGTATGAGTCAGTTGCCAAGTGCCTGAATGTTGATCATGTGACCGTGGAGATGCTACAACAGTCATAAGTGCGAAAAATGGTCCTGTTACTTTTTTTCAGTGCCGTTGTAACTTTGAATGGTAAGTCGAGGACTACCCGTACGGTATAATACTGGTCATAACGATCAAAATTTAGGTGCTTGGCAACCAACCTGTACTCACAATTGTTGCTGTGTCCCCTGTTCAGTGAACACCATGTTTGTAATCTTCCCAGCTGGTTTTCAACAAGCAAAGCCAATGGAGGAAGTTGGATTTGTTTAACATACATGTAGGGTTGGGGTTCTACCGGTTCAAACTGGTTCAGATGAACCCCTTGCTCCGAAAACCAGCTGGCAGTGAACTGGTTCGCTGAGACTATCATGTGGGGCCACCTGCCCCTGCGCTTTACCTACCTATATCATCGCAGCTAATTAGCACTGCACAGCAGATGTGATGACCCAGGGCATGGCACAAAGGCAACACAGTCACCTAAGTAAGAAAAATCCCTTTAATACCTCCAACTTTGCCCCCAATGTCCAGTTACCCTCAGCTGGAGAAAAACAAACTCTCCCAAGAACACTCTTTAAGTGGAGGAAATTCAGTCCAAAAACAAAGTACATATAAACTGTAAATAAAAACCCACACAAACCACGCTGTAGTAATTAACCTGACAGGGCAGGATAAGGAATTGAAGACTTCAAAGGCCAACAAAACAGACACAGTTGGGAAGACGCCAGGAGCCCAGATAAGCCCTGAGCAGATAACTCACGATTTGCTTCCCATGAGTTGCTGTGCGCAACCTCCCCTTTAAAACACTGTGTTCCCAGCTGCAGCTAATGAAGGGAATTAGGGCCCTTTCCTTCCCCGTAAGCCAGGCAACTCACATTGCTCCCTTCTCCGTTCCTCCCTGCGTGCCCTGGGAGGAAGAGAGGGTGGGCCTGGGTCTTCCTCTGAACTCCCGCTGCCTTGCTCTACCTCTCCCCTGCTCTGCCAAGCTGCACTTTGCCCTTCTCCAGTTTCTTCCACACCCACCGGAACCACACTCCCCACTCCTTATCAGCTGCTCAACCTCCCCTTTGGAATCAGATTCCGACAGGGGCAGGACAGTGGATTGCTGCTTCTTAGCCGTATTACTCGAGCGCTGCGCACGCACGCACAACATGGGTCAGGCGTGTGCATGCGCACAGTGCTCATGCTCGTGCAAATCACGCAATCATCAAACCAGTTGTTAAACCTGGAGAATCCCATCCCTGCACACACGTGATTCACTTAACCACCACAATTCAGTTAAAGACTGGGGCAATAATGATTGCAAAATCAGGCAGAATTCACTTAACTCATTTAGCACCAAAAAAAAAAAAATGTAATATGCAAACTTTAGGATTCATGGTCGTAAACTTGTATAAGTAGTACAAGTGTTACAATCACCAAGACTTCTGCCCCAAATTAAGGTATGATAGACATTGATCCGGAAGGGAAGGCGTTGCAGATGACAATGTCTCCTTGGTTGTATGAAATTGGCTGAGCAGAAGGAACCTGGCCAGAAGACCACTAAGCTTTCCATTTTGGTTCTCTGATAACTGAAAACAAGGAAGAATCGGTCTGGTGTTAAAGACAAAAACTTCTCCTTTTTCAAATTCTGCAGAAACATCCTTACTGAAATTAAAAGGTCTGAGTTCCTGCTGTGAACTAAATATAAACACTTAGCCATCGTAAGTTTACATCACTGCTCTCTCTCTCTGTCTCTCTCTGTCTGTCTCACGTGATTCCCCCTTTGTAACCTTCCCAGATACTTCCAACAAAGTCGATGGCGGAAACCGGGTTCACTTAACGACCGCGTGATTCACTTAACAACTTCATCGACTCCCTTAACAACCATGGCAAAAAAAGTCATAAAATCAGGCTCATTTAACGACCGCCTTGCTTAGCAACAGAGAGCCTGGTCCCAATTGTGTTTGTAAGTCAAGGAGCCCTAGATTAGAATATGATGATGTATGTCACGCAGCAGCTCTTGATCTAGTGAGAATGGTGAGAGTAGTTTTAGCAAACAAATTCATCCATTGATTGTTTTTTAAAGGCGAACAAGGGATATTGCATTATTCGGTTTTCTAGATCCCGTTTCCTGAGACAAGAAGCCTTTACAAAATTCCATTTTCAATTTCTACTTTCTACCTCTTTTTTCCACCTCTTAATAAAATAACCACCCTATTGAACAAAAATTCTATATCTATCCATCATCTCTTGTTCTTTTTCTCACGGTCAGGAAATTTCTCTTTAGTTCTAGGCTGGTTCTTTCTTTGAGGGGTGACATGATACCAGTATTCCAGGGGCTGCCACAGATGGGGGTCAAGTTATTCTCCAAAGCCCCTGAGGGCAAGACAAGAAGCGATGGGTGGAAACTGATCAAGGAGAGAAGCCGCCTAGAACTAAGGCGAAATTTCCTGATAGTAACAAGAATGAATCAGTGGAACCTTTTGCCTCCGGAACTTGTGAATGCTCCAACTCAGGGAGTTTTAAAGAAAAGTAAGGCCCAGACTCTCTCCCCTTCAAACAATAAGAACGAACTTCTGAAAACTTGTTCCTTCAAAAGGAATTCTTTGTTGTGAAAAGGAAGTTGTCCAGGTACCAGTCAAAGCAGGGACTAACATGCCTCCAGACATACCGCTTAGATAAAGGGAGTTAGAGCCCCTCCCCTTATTCTGATGTGGATTTCATCAGTGCGGAAAAATCAACATGTTAATTCCCCACTCCCTTTTCTGGGAACGTAGTTGAGAAAAGCTTCCCAGGAAGTGTTTTTGGGAACTGGAATTTTTTGTGGAGCCGTCTCCTCTTGCTATCTCTCCCAAGAGGTGACAAGTTTCCAGGCATCTGGGCTCCAGTCTCCAGTTGTATATCATGTGCAAGTTATACAGATTCAATACAAGACTTAAGATATTCAGGTTACATCAAAAAGGATTACTTGTACCAAAAGGATTACTTGTACCAATTGAAGAATGGCAGATACACGGATCTGACACAACTATTTGTCAAAAATGGTATAGGGGGTTGGACTAGAAGACCTCCAAGGCCCCTTCCAACTCTGTTATTCTAATTCTAATACTATTTGAACGTCATTCAAAAAGAAAGAAGGAAGGAAATTGCTATGCTACTTCTGCTCCATCCTTTCTATTGTTTCCAGCCAGACTCTGAGATAGAAAGAAACCTGAAACTTTTGTGTCAGGAGTTAAACTTTTTAAAAAGAACACTTCAATGCAGAAGAAGCTCTTTATGGTCAACAGGCCAATCTTATTTTTTTAAATCAGTTCCTTTGCAAAGGGTTACGCATGTGTGAATATGGCAGAGGTTACCAAAGGAGCGTCTGTGCTGGAAACACTGGCACTGGCGGTCCCTGACTTACAACCGTTTGTTTAGTGACCGTTTGAAGTAACAATAGCACTGAAAAAAGTGATTTGTGACTGTTTTTCACTCTTACGGCGGTTGTAGCCTCCCCATGGTGACATGATCAAAATTCAACCACACGGTAACTTCTTCATATTCATGACAGTTGCAGGGTCCTAAGTCACTTTGTGGCCTAACAATGGTGGAAAAGAAAGTCTGTAAAATGGGGCAAAACTCATTTAACAAACGTTTTGCTTAGCAACTGATGTTTTGGGCTCAGGTGGGGTCATAAGGCAGAACAAGTTGTATCTGTTTCAAACAGATGAAACGAAAGGAGGAATATTCCATCACAAACAGGCATGTGCTGCCCTCTAGTGGCCAGTACAATCTTAGCAAACCACCTTGCCGGTCATTGTGAAACCATCTCGATGCAGATAATTCTTGACTTACAACAGCTCATTTAGTGACCATTCAAAGTTCGATCCAGAGCTCTGTTATCCACTGCAGAGGCCTACAGGAAAGCCTTACTGGCCACAGAAGAAGACGTTCCTGAAGGCTTCTGACAGCAAAAAGGAGGGCGAGGGTGATGCATGCAAGTGAGGATAGTTAGTGGATGACATTCTCCTAAAATAAGACCTGGTGCCTTTTTTGGTGGGAAAAAATATAAGACTGGGTCTTATTTTGGGGGAAACACAGTGCATAATGCAAAAAGTTTTGGACTACAGGTACTTCTCACATACACTGAAACTGATCCAGTTGAGAGGGGGTGATTGGCCCAAGTTCCCACAAGTGGCCTCCCTATCTAAGGGAGATGGGTCTCCCTGCTCCTAGGTCAGCTCCATCACTACACAAGGCTGACTCTTGGAAACCTTGGAAATCTGGTGGTTAGGGCACCAGGCTAGAAAGCAGGAGATTGTGAGTTCAAGTCCCATCTCAGCCATGAAATCCAGGTTGACTTTGACTTTGGGCCAATCACCACTTTGGGCCAATTCTGAGTTTTAATTCTGCCTTAGCCATGAAAGCCAGTTGGGTGACTTTGGGCCAATCATCAGGAGACTATGAGTGCTAATCCTGCCTTAGCCTTGAAAGCCAGCCAGTCACTCTCTTTCAGCCCAACCCACCTGACAAGGTTGTGGAAAAAATAGAAAGAGGAAGGTGTATTGTGTAGGTTTGCCACCTTATTGGTAAAAATAAAGGCGGAGTACAAATAAATAAAAATATACAAGACTGTACCTCTGGAAGGAAGGGGTGAGGCACACAAGTGAGATTAGTCAGTGGATGATATCCCCCGAAAATAAGACCTGGTGCCTTTTTTGGTGGCAAAAAATATAAGACAGCATCTTATTTTCGGGGAAACAGGGTAAGTCTAAGTGCTGTTGCTGTTACTATTAACAAATGTTTTACTTAACCACAGAAATTTTGGACTCAGTTGTGGTCGTAAGTCAAGCACCACCTGTAGTTCAAGGATAAATGGCTGGTCAGAATTGCAAGACAGAAGCCATAAGTTACATATTGGGTGGATACTGCGGCTTGTTCCGTCTACGGGGCCTGCTGACTTGTTAGGGGTTTTCTTCAAGGGTAGGTGTGTGGGTGTTATTTTGTGTATCTTTGTGCTCTTTGCTACTTCTGCTCTCGGGCTGCAATGAAAAAGAAACTTAAGGAGGATGCAAATAGCATCCTCGCAGATGGACACCTGAAGGGACTTTCCTTTATATATTTATATATATTTTAGAGCAGCCCAAAAGGAAGCATTTTTGAAGACAATGGTGAAGAGGAAGTTTTCCAGCATGCTGTCAAAAAAAAGAAGAGCTTCACTTTGGGGTGATATTTCTCTCGTCGTAATGCCCAGAAGCAGCCAAATCTTTCCTTGCTGTGGCGTCTTCATAATACACCGGATAAAATATGTGCCATGAACGAATGGACATTGCAGGCAAGGGTGGGGCTGCTGGGGGTTCGCAGGGGGTTGGGAGAGCCCCCTAGCTAAGATTCTGTACAGTTCGGAGAATCCCCCAAATCCCACTCCTGGCTGGCCCCGCCCACCCTTCCCCTCCCCTCCCCAGAGTCCCCACGCGGCCTGTTTTGGATGCAGGTAAGTGCAGGGCGTGTGCAGAGGCTCCGGGAGGGTGAAAAATGGCCTCCCGGAAGTTCAGAAAGGCCGGAAATGGGCCCGTTTCTGGCTTCAGCAGAGCCTCCGGAGTCCGGGGAGGCCATTTTCGTCCTCCCAGAGGCCCCGAGGGTATCCTCCAGAGCCTGGGGAGGGCAAAAACACGCTCCCCCCCGGGTGCAGAAGGCCAACTAAGCCATGCCCACCATGGCCACGCCCACCCAGCAACAGGGCAGAGAACCAGTCTCTAAAATTTTCGAAGCCCACCCCTAATTACAGCTAGTCCTTGTCTTACAACAGCAATTGTTCTGGCCCTTCCGTTGCTAAGCGAGGTGGCTGTTAAATGAGTCGCTCCTGATTCTATGACCTTTTTTCCCCCTACGGTTGTTAAGCGAATCACATAGTCGTTAAGGGAATCCAGCTTCTCCGTTGACTTTCGCTTGTTGGAAGCCGACTGGGAAGGTTGCAAAGGGGGAGAGATCGCGTGATGCGAGGATGTTTACAACAGCCATCAATACACACAAGTTGCCGAGCACCTGGATTTGGTTCACAAGACAGGAGGGATGGGAAGACAGGTGGGAGGACTGGCTGTGACTCCCTTTTTTTCCCAGTCCCATTGGAATATTGAAAGGTTGCTAAACGAATATTGTAAGTCACGGACCAACTGTATCACAATTTTTTTTTCTTTGCCTTTTGTCCTGATGGATGTAAAAAAAAAAAAAAAGAGTGGGGTTTGATTGCAGAGTTGTGCTCACACTCCCAACTGATATCTGAATCAGAATAGAGCTGGAAGGGACCTTGGAGGTCTTCTAGTCCAGCCCCCTGTATCATTTCGGACGAGTGGCTGTTCAGTCTCTTCATAAAAACTTCTAGTGATGGAGCTTCCACAACTTCTGGTGGCAAGCTGTTCCACTGGTTAATTGTCCACACTGCGAGGAAGTTTCTCCTTAATCCCAGGTTGCTTCTCTCCTCGATTAGTTTCCATCCATTGTTTCTCATCTTGTCTTCTGGTTGTTAGGCACCCAGAAATTATCCATGGCAATCAGTCTCTCCAAGACAATATAATCTCCAACTGATTTATTAGGAACAGCTCTGGTAATTCTAAGGCATTTCCAAAAGTGAAAGTCATTTTCGGGGTGTTACACAAAATCCACCTTCTCTCCTCCCACTTCTACACTTCTACACCAATTAACCGCAGCTGGAATTTCTTAATGCGACATACGGAATAACCTTGAACTTTCCAACTCCTCCACCCCACCCCCCCCCCTTTTCATACTTGGCAGCTGAATCTCAGAGCTGACACTGGTGCTTTGGAGAATAATTTGACCCCCCCCCTCTTCTTTGTGGCAGCCAGGGATGGGATTCTACCAGTTCGCACCTATTCGCTAGAACCGGTTGTTAACATTCTAAGCAGTTTGGTGAACCGGTTGTTAGAAGAAATTACTGGGCTAATCCTGTAAGGAAGGCAGGAAGGAAACATTCTGGTGTTGCTTACAGAAACTGCCTCTCCATTAACCCTTATTACATTCTTGGCAGGACTAGACTTCCTGTCTCAGGAACCTCTCTGGAGTTTTTTCCTCCTCCTTTGCTGGTACTTTGCTTGTGTGGAGTGACCATTCAAAGTTACAATGGCACTGAAAAATGTGACTTACGACCTTTTTTCACACTTATGACTGTTGCAGCATCCCCACAGTCACGAGAGGCCGGGCGAGGAGAGGCGTGCCTCGATGTGAGTGATGTTGAGTTGGCCACGCCCAGCCAATAACATGACTGCCAAGCCACGTCCACCCAATCACATGACCACCAAGCCACGCCCACCACCTAAGCCATGCCCACAGAACCTGCTGTTAAAAATTTGAATCCCACCCCTGGGCAGCCCCTCAAATATTGGAAGACTGCTATCCTGTCTTCCTCTAGTCCTTCTTTTCTCTAGACTAACCAAACCCAAATCCTGCAGCCAGTCTTGTTCTAGTCCCACGTTGGAGAACCAGAAGTGGCACGCTAAGCCACTTCTGCCAGCATGCAAGAGCTCGCCCGGAAGAGCCCCACTGCACGTATGTGCGCACTGCCGCCTGAGAGCTGATTGTCAGGTGTCTGGCATGCGTGTGCGGGAGCGCAGGGAGCAGGGGAGACATGTGCACATGTGCAGAGATGCACAGCGCATTGGGGTATCGTTTGCACATGCCCAGATGGATGGTATGGGGGTTATCGTGTACAGAGATGCACGGTGCATGGGGGCGATTGTGCACACATGCACAGAGGTATGGTGCGCAGTGGGGGAATCGCGCACGCAGGTGGAGGGTGGGGCAGCACGCATTGCCTTTTGGGTGCTGGCACATGAGCGCGAGCATGTGCACAATTATCAGCACGGGAGCCGAAAAAGGTTAGCCACCACTGTTCTAGTCTTGAGTATCCCTGTGTTTGCGCATTGGGGGAAGCAGCTGTTTGACTGGTTCTTCCATCCAACAGACTGGAATATTGTCCTCCAATGGAAAGTGGAGGGAAATGCTCTTTAGCCGCCGTTCAGCACAGCCAGATCTGAAGGACCGCTGCATACATTTTTTGACACTGCACTGTCTAGTGAAGGACTTTAAAGGCGGAAAGACAGGAAAAAATGTTCTGTGCTCAATTCTCCAGTTCCACAGAGGAACAATACCAGCATCTTAAACCCATTTTAACTCAAGCCAGGTTTAGTGGTCAAGACACCACACTAGAAACCAGGAGACTGTGAGTTCTAGTCCTGCCTTGGCCATGAAAGCCAGCTGGGTGACTTTGGGCCAATCACCAGGAGACTGTGAGTTCAAGTCCTGCTTTGGCCATGAAAGCCAGCTGGGTGACTTTGGGCCAATCACCAGGAGACTGTGAGTTCAAGTCCTGCTTTGGCCATGAAAGACAGCTGGGTGACTTTGGGCCAATCACCAGGAGATAGTGTGATTTCTAGTCCCACCTTAGCCATGAAAGACAGTTGGGTGACTTTGGGCCAATCACCACGAGATTGTGTGAGTTCAAGTCCTGCCTTAGCCATGAAAGACAGTTGGGTGACTCTGAGCCAATCACCAGGAGACTGTGAGTTCTGGTCCCACTTTAGGCATGAAACCCAGCTGGGTGGCTTTGGACCAGTCCCTTTCTCTCAGCCCAAGTCACCTCACAGGGTTGTTGTTATGGAGATAATAAGAGGAGGAACAAGTATCAAGTATGTTTATTGCCGAATATATATAATAAAAATGAATTAATTATTCTCCTTGGATTCTCCTTTCCAAAAGGAGGGAGAAAATCCCAGTTCCCAACAACAACACTTTTTCCTTCTCTGTGTAATTTTATGGGAGTGACAGCCAAAATCCTGTTTCTCCTTGCTTTTCCTTCTTGCAGAAGTGGAGTCAAATTGCTATTTCCTGGAACCTCACACCTTTCCCCACTGACCAGGCATTGCAACGCCTACTCTGCCTCGGTCACATGTTTCCAAATTACTGCTTGAGGCACGAGACTGGCTGCAGACTCTTAAGATGGGAACTGTAATCGTTTGAAGTTCCTCCTTGCTTTCTCCTCGAATAGAAAGTCAACACAGTTTTGTTTTGTTTCTCTCATCTCAGACTTCATCCGCTTTTAATTTTGGGAAACAGAAGCAAAGCCTTATTAGATTTCACCTTCTGAGGGGTTTGTGTGTGTGTGTGTGTGTGTGTGTGGTCACCACGATGTAAAAAAGATGTGGAGACTCTAGAAAGATTGCAGAGAACAGCAACCAGGATGATGAGGGGACTGGAGACTAAAACATATGAAGAACGGTTGCAGGAACTGGGCTTGGCTAGTCTAGCGAAGAGAAGGACCAGGGGAGACAGGATAGCAGTCTTCCAGTATCTCAGGGGCTGCCCCAAAGAAGAGGAAGTCAAGCTATTCTCCAAAGCACCTGAGGGCAGGACAAGAAGCAATGGGTGGAAACTAATGTTGAAAGCAATATCCTTCTGGGTTCAGTTCCAAGTGGGGAAAAAGACACTGGAAACGTGGAGGCTGTTTGGGAAGATGGTTTAATGGTGGACAGGACCACATGCCTCGGAGCTCCTGGGCAGAAAGGGAAGGGATGCTGAGAATCCCTTGGTTTCACACCCTCTGTTGGGCCTCACCTTAGTGTTTCCTGTTCCTGTGTAAGAAATGTATCCTATTGGCTGTCAGACTCCCAGGGGGCGGGGGTCTTAGCTAACTTTGTAGACTTTCTCTGGACCACATGGCTTCACCTGAGTGCTGGCTGATGCCATCTTCCCAGGTGCCATGTGGTGAGATGGGTAATGCTATCATTTCCTGAGGGCCACGTCTTCATCCCATCACCCTGGAGCTGAAGGGAGGGCAGGGAGCTGCAGGAAGCTGCTTTGTCTTTAAAACATCTTTCTCCTTTTCTTCATCCAGGGAAATACAATATTCTGCCTTTTTAATATTTCCTAGAATATTTCATTCTTCTAGGAGAGGGGTGGGTGCTAACTTCCTACGCTAATCAAGGAGAGAAGCAACTTAAACCTAAGAAGGAATTTCCTGAGAGTTAGAACAATTAACCAGTAGAACTGCTTGCCTCCAGAAGTTGTGAATGCTCCATCACTGGAGGATTTTAAAGAAGAGACTGAAATGGCATATGGTGTCCTTCCTAAGCAGGGGGTTGGACTAGAAGACCTCCAAGGTCCCTTCCAAATCTATTATTCTATCTATTTAAGAAGATTGTGTACACACAACCTCAGACTGTTTGATTAGTTTATGGCCCCCTGTGAAATGTGAATGCAGAAAATACTGTATTTTTTTCCATGTAGAAGACGATACTTTTTCTTAAAAATATTTGCCTAAAAATGGAGGCGTGCCTTATATACAGGGGGCTGAGAGGATAACGACGGTCGTAAAACTGCCAATACCTTATCTCTGCAAATGAGCTTCACAAGCAAAACTTCTGGTTGCAGAGACAAGCTAACCGGTTTCCTCCAGTCGTGAGCCTTATGTAACGTTAGCTAACGCTGCGGACAGCGTGTAGCCAATGCCCAGATGTGACATGAAAGCGGTACTATCGGATCCTTTAGAACTTTGAAAAAAGAGCTTAGTCAGGTAAATAACAGATAATCAGAGTTGGAAGGGACCTTGTAGGTCATCTAGTCCAACCCCTTGCCCAAGCAGGAGACCCTGCACCATTTCTGACAGATGGGAGACCAATCTCTTCTTGAAGGTCTCAAGTGATGGCGCTCCCACAACTTCCGAGGGAAACTTCTGTTCCATTGGTTGATTGTTCTCACTGTCAGAAAGTTTCTCCTTATTTCCAGGTTGAATTTCTCCTTGTTCAGTTTCCATCCATTACTCACCTGGTGTGACCAGAAATTCCCCATACATGTCTTAAGCGGCTGATGATGGATCACCATGGATGTTATTGAGAAATAGAGATGTCAATTCTTCTCCACTCTGAAGATAAGACTATGTGTCCTTGGATGGCAACCTCCAAGATTGTAGACTAGATGGGGAAGTTAAGAAAAAAAGAAACCCCAACATAAATGACACTGATTCATCACTTTTATACTAATGCCAAGATCACAACGCAAAAGGTGTCCACCAAGTCACTATGTCAGGATTCCGGCAGTTGCCCCAATTAAATCATGGCTCTCGAGCCAAAATTCCAAAACTTCAAAAGGATTTATTGGGAGTTAACATATCCAGCACTGCCTGGATGTAGCTGACTCTGAGACACATAACTCATTGTCACCCTTGACCCTGGTTTTCCCCCACTGCCTGGGTGTATTGTAATTCATATTCTCCAATGGGACACATCCATAGCTAAGAGCCATCAATCATGTTCTCCAGTCAGAATTTTGCTGGCAGAAACTTCAGTCACCAAGTTACTATCTTTGAAAAACTATTTATGGAATGCACTTTCTATTTCCAAACTACCGCACTACTCTTTCAAACCCCTTTCCCCACTCCCTTTCCGTTGGCAACTCTAAAAAGACCATAGTAATATTTTATGAGTTGACACACTACTCGAAGGATATTTTGCCTTCCTAGAAGCAGAGTCAATCTGATTGAGAAGGTCTTTCTCAGATGCCCAGATACAACGAAGGAAGGTTTCTGGGCCTTTACATAAAACTTCCTCCTTTTAAATTCCCCCTCCCCTAGTCAACCAGTAAAATGGTTTAATTACTTCTGCTTCAGAGAACACCAGGAAAAAATAAATGTGTGTGGAAGTTTATACAGACAGACAAAGACACATATATGCCCAAGGGGATTTTTTTTTCTTTTCTTTCAACCAGTCTTTTAAGGCCATATCTGCAAGTTCCGTTTAGGAAGGAAAGGTTTATAAGGCGAAAAACACTTCTTCAAACCATCCTTATTGGGAATCCTATGAATCCCAGCGATGATGAAGGGCCTGGTTTTGATACTAACCCTTGCCATAATAGCCAGCCACATCAATCCGATTTATGGTAAGTCTCTTTTTTAAAAATTTCAGCTTAACTACAGAACCCATTTCCTGGTACAGAATAACAAAGTTGAGAGGGACCTTAGAGGTCTTTTAGTCCAACTGTCTGCTCCAGCAGAAGACAAGCGGTTGTCCAGCCTCTTCTTAAAAGCCTCCAGTGTTGGAGCATTCACAACTTCTGGAAGCAAGTGGTTAATTGTTGTATCTGTCAGGAAATTTCTCCTGAGTTCTAGGTTGCTTCTCCCCTTGATTAGCCTCCATCCATTGCTTCTTGTGCTGCATTCAGGTGCTTTGGAGAATAGCTTGACTCCCTCTTCTTTGGGGCAGCCCCTGAGATATTGGAACGCTGCTATCATGTCTCCCCTGGTCCTTCTCTTCACTAGACTAGCCAGGGCCAGTTCCTGTAACCGTTCTTCATATCTTTTAGCCTTCAGTCCCCTAATCATCCTGGTTGCTCTTCTCTGCACTTTTTCTAGAGTCTCAACATTTTTTTTATAATGTGGTGACCAAAACTGGATGCAGTACTCTAGGTGTGGTCTTACTAAGGCTTTATAGAATGGTATTAGTACCTCACTTGATCTTAATTGCATCCCTCTGTTAATGCAACTTAGGGTTGCCTTGGCTTTTTTGGCTGCTGCTGCACACGGCTGGCTCATATTTAGCTGATTGTCCACTAAGACTCCAACATCCCTCTCATAGTTACTGCTATTAAACCTGGTTTTACCCAGTCTATATGTATACTTTTGGTTTTGGGCTGTTAGCTGTGGCATACCAGCAACCGGACCACACCAACAAGCCAAGCCCCATCTGTGGGATGCAGGCATTACATGAACCACGCTCCCTCCGATCCACAGAAAAACCTTTCTCCACAGAACCGGTCCCTGGTACCCAAAATGTTGGAAGCCACTGCCTTACTGGTTCTCTTTTGTCTACTAAAATTCTGAATTTTTACCTTTGCTGCCGACACCAAAACCAGAGCCACACCGAAACCAGCATATAAGGTCTTTTCTACTCTTTGTTGTTAAATGAGTTTTTTTTTCCACTGTTCAACATTGTGAAACAGTTATGAAGAAGCTTATGGATCATAAAGTCAGTTAGAATCAAGCCCAGTGAAGAAACTTGACTTACCAATCTTTTAGATGGCTCGGTTAAAGTTTTTGTTGTTTAAGATGCTATGCCTGAAAAGTTGTATGCGTAGAATGTAGTGGGGAGTAATGGGGACGTAGTAAAACAAATGTTGGAAGAGTAGCACCATATTTAAGGTTTTTACATCTTGTTAAGAGATTTGTAGTTTTGGGGGAAGCGAAAGTATTTTCCCTGGCTAGGTCACTATTATGTAGCTTCTAACCATATGCAGGTGAACACATATGGCTAAATACACAGCAGATGTGCCAAATGAAACCCACATTTAAATAGCTTTCTCTGGCATCTTTCTCAAGAGGCTCAGAACACGTGCTAGGCTAGCATTTGGGTTTCAGCGATGGAATAAACGATGGAAACCTTAGTGACCGTCCTAGAATCAAAGAGAAAACAGATACATCCACAGGGAGCATTTTTGGGGGCCCTGATTCTAGATGCAGAATTGTGGCATGTTGTGGCAAGCACAGCTTTAATCCTTACTTCCTCTGTCCATGTATTTAATATAGGCTGTGGAGAGTGGGAACATGGAAGTTTGTGCTAAGGAATAATTAATTGCAAGGCTTTGTAATGTGGGATCTTTGATGCCGAGTTATTTTCTGACAGACATTTCGTTACGCAACTAAATAGCGTCTGAGCCGTGGCGGCGCAGTGGTTAGAGTGCAGTACTGCAGGCTACATCTGCTGATCACTGGCCGCCTGCCATTTGGCAGTTCGAATCCCACCAGGCTCAAGGTTGACTCAGCCTCCCATCCTTCCGAGGTGGGTAAATGAGGACCCAGCCTGTTGGGGGCAATAGACTGACTCTGTAAACCGCTTAGAGAGGACTGGAAAACAGTATATAAGTCTTAGTGCTATTGCTATCTGCTGGCAATTAGGTAACGTCTGCAAAAAAAAGAAGAAAAAGAAGAAGAAGAAGCTCAGAGAGCACCAAGGACCCCTCATGTCAACCCTGAGCTACCAATGTTCTCTTCTATTCATACTTTGTAATGTGTGCTACAGAATTAACTTTAATAAAAACATGGAAGCCCTAAAGATATGCTTATTATTTAAGAACTGGGGGCAAGATGTTGGGTAGAACAGGACATTCCTTTTTTTTGCATTTAAGGAAGTCTAACCACGGTCTACAATTCTGAATATTTTTTTAAGAAATATAATATCAGGCAGGGATGGGATCCATCTCTGCTGCTAGGTCGCGCAATTCGCTGGCTGGTGCTGTGTCATGCAATTCACAATTACTTTCTGCAATTATTCACTGCACAGAGTCACTGTGTGTGAGTTGGATGGTAATATACTTTTTAAAAATAAATAATAATAATACTTGGAGGTGGGTTTTTTTTTTTTGGATGTATGCAATTCAAGGTCCCAAGGTTGAGCATTTGCTCAATTTTGTAAGCCAATAGAAAACCTAGTCTCACACAAACTAAACTTTGCCTGTTGTGCAGATGCAACCATTGGACCCTCATGTGGAGAGGAGGCGTTAACACAGATCTTAGCTTTATGCAGTCACAACGGCTAAGATCCTATATATCATGCTAACCCATTGTTTGTAACAGGAATGGCTTGTAAAGAATCCCAAGTGGCTTATTACATACTTCAGTCATAAATCACGGTTCCAGGAAGCTCATCCATGAGGCTAAGCAATGAAAGAAAAACAAACACATCACGACTTTGTCTTATTGTGTGAGCCCAGTTAATTGTGGTTTTTCCGTTAAACTGCAATGAAACCAATAACTTACAGCTATTCTTTCAGCCTGTAGTGCTTTATTATGGCAATCACCCAAAGAGGCGACGCAGTTGTACTGTGTGATAGGGAGAGCACTTTGGAGGAAAAACGTCAAGAATATGCTAAGAATATATTGCAGTAATTATTAAACATGTGTATTGGTTTGCAAACAGGTCTGGCAATGGAAGGGCAGGTCGCCTACTTGGGAAGATGCAAGTGTTTAAGGGACGTTCCAAAGTTTTTTAGACCCAAACAAGTGAAACGCATTCAAGTCATCCCCAGAGGAATACATTGCCGAAGAACCGAGATTATGTAAGTGAGACCAACCAGCTTCATATCTGGATTAGAACAGACGCAGAGCAGGGGTGTCAAACTCGATTTCATCGAGGGCTGCATCAGGATTGTGTTTGACCTCAGGGGACCAGGGTGGGCGTGGCCAGCTCGATGTCACTCGTATCAGGGGGCAGCTGTGGTGGCCCGAGCACTCTTCCAGAGAAAAAGGGCTACCGAGCTCCATTTTCACTGGCAGAGGCACCGTGGGCCAGTCCTTCTGTCAGGATTCCAGCAGTTGCCCCAATTAAATCATGACTCTCGAGCCAAACTTCCAAAACTTCAAAGGGATTTATTGGGAATTAACATGTCCGGCATTGCCTGGATTTAACCGACTCTGAGACACATAATTCATCATCATCCTTGGCCCTGGTTTTCCCCCACCTTCTGGGTGTATTGTAATTCATATTCTCCAATGAGACACATCCATAGCCAAGAATCATCAATCATGCTCTCCAGGTAGAAGTTTACGTGGCAGAAACTTCAGTCACCTAGTTACTATCTTTGAAAAACTATTTATGGAATGCACTTTTGATTTCCAAGCTGCTGTACTGTTCTTTCAAACCCCCTTCTCCCCTCTTTTTCTGTTGGCAACTCTAAAAAGACCATAGAAATATTTTATGAGTTGACATTCGGCTCCCCTCACTTCTTGAAGGTGACTTGTACAACACAAAAAGAAAACAAATTTATTGCAGGTATAGGACTTAGGGTTGCGACACCCACCCCAGGCTTCGTTGGATTTTCTGCATGGAACCTTGCACTTTTTAGAGTTGTTACCTTTGCTGTTTCCAGAGTGGCCCCATAGGCCAGATCTAAGCACCCCCGGGCCTTGAGTTTGACACCCCTGGCCTTAAGAGGAAGCTTGTCATCTGGAACAGGGATCCCCAACTGGTCCATAGCATGCTAGAAACGAGGCCATGCAAACAAGCGAAGTCTCATCTGCAGGATGCAGGCAGCACACGAAACCACAACCCTTCCGATCTGTGGCAAAACCTCTCTCCACAGAACTAGTCCCTGGTGCCCAAAAGATTGAGGGGCTGCTGATCAGGAAGACTAACAGCCTCTTTTCTCTTTCAGAGTTACTCTGATAAATGAAAGGAAATATTGTGTCGACCCTGACAGTCCTCGGGTGATTTCATTGCTTGAACAGTTGGCCAGGAGGTACAGTCTTGCATATTTATTTTTATTTGTACTCCGCCTTTATTTTTAAAAATAGAGCGGCAAACTTACACAATACACCTTTCTCCTTCCTATTTTTCCCACAACCCTGTCAGGTGGGTTGGGCTGAAAGAGAGTGACCACCTGGCTTTCAAAGCTAAGGCAGGATTAGAACTAGGATTAGTACCGGTTGTTAATTTTTTTTTGAAGCCCAGCCCTGGCATTAGCAATATAAAATGAAGTGGTTTGAATGTTTTCAACAATAAAGTTATTATTTCTTAGCACTTGGGGAACCGTACCGGAAATAACATAGAATTCAACTCATATAAAGAGCTAGATACGGAGTCTAAGACTTCTAAGTTTTGCAATCTTTACATTACAAGACCCTTATGACTGTTTTTAACATTTAAAATCATTAAAAACTTTAGGTTATGTAATAACAACAAATTTGCTTTGATTGCAGGTAATTTCAAATGGATTTTTGGGGGGGTGAACACATCCTTCAGATGTCTTGACAAAACAGCTGATCCTGCAAATATCAGATTATGTTTCCATATGGATAGATTTAATTGTATACGTTCAAGTGGAAATTTCTGCATTCCTTGGAAAAAGCTAGTGGCAGAAGGCAGACACAAGGAAATAATGGCTGTTTTGGAATAAAATTCAAGATATTGTGTATTTGCTTAAAGGAAACTTAACAATTCTAGCAAAGCTACTATTGAATAATTATACTATGCAGCTACTCCGCAGTTACCACCCAGAGCTATGACTTCACAGCAGTTTTGCTTCTTGTAAGTTTTTAATAATTATGTTCTCCGCATATGATCTCTCTCTCCCCCAAACTTCACATAGTCCTAATCCTGCTCATATCCTAGATTCCCTCAAATATTTTTTTTCTATTTTGTATTCTACAAGAATGTCTTGAGCTGTTTGGCTGAAAAGAAAGGGAAATTCACAAACCATTCAGAAGCGTGGCAGTTGATAAAAAATAAAGGTTAATTTCATATGAATGAAATTAACTTTTCAGGTCGTGGCTTATAGGTAACCAAGCCAGGCCTACTCTTTATAATTTAACTTTCAACCTCCGATGCCTTGCTCTATTTGTGGCACGTATTAACAACATGTATGTTTTGGATATTTGCCACAAACTATTACAATGCCTAACGTTGTGTCGGCAATGTGATGAACATGTATTCACTCCTTTTGCAAAAAGAGCCACCAGCCTTTTTTGACACATAATGGAGCCTGGTGAGAGGACTACCTAACTTACAAAAGGGGAGCCACTCTGTCCATTAAAAACAAACAAAAACCACCTTTTCCAGCTAACTGACAGATTTTATTAAAAGGCATGAACTTTGTTCGAAAGGCATAACTTATGTAGCCAGAGACATTCTGAGATTACACAGTTCTTCATCTTTTCTTCTTTTATTGCTTGAAAACATCCTTTTTCAGCCAATTAGCAAACAGGGATGACATTGTCCATGCCACCCAGAACTCCATCAGTATTTTATCTAGAGCAGGGGTCTCCAACCTTGGCAACCTTAAGACTTGTGGACTTCAACTTCCAGCTGGATGAGGAATTCTGGGAGTTGAAGTCCACAAGTCTTAAAGTTAAGGTTGGAGACCTGTCCTAGAAAGCTTACATCCACTCACTACTTCTAAACCATATTTTACACTTTGGAATCCTCCAAAGTGTAAAATATGGTTTAGAAGTAGTGAGTGGATGTAAGCCTCTAGGACAGGGGTCTCCAACCTTGGCAACTTTAAACTTTAAAGGGATTCAAATGAGTTTTGCACACTTAAAACCCCATTTCTGCCCTTAAGCTCCTGTCTTGCAAATCCTCGTGTTGGAAAACGGCACTAGCCACCCAAAATGCCATCACAACAACTTCGTTGGCTATGTTGCTCCATGACTCACAGGTGGGGGACAATGTAGCTCACAGGAAACTTTGCCCCCAAATGCCGGATTGCAACCACCTATAATTTCTTGTATTACAAACAAGATTTTAGAGGCAAGCAAAGAGTAAGCGTGTGGCCACCCAGGCATGGATCTAGAATCCATCTGCAGTAGTACCTACCTGTCAATGAATACTTCAGCTTCAACCACAACAATACAAGAGCATACAATAGATACAAACTCAAGGTTAATCGCACCAAACTTGATTGCAGGAAATACGTCTTCAGCAACAGAGTGGTCAATGTCTGGAATCCTCTGCCTGACTCTAGTGGTTTCTTCCCCAAACCCCAAAAAACTTTAACCTTAGACTGTCTACTATTGACCTCACCCCTTTCCTAAGAGGTCTGTAGGGGGCGTGCATAAGCGCACCAACGTGCCTACCGTCCCTCTCCGATTGTTTCTTTTTTTCTTATATGTATCCATTTCATGTATTCATATCTATGTTTATACTTAAACCTGTTATCTTATAATCGCTTGACAAAATAAATAAATTTTTAAAAAAATGTGCAGACGGTGTTTGCAATCTTCCAGAATCATCCTTAATCATGACTTTTAAAAATATGGCATAAAGCAGCATTGCAGGATCGAATCTGGGTTGGTCACTGGGACCAGTTTACTCTTCCCAGCTTTTGGACTCAATCAATCAGAATAGACCTGGAAGGAACCTTGGAGGTCTTCTAGTCCAACCCCCGCTTCTCAAGCAGGAGAACCTACACCATTTCAGACAAGCGGCTGTCCAATCTCTTCTTCAAAACCTTCCAGGGATGAAGCACCCACAACTTCTGAAGGCAAAGCTGTTCCACTGGTTGATTGTCCTCTCTGTGAGGAAGTTTCTCCTTAATTCCAGGTTGCTTCCCTCCTTGATTAGTTTCCATCCATTGATTCTTGTCTGACCTATTCATGTTGGAGCTCATCCTCAGGAAACGTCTACTATGTGAGTCGTATTTATGTGGTGCCCTTTCTGTGGGTCAATTGGTGCGTTGATGGTTAGCTATTGGCTGCCGTTTCCTTGGGCTGCCAAGCCCTCGGCTCCTAAGTATTTGATAGGCTGGTGGTAAACCAGGACTCGTCTTGATTGAGTCTTGATTGACAAGGGGCCTGTTTCCCAAGCTTCAATCATTTCCCTGGCTATAATCAACACACCAACCAACCAATAGGAAGGCATCACGTAAGTAAGACTAACAGATTAGCCCAAATCACGTATTCCAGTAGAAATTGTTTCCCGAGGATGGGATCCAGCAGGAGTCCAAAAGATCAGAAGAGTAAACTTCTGGTCCCAGTGATCAACCCAGATTCAATCTTGCAATTCTGGGACACGTATTTTGACTTTATGCAGCCGTGATTTTTGAAATTTAGGAAATGTAAATTCTTTCCTAGTGCTCAGGATGTTGCATCTGATGCTCTCAGTAAAAATTTGTACGCTTACATTTCTGCAATTTTTTTGTTTTGTTGCAAATCTCAAGATTTTGTCATCTCTTCCAATTCTTTTGTCTTCCACATTCAAGGAATTGCTGTAAATTATTTGTACATCGATGTAATTACTCTTTTATTAGAACATAATTATAAAATGTTTGCATTCATAAAATTGAAGTATATATTCATCACCCTGCTGAAGATTGTGCCTATCAACTGAACCTTTTCTTCTTCTTCTTTACCAACACAGTAGTAACAGGAACCCAGCAGAGTGTAATGCCCTCAGATTTAAAACTCCATTAAACTTGACTTCTTGGAGACGATTTTAACTTTGACGTTGTAAGGAAAATGGCAGTAAAACGCTTCTGTTAAGCACCTCAATTTCTTGGCGCTTGTACTTGGAAATAATGAGAAAAGTATATTAAAAATAGATCTTAACTTTTTGTCCACACAAAAAGAGACTACAGGTGGGTTGAATTTGGTCCACAGGGACCTAATACTTGTAATGGACTGAAGGACATTCTCTTATTTCTTATTCAACAAAGGACAAAAAAAATGGCAAGTAAAAAGCTGAATTTCCCTATTTTTCTCAGCAGAAGGCAGATCTTGGAGGAAGAATTAAGACAATGCCTTTTTTTTAAAAAAACAAGCTAGTTGCTTCTATAGGTGACAATTTTCAGTATCTTGCAGGGCAGGGGGGACTGAATAGGCACAGCAGACCTCCAGGTTTTTTTGTACTTCTGAACTGGGCAGGAGTTTAAACTAGACATTTAGTTGGTTCAAATAAACTTTTTTCCTCTGCTATAATGAAGGGAAAGTTTTAAATAGAGAGATGGGAGACATATATGGCCTTGGGAACTCTGTGAGAGCTTACATTGTCCAACACAAACCACTCTAAGTGGAGAGTAGAGTGACTCCTCCCACTCCCCAATAATAGCAATTATCTTCTTGATTGTACCATTGAAGCAATGGTTTGGATCGAGATTTGGCCATACTTAAAGGGCATATCCAGTGAAACCAGTGAGTCTCAAGATGCAGAGATTTTAATGGGTCCTTTCTAGCTAAATCTGGACCCAATCTATTAAGTCACTTTCTGAAAAGTTAAAGAGGTGGCTAGACAGTTTGGGGTAACAATGCGCTGCAAAGAATTTATTCTAATAAACATAGGGGAGAGAATAAATGGCTTATTTCCAGTATATTAATTCTGTTCTTCATTAAGAACTAGAGCAAAGACAGAAAAAAAACCCACCAAGCTTTCCAACTAGAAATGCTCCATTGTTACCAATGGCAAAGTTTTCATGGATTTCATTTTCACTTCAAATGCCCAGGTGCCTATTTTGAGTAGCCTTTTAAAACCCATAATCCTCAGCTAGTACATCCAATACCACTGAAGGAAATAATGCAAAAGAGGACATTAGGAGCTGCTCTGTGATGCCATAAACCCCATTTGTGTCAGAGCTGACTTTTCCCCGTATTAATTTTGACCTATCTGGTTTTCTACTAAAGATATATCATATCAACACTTAGTAGATACAGATTTTGTTTTGCTTGCAAAGAATCTTAGGTCACGTGTGGCTTGATGTTCATGAAAGGAATGTCTAGTGCAGGGGTGTCCAACCTTGGCAACTTTAAGACTTGTGGACTTCAATTCCCAGTAATTCCTCGACTTGTGGACTTCAATTCCCAGTAATTCCTCAGCCAGCAAAGCTGGCTGAGGAATTACTGGGAGTTGAAGTCCACAAGTCTTAAAGTTGCCAAGGTTGGACACCCCTGGTCTAGTGCAACACCTGGGGAGCCTCAGTGTGGTTTTCAAAGGCAATGGCACCTGTGAGAAGTGTACATCAACTATCACCTGTCATTTCCGTAACCATACACGCAGAGCCATTCTTTGACCCAATTGTGCTAAACCAGAACTCCTGAATGACCTCCTGAGGGTTACAAATAGACAAAATTCAGTAACACTGTGTGTTTAAATGAGCTTCTATCCAATCACCCAAGCAATTGAGGCTCTCTAGAAGCATCACGTTGTAAATCCAACAATACATTTCAACATCCAGATAGCACCGTTTATGGTTGCCCCGCAGTCATAAAGGTAATCCGATACTCTTGCAATCCTTATTTTAGAAAGAAAAGTATGGGCTCAGATGCAACATCAGCAGCTTCAGTTCAGTGATCCTTTTTATTCACACGCAAGAAGCAAAACAGCATCGAAGACTGTTTTGCCTCTGTTAAATAGCAATTATTTGGCACCCCGTCTTACGATGAGCTTCCCATCAGTTGTCTACAAAATGGCATTTGGTTCTACTCGGGAACCAGACTATCTTCCTTGCGTTTTCCTGGACTGAGATGAACGCAATGATTGCTTTATAAATACGTAAACCAAAGCCTTGTGCAATTTCTAAAAAGGCACAAAGAAAACGGCAGGGCTGTTCCAGACCACATCAATTACCTAAACTTAAACCAAAACCCCAAAAGAATTTAAGAGGTGCACAAAATGTTCCCAGATTTTAATTTTGCCCCCTGCTTCCTACCCTTCCAACAACACTACAAAACATGGTGTGCTTTTGGATTATTTAATAAACCGGCTCCTTTGCAGTTCATATACAATCACAGGCGATTTTTTTTTTTAAACTCCATTTTATACAAACATCTCCAAAAATAGTTGGGAGTGAAGTATGGTGGGAACTATTGCTCACTCTGCTAGTTAACATGCACGTATGAGAAGGAGGGAAATTTGTTAGTGCATACCTCCAGAGCACAAAATAAAAGTTAAAACAAAAATATGCCTTAAAATGATACAGTAGATGACTCGGGAGCACAAACTGGAGTGGGAATTATCTTGTTCCAGCCCTAGGGAAGCAAACAGGTGTCGGGGAATACTTTTCTTTTCGCTGCATCCAGGGCTGGGGCAAAGACCAATTCTCAAAAGGTTGTGCCCTTACAAAAACAAAACCGAAAGGGTTAATGTCCACAAAATTAAGTTTTGTCATGCTAGTTGACTTCCCAGTACTGTATCGTAATTGGCTTGCCATCCATGTGTGTGTGTGTGTACACATACATACATACATACACACACACACACACACGTACGTTTTCGTAAGTTTTCGTGGGTACTTACATGTATGGTATTCAGCTTTGTTCGGGTATTTTCCCACGTCATTATAGTTGTGCTTTTAAAGTTGTAGTAATGTTTCGGCAGAATCTCATCTGCCATCATCGTCTTCTGTTCGTCAGATGAACACAATACAGAAGCCTGATGATGGCAGATGACATTCTGCCGGAACGTTGCTACAACTTTAAAAGCACAACTATAATGACATGGAAAAATACCCGAACAAAGCTGAAATACACACACACACACACACACACACACGGCCATTGAACCCTTTTTTGAGGTATGTAAGAGAAAATATCTGCACTAATGTTGAGTGTGGGGAATGTGACCTTTAAAAGGAAAGAAACCTTCTCATGCTTCATAATTCAATTTTAGCCTTTTCGGGGTGGGGAGAAACGAGGTTAAAACAGAGCTGCTCTTGCAAACTGTTAGCTTGTGTGCGCAGTGTGTGAGATGCCTCCCCCCACACCCCCACCAAAGGGAGCCAACAGTGAGGGGGCAGTGATCTGTAAAAAACACATTGAAAGGCCAGATGGATCTATCAAAGCCCTCTTCCAGATTATAAGGAGAGCTCTGGTGTGCAGCTCTCATTTTGAGTTTTCTTACACGAGTGTTGTTTAGCTTCAACAAGGCTGAGCTGGAGATGAACCGAGCTGCACCTCTTGGGATTTGTTTAATGCATTGTGTGAATCCCAAAACTCTAGCTTGTTTCCCCTTGGAACCAGCCACAAAAAGAAACTCAAAACCAACAGGATTCCTGGATCACATACCACATCAAACAAACCACAGAGGATGCGTCTTGACATTTGTTGGCTGCAAGAACAGCCACCAAGAAAGTTAAGTGTTTTAAGCCGTAGGACGATTGGGCCTACGAAAGGAATATTGCTCTGATTAATATTTCTTTCCTTCTACTACGTAATGCAGCAAGTTGCAATTGATGGAGACCAATTCCTTTTGAAAGTGGATTGCGTTCTTCAGTAGTTTGTTCAGCGCCATTTCCATCCCGCTTACAAGCATGAGAAAACGGTTCGGAGCCCGATTTGATTTTCCCTTTTGCTGTTTCAGATACAGTTAGCCAAACAGAAAGGAGAGCAGGGAAGGAGATACCTTAAAAGCTACCGTCTGCAAGAAGCGATGGTTCCTTAGGATTTAAAATTAACTACTTGACTCTTTTTATTTTCCTTTTTCTTTCTTTCTTTTTTTTTTTAGCGTATTCGTGAGACAAATAGAGCTCCTTTAAAAATTTTCATTCACATAATGGAAATCTCATTTATTAAAAATATCACTTTTTTTTCAGATTAGAAATAGTAAAGTGCATGAAAAGTTTAAAATATAAGCTTAAGGAATCTTGTGTAGCAGCAAGCAGAAATACCCAAAAACATAAAAACCAATTTGCCATTGTTGCTGCTGTTGAAAAATTAACTGTAATTCTATCCACTAAGGCAGGAGTGGGTTGTGGACTTCAACTCCCAGAATTCCCGAGGCATGCTGGCTCAGGAATTCTGGGAGTTGAAGCCCATGAGTCATAAAAGGGGCGTCGTTTCCCCATTCTTGCACTTGGGACTTACTGCTAAATGTTTTTCTTCTGCTGATACGGCTAGGTGCAAGGGATCAAAATAGGCAAGATGGAAGATGCACCACCCTTCCAAGGACGTGCACCCACCACCTTCCTTGCTTAGTACCCCTTCTTTGTACTGGAACAGCCAAGCCCTAATATTTTGCTCAAGCCCATCACAACAGCAGTTGTCCTGAGTGGATAAAATCCTCATCTCTCATCTCTTAAAGAGATGGCATTAAAAGAATTGTTTTTTTTCCACCCTCCAGAAAAAAAAAAAAAAGAAAGTTTTTAAAATGGCCACCAGAAGCAAACATGCACGCGAGGATGCTTAAGGTTTCTTGAAGAAAGAAAAATAACAGCTGGGAACAAACAAGCAGGTTCCCTTTTAAAAACAAACAAACAAACCCAAATTGATAGAAGAAGAAGAAGAAGAGAAACAACAACGAAAATAGAATTAAAAACATGACATGGCTATTTGGCGACTAGGGTTCAGAAAAAAAAAGGGGTGGGGGAAATGCTGAGGGAATAGCTAGGTGAACATTATTCTCATTTTCGTATTGACACAAAAAATTGCATCGAGGAAAAAATTGCTTGTTCCACCTGAAAGAGGCTAAAACTAAACATCTACCTCCCACTTCACTTCTACTAACATTTCTTAACCTTAAAAGGGCAATGGAAGGGCTTTATAATTTACAAAATATTTTTTTTTTAAAGGATTGCGTTTGGGTCGGAATCTCTTTGTATATGGGTAGACATTTAGCAGAGGAATTCTCATCGCTGATTTTAAATGCAGGATTCAACAATTAATTGGATGTCCTCAATTATAGTGGGTTCCTTCTCGGTCATCTGCCTCGGTACTTGTGTTTCTCTGAATTTTGTAATTTGGGGTCTCCTTCAAGTAAAAAGACAGGTGCTATCTTACTTTTCGGGTAGAGAACGTGGCTTCAATCCAGAGGTTCAGGCTCATCCTTGCCTCTTAGTGCAACGGAGGTGATTCTGTGAATTTTAGACCGGAGCGTGCAAGCTTTTATAGTTCAGAAATGGAGGTGGTGCAGCAAGGCAGAACACCCTGGTGACTTAGTGCCGGATGAAATCAGGTATTCATGGAAAAGCTCTCTCCTGCATAGAGCCACTTTTTTTTTTTTTAATGGCAGGAAGACTAACATGTTGCAACTTTGCCAGCTCAATGGGAAGTGAACAAATTTGAACTCAGAATCAACATTAAAAACAGTTAAGTGCTATTTCCAATGATCTACAAATTCCCTACAGCAATGTTTCTTAACCTTGGAAATTTTAAGGTGTGTGGACATCAATTCTGGAAGTTAAAGTCTACACATCTTTAAATTCCCAAGGTTGAGAAACACTGCCCTACAGGGCCAATACAGGTTTCTAATCTAGAGGAATATTTTTTTAAAAAAACAACGAGTTATTTGGGAGCAGGGGGAAGGACTCATCTGCCTATGACTGATAAAAAATTGGGGGGCGGGGCAGAGGGGATACAAAACTTTTAGCTATGGATGTATACATGTAAGCAAATCCCTCCGTTCTGATTTGACCGTTAAGGCAGCTCTGTTAAAACATGTTAAAGCCCGCTGCCTTTTCTCGGTATATACTTTGTGTCTGTACCCTCAGAACAAAACCAAAAGGAAAAAAAAGAAAAAAAAACCAACCCCATTGAAAAAAGGGAACAAACAACAACTTTGGTTCCAGCCCTAGTGCCAAGTGGTACCAATATGCACCGAAAAGAAATGTGCAAAATTGTACTGTCAACACACACCGAAAAAAACAGAAAGGAGCATGAAGCAACAGCTATGAAAAAGGTTGGCCATACTTCACTCCTACAGACTTTGATTTACAACTGTACAAGTTCATAAACAAATGAACGGGGGTGGGGTGCCTGCCCTCCAGAAAGAGCAGCACTACCTCCTGCTTGGCAAATGGATGCCGTTGACGGGAGGCAGGAACAGAGGGTGGAGCTCAAGCTGAGTCAACAGGGAGAAGTGATCGGAAGGGATGTGAGGGTGCGGGCACCCCGTGATGTTGTTCTCAACCAGCCAGTGAGGATCCAAAGGCCCCAGGACACCAAGCACATTCATGTGAGTGTTGGAATAAAAAATATAGTCAATTACACCCTAGAGAGGGAGAGAGAGAGAGGGGGAGAAAGTATAAGTACAGACAGAAAACACAAACCTGACAATACATTACATTATGTCCCCCTCTAAAGAAAGAAGTCCCTTTTTAGCCCTTAAATATTAAGGCAGGTGAAACGGGTGGTTTGAGATTGACAATCTTGCTTATACTTCGATCAACCTATCTGGGAGGGATATAAACTCTCCACTGGCTTGGTTTAATACCCAGTGGTAATAAAATGATGGTTTATTGTTACAAGCAGTATAAATGATAACTGCATGAAACACGAAGGTCGCATTGGCATCTGTACAGTTAAGTCTTCAACTTATGATTCTAACTGAGCTCAGAATTATGGTTGTTTAAGTCATGGAGGTTTAAGTGTATGTGAATGAACCCAATTTTATGACCTCTTTTTTTGCAACAGTTGTTGAGTGAGCCTGTTTCCTTCAAAGGGCATTTTTTTAAGAATCTGGAATTAAATGCTGGAAACTGGCAGAAAACACCAAAGGTTTGTGGGATGCTGCAAATGGCTGTAAATACAAGCCGGCTGCCAAGCACCCAAAAATGTGATCACATGACTACGGTGTGTTTATGCAGCCATTGGAATTCTGGAACTGGGTTGTAAGCAGATCTGGGAGGATCTGTTGTATCTTTGAATGGGTTGTTAAGCAACTGTTTGTTTAACAAGGAAGCATGTGGTTGTCTCCTTTAGTTAAATTAGACCAGGGATCTCCAAACATGGCAACTTTTAAGACTTGTGGACTTCAACTCCTCAAATTCCTTGGCCAACCAGGATGACTGGAGACTAAAACATACAAAGAACGGTTGCAGGAACTGGGTGTGGCTAGTCTAGTGAAGAGAAAGAACAGGGGAGACATGATAGCATCTTCCAATATTTGAGGGGCTGCCACAGAGAGCAGGAAGGGGTCAAGCTATTTTCTAAAGCACCTGAAGGCCAGACAAGGAATAATGGATGTAAACTGAACAAGGAGAGATTTAACCTGGAAACAAGGAGAAACTTTCTGATAGTGAGAACAATCAATCAATGGAACAGCTTGCCCTCGGGAGTTGTGGGAGCTTCACCACTGGAGACTTTCAAGAAGAGATTGGGCTGCCATTTGTCAGGAATGGTGTAGGGTTTCCTGCTTGGGCGGGGGGTTGGACTAGATGACCTACAAGGTCCCTTCCAACTCTGATTATCTGTTAGGGAATTCTGGGAGTTGAAGTCCACAAGTCTTACAAGTTATCATGTTTGGAGGTCCCTGGGTCAGACTTTAAGCCAATCAGAGGCCTGCAGCATTCAGTCACTGGAGATTTAGGAGCCCAGCTCTACTCATCATGGGCTTAACGTGAAAAGAGAACTTGCAACAACCTTTCAAAACATCAGACTGAAAGTCCTGATCCAGAATTTACATCTCCTTTTAAATATGGTGGCAAATGTGGAACACCTATACAAATTTATGGGCAGTCATCCTTTTCCCACCTGGGAATTCACAAACCACCTTGGATGGCATGGTGCAGGTTTCACAGTTCTTTGGGGGCTCTTTCTTTTTTTTAACCACACCGCACTTACCTTGAAATCAAAAGTGTAATTAGTGTAAGGCATCAAGTTGTTTTCATAGGCGCTCTTGAGTTGGAAACCATGGGTGATTCTTCCTTCAGAAGCCCCATTTTTTCCATTGCCACTGAAGTTCATGAGACACTCATTGTAACGCAGCTCCTTGAAGTCTTTGTGGTTGTCGGCCACTATTCCATTGCTTAAGTATTCCACAACACCTGGTTTGAATAACCAACAGTTGAGAGACTGAATTGCACCATTAGCTCTTCAACGTTCGTTGCGCAACAGCACGAGAACGATTTCTTTTTTCCTTAGACAATTATAAACATTTACAAAAATTTATTATTCAGTAGTTAGAGCCACAATTGTTACTGAAGACCCACTAACTGGATTTATTGCACTGGAATCAGAAGGTTGCTTAATGTCCTACCACATTCTTGTTTATGGATAAAAATAACTGGTACACCAAATGAGAAATTATTAGTTTGACCAAGGACTTGTGCATATTGACTCAGGTCAGCCTACTCCAAAAATCTCTGCCAATATTAAAATACTAATCTATATAATCTGAGAAATATGCCGGACAAAGCATAACTTTGAGAAGGGAAGCCAGGCTGTTTCAAGAACACAGAGCAGAATTTAATTGGGAAGTTGCAATCCTGTGTTCACTGCACAGGAGAAAGTAAACTTCCAAAGAAATTTGGGTGTGCATCGCAATACTCAGAACATTTCAACATTTTCTCCACAGCTGACCTGGTTCAATTTAGGCTCCAATTACTCTTTTATTTATCTAATTGAAACCTCATTTTTCTACTTTGGCAAAAGCCGGAGTGGCTAATAATCATGCAATCATTCTGCATTTATTCTGGCCGAAATGCATTTTCTAGCATGCTCCTCTCTCCAAGAAAATTCAGACACTCTTATATACATATTCTAAGCATGTCCTTAATCAAAATATTGCAACAGCCTTATTAATTTATCAGATATTCTCTAGATATTAATTTTAATCTCAGAATCAATGCTTAGATCCATTTCTTTTACTCAAAACAATTGCATTCACTAATAAAACCCCATTTTCAAATTTAATCAACTTTAATCATGTAGAGGCACATTTTTAAAAACTTTGAGGTAAAGAAAAGTAGATGCCATTATTGCTTGATCTATTTTGTTCTTTGTTACCTAAAAGGCAGCTTCTGGGGCAAAAAAAAATCAAAGTAGGCATAAAATATATGATCTTTTAATTCCCGCTCACTTAAGTAACAATCATAATTAAACATAGTGTCTTAAATGCTGAAAATGGTTCTTCTAAGAATATTTTTAAGTTTTGCACAAAGATTAAAATTTTTCTTTAACTCCAAAGTCAAGGCAACTGCTTCCAAATTACCTGAATCAGGCAGTGAGTTGAGATCTGCACACAGCACCAGAGGAATGGAATTTGTGTCTGCCGTTGGGCTTCCAGGCCGACCAGAGGCTTTCTCAAGGATACTTTTAAGTTCGGAGACAAACATCATCGTCTGGACAAGCTTTACGTCCGAATATTCAGGGTCCCAATGCATATGAGCATTTGCTATTATAAGCAGCTGGCTGTCCATTGCATGAAGTGGTTTCATACCTAAGATCAAAGCACAGTTGTCAAAATTAAATCAATTCATCCCGAGATACGGAATTGCATTTGTGCGTCTTTTGTGCACTGTAACCTTTATGGGTTCAAGGTCTGCAATGAGTGTTACCTTCAGAGCTAGATGAGGCACTTACAAATCGGGTTGCGTTTGTAACACAATCTATTTCTCCCCTACTGCTTATTTTGACACAACACACCTACCTCCATGAACACAAAGTGGATACAGGCATGATATGATGCGCAGGGACATCATACTGGACCTGCCTTCCTCACTTGGTGGCATACGACCCACACCCAAAATCATCAGGTCCCCCAAAGAAATACATCCTCCTGGCCAGAAGCAGAGAGGGGGCCATCCTTTTGGCCTGTTTCTTGAGAGTTCCTTGGCTTCTCAGGTGCCGTTTTAGCAGCGGATTCACCAGGTGTCTTGGCATGGGCAGAGAAATAAGTCCTCTGCCTAGCGCTGATGAGAATGAAACCAAGTTGTGAGGCAGAAGAGGAGGAGGAGGAGGAAATGGTGACTGTGGGACAGCCAACTGCTGCTCTAATGTGCCCTAGCAGGGTCTGCCCTGTAACTCCAATTAACAATAATCATGGGCCCGCCTAGATTATCAGGAAGGTTAATACAGAACTGTTTCCCCATCTGAATTCTCCTGTCATTCCACATTAATGTTACAAAGGATATCGACCCACTTCTTCCAAGCCCAATTTAGAATTCTGAAAAGACATGGATAATGATTTCTCCTGCCTCCTGACTGTGATGAGCAGATCTTCTCCCCTGGAAGCAGCCTTAGCAAAGCCCTGGGTAAGGTCAATGTCCAACCTGCCACAGCTTCAACTTCTAAGTAAATAGGATCTTTGGCTCCATTTGTTAAGAAAGGTATAATTTTATTAAAGGCCAAGTATAAAGCAATAAGGCAAAGCCAGAACTGAGGATTTGCCTCCAAAATCACTAAGTTCTACTTTCCCATCTGTCTGCCTCTCGCTGCCCACCAACCAAGTTCCTGCAAGAAGTTTCCATAATGGTCGATCTGAGCCCAGGTTGGTGTGCGGCTCCCTCCTTCTTCCAGTTGGGTGACCTTGGAGCAGCTTGCCAAGGCGGCACGGTTCCTCCCCCGCCCCCCCCAGCATCCCCCCTCCCATTTCATGCTTTGTCAGCTTCACTTAAGCTAAGTAGGGCTGTTTGCTACATAAAGAGAGCCAGTTTGCTGTAGTTACTTAAGGCACTAGGTTAGAAACCGAGAGACCACGATGTCCAGTTCTGCCTTAGATGTGAAGCTATCTGGGTGAATGGACCAGTCCCCCCCCCTCCCTCCCCCCTTCTCCCCCCCACCTCTCTCCTAGAAGGAGAGATCAGTCACAAAGCACTTCTACAATCTTCCTATGAAAGTTGCAGGGACTTGTCCAAGCAGACATCGTGAATCAAGACTGATTCACAGGCAGAGCCCCGCCCGTCTCCAAATTACACAGCTGGTCATGTAATTTCCCGATTCTAGACTAGCCTCAAGACACAGAAGCCTAGAATGACTTTAGGCCAGTCACCCTCTCCCAGTCCACCAGGGTTGCTGTTACGATGGTGGCAGGAATGGTGGGGGTGGCGGGGATGGAGACCCACATGAAGCCAAACTCAAACGCTTAAGAGAAAAGCTAAGCTGTAAATATAACAAATAAAATCCAGCCTGCAAACCGTCCTCATTTGGGGGATGAAAACACCAAACACCAACCTGCCCCGAACAGTTCCTTGTGCACCTCTAACACCACCGCAACTCCGATGTTGTCCTTTGTCATAACTCGGTTCAGCATAGCTTCGGACCCTTCCGAGTTGGCCATCGCCACTTGGTTGAACTCAACCGTGTGCTTCTGCACCAGTGTGAACCTGGAACCAAAACCAACATCCCTGCATAAATCACCAATTGAAAAGAGAGGGAGAGAAAGAAACAAATCTATACTGACTCTTGTTTCTAAAGGGGAAAAGATAAAGAAAAGCACTGACTTCCCACTCCTCTTGGCGCAGTAGAATAAGAATAATTGTATAATAACATACCACCTCAACTTTTTACTTTTATATAATAATAAATTTCTATAACTACAAACCTAACAACATACCAAATCCTCTTCTATTTTCCCATTGTTTTCATTTTTCTTTGTGCTTCTTTATTTTACATTTTGGTAAAGATCTGGAAAAGGGGCTGTTATTTGTAAGAAATGGGAAAAAAATAAAATGACTACCAAGAATTCTAAGCGCCCCCCTTCAGCATTCTTTATATGGATGTGGTGATTTCAGAACTGCTGCATGTATGGCCAGAACAGATACTGATTTGGAAGGGAGCAAACAGGGCTGCTTTGCACACTCAAGCCGCAAATACGGAGGAATGAATCTCTTACTTTTCTGTTTTGAAGAATATTGCACAACCATCCACATGTTTTCGCTCCTGCTCCGACATGATTTTGGCACGTGACTTTGGAGAAAAAAATCCATCATATCCACGCTCTTTTAATGCTGGCAGAAAGAGGGTGAAGTATTGCTCAGTTTCTACTTCCTGGAAGTGAAGAAGGCAGGGTTACTGGTGCGCAAGAGAGAGCTGTGCAAAAAGAGCAGCCACTTTGGCTTCTACGTGCTTCCTACGCTGGAAGGTAGAGACTCTACAGAAAGGAATGTCTGTGGAGATTCTCAAGTCCTCCAGGACACGGTTGTCCCCAACATGGGTTGGGACAACCATGACAGTTAGAGATGAAGAAGCTTCTTGGATGAGAAGCGAAATGTCTTCAAGGGAAAACAAGGAAGTCCAGTTGCCTCTTGAAAAAAAAACACCTTTGGGACTACAGGACATCTGATGTTGCTCACAGCAACAAAGCAAAGAACCTCTGGAGGCAGATTCACTTATTGAATGCATGTTTCACTTAACAGCCATGTTAAAAATGGCCATAAAATCAAGTCCGGTCATGTGGTGACTCACTTAAATTCTGGTTCCCTCTGTAGCTGAGGACTGCCTATAACAGAATGTTACAAATGTGAATCTACCTCTCTTACTTCCTGTGTGTTAGCCTGAGATATTCACTGAAACCTATTTGATTGATGCCTCGGTAGTTATTTTCCCTCCTATCCTTCAGAGATATTTCCAAAACTCTCTGTAGAAGAAGGAACCCAACAAATGGGCCACCATGATGCTCCAAGGTTGCTTACAAGTGGTTAAGACACCAGGAGGACTGTGAGTTCTGGTCCCGACTTAGGTAACAGCACTCCGTGAGGTCATGCTGGCCACATGACCATGGAAACATCTTTGGACAGCCCTGGCTCAATGGCCCTTGAAATGAAGATCAGCACTGCCCCCTACAGTAGGCAACGACCAGCGCAGAGATCCCCACTACCGGACCTTGAGACAATTGGAACCGGGCCGTGGAAGTGGCAGGCGAGTGTGTGCGTGCATCCCCTCTTGCACAAGAAGTGGGCAAGCACATGCACGCGTGCTCCATTTGCACAAGCTCAAACGGAGCTGCGCACACGTGCTTGCCCACTACTCACACCGTCCCCTCTCCCCACCCACACCGATCCACAAAGGTGGAAAGATCGGGGAACTCTGGACTAGCAGAGTAAAATCTGCAGGGATTCCTTAGACAAGACGGGTAGACATCACCTCCCAGAATTTTCAGCCAGCATGAGCTGAAGTCCACACATCTTAAAGTTTGAAAAATATCCAGGGAAACAGTCTAGGCCAGGGGTGTCAAACTCAATTTAATTGAGGGCTGCATCAAGGTTGTGTTTAACCTTGGGGGGCGTGGCCGGCTCGTGTCGGGGCACCTGTGGTGGTCCGAGCACTCTGCCAGGGAAAACATGCTCCCGAGCTCCGTTTTCGGTTGCAACAGAACCCTCTGCCAGAGAAAGAGGAACTTGGGAGTGCTACCTGCAGCTCTCCCGAGCTCCATGTTCGCTGGCAGAGGCACTGCGGGCTGGTCCTTTGCTGTTGCCAGGGCAGCCCTGCGCACCAGATTCAGCCCCCAGGCCTTGAGTAGGACACCCCTGGTCTAGACCCACCCAAAATCAGTGTACTGTAATACTTAAGGTGATGGAGAACAACTGAATAGCACAGAACAGAATAACAGAGTTGGAAGGGACTTTGGAGGTCTTCTAGTCCAACCTCCTGCTCAAGCAGGAAACCTCATACCATTTCAGACAAATGGCCGAGGATACCCAGGTTCAAATCCCCCTTTAATCACAGCTGCCCCCTGGGTAAAGATGCTCTCCTCCTCTCTCAGCCCAACCTACCCTCACAAAAGTATGGTGGAGAACAGATTGAAGGAGTGGGAGGAAATGTACACTATCTTTCACTCTTGGAGGAAAGGCACGAAGTAATTCTGCCAAACAGGAATGCTGTCCCCTTCTTCCAAGAAAGAAAATTTTAAAACAATTTTATATTCGTAAACAGCTCTTCGGGTGTTTGTGAGTCAGACACTATATTAGAGCAGACCTAATTTAGTTATAATTACCTGAAGACTAATGATATCTGCATCCCAGTTCACAATTTCTTCCATGATTCCCTTTTTTCTATATTCCCAGTTTAAAGCCCAGGAAGGACAGTAGCCGTAAAGCTGTCGGGTAGCGTATTTATCACACAATACATTGTAGCACATGACAGTAAACGAAGCTGGAGAAAAGAAAGCCAATGATGAGAGCAGCGCTGAACAATGACATGCGTCAAGGAATTTTTTTGACAGAATACCTTATTCAGCGCTATGGATATCAACACAGTGACTTGAGAGCTGCCAGTTTTCAAAGAAAGCAAGAGTACCACGTTCTTTAAAATTTGTACATGTTAGTTTGGTGTGGCGGTTAAGGCACTGGGCTAGAAACTGAAGTATGGTGAGTTCCAGTCCCGCCTTAGGCATGAAAGCTGGCTGGATGACTTTTGGTTCAGTCATAGTCTCTGTCACCTCACAGGGTTGTTGTTGTGGGGAACATAAGAGAAAGGAGTATTAGGTATGTTAGCTTCCCTGAGTTATTTATAAAAATAATAAAGGGGAAATAAATAATAAAATGCAAATAGATTTTTGTTTTTGTATTGCGGTGCTTTCTAGAGTATTAATTCAATGCTGCACTAGGAACCAAAGGTGAACTGCTAAACACATTATAGGCTGGGGCCAACAGATAATCTCTAATTTCTTAATCCATAGCAATTATGCACTCCTTAGCAGCCTCCGCTGCACATCGTGCCACCTGGGTTAACTTCGGTTTCTTAAATCAGCTGCAATTGTCTTTAGGCCGTTCTAAAACCAAGCCGCTCACATTAGGGCTCAGTGCAAAACCAACCAGAGAACTTGAAGCTCAGTCAGTTTAGGTGGTCCTGGCTGCAACCGTTAGGCAAGGGCCTCGTGCTTCTCCTGCCTTGCCTGTGCTGGCTTCTGCTTTCAATAAACCCCCACACCTGCCTATCTGATCTTCATCTCTGCTCTTTGGCCATTCTATGCTCAGGTGTCCTGCATTCAGGTCCACAGCCATGTTGGGCGTGTCTCATTAGCAGTGGCGGGAACATGGCAAGGGTCAGTTGGGGTGGCAAAGCCCAGGGCATCAGATTGGAAGGTGACCTGAAGGGGCAGAAATAGTGGAGAAAAGCCAGGTGGAGAGAAGTGAAGCACACATTACAATCATTAAATGTGGATGGGCTACCAAGCACCCACAATTCTGGCTGTGGAGATGCTGCAACGGCCGTAACTTTGAGGCGTAAATACCAATTGTTCAGCACCCTTATAACTTCAAGCAGTTGCTGAATAAACGAGCATTCTCCGAGAACGACCTCAACTTGTTATTGATGAAGCTTTTTTCCTTCCCCTTCAGCTTGCGCTGTTGCAGCATAAACTCAAGAGGCATCATTTGGGTTTCCTGGAGTCCCATTAAGCTTAAGCTCTTCCTGACTGGCGCTATCATCTTTTAAATACTATTTCTGTATTTAGCTTTTTTTAAAAAAAAAATTTTTTTTTATTGATTTTACAATTAAAACAAACCAACAACACAAGACATAAATGAAAGTGAGAAAAAGAAGAAAGGGAGAAGAAAATAGAAAGAAAAAAATAGAAAACAATTAAAAACATTCCCATCTTCAACAGTTTGTAAGACCTCTTTTTTATCCTTATTTTATGGCATATACACACACCTAATCCTTACATATTTCTGTATTTAGCTTTTAACATAACGCTTAAATGGGGCATGGTCTAAGAACGTTCTTATTTTCACTCCTTGATCCTTATTTTAGATGTTCAAGGTACCTTCAGAAACCTAAGATACTTTAAAAAAAAAAAAGTATAAGGTCTCTTCTGTAAGCACACCAATGCCTTGAGTTAGTTGGAGCAAAGAGAATACACCTTGCCAATCAAAGATGGCAGAAGTAGTACCTGAGGGCAGAATTTGGTCTCGCTCTTTTAATGTAATCCATGGCCTTGGAGGCAGCTGCTCTGGATGAACTGAAATAATGATAAAAGTCTGAATGTTAATGAGGGTTACAGTCAAATCCCTTGAACCACTGGAATTTAATGTCATAATCATGCATGATATAAATATGGTACCGACGTGGCACCAAGCAGCCAGTTGTTCTTAGCAAGAGCATTCAGTATAAAATATAGTATGTTCAGAGAGCGCACACACATCCTTCTAGGAGGACTTTGAATATAAAATTACTCCCCTAACAAAGCTTATATATTGTAAGTAGGACAGATTGCTGGTATCATCATTAAAAAAAAGTTACCTGCTAGATTGTCAAGCATGTAGTTCAACAATTTACGTGTCCCATCTGGGTCCTGATAGAGGCTGAGAATATCTTGTGATAAAGGATTGCCTGAAATCAAAGATGTTTAAAAGAAATAGCTTCCAAAATATTGTTAAGTTTGAATAAATTAACATTTACTGTAACTACCCTTAATTATCCTTAATCCTTTATCTCGGAAGGTAGGATAACTTAGTGAACTACCTTTCATTTCTAGAACAAACCAGGAGACATGATAACATTTTCATTCCCAGGGAAATCATAAAGACACAAGGGAACCAAGAGAATAACAGGAGGGACCTTAGAGATCATCTACTCCAACCCCCTGCTTAGGCAGGAAACCCTATACCATTTCAGACAAATGGTTGTCCAATTGCTTCTTAAAAACTTCCAGCGTTGGAGCATTCACAACTTCTGAAGGCAAGACCTTCCACTGGTTAATTGTTCTAACTCTCAGGAAATTTCTCCTTAGTTTTAGGTTGCTTCTCTCCTTGCTTAGTTTCCCTCCATTGCTTCTTATCCTGCCTTCAGGTGCTTTGGAGAATAGCTTGACTCCCTCTTCTTTGGGGCAGCCCCTGAGATACTGGAACACTGCCACGATGTCACCCCTAGTCCATTTTTTCATCAAACTAGACATACCGAGTTCCTGCAACGGCTCCTCGGATGTTTTAGGCTTCAGACCCCTAATCATCTTTGTTGCTCTTCTCTGCACTCTTTTCTAGAGTTTTAACATCTTTTTTACATCGTGGTGACCAAAACTGGATGCAAGTGTGGTCTTAACAAGGCATTATAAAGTAGTACTAAGAGGAAAGCAGGAGTTATTGTGAAATCCGTTTTGATACACAATCAGGAGGACAGTAGGAAAAGATTTTGCCATTGCTCCACAAATGAAGAGGTTTATCTCAAACTGTATTTATCTGGTTCTGTCTTCCAAATCAGAGCCTTTCTGCTTTTTGTCCTTCATGAAATTTATTTTCTTAATGTTTTGATGAAGTATTTGGAACTGTTTTTTTTTAATTCATGGGGCTGGAACTAAAACTATTTGGGGAGAAGTCCTCTTTACTAGATTGATGAAAACCACAGGTTTCAATGTTTTCCTATCTTTATCTGCAACTGGAGTTTTCAAAGTATTGTTCAAAGGCAATTCTGTCCTTGAAGACAGAATTGGCTTAGATTCTCTTTTAGGGCTGATAAACAGATCAAAAGCTTTATTAGTACAATAAAACCAAAGGAAAGAAGGCTTGTGGGCTTCCAAGAGGCATTCCATTTGCCAACAGAATTTGCTCTTTTAAGGAAAATCTACCTGGCTGATCTTGCTTCTGACAGGAAAGTGACTTTAACCTTCCCTGACAGCTCTGCCGACTCTCTAACGGAGATTCATCTCTCTAATTGAGATTAATCTAAGTGTTTCTCGAGTTAACCTTGATTCCTGGAAACTATACGGACACATGTTGAGGTTTGGACAACAATACAGATTTGTAGCGGTTGGTGCAAAAATTCTATAGACAGAACAGCAGAAGTCAATCATATTGAAATAAAAGGCTCCAAACAACTTAAAAAAATACCTCAAGACTGATATGAAGTTTATTAATTGACTGCTAAAAGAAGCCCTTCTAACTTGATTTCACTGCCATAATTCCCTAGGTTTGACCAGGCAGGATGGGAGGTGATGTTAGAAATACAGAAAGGTTAGATATAAAGAATCAGGCTAAAATATATATAGTGTATGTATATATATGTGTGTGTGTATACACACACACATAGTCCTTGACTTATTACAAGCATCTGTTCAGCAACCATTCAAAGTTACAATGGCACTGGTATGTATGTATGACAGGGATCACCTTTTGTCATCTTCTGACAAGCAAAGCCAGATTCATTTAACAACTGTGTTACTGATTTAACAATGCAGGGATCCACTTAACAACTGGGGCAAGACAGGTCGTAAAATGAGGCAAAACTCGCTTAACAACACTCTTGCTTCACAATGGGAATTTTGGGCTCAACTGCAGTTGTAAGTCAAGGGCAACCCATATTGTCTCCAAGAGGTTAATAGAGGGGTAAGGTCAGACAAAAGGGGAATCAGAGTGAGAATAGAATGGAATAAGGATGGGGATAGGATAAGGAATAGGAACAAGAACAGAACAGGAATAGAAGGAGAAGGGGAATAGAATAGGAATAGAATAGAATAGGAAGGGACCTTGGAGGTCTTCTAGTCCAGCCCCCTGCTCAAGTCTCTTCTTACTCTCTTAGTCTCTTCTTAAAAATCTGCAGTGATGGAGCGCCCACTTAAGCACACAAAAATATATTTCTTACTATCCCCTTACCTTTCAGACCTAGGTTTTGTAGCTGGAAGAGCCGTCCAAGTTCATAAGGCAAAACTCGTAACAAATTGTTGTTTAAAAGCAATTCCCTAAAACGAGAGTAAATTATTTAATAAAGGCAGTTTTAAAAGAGGTTTTACACATCTGCATTCATTGTGATACTTTTCTAAGTGGTGAGATGAAGAAAGCATCAGAGCGTCTATGTTAAGCCTGCCTTCAAATCAACCATTACTGAGGATAAAGATGTACAGGAAGTGCTGGATTGTTATGTGTACAAACAAAATAACAACTTCTGTTTATGATGTGCTATCACAAAGGGTCATTCAAAAGCTGAAGGAAGTCCACAAACGTAGCCAAGGCTCTGGGCTTCTGACTAACCTTTATTTCAGATTGAAATAAAAAGATCAGATAAAATAGGACAAAACATTAGAAGAATTCACATCCAGTTCTTAGAAGATTTTTAAAAAACCAAAAACCTCTGGCCTTAGAACAGTAACTGAGCTTATTTTTTAAGATCATAAACATCCTGACTTGGATGCTTAGAAATTCTTAAAGATTTTGAGCAAGTAGTTTTGCAGATATTAGACTCATTCCAAAGTACATAAAAATGCCAGAATGACACATTAGAAGAGAAACTATTATCCAAAATAAGAGTCCAATGTTGAGTTTTCTACCATACGTAGCGACATTTATCCATAACTTGAGTCATCCTCCTTCCCCAATGCTCGACCATCTTATGCCAAAGAGCACAAATTTAAAAATATTACTACCCCGCCCAAAATTATGTAAAACAAAAGTGCAAAAATTATTGCATGAATATGGTACGTAGGGTGTGTCAAATTTTTCAACTTTCAATTTCTAAACATTAGGGGTGCTCAAAATTTGTGACATGCCTTGGGGATTGTAAAGGTATTTTGGATACTTTAATTTAGATGTGCTTGATAAGTAACTACATAAATATCATACCGTTTTAACATTTTGTTTGTTTCATTACAGTAGCCAAAACAACGCCAGCAAAAATGCTTTTAAATTTGAGGTTATTTGGGAAGATAATTCACCTGAGAGAAACCATGTTTCCTAGTTCTGCTGGTAAACTTCGGAGTTTGTTGGATGAGAGATCCAGGTAAACCAGATTATGAAGCTTGGCAATATCAGGTGGAATGCGAGTCAAATAGTTGTCATTGAGGTGGAGAGCAGTCAAGTGTGTTAGTGACCAAAGTGATGGACTTAAATTGCGCACTCTACCTAAAATCAGAAACAGGTAGAGAGATTTAAGAGTTTTCTTCCACAAGCTCAACAAATATACTTGATCTTGCAACAAAATGTACCAATCATGTACCAAACAATGGTTTCAAGCCAACAGAATTTATCCCATTCAGTGTGAAAATATCTTACTACACACACACACACACTCTTCAGTTAACTGATAAAAAATTCTGATTCAAGAATAATTCTTAAGGTTTTGTTTAGCTAGTTTGATACACTTTCAACACAGGTACATATATAAAAGTCACAAAGGACAGAACCAGTAAGAAAGAAAGAAAGAAAGAAAGAAAGACAGACAATTAATAGTTATTCTTGAATCAGAATTTTATATCAGTTAACTGAAGAGGCAAAATTTGAATTTCTTCCAGGTGAAGACAGATATCAAGATCAAAGAATTAAATATTAACAATTGCCTCTTCTACAAAAAACACATTATTTTTTAAAAATTCTTCTCTGTGCATTTGGATTAAAATAAGTATTTAACAGGGATACATTTAAAGTTAGGCATCTGAATAGGAAAAATGAAACTCGCAAATAGGGGATAAACCCAGCTTGCCAATACAGGTACTCTTTGACTTACAACTAGTTGCTTTGAAATTCTAATGGGCCGAAGAAAAGGTACTGACAACCTGGATTTGAAGTTCTGGTGGCCACCCCAATTCATGTGATTGCATTTTGGGTGCTCAACAACCAGCCGACACTTAAAGCCATCTGCAGTATCCCACAGTCACATGACTATGTTTACTTCCAGTTTCCAACAAAAAATGTGTATTGTGAACAAAGGGTTATTTTAACAACCACAGCATTTGCTTAATGACTGAAGATTTTCTCACCGAACATGGCAATTCACTTAATGACCACCGTAAAAAAAAAGTCATAAAATCTGATCAATCACAGGATGACTTGCATGATTTTTGACCATAATTCATCATCATCATCATCTTCATTTAACTACCCCATAATTCGTCGCGGGGTGGAGCCTGGGGAACTAAATGGAACCAGCAGTGTTTTAATGGCCGGGTGCCCTTCATATCGCCAATGCTGAGTTTTGTTCAGCAGATACATCTTCATTGTGCACAAAGAAATATCTGCCTCTACCTAGGATCGAACTTGCGGCCTTCTGATCGTGAGGCGAGAGCTCCACCGCGAGGCCACCGCACCGCTCCTCTTTTTACTGTAATTCCTGATTCAATTATGGGCATAAGACAAGGACTATCTGTATAAAAAGGATCTGCTAAAGACACAGATGATCCCTCAAAGAGGTTTAATAGGAGCAAAGAATCCAGATCACAAGGAGTTCATTGTTCTACTTTCCTTCAATCTGGTCATTTATCGGATTCCTTACCCGAGATTTCCAACTCTGCCCAGTGGGACTTCTTCCCATTGGCTACCTCTTCTGCTGACATGATGGTATATATTCTGCGAGGATCTGGAGGATCATATTTTTCCTTTGGCATCCCTGTTAGTCTGAAAGAAACAGTGGCTCATTACTACAGCTTGCAAGTTACAACAACACATTTCTCATCATTAAATGACTCATAAGCATGAAAAATAACTGGTGTACAGTACATCGTGAAAGGCTTGTTTGCTGCAAAATTCTGCACTGAAAATTAAGCTAGCCATAATGGGAGCCACTCTCTAGTCTTAAAACGTTATATTTATTACTACAGGTGGCCCTGAAGTTACAACAGTTCATTCACCATTCAAAGTGGCAGCGACACTGAAAAAACTGACTTATGACCTTTTTTTTTACATTTACAACCATTACAGCAAGAGGTCATGTGATCAAAATTCAGACAATGAGTCAACCGACTCATATTTATGACAGTTGCAGTGCTATAAAGCCATGTGATCACCTTTTGCCACCTTCAATGGGGAAGCCAGATTCATTTAATAACTGTGTTACTAATTTAACCACTGCAGCAATTCACTTAACGTTAAGTGACAAAACTCACTTAATATCTGCCTCATTTAGCTACAGAAATGTGGTCCATGAAAGACAGGGCCACCTCTGAGAAAGCTGTTCTGGGTATCAACGGATAAGCCTCCTTTGGTAGCGAGACTCTCAACAAGCTGTAATTTCTATGTTCATTTTCAGACAGATTTTATTTACCAAATTCATTTGCTGCCTCCATCTTATGGTTCAAGGTAAGATTTATTTTGGAGTGGGCAGTTCTAAAGATTATCTAGAAATATCCCAATGGCAAAGAAAAAAAATTAGGGTGATGGTGGGCTTATCAACAAAAGGGCGACCAGTTCAAAACAGTATTTTGGAAGAGAAACCATTGCAATCTAAGTCTCAACGGATGGCCTGTTAGCTTCTGTTTTTTTTTTAATTTAAAATAGTTCCCTTTATATTATTATATCACTGTGTGTGCTCTTCTGTGGGATATTACTGTTACTGCATTTTAAAAACAGTATGTCACTTTGAAGCTTGTGCACAGAAATATGATAGAGACAACTTTAATAAAGATTTTATTTTTTATTTATTTTGATTTGTCAATCAGTTACAAGATAATAGGTTTAAGTATATAGTTATGAATACATGAAATGGGTACATACAAGAAAAATAAAAGAAACAATAGGACAGGGATGGTAGGCACGTTGGTGCGCTTATGCACGCTCCCTACAGACCTCTTAGGAAAGGGGTGAGGTCAATAGTAGACAGTCTAAGGTTAAAGTTTTTGGGATTTGGGGAAGAAACTACAGAGTCAGGTAGAGTATTCCAGACATTGACCACTCTGTTGCGGAAGTTGTATTTCCTGCAATCAAGTTTGGTGCAGTTAACCTTGAGTTTGTATCTATTGCGTGCTCTTGTGTTGTTATGTTTGAAGCTGAAGTATTGACAGGTAGGATGTATGATTTTATATACCATACTTAGATCAGACCGAAGACGGCGTAATTCAAGGTTTTCTAGGTCTAGAATTTCAAGTATGGTGGCATAAGGTATTCTACAACGAGTAGAGGAGTGGAGAACTCTTCTTGTGAAATATTTCTGGACTTCTCAACTGTGCTAATATCAGATATGTAATGTGGGTTCCAGACTGATGAGCTGTATTCGAGTATTGGTCTAGCAAATGTTTTGTGTGGTCTAGTCAGTAGTGTGATATTACCAGAGAAAAAGCTACGTAGGATTACGTTAACAACTCTTAATGCTGTTTTGGCTATGTAGTTACAGTGGGCTCTAGCACTTAGATCATTCGAGATGAGTATTCCAAGGTCCTTTACAGAGCGTGGATCATCAACAAAATCTTGGACTATTCAGCCTGTATTTTATTTTCTGATTTTTTTTGCCAATATGTAAGACAGAGCATTTATTTGTTGAGATTTGAAGTTGCCATTTGTTTGACCATTCTGATACAGAGTCAAGATCTTTTTGAAGGGTAGCAGTGTTGTCTGTGAACAGCTTTACATCATCAGCGAAGAGAATGCAGTTGCTCTTAATATGATCACAGAGGTCATTTATGTAGAGTATGAAGAGAGTTGGTCCTAGAACACTGCCTTGGGGGACACCATTGTTGACAGGTACAGAATTTGATAGGATGCTCCCAATTTTGACCATTTGTTGTCTGTTTGACAGGAATGCTTCTATCCAGTTATGCAGTTGTCCAGAGATACCGTAAGATTTTAGTTTTAGGAATAGTTTGTCGTGTACCACTGAATCAAAGGCTTTACAGAAGTCTATGTAGATTGCATCTACTGTTTTGCCCTGATCGAGTTGTGTAGTCCATATGTTTTTGCAGTGTAAGACTTGCAGATTACAGGATAGTTTTTTCATGAAACCAAATTGTTTATTGGAGAGTAGGTTGTTTGTCTCTAAGTGAAGGATAATGGATTGGTTAATAATTGATTCCATGACTTTACAGGTGACGCAGCATAAGGAGATTGGTCTGTAATTTTCAACTAGGCTGGGGGTCTCCCTTTTTGAAGATGGGGTTGAGCGTGGCTTGTGACCATGGAATACATGGTTATAATTTTATGCATTACCTAGCCACTAGATTTGCTTCACATGGTAATACTATCATATCTAACTAAACACTTCTGAAGTAAAAATAGAACAAGCAATAAAAGGTTTGTTCAATACCTTCCTCTAAATATGTATTATTGTTATGTATATCTAATCATGCTCCCACAAACAAATTTAAAAGCTCTGTAGTATTATCTCATGCCAAAAAGATGAGTAACATAAACCAAAAATGATAAACTTATTGCAAGTAACTTTTACGGGTAATTTACTTTCTCTAAAATCTGCCATCTCTATAGAAATGCCATTCTGTGGCAATTTAATTAGTCATTAAGTTTTTTTCTCAAAATAGAAACATTAATTTCCTAGAAATACTAACTACTTTTTCCTTAAAGACACTTCATTTTTATTTTGCCACACAGAAGTAGTCTAAATTAATACTTAGGGTAAATTAAGGGTTTCAATTATGAAATATAGCACATAATTAATTACACTGATCCTTAGCACAACAATGGCAAAAGCTGGTATTTATGTTTAGAACAATGACATGAACTTTTAGAAGAAGAAACTTCTATTTTTTTCTGCATTTAAGTTGGAAAAGAAACTAGGAAAAAGTAATAAATTCAAAATCAGGAATCATTTGCTTGATTTTACACTTGTCTGTGGCAAGGAAATGCAAACCGAGCTGTCTGCAGATTCTAGAAGTCTTAGCCAAACAAATGTGTATTCAACATCCTCAACACTTAGCCCTAACCATGGATCAGATCCAGATAATCGACTTATGACCACAATAGAGTCCAAAATTTCTGTCGCTGTGACATTTAAGTGAATTTTGTCCCATTTTACGACCTTTCTTGCCACAGTTGTTAATTGAAACACTGCAATTGATAAGTTAGTAACTACGTTAAGTGAATCTGATTTCCCCATTGACTTTGCTTGTCAGAAGTTTGCAAAAGGTGATTGCATGAACCTGGGACACTGCAACCGTCATAAATATGAGTCAAGTGCCAAGTGTCTGAATTTTGATAATGTAACCATGGGGATGCTGCAATGGAAAATTTGTCATTTTTTTTAGTGCTGTTGTAACTTCAAATGGTCACTATAAGTCGAGGACTACCTATATAGACAGGCACATGCAACTAGACTACGGACACAGATCTCCTTAAGCAAGTGAAATAGAACTTATTTCTGTAACTCAACAGCTGGGTTGAATTGATGTAAGTTCTTCTGCTCCAAACAGCTGTACATTGTGAGATTCAGAATTAGGATATGCTGCTGCTACGTCTTTGTTTTTAAATATTTCTAATGGTTAATTGCTCTTTGCCCTAGTCAACAATATATGCTTAGTACATTCGAATACAAAGTTTTCAAAGAATTTTATGCGCAGTGGGCCTATTTGGCTGATACACAAAAATACATGAACACAAAATATGTACCTTAGCAACTGGCATTTGTACACAGTGAAGACAAAACTATACTCCAGGCTATAGATTTACAAGGGCATCCTTGAAAACACAAGCTGCCAAAAGAGTTGCATTCCGGTATGAAGCAAATTGTATCAAGGACAAAGGGAGTGGGTGGATTGTTTTCTTAAAATAGCCACCATTCTGGGTCTAACCATAATCACTACAGTCAAATCCTCTTTTCCATACAACTTCAGAGGAACACCACCTAAATGTGAACTTTAGAAAAGGTTTTTAAAATGAACACATAAAACCATTTCTGTAGCCGAATCTAGCATAATTATTTTGTTATCCATCCTTAACACTTGGCATAAATATCGCTGTGCACTTTAATCCATGAACTGGTAACATTTTACAGGTAGTCCTCGACTTAAAGACTACAATTGAGCCTAAAATTTCTGTTCCTAAACAAGACAGTTGTGTAGTGAGTTTTGTCTCATTTTACGACCTTTCTTATCTCATTTTACGACCTTTCTTCAGTTGTTAAGTGAATCACCAGAGTTGTTAAGTTAGTAACACAACTGCTAAGTGAATCTGACTTCCCCATGGACTATGCTTGTCAAAAGGTTGCAAAAGGAGATCACATGATCCTAGGACACTGCAACCGTCATAAATATGAGTCAGCCCTCAAGTGTCTTAATTTTGATGACACAATCATGGGGATGCTGTAATGGTCTTAAATGTAAAAAACAGTCATAAGTCACCTTTTTCAATGCCGTAGTAACTTTGAACGATCACTAAACCAACTGTTGTAACTCAAGGACAATCTGTGCTTTGGGAAAAAAAAACATGAACCTTGAACTGAACTTCTTACTGTGCTTTAATTGCCAATATCTAAGAACTACTCATTTCACAAAGGATTTGGACTTTTCTGGGGTTATACTGTAGTCCAGAACAAGCACCATCAGTTTTGAAGCCACCTCATTCCAAACCTAACAGTGAAGCCAACAAGAGCAGCCCAGCAGCCTGTGAAATTCAGAACTGCAGCTTTGAGAGCCAAATATAAGAAGTCTGGGAACGGAGTTCTCCACTCTCATTTGCTGGTTTCTTACTACAGGGTAATCCTTAACTTATGACTCACAACTGAGCCCAAAATTACTGTTGCTAAGCAAGACATTTGTTAAGTGAGTGGCTTGAGAGTTGACTTTGTTGACAGTCCAATGGCTTCCCCCTTGGGTTTGCTTGTCAGAAGGTCTCAAAAGGTGATCACATGACCCTGCGACACTGCAGCTGTCATAAATATGAATCAGTCGCTAACTTCAAACGGTCATTAAATGGGCTGTTGTAAGTAGAAGACTATCTGTACTTCTTATTATATCATACACAAGTAGTCCTGGGTTTACAATCAGTTTCTTATCAACTTATTTGAAGTTATGATAGACCTCCAAAAAGATGGTCATGGCCCAGCTTTGAAGTTCTGATGGCCACACCCCCTCCATGGGCATGTGATCATATGTTGACCTGCTTAATGAACAGCATAACTTGCATACATAATTGAGTTCTGAATGACAGTCGTAAGTCAAGGACTACCTGTACCATTGTACTTAGATTTTTGATGGCTTACAGAAAACAGGCACCATCTCAATGTGAAATGCATATACTCTGTATGAAAAAAAAATTAAGAGTCAATCCAAGATTTTCAAGTTAAATGATTTTGGATAGAAGGTCTAAGAAGGTTTTCCACCTCACACAGCCTGGAGAATTGTTGTCTGTGAAATCAGATTTCTATCAAATTGAGATGCACAAGCATTTGGATCTGGAGTTTTACTATCTTAAGAGCTCCACCTGATAATTCAATCTATTTCTTCATCTTGCTTTCAACCAGTTGTTACAATGCACAAAGACATCTTGCCTTTAAAGACCACTTGGGAATTTCAAACTGCTACAGCATGCAACATTGGAACGATTCCAGCCTTAGATCCCCAGTTGCTATTAGACTACAACTTTCCTCACCCTAACAACTGGGGTGAAAGGAATTGACGTCTAAAGTAACATGGAGACCAGAAATTACAAAGATATAAGCCGAACAGTCAATACATATTATATTAGCTTTGTATAGGCCAGAGAGCCATTGACTGAGATAGGTGGCTATAGAAATAGATATGATAGGTGGGTAGGTCGAGACAGACAGACAATCAGCTTATTTCCAAGTTGAATTTAATATCCTGGTTTAAAACCAAAAACTCAAAACAGAATATTTCCAGGGACAGGTTCTTTTAGAGAGTAGCTCCAATGCTTTATTAGAAAACTAGAGCCTGCTGGGAAGAGGTTTTCCCACAAGGTAGGCTCAGCTATGGGAAAAAGCTGCCAAAAAGTTAATTAATGAATTCTGTTCTTAAGGACTTAAAAGAATTTCTTCCTAAGGTTGCCTCTTGCATTTTTCAAACAAGTTTTGACTATGTATTGTAATACCTTTTTAATAAGTTTATGCTAGGCCACATATCAATTTTTATTTTCTACTCTTGATGTAAACTTTTAAAATTGTTGTGGCATAGTGGTATCTCTCCCAAATAAAATGGCGGTACGGTAGCTTCTATTTGTAGATTTCAAACTGTATGTAAATGAAGATGTCCTAAGGCTGTGCCACACATTTGATATTTACCTAAAGGATTGAATTTGTAATATAAGTAGGATCTGCTTCCTTCATTTTACATTAGAAAATGAGGGTGGTGCAAAACCTTGTAATTAAAACATTAATAAAATATGTGGGAAACAGGATGGATAGCCAGTCTATTCCTACATCATGCAGCTATAAATATTTTGCAGTAGCTAAAACACTTTCTCTCTTCGATACCATTCCCATCAATGTTTATGGAAAGTCCATCTTGAACAATTTATAGCAAATATAATAATATAGAAATAGTTATCTGGGGGTGGGAGGGACAAACAAGCCCTTGTAGCTTGTTGGGTCAAAGTTGTGTTACCTTCCAGTAAACAGCCCAAAGTTACTGTGGATATGAGTATTCTGGGATGTAATTTCTTAACTACAGGATTCAATGGAAGGGAGGAAATGGTACTATAATTACCAGGACTTCTCAGTGAAGAATAAATTTCATCAAAGAGCAACTTGAAAACTGTAAGACCAAAATATATTAGAAGCTAATCTTAGTTTTGCCACAGGCTGGAGACCAGCCTGATTTTAGAGCTAGCTTTAATGATTTATCTTAAAGAAATATGCTGTGTATTGTACTGGCCTTGAGATGCCTCTAGCACAACTCTTAGGTTAGTAAGATAGAGATGTGAACTTCAGCCCACAATCCTGTTTATGTTTTATGCAATCTCCAGCCAACCGTATTATCAGCATGTGTGGGGTCCTTGGTGCTCTGAGCTTGGTTATCTTGCAGATGTTCTGCTGAGAGCACCAAGGACCCCACAGTTCAACCATGAACTATGGATATTCTTTTCTATCTGTACAATAACAGCATCTGCTTGCGTTCACTGAAAAAGACCAGCTTTGAAATTCTGGATAGCACTGTTTTAAATCTAAGGCACAAACTGTAGTTATTCATGCTTATACTATAATGCACATTAGTATGACAGACTATGAAAAGCATCACATTTATAATGCATAAAAGTTTAGGACTAGTCAACTTATAGCATTTATGTATCAACTGGTATTTTCCTTAAAGTTTTTGGCACTTCCGTAGAGAAAACAATGTTCCCAGAAGCTTGATTATGACAGAATCAGGCTTATACTCCACATTCTTTATTATCTACATGGGGCTGCCTTGAAGACCATCCAGAAACTTCAACTGATCCAGAATGAAGCAGTCCAGACAGTGATGGACAGACACTCCCTTTGCCTATGTAACATCGATGTGTGGAATGTGAAGGATGTGTGTTTGTGTTTATTTTCATAGTCATAATGTACATTGAAGATGGTATTTAATTTTGTTGTACAAGGTGCAATGACAACAAACTAAACTAATTTCTGCTTCGCAAGCTGCATTGGTTGCCATGTAGAATCAAGGTACTGATTATTACCTATAAAATTCTACATATCATAGGTCTTGGCTACATATGGGAACACTCATTTCCCTTATTATCTGCCTGGCCAATTTGATCAAAGCAATAGACTTATATACCGCTTTATAGTGCTTTATAGACCTCTTTAAGTGGTTTACAGAGTCAGCATATTGGCCCCTATAAGAAATGCAGTGTAGTAACTGCATAGTTACATATAGGCATATATATATATATTGCAGAAATGGCAAATACATATGATACTTTGAAAGGACTGCTTCAATTTTGCTCAAGGTAAACAGCTTCGATGAGCTGATTTTTACAACATGATATCTGGACGGGATTACAAAAAGATCACACAATGAGCTGTTAATCCACAAATCAGACTGAAAGCAGCAAAGCAATAGGGGTAATTAGCTGGCAGTTGGCTGGTTTATAAATCAAGGTTTTGTGCCCACATGTGGGATGCCTTCTGTTCCAAAGACATTAAATACTTCTATTAATTCAGTATCAGGTCACCAAGTGACCAAGGCTTTTCCTGGGTCAAAACAAGCTCCTCAGCTACCAACTGTTCTTTAAAAGCAGAGACTAGATAACTATTTTAATATATAGAATAGAATAGAGAGTTTCTACGATATATCTCACATTGACTTTATCAAATAAGGATAGGTTTTGGTTGCTACATGAATTGATGCCTATAATAAGTCTTATGTACAATTGCTCAACAACCTCTTCATCAGATACCTTCAAGTTATGATTTTATATTCTCCTTTTACTTAACCCAAGTGTAAGCTACTGAATCTATAGAGCAACAAAACTGAGCGGCTATTTCATTTGTTTTTCATTTACTCAGATTTCTTGGAATGAACAGGGCACTTTGAAACCCGAGCAGCTTATTCCGAGAAACAAAATGATGTCCACACAAACAAGTCTTCATTCAGTTATTTGCTGTAGTGAAAATCTGCAAAATACACAATTTCAATTTTCCTTCCTCTTTAAAAAGATTATAGAACAAAAAACAAATCAAGAAATTTAATTTTATTACACTTTAAAGCAGATGGCAATGGAACTTAAGGCAGGATCATATGATACTTTCACACAAGTGTGTAATAATAATTCATTCTACACTGTCACAGATCCACATAGAACTTGGACGCAATCCAAGGAGCCTTCATATAAACAGGTTCTGACTTGCTTTGCAAAAACTCTTTCTCCAACATCCCAAAATTTCACACTGCCAAACATCTCAGCTATGTTGAGAAAAGCAATGCTATATTCAAGTAAGCTTTTAAAAGCTATTTCTGAACACGGAAAGAGCCTTATATATCATACCTGGAGTCACAAGACAGAAAGCTCTCATTGTAACAAACTCTTAATGCATTTCTTTAATAAAACCCCCAAATTTCTTAAAATATTGCCATTAACAACTATTGCCATTCCTAATCAGGCTATTGGAAGGTATTTTGTGACCTGTGAATAATGCTATTTCTGAGAAAATATTCTCCTTCCCCAATTCTGCCATACCACAGAAACCCAGCTTTAGAATTATACATAACAGCAATTATCAGACACGAATTTATAATTCAAAACTCCTTTTGACATCCAATTTTAGTTAGAATAAGATATTTCTATTGCATTATAGAATAATTTCTAGCTTAAAAACAACACATATTAAGAAATTCATCTGATGAGCTGAAAACTTATTAAAAAGTGTACATGACAAAGAAAAATGCCTTGAACCAAACAAATTTAATAAACAAAGGATCTTTTTAAAGGATTCAAACATTATGAAATGTGTCTCTAAGTTTAAAAAGCTCATACTAGTCAGATAATCAATTCTGGCTCCTAAAATTAATCCTGTATTCCTGCTTATAAAATTCTAATCTTCTGCAAGTATTTTATACAGATGACAGAATACAAAAACCACAAAAGGATTTCAAATATTCATATTGTTCTGCCTATAATTGTCACTATCTTGAAGCTCCTACACAGCAAAGGATGATTGCCCAAACTAACCTCTGTGCCATACCAACCCAGCTGAAAAGTACTTTTCACTCGAAGATGGATCCAACAGGAAAGGGTTGCTTCTACTGGAAAAAGTAAAATCAAAAGTTGAAAAGGCAGGACTTTAAAAGCTGCTTCTTGTCCTATCAAACTAAACTCCTCCCTTTAGCCCAAAGCGCTTCGATTCCTACTAATCTGCATTGTAGTGGACCTATCAAAACTTGCAATTTGTAGAATAGATGGGAGGAGGAGCTAGCATGCTTCTGTGAAATTGCCTCCATCTCAAACTTTGGGCAGCTTGGACGTTCTTGTTAAGTCTAAATAAGGTGGAATTGTTGGATCCATTTTCTAGTGATACTTTATAATAAATCCAACCATCCTTCTCAGTCACAATAGAGGAAGTCAAGAAGAAAGGGATATACAGGTAGTCCTCGACTTACCACAATTGAGCCCAACATTTCTGATGCTAAATGGGAAATTTGTTTTGCCCCCATTTTATGACCTTTCTTGCCACAATTAAATGAATCACTGCAGTTGATAAGTTAGTAACCTGGTTAAGTGAATCTGGCTTCCCCATTGACTTTGCTTGCCAGAAGATGGCAAAGGGGGGGGGGGTCACACAACTCAGGGATACTTCAAGGGTCATAAGTATGAACCACCTGCCAAGCACTTGAATTTTGACCACGGGGATGCTGCAAAAAACGGTCGTATCATTTTTTTCAGTGCTGTTGTAACTTTGAACAATCATTAAATTAACTGTTGTAATTAATTGTTGTAAATAGTACTACCTGTACTATTGCATTTTGCCATGATAGATCAATGGAACAGTTTATAGCACGCAATGATTTTCTACAGCTCTACTCTTGAAGATGTTACAAATGGCTGTAAATGCAAAGCACTCAAGATGCAATCATGGGTGTGACCATCACAACTGGGTCGTAAGTACCTTTTGGAGAGTCCATGGTAAACTTCAAATGGTAATTAAGCAACCAGTCATAAGTCAAGGACTACCTGTATTACTTAAGGAAAAAAGTTTGTGGAGAATTTGTATTGGTTATCTATGGAGATTCTCAATCATCCAGGCCATGGTTTTCCAAAAGGTGCTTTTTCAAAAGGCAAAAGGACTTTGTTTTTCCTTGAAGACATTTTACGTTTCATCCAAGGAATTTCAGGACTGAAGAATCTTCCTGGATGAGAAGCAAAATGTCTTCAAGGAAAATCAAAGTCCAGTTGCCTTTTGAAAAAGCACCTTTGGGCTTTTTATTGATTCTTTTATTGCATATTAGATCTAGCTTAAAGCAATTAATCTCAAAACAATCTAACTCACATGAACTCTCAATGGAATGTGCCTCAGTAAAACACAAATACTGATCTAGAATCAATGAGGAGTGACAGACTATAAAAATAAAACCCAGATTTCAAATATTATACAACAGAATACATTTATTCTGCCTATCAGAAATACCATTTTAAGTAAGATTTTACTGTTTTCCAGATAAAGTTTTTATTCTACAAAGTTACAAGCTTCTGCCTTTATGTTCTTTGCTACATTGATGAAAATAATTACCCCCGCTCTTTTACCTAACATAAATAAATTATTAATTTTATTCAGGGAGGTTGAAAATTATATAAATTCATTTATCACAAAATTGTCATTTGTTAACTCCAAATAACATTTGCAGCTATCTGTGGCCTTTAAAAAAAACTCATGCAATTGATTACAGTATACCGAAATAAAAACCTTACACATTTAACATTTCCTATATCTTATAAGCATTTCTAATTAGCTCCCACTCTTATACTTTTAGTATTGTAGTAGAAGCAGGTGCATCCTTTATAATAATCCTGATGTTGCAATGCAACTATGCTATATCTGAAGTGGGAAGTGGCATTATGTCTTTATTTATAGCAAGACTGTTCCATTAAAGATATTTCCTGCTAAGAACATAAGAATAGCTCTTCAAGATCTGGCAAAAACCCATCCTAGTGTAGCATTTGTGTTTTATGATAGAAAATCAGATACAGATATTCCTCAACTTACAAGTTTCCTTAGTGACCATTCGAAGTTACAACGGCATTGAAAAAAGTGACTTATGACCATTTTTCAGTTATGACCGTTGTATCCCCATGATGTAATTGACATTTGGATGCTTGTCAACGGACTCGTATTTATGACAGTTGCAGTGTCCCAGAATCACATGATCCCCTTTTGTGACCTTCTGACAAGCGAAGTCAATGGGGAAACCAGATTCATTTAACAACCATGCTAGTAATTTAACAACTGCACTGATTCACTTAAATGTGAAGTCGTAAAATGGGACAAAACTCATTTCATGAGTTTTTTTTCTCAATTAGCAACATAAATTTTGTGTTCGTAAGTTGAGGACTAAGTGTACTTACGGCGTGCAGTCAGTTGAAGGATGTGCATTCTTTACTGCTAACTAGTCCCCTGACTGTGGTATTTGGTAGCTGCCTGCGCAACCCAAGAAAAACACTGAATTCTGAAGACTAGTATTCCTTGATGGACATGTTCTCCATAATGTAAATCCTCCATAGTAGTTGCCATTACCATGTCTTGAGATAATGAATTCCACATCTCTGTGATGAGATGCTTTACATCAGGGGTGTCCAACCGTAGCAACATTTAAGACTTGTGGACCTCAACTCTCAGAATTGAGGAGCACGGCTGGTTGGGGAATTCTGGGAATTGAAATCTACAAGTCTTAAAGTTGCCAAAATTGGAGTCTCCTGGTTTACATTGTTGGTTTTAAAACTTCTTCCATTCAGTTTCCTTACTTCTGATCCTAATGTTTTCCTAATAAGAAAAACAGCTGTCTGTCCACCTTCTCTATACCATGCATGATTTTATACATTTTGACCATATCTTCCCCCTTTTTTTTCAACCTAGACTCTTTAAAATATTTTAGCCTTTACTCAAATGGGAAGTGTTTAAGCCCCATGGTTACTTAAGTTGAACTTTTTGGTACTTTTTCAGAACAAATGTTTTACAAATGTTTCTACTACAACTAGATAAACAATATTCCAGATGAAGACATGGCAATCATGACAAGGCATAACTGTTGGTAGTTTTTGGTCCTTTTCCTAATGATCAAATCAAATCATTTTTACATTAAATCTTTATTATTGCCTTTGACTAGCCTTTGCAGTAAAAAAAGAGAAAGTTTGCTATAATAATGTGTTACTGGGAATGAAAAAGTAGGACAATAATACAACATATCTATTAAAGTTTTGTGCAACTAGGGTGAAGAAGACATCGTATCAATGTCCCTGGTTCTCTTTTTACTATTGATTTGGCATTCTCCAGGGTTAACTGGCCTAAATATTCAAGATTGCAAAATTATATAGGCATGCTGCCAATGGTTAAAGGCATCTTCAGACCCCAATAAGCATATATATATATATTATTTATATAAACTATGTAATGCCTTTTGTTCAGGAGCTCAGGATAGAAGACACAGCATCCCTCTCCCTATTTTTCCCCACAACAGCAATCTTGTGAGATACAGTACTGATAAGAGAATAACTGGCCCAAAGTCATCCAATGAGTTTTCATGGCTGAAAATAGGCTGAATCTTTCTCCAGTGCCAGTGTAATGTTCTGTGTGAAGTTAATGGTTTTTTTGTATCCAAAAGTGCATGACATACATTTAAACTGAATTACATTTGCTATTTGGTTAATATTTATCCAGCTGAAAGAAACTTTTCTAGAGTTCTTTACCATTTTTTATTTTCATCCCAAACTCACTGCTTACTCCAAATCAAGATGCTTCATGAACAAGTTGGAAGTCCTTGTTTTCAATATTGAAATTACTTCTGGAAAGAATTCCAGTTCTTTGTTCCTTCTCTGAGAAAACTACCCATTTATTCCTGTGCCTTACTTTCTAGTTATTAAACAAATAGCAATTCATATAATTCTGTGAAGTATTTGTGTCCTTTTGGATTGTTTTTAAATCTTTGCCACTGAATGTTATTATCAATGTTACTAGTAGGCCCAATAAATACATAAAGGAAGTGAGTAAATAAAGCTTCAGATTATATTATATTTTACAGTGACATTAACAAAGTGGACTGTTCAAAGGAAAACGGTCAAGATAATAAGGGATCAAAAGAAAAAAGAATGTGCATGCCAATGGATGTGTTAAAATATATTTAACCTGCAGAAGACATGATAGTTGTCTTCAAACATCTGAAAAGCTGTGAGGTAGAAGGTGGGACAAAACTCCTCAGGACTGTTCCAGAAGACAGGATAAGAAACACAGATTTCAAATGATGTTGGGTGGATATGAAAAAGAATCTCCTAATAATAAAAGCTATTTTTAAAAAACGAAACAGGTTGCCTCAGGAGCTAGCATTTCTAGCAATGGAGTGTTTCCATCAATTCAACACAGGCTAAATCTGTTGACAATGCTGTACTATGGTCTCTTGAATTGAGCTAGATAATCTATGTGTTTGGTACCTGTTGCATAAATAAAAACAAACTGAGATATGCCAATGTGAAAAAATTACCGTCCACTTAGTTCAATCAACTTTATTAAATAACTTATTTTAATGAAGTATTCATATGTCTAGCCCAACCATCAAACTCCATAAATTTCACAAACTTTTACTCTCCTCTTGTAAATTTCTTAAGATTATAGAGCACTATTTCCCCACTTCAGCCATTTCTAGGTAGAGGAATTTCAAAGCCCAGAATTCCACAGCAGTGGCATTGATGAGGGTACTGAGAATTGAAGTTCATACACCAAGAAAATTTGCCAAGGTTGGGAAATAGAGTTCTAAAGGTACTGTTTCGAAAGCCTCTGTTAGAAAGTAATTCAGGCTTTTGAGTCTACAAAAATATTATAAAATCATTTGTAAAATTCTGAGTCTTCAATGATTTACATTTAGAGACGCAGCCTTGAAATGGAGATGATTTGGGACAACTTTGAAACATGAGTGCAGCATAAAATTATTCAGTAAGTCACAAAGAATCTCAGAACAACATTCAGAGCTTTAGAGGGCGCTTTTACCTCAATCAAAGTCAGCATTAATGGGCCCGTCATAAGAAAATCACTGGGTAAAAATGGTATTCATGAGAGAACAGGAAGATGGAAGCCATGTTAACCCAGATTATTGATTATTGTCTCATGTTCGCCAAAAAAAAAACCTGGATGAGTTTTTAGATTTCTGGAAAAAAGAAACCAGATGAATCAAGTAATTGAATTTTCCAGATCAAATGTATGTCTTTTAAGTGTGACAAAAATTGAACACTGCATTTCATGGTAATGACCTCATACCAAGTATGAAGAATGGAGGTGATTTACTCAAAGTCTTTGATGAGGAATTTTGTCAAAGGCTTTTTTGAAAACCCAAACATCCAAAACTGATAATCAACTTCATTCACCTGCCTGCTGATGCCCTTAAAAAAAGTCTAAAAGATTGGTGAAGCAAGATTGCAGAATCCATCCTGACTGCCCGTCATCAAGACTAGCCAGCAAGTCTATGTGCTTCTTTTTATGATGACTGCTACCAATTTATCCAAAACAGACATTAAGCAAACTAACCAAACTTCTTGGATCTCTTTTAAAATAATTTAGAGAAGCATTTTAAGGGAGGTAAACATGGCAAAGTCAGTTCAAACCAAATTATCTAAGGAACCTATGCAAGATCAAGCTCCTTTTCATCAAATTGGGTATTGTGGAATATTTACCACCCACATGCTTCAAATAATTTATAGGCCGATATTGGGAATTTATACTGTAACCTATAGATTGAATGAAGCAGTTAAAAGAAACAAAAAGAATCGCTCTAAACATTATAAAGGTGGTCCTCGACTTATGACCACAATTGAGCCCAAAATTTCTGTTGCTAAACGAGACAGTTAAGTGAATTTTTCCTAATTTTACAACTTTTCTTGACACAGTTAAGTAACTACAGTTAAGTTAGTAACACAATTGTTAAGTGAATCTGGCTTCCCCATTGACTTTGCTTGTCAGGTCACAAAAGGTGATCACATGACTACTGGACATTGTAACCATCATAAATATTAATCAGTTACCAAGCATCCAAATTTTGATCACCAGACCATAGGGATGCCGCAACAGTCATAAATGTGAAAAATGGTCATAGGTCACTTTTTTCAGTGCCGTTGTAATTTCAAACAGTCACTAAACAAACTGTCATAAGTTGAGGACTACTTCTAATGAATATTGCAGAACTGCTTTAAAATACATAATTTTAACAAAAAAGTCTTTAGGTTGCATGTAAAAACTGAGCATTATGCAATACCGATGCAACAAAGTACTAGTGACTCAGAAGCATATTTTTTTGTAACAGATTTACTTTGGAAGGATGTGTTAGAAAATGAATCAAGTAATAACAGATTAATAATTTCATAGATTTTACACCACACTCTATTCTGTGCCATTTTTGTGGAGAAGCTGACCACAGTGTCCACTTTTCTTGCTCCAGTAACCAAGGTTACCATTGAAACTCATTATTTAATTTTTATAGAGAGATAATAATGTACTAATGCTACAAGGTTAAGCACAGCAAGTCAGCTAGGCAAGTCAGCTAGGCAAATATAAAAGAACAGGTTTGCAAATTAGTCCTATAATTCATCTTCAAAAGCCATTAAAAATTATAAATAAGACCTAAAATGAAGCTTTTCTTGTCATGGAAATATATGTAAAAAAAAGCTCTAGTTGTCCCTCAAACAGGTTTATTTATCATATACACTGCAAGGACGCAGGATTCCATATCTCTGACTTTTCTGAATACAAAAAAGACTATCTGCACCACAGGGTTAGTTATGACGTTCAATGGGTCATTATCTTTAAAACATAAAGTTAAACACATTTTTCCCTAAGAGAAGAAAAACTCACAAAGAGTACAAAACAAAAGAAGTTGAAATCTATGATTATTCTGTTGATGCATGTACTGTACTGATTAAAGCAACCTTGAATGATGATGTTAAAAAAAACTAGAGAAAACTGAGAGTTACTTTAGAGTAAACTGAACATTAGATGTAATTTTGAAACTTAACTTGCGCAAAGAAGTCGTGGTTATTTAGTAAATGCTTGTTTATTTCCAAATCAAATAAAATTAGGAAAAAATTAACATAAGAAATGCAGTTCATGTGCAGCCTGAATGTCTGTAACCCTTGTTCTATGAAAAACACCAATTGCTCAAAAACATCTGTTGTATGTGAATATTCTTAGTATGTCAAAGGATTCAACTGAGAACAGAAAATCTTGTATAGTGTATGCCAAGATCCCACCATTATTGTCAGAAGTTATTTTAGTGTTTTACTGTAATAAAACTAATCAACCAAAACAGTATCGTGTTTAGGTACTCCTGGCTTATAACCATAATTGATACCAAAAATTTTGTTGCCAAGTGTGTTAAGTGAGTTTTGCTCCATATTATGACCTTTCTTGCCAGTTGTTAAGAGAATCACTGTAGTTGTTATGTTAGTAACACGGTTATTAAGTGAATCCAGCTTCCCCATTGACTTTGCTTGTCAGAAGGTGGCAAAAGTCACATGATTCTGGGACATTGCAACTGTCAAAAATATGAGTCAGTTGCCAAGTGTCTGAATTTTGATCATGTGACTGCAGCAGTTGTTAAGTATGAAAAACAGTCATAAGTCACTTTTTTCATTGCCCTCGTTACTTCAAATGGTCATTAAACCAACTTTTGTAAGTCAAGGACCATCTGTATTTTAGACATATAGTTAGAAGTCTTTCAGCAATTATTACTCTTTTTTTAAAAAAAAGATTAGATTAATACTTTATTGATAATTTCACAAGTGAAGGTTCCCCCAAAGAGGGCTTTTAAAAATCAGTAGTTAATAACTTCAGAAAAACAAATTGCTCTTCATTTATTTGACAGTTAGGTTTCTATTGAAGGACCAGTTACTTTTCTCCCAATAACGCTGCTTTTAATAAAACCTTTCCTAAATCCACTCCAAATAGCAATCTTTTATAAAGTAAATATGATTGACACAAGCCCACCATGTAAGGTTCATGTTACTGTGTTTGGCTGGGTAGATGGAAGTAAACTGGAACAAGTGTTGAAATCAGATCAGTTTCACTTGAATTTGTCAAGAACTAGACACAATGCAGGTTAAAATGATTAGTCCTTGAAAACTATTTAAAGAAAACAGATATTTTTTATGAGCCACATGTGCATTTAGTTGTGTCTGCTATATTATTAGTTCTTGTTTACACAGGAAATTTTACTGGGGTTATGGAAAATTTAAAAACAGAACTGCAGTTGAATAGCATTCAAGAGTAATAAGTCAAAACCGACTTGGAGCTCAGAATGTATACTGATCTTTCTCTTTGAAAGATCAAGCTAACTCAGTGCTATTTCATATAATTAATTGTATGGAAAAATCAGATAAAAGGGAGAATTCAGGACATCTACACAAACATCTCAAGTGGTATGATCTAACAATACTTTTAGACGATAGGTTTGACTACACATTGTCTACATTCAGTTAACAACCACTAAAAGGTTTGTTTGTTTTTTTTTTTTGGGTTTGGTGTTGTAAAATTTTTGGTTGGCTGGTTATTTTTGGTTTGGTGTCCCAGAGTCATGTGATCACCTTTTGCAACCTTCTGACAAGCAAAGTCAATGGGGAAGCCAGATTGACTTAACAACCATGCCACTATTTTAACTGCAGTGATTCACTTAACAACTATGGAATAGTCATAAAATAGGGCAAAATTTACTCAACTGTTTCACTTAACAACATAAATTTGGGCTCCACTGTCGTAAGTTGAGGACACATGTATGTAAAATATATTAGGCAAATGCAATGCTTAGTAAAATTAAAAGCATTTCAAAAGAATTCTTTTTGAAAAATGTTTCATTATTGGGTAAATTTACAATTAATGCAGAATTATGAAATATATGAATATATATTTCCTTGTTAAAAAATAGGAATAAACTGATTTCCCCCTTAGAATTTAAAACAATATTTAGGAATAATAAACATGTTGCTTCCATGGCATCAGTCTGCTGTGCAATTTTTATCTGAAACAAACAAGTGTGGAATGTCCTTTTCATTTAAAGGACACTGAAACAGGACCAATACCTGAAAAATAATACAGCAGCATGGAATATGCTTGGTAAGATAATTTTAGCTAATTTGGACATTTTAACTATAAAATGCTTTGCTGAGCTGAATGTTCCAGATCACAGACTGAGAAAAAAAAGGATCAGTGTAGATTGAAAGTCGTCTGAATGACTTTGGGCCAGTCACTTTCTCTCAGCCCATCTCAGCTCATAGGGTGGTTGTAAAGAAGATAGGAGAAAGAACTATTATATATGTTCTTTGTCTTGAGTTGTTATTAAACAAATAAATATGGTATTAAACTTAAAATGTATTGCCATTCATCCAGAAAGCCTAAAGAACACTATTGTAATTTCCCAATAGGCAGATTCTGAAAATATCACAGAACATACCTTAAATTGTTTTGAAATTCCAATTGGACAGTTGACAATACAATAATGAACAATAGAAAGAAAATCATTTAGTGCAAGTAAATGAAAAAGGTTAAAATTCATTTTACTTGCTGCCATTAAAAATGAGTTAGCAATAGACAATTAAGGAGGCAAAAGCCCCTGATTTAGGCAAACCCATCAAGAAATCACATTCTTATTTAATAGTCTATCCTCCATCTGCTTAAATACAGGTAGTCCTTGACTTACAACCACAATTGAGCCCACAATTTTTATTGTGAAGCAAGACAGTTATTAAGTGGGTTTTGCCCCATTTTATGACCTTTCTTACCACGGTTCTTAAGTGAATCATTGCAGTTGTTATTAACATGGTTCTTAAGTGAATATGGTTTTCCCATTGACTTTGCTTGACAGAAGGTTGCAAAAGGTGATCATGTAACCTGGGTCTCTGCAACCGTCATAAATACATCAGTTGTCAAGTATGTGAATTTTGTTCACATGACCATGGGACTGCCGCAGCAGTCGTTAAGTGTGAAAAACAGTCATAAGTCACTTTTTTCAGTGCCACTGTAACTTTGAATGGCCCCTAAACAAATGGTTGTAAGTCAAGGAGCTGTATTTGCATGCTAACTTATTCACAAGTGATTATTTATTATTTATAAATTTATTACTAAATTTATTTGCCACCATCTCGCCACGAGAATGCAACTGTCCTCAAAATTTAAAAAATGGCTAGTTGAAATGCTGCTCTTATAAAGGCAAGAAGATAACACATACACACATTACATGCACCTAGTCAATCAAAGATAAGGACAGGCAAAGCCGACTCTGAATATGTAGAACTGGTTTACCCAGGACAGAGAAGCAATGGTTTACAAATACACAAAACAGCTGCCCCATCACCCAGGATTTGTACATCTGGATTAACATTTTGATAAATGTATGCACACAGTCACCCTTTACACAACTTGTTACAGTTCAGAGGCATTCCAAGGAAAATACATGATGCCCACAGAGAATTCTTCCTCTGGACTGAACAGAATATTCCACACTATTCACAGTTATTGTTGTTGTTTTTTCCCCATTGAATACATACACTCTAAACATTAACTGCTTATCTTTTAAAGAAGCCTTTTGCAAGGCAGGATATAAAGCATACATAAATAAAAACCCGGAACACCACATTGTAGTGGATATATATTACATGTCACACTTACACAAAGTCTTAAGAGGTGAGCATTGTTTCCTTCTATCTATACAGCTTTGGTTGAAAACATATCAGGTGTGACAAATATCAGGCAATGTGAAGTAAATGTCTAGAACAGGGGTCTTCAAACTTGACAGCTTTAAGACTTGAGGACTTCAACTCCCAGAATTCCTCCTCCAGTCACGTTAGCTCAGGAATTCTGGGAGTTGAAGTCCACAAGTCTTAAACTAGCCAAATTTGAAGATCCCTGGTCTAGATAGGAGATCCCTTGTAAGGAAACATCCTTTTAACAATCCTGCAACACTCACAAACCCAGGGCCATTTCCTCCCCAAGACCTGTATCCCCTAAAGTTTCATCCAGATTATCTATTCCAGGGGTCTCCAACCTTGGCAACTTTAAGCTTGGTGGACTTCAACTCCCAGAATTCCCCAGCCTTCTGGGAGTTGAAGTCCGCCAGGTTTAAAGTTGCCAAGGGAGGGGGGAGGAGGAGGCTCGCAATGGCAACTGGAGGGGAAGAAATAAAACACATTATGAAGCAAAAGTGAAATTGGGTGAGCTTTTCAAAGCAAACTTCTTCTGGGCCACACGTGCAGCCCGAGTAACTTTTAAGGGTGAGTAATAGCAATAAATAAATAAATAAATAAAGCCAGAAGTGTCTCGGTTTTTTTCCCCGAGCGAAAGAAGCCTCTTCCAGGCGTCGTGGAAGCCCCGAAAAGGGGAAAGTTGCTGAACAACAACAACAAAAAAACACCCTCCAACGCAATCACGAAAGGGCAGGAAAAGTTGTAAAGACGCATGCAAACACACGAAGTGTACACACACACACACAGAGGCCTGCGCACCCCAAGACCTCGGCTGACACGCAACCTCCCCGCGTGTTCGTTCCCACACGCGCCGGCATGACTAAACACGCGCTGACCTCCCTTCTCACGCCTGGGTTCCCTGAGCTGGGCCGGCCTCCTTCCTTTCCCCTCGCCGTCGACCAGGCCCGTCGCCCGCCTGGCGCTCACCTGCATCCAGCCCCCGGGGCGTCTGTCGACGGGGCTGAGGCGGCTGCTCAGGCGGCGGGGCTGAGGGCGAGAAAGACATGCAGGAGGCAGCGGCCGGGCCGGGGCGAGCGCAGGGCGGGCTCGAAGAAGCCACGGGCCTGACGCGGCGGCGGGGGACGGGGGCGGGGGGTTATTGGCGAAGCGGGCAGGCGGTCACCCTCCCGGGCCGTCTTTCCCTCCTCCTCCTCCTCCTTCTCCTCAGGCCTCAGTAGCAGCAGCAGCAGCAGCAGCAGCGACGGCGGCAGCGCGGGGATTCTGCCGGAGGAGGAGCCTGGCCTGCCTCGACGCCGCGGTGTGAAGGAGGAGGGATCCAGACGCCGCCGCCGCCGCCGCCGTCGTCGTCTCCTCCTCCTGCGGCGGCGCCTCTCCTTCCCGCCTCACCGCCGCCCTCCTCCTCTTCCCGCGCCTCGCGCAGGCCCATTTCGCGCCACGGCGCGCGCATTTCCATCCCTCCACGCACCTCATCCCGCGGGGCCCCTCGCGCGCTTTCCTCCTCCTCCTCCTCCCCCGCCCCCCCACACCTCACGCGGAGGAAAGACGAAGGCGCGCGGGCAAAACTGGGAGGGAAGAGGGGCAGCGGGGGAACATGCGCGTGCGCGCGCGCGCCTCTCTTTCGGGAGGGAGCGCGCGTGCGCGATTCTCGGCCCCGGCCAGTTCCGTAGGGTGCGTGGCGGGTCCCTCGTGCACGCCCCTCTTCCCCGCGCTTTCTTCGCCCGCCTGTGCCTGAACATAGAGGAATAGAATAGGAATACAGAACAGAACCACAGAGTTGGGAGGGACCTTGGAGGTCTTCTAGTCCAACCCCCTGCCTAGGGCAGGAAACCCTACACCACTTCAGACGAATGGTTATCCAACATCTTTTTAAAAAACTTAATTCACAACTTCTGGAGGCAAGTCGTTCCACTGGCTAATTGTTCTAATTGTCAGGGAATTTCTCCTTAGTTCTAAATTGCTTCTCTCCTTGATTAGTTTCTTACCCATTGCTTCTTGTCCTGCCTTCTGGTGCTTTGGAGAAGAGCTTGACTCCCTCTTCTTTGGGGCAGCCCCTGAGAGGAGAGGAGGGTTGGTGTTAAGGGGGGGGGGGATGGGCTGGGGGTGGGGTAGAGAAGGGGGCAGGAGGGGAAGGGCTGGCCTGCAGAAGTTGCGGCTGCTCCATCCCATCGATGGAGGGTTTTTTTAAGAAAAGCCACTCAAGAGCCATTTGACTGGAATGGTACATTAGGGTCTCCTGGTTGAGCAAGCGGGTTGGACTAGATGACCTCTGAGGTCCCTTCCACCTCTGTTGTTCTGTAAAGGTAGTCCTCAACAACAGTTTGTTTGTTACAACTGAAAAAAGTGACTTATGACTATTTCTCACACAGTTTCAGTGACCTCAGATCATATGATCACCTGTTGTGACAAGCAAAGTCAATGGGAAAGCCAGATTTGCTTATGAGTCACCTGCTTGAGCAAGTGGGCTGGACTAGAAGACCTCCAAGATCCCTTCCAACTCGGTTATTACCTGCACAGGTAATCCTCGCTTTAACAAAAGTTCATTTAGTGATTGCGAATGTACAACGTCACTGAAAAAAAGGTGACTTATGACCATTTTTCACACTTAATGACTTGCAACATCCCCATGGTTATGTGATCAAGATTTGAACGCTTGGCAATAGAATCATTTATGAGGTAACATCCCAAGCTAAGACCTCTTGTGTTCCCAGATGATAGAATAGAATAGAATAGAATAGAATAGAATAGAATAGAATAGAATAGAATAGAATAGAATTCTTTATTGGCCAAGTGTGATTGGACACACAAGGAATTTGTCTTGGTGTAAATACTCTCAGTATACATAAAGAAAAGGTGCATTCTTTAAGAATCAAGAATCATAACGTACAACACTTAACGATAGTCATAGGGTACAATCAACAATCAAATCATACTAGGAAACAGTCAGGTGGGAGGGGATGGGTGATAAGGAGTGATGAGAAGATTAACAGTAATAGTAGTGCAGACTTTGTAAATAGTTGGACAACAGGGAATTACTTGTTTAGCAGAGTGATGGCGTTCGGGGAAAAACTCTCCTTGTGTCTAGTTGTTCTGGTGTGCAATGCTCTATAGCGTCGTTTTGAGGGAAGGAGTTGAAACAGTTTATGTCCAGGTTGTGGGGGATGTGTAAATATTTTCACAGCCCTCTTTTTGACTCGTGCAGTATACAGGTCCTCAATGGAAGGCAGGTTGGTAGCCACTGTTTTTTCTGCAGTCCTAGTTATTCTCTGAAGTCTGTGTCTGTCCTGTTGAGTTGCAGAACCAAACCAGACGGTTATAGAGGTACAGATGACAGACTCAATAATTCCTCTGTAGAACTGGATCAGCAACTCCTTGGGCAGTTTGAGCTTTCTGAGTTGGCGCAGAAAGAACATTCTTTGTTGTGCTTTTCTGATGACCAGGCAGTTTTTGATGTTAGGTGTCCATTTTAGGTCATGTGATATAGTAGAACCTAGAAATTGAAGGTCTCTCCTATTGATACTGTGTTTTCTAGGAATTGTAAGAGGTGGTAGTTTAATGGGAACGCCGGGCTGACCCGAGCTTGGCTTCCTTCCCAAGTCCCTCCAGCCCGAACCTGAAGGGGCCACCGGAGAGGCCGCCCGAGGCAGTGATAGCGCCCACCCATCTGTGGACAGGGAGGCAAGGCGACGGCCTGCGCCGCGTCCTCCTCTGAGCTGAGCCCCGCTGAGTGAGGCCCGATGCCTGTGCCGCTGAAGCGTTTGGAGCTGCCGGCGCATTTGGAGATACGTGGGGATGGAGACGGGCTGGGCGAGGTGTGGAAAGGATGGGCAGCTTCGGGCTGTCTCCGCCGGACCCGCTGGACGGGGAAGCAGCGCTGCCGTCACCTCGCCTCCCTGTCCGCGGACAGGTAGGTGCTATCACTGCCTTGGGCAGCCTCTCCTGGTGGCCCCTTCGGGTTTGGGCTGGAGGGACTTGGGAAGGAAGCCAAGCTCGGGTCGGCCCGGCTCTTTCACTTGGCAGGCAGGCACGCACTCGCGGCTCGCTTTCCTGGCTCGGCCCAGCCTGCACGGCTCTGACGCGGCCCTGGCAGGATGAGCGGAGGGCCCGGCAGGGAGGCACTTGCTGCCTTGGCGAGAGCTCCGCCGCCAGGCAGGAGGGCCCGCCTGTCAGGTGCTCTGGGCACCCCAGGCGAAGCTCTTCGCACTCTGCCTGGCGCCAGGCAGGGATGGTGGCTGGGCGCTTCTCCCGGGGTGGGCTGATCCTGTGCTGCGGCCCTGGGAGATTTGCCTCCCCATGTGGGGTTGGGCGCCCTCTCGGCTTTGTCGTACTGGTAGTAGGGCATTGTTTTTAAAATAATTGGCTTTACCTTCAAAGGCAAAGCGAAGGTGGCGACAGGAGCGCCTGAAGCCGAGTGTCTCCGCTGGGCCCCGGTTGCAGGGAGGAGCCCTGGCTGGCCGCACAGGGCTGCGCCAAACGCCGCGGCATTGCTCTAAATGCCGTGGCAGCATGGGGAGAAGGGAAAGCAATGGTGGCAGAAGGTCTCGTGATACGAAGTGCCCCACCAACGCCGAAGTCAACGCAGGCTGCACCATATCCGGGTATGCAACAAAAGTACTTCCTAACGGCAAGGCCCCCCCCGCCATTTCCCCCCCATTTTGCATGTTTAATATAGGCCTTAATTTGGGGGGAGGGGCTTAATTTGATTTTATGCCTATAAAACATGCTGGGACTTCCTATTGGGGGAGGCCGTATTGTTGGAGAAACACGGTAGAAAACCTATGATCCATTCCAATTCTGCTGTTCTGTTGTGGTTCTTGCTAAACTGACAACTTTCTATGAATAATAATCATAGATTGTAACAAATGGTAATAAAATACTATCAAAATACACCTGAAAACTGGAAAAACCTATTCCAAGATAATTTATTCAAAACCAAGTATAGTTTGACAATTGCATTCTGATATCATTGCAACTGTCCTAAATAATTGTAACTGTGAAGTCTGAACGGTTATAATTAAGATAATTATTAAAGCAGGATATGACTCATGCTGGGTGGGGTTTCTTTTTGACCTTGAAGGTTCTGCAGGCATATTTTGAGGGAATCTTGGCTTTCGTGAAACCTGATTGGATCCACAGTGTAATTTGTTCCTTCCAAATAATATATTGCTTTTCCTCCTCCAAAATGTTCTTTCTGCGCCAAATCAGAAAGCTTTAACTGCCCAAGGAGCTGCTGATCCAGTTCTACAGAGGAATTATCGAGTCTGTCATCTGCACCTCTATCACTGTCTGGTTTGGTTCTGCAACCCAACAAGACAGACACAGACTTCAGAGAATAACTAGGACTGCAGAAAAAACTATTGCTACCGACCTGCCTTCCATAGAGGACCGTATACTGCACAAGTCAAAAAGAGGGCTGTGAAAGTATTTACAGACCCCTCACATCCCAGACATAAACGTTTTTAACTCCTTCCCTCAAAACGATGCTATAGAGCACTGCACAAACAACTAGACACAAGGACAGTTTTTTCCCAAACGCCATCACTCTGCTAAACAAATAATTCCCTCAACACTGTCCAACTATTTACAAAGTCTGCACTACTATCACTATTACTCTTCTCATCACTCCTTATCACCTATCCCCTCCCACTTGTATTTCTGTCGCTTCTATCCTTACTATTTATATTGACTGTTTCCTAGTATGATTTATTTGCTTACTGTACTCTATGATTATTATTAAGTGTTGTATCTGATGACTCTTGACGAATGTATCTTTTCTTTTATGTACACTGAGAGCATTTGCACCAAGACAAATTCCTGTGCGTCCAATCGCACTGGGCCAATAAAGAATTCTATTCTATTCTAAAATGACTTTAAACCTTTTCTTGCATTATTTGTTCAATCTTGGCTCATATTTATAGTCTTAAACTATTTTTGTACACAACTTCTGCAGCCTACAGTGATATTGTAGGTGACAAATGAAACCTGTGGCAATAAGTTGCATCAGATCTGAAATCTCCTGCAAGATTATATGTCACAGAAGGGAAGTAGGTTTTCTAATGAATTGAGAAACTGTTGGGTCATCACATTTTTCTATCCATACCAGAAAAAAAAGGTGTTTTGTCCCATACACAGAAATAGCATAGTAGTCATTGCAATAAAAAAATCCTAACATTGCATTTATTGTATTACTTGTCAAACAATTGTCATGAATTCCAATTGTGTAATTTTATTTTTTTGTCCTAGAGTTCCATATTTTGCAATGCATGTAGTCCTCACTTAACAGCGGTAATTGGGACCAGAATTCCTGTAGCTCATCGGAGTCGCATAGCTGCACTGCTAGTGGTCCAGATATTTCACAAAACCAGAAGATAGATAGGATAGATAGATAGATAGATAGATAGGTAGGTAGGTAGATAGATAGATAGATAGATAGATAGATAGATAGATAGATAGATAGATAGATAGATGAAAGAAAGGAAAGAAAGAAAGAGAAAGAAAGAAAGAAAGAGAAAGAAAGAAAGAAAGAAAGAAAGAAAGAAAGAAAGAAAGAAAGAAAGAAAGAAAGAAAACTATTGGCTAAGTGTGATTAGACACAAGGAATTTGTCTTTGGTGCATAAGCTCTCAGCGTACATAAAAATACATTCAGCAAGAATGATAAGATACAACACTTAGTGATAGTCATAGGATACTAAATGAGCAATCAAAATCATACTAGGAAACTAAAATAATATGATCGTAAAGATACAAGCAACAAGGTTATAGTCATAAGTAGAAGAAGATCGGTAATAGAAAGGATGAGAAGAATAATAGTAATATAGTCCTAGTAAATAGTTTGACAATATTGCGGAATTAGATTTATTTCTTCATTTCAGGATACCTGACAAGGCTGCTTTCAGACTGGATGACTCCTAACTCTTAATAAATATGGGTTTTCTGCTACAAACTGCAACAGAATCACAATCAACTGTCCGTCTCATCAGGGATCATGGGCCTATTTGCTAGACTCCAATCTATTAGGTTGTATCTGATAACATAATATCCTAGGTATTATGCCTTTTCCCAGCCCATCTGAGGAAAAAAGCAAATACATGACTCTTGTGGGAGTAAAAGATCAAGATTTACATCTGCAATTACCACCTTAAGATTGTCTTTTATTACCTGGGCAATGTGTTCCTTGTTGACAAAAGACAGACTGAAAGAATCCCATTAAGCCACTCCGGTAAAATGATAGGTTTCTTCTACTTATGCTATCTCTACAGATCTCATATTGGTGACCTCTCTATCCAAACCAACATTCTAGTTACAGTTAAGGGGTCTGGGAACTGAAAAAGGCAGGAAAAAAGGCGTTTTTCAAACGCTGCGCATCTGCGTGCAGCACTTATCAGCTGTCCAGGTGGCACAGCTTTAGGTGTAGTGCATCAGGCGCGCGGGTGGGCGAAGCGCGCATGCATGCACAAAACATAATCACCGAACCGGTAGTAACACCGGTTGAAACCCACCCCTGGGAAGGACTCCCTTATTTTAGAAAAGTATTTTTTAAAGTGTGGTCCAAGGATTCCTAGAGGTCCCCGCAAATCCTCTCAGGATTTGCAAATCAAAATTCTGACAAGCAGAGTCAATGGGGAAACCAGCAAGATGTTGCAAGTGGCAGGATTCAGTTTCATCTAGTAATTAAGGCACCAAGTTAAAACCCAAGAGACTGAATTCTTAGTGAGGGAAGTCACCCCTCCTGGTAGAATGAAATATTTTGAGAAATATTTTAAAAAGGCAGACTATTATATTTCCCCTAAAAGAGAAATGGAAATCTTAAGGGAGACAGAAATTCAGCCCCAGCTCCCTGCCCCCAGCAGATAACTGGTGCCCATTGAGAAGGACTGGGCCAGCCTATCAACAAGACAAAAGACCGTCAGCTCCAGGGTGATGGGATTAAGACATGACCCTCCAGGACATAATAAGATTATTTAGCAGCAGAGCTCACCACATGACACAATCACCTGGAGACATTGCATCACCCTCCAGGCTTCAACAAAACTTGATTCAGACAGACATGACCCCACATGGCCCCATGGGAGTCTGACTACACCCAATACAGTTCTTGCACAGGAACAGGAAGCTCAAGGGCAACACCCAAGAGAGGGTATAAATAACCCTCACTCTCCACTCCATGTGGTCAGCTGCCCAGACCCTGAAAACCGTGTGGTCCTGTCCATCAATAAACCATCTTTCCAATCAGCCTCCATGTTTCCAGTGTCTTTCTCCCCACTTGGAACTGAAACAGATGGATATTTCTTTCAACATTAGCCATGAAAGGCAGCTGGGTGACTTTGGGCCAACTCTACCCTCAGCCTAATTTACGTTCATAGAGTGGCTGTTGTGGGGAAAATAGGAGGTAGAAGTTGTGTTGAATATGTTTGCTACCTTGAGTTATTTGTAAAAAGGCATGATTTTTTAAAAAAATCTTTTAAAAATAGCGGGATTTGCTTAATGATAGCAATTAGAGCTGCCAGAACTACTGTTGTACACATGACACTGTTCCTTATGACTACATCACTTAATGACAGAATTCCCAGTGCCAATTACCACTGACAAATAAGGATACTGTTAATAATAATGTTGAAAATAATGTTTTCAGTAAACATTAATAATGTTGAAAACAATATGAAACATAATTCCTGGACAATAACATTTTCATTAATGTTCTTTATAATAACTTATAGGTGGAAAAGCATATTAACAAATGCATCGATTATAAAACAATACCCACTGATGGGTTTACAAATCAGGCTCAACCACAATTTAACCATGGCTCATTCAATAAATTGCTGTTGGTTCATAAATCATGGTTTATAGACCAGAGGGAATTGAAACTGGCAAGACTGTGGCTTGCGCAAGCCTGTTAATGCAATAATTCGCTGTCCACTTCGTTGTTCCACTTTTTCTTCCCCGAGGCGGAACTTTTCTTGCCGACTCCGCATGGCCGGCCGGGCCACTTTTGGTAAAGCACCTCTGCGCGTTTTTTTTCCTGGCCAAGATGGCGCTGCCCGTAGTACGGTGTTGTTTCCAGAGAGGTGAGCGTCTCGATCCGGCGTGAATCAAATCTGTAGAAGCCCTTTTCCCCCCTTCCCAGCTTAATTTCTCTCCAAAATGTCTCAGCTTGGGATTTTACATTAATAATAATAATGTATTATATAGATACGTCCCCCGGCACCCAGCAGGACGGTGGGTTTAGAATGGGGCTATTGCTGTAGAGTAGCGCTTCTTAATCACTTGCCAAATATTAAAGATACTTGCAAAAATCGTATTCTTTTCATACTTTTAATTTGCTGGAAATACGATTTTTCATGAAAAATATTGATGGTAATATCTAATAGGGTTAATAGGGTTACGTTTACATAATAAATATTCTATAAACACATGTTATCTCCTTGGAAGCTTTCACCAACTAGCAAAGCCATGGATCTAATTAACAGATTATTGAACCCACCATCATAATTTATATGATTATATAATTTATATATTGTAATATAACAATATAATGTATAACTTTTATTTATTATTTATTAAATTATATCTCCCTGCAAGGTGACTGAGCAGCTTACAAGTAATTATTAACTGTTCTGATATAATAATTGACAAGTATACAGTTTAAATAATTTATATTTAACCCAAACAAAAGATTTTATTTTTTATGTTAATTTTTTTATTTTATATTTTACAATAATTCCATTTCATTTCAACCGTGTGTCGGCTGGGTACATATATCTTGTGCTTAATTATAATTAATAATTTTCTTGGCAATGTAACAATAATCACATTTTCTTATAGCTATTTAATATATTACTTTTTGTAAAATCTTATCTTATTGCTCTATATATTCATCTAGTTCTAGTCCGTTTTAATTTGTTTTATTTTCCAACCATTGATAAAATAAATCCCATACCATATAGTAACCGGTTTCTTCCTTTTCTTTGATTATCAGTGTTAACCTGTTCATCTCTGCACATTCAAATATTTTCTCGATTACTTTACCCTCTATCGGTATTTTTAACATAAAAGATTTTTCTTCCACTGAATGAGAAGCTACTTAATGTTCTTTTTTAATTAATTAATTGTAAGTCAGGTGTGCCATCTGTTCACAGAGTCTTTTTAGGGGTATCTTTTGGCTATTATTAGTAAAAAGCATGGAAGCTGATAAATTATTTTGAAGTAAGGAAGTTGATGAACTTGGTGTGAAATATAAAAGTACAGCAAATTCCCCCAAATCCAGATTTTTTTTTTTAAAAAAAAGAATTCCAGATATACCCAGAGCAGACTGGCCTTCAACCTCCCCCCACCAGTCATCAAAAATTATAAAGTTTGGCTATGAGTGAATAATTCTAAAGAAAATATCTACGAGTACTTCTGAAGAAACTGACATTTTCAATTATTCTCGTATATAAAATACAGCCAATTCTGAGAGCAATTCTAAATTGAAAGCTGTCTCATTTGGCTGCAGATGAAATGAAGGTAAACAGTTGTAATTTTTATTTTTTTTTAAAAAAAAAAAACCACCCCACAATTATTCAAAATATATTTTTAAATTTGAGAACTGGAAAGTCTAGTTAGTTCTGCCAAACCATGTTACACTACTTGCAAATATCAGAGCTGTATTGTTGATAGATCTTTTCCTGTTGCAGAGGTCTAGAAAAGCCATACAAATTTATGCCAATTATGTGACATGACTAGCCATATAGTTCATTTTTGGATTGTTACTGTTTTTGTCTTTCTACAGTTTTTGCTCAGAGTCCTAGCCATATTTCCTCTAGAATTGTTCAATATCCTGCAGTGGTTTCTTGTTTTACCAACTTACTTGTTCCCAGTAGAAAGTATGCTGCAAAGTAAGTAAATAAGGGGGATTTATTTGAATAGTTAACAGAAACATTTATACATACACATATGCATAGACATAGATACATACAGATGGTCCTGGGATCACATGATTGCCATTTCTGACTTTCCCACTAACTCCTGATAAACAAAGTCATTGGGGGGGGAATCAGATTCATTTAACAATTGTTTTAACAATCAAGAGGTTTGCTTAAAGAGGTTTGATTGCAGCTAAAAGATCATAAAATTTGGTGCAACGCACTTAATGCCTCGCTTAGCAACAGATGTTCCAATTCCAATTGTGGTTGTTGAGGACTACCACCTGTGCATGGTAGCATAAACAGAAATATTCAGTGGGACCAAACTTCAAACTCAGTAGTATCTGAGTTCAGATATGCAATCTAGTCTTATATAAAGTACACTATCCACTATAAAATATACTATCTAACATTTTGTAAAATTCAGTGATTATGACCTACTGTTTCTTCTACACTATCCAGGCAATTGTGAAATGCATTTGCTTCTCATGGAAGCATTTATAAATATAATCCTTTGTACTTTGTAAACATAGTAAATATGTTTTTAATTGTGTTCAAAAGCTGGCTCCATGCCGTATTAGTTATAGCTAAAAATATTAAGGGAATCGGATTTTGTTCATTCTGACAACCGTTCAAGGTAGATAATCAAAGTTTAAAATTTAATAATTTAAAATATTTTCTACTTTTATTATTGGCATAATCTATATCTATTAGGAAATAATTAAATTATATAATTTAATTTAAATTTCTAGTTCCAGACGTTTGTCATAAAACAGAGCTGAACATTAACACAGAAAGGAAAGCAGCTCCTCTGGAAACTTGTTCAATGTTTTCTAGTTTTTGGACTGAATCCACAAATGTGAAAATGCTTTTAATTTATATTTAATTTCTTGTCTATGGTTCTCTTTTTCCTGCATGTCTCATAACTGAAAATAATGATAACTAGTCACCAGTGTTTCTTTTCATATAGCAAATAGTTTTCTCAAATTAAGCAGGTTTCTAGTATAGTATATGTCTGTGATGGCGAACCTATGGCATCCGTGCTGGAAATGGCACGCAGAGCCATTTCTGCTGGCACGTAAGCCATCGCCCCAGAGCAGGTACACCGTGCAGGTGCATGTACTGCCCACCTGCCAGCTGATTGTCAGGTGGCTGCCACGCATGTGCAGGGGATGGGTTGCGTGCAGGAGACGTGTGCACATGCGCAGAAACGCCACACATGGGGAGGTCACACACATGCACATAGACGTGTGGCACACTTTTGGGGGGATCACATGCACATGTGCAGAGATGTGCGTGCGCAGGGGCTCATGCGCTCATGTACAGGGGGCATGGGCCCCCCTGCATGCATTGCCTTAGGGGGTGCTGGCCTGCATGCACACACTTTTGGCATGCGAGGACAGAAAGGTTAGCCATCACTGGTATGTGTTGTGTTTTCTTCTTAGTTTTAGTGTGGGTTAAAGCAACTCTCATCTCTAAGATGGTCTACGCCAGGGGTGTCCAACTCGTGGCGTCATGTGACATATCATGACTTCCCCCCCCTTCACTAAAATACGGGTGAGTGTGGCCAGTACGTGATGCATCCGGCCCGTGGGCTATGAGTTTAATACCCCTGGTATCTATGCCATTTCAAAAAAAGATTATTGTATTTATTCAGCAGAGCTGCATCAAACAATCTGTTTTTATTTCCTTAAAAGATCGTCAGCTAGTCCTAGGAAATATAGAAGAGCCTCTCAGGAAAAAAAAACAATTTCAGAGCCTAAGGAAAAAGAGGACCGTTATAAATTGCCTTTACCACTTGAACCAAAGGATGATGTTTATTTGACCTGGTGTTATCAAAAAACAGTTTATGACACAGAAGCTGCTTTAGAGCTTTTAAAGAAATTTCAACCACTGGATTTTACATCCCCCACCCAGGAATTGTATGCACGTATCACCTTGGATATGACATCGGAAAAGAAGGTATTGGCTTGTACTTCACATACCCTTTTTTACAGCATTAGTTGGTAACTGGAATTATAATGTATAATATGTATATATTATTCAAGACAAAGTTAAAATACCAAACTCAAAAAAAAAAATCCAAAAAGAGGCAAAAAAGAAGAACGCCCCTCCTAAAACACAAAACAATCAAGATATTAAAAAAGAAAAAAAAGTGCATTAAGAAAAGACCAATACATATATGATCCCCCCCAGTTGAATACTGATTAATACATTATTACAACATCAGTTTTTTTAAAGCTAAACCAAAAATGAGAGCACTTCTCAGTACTAGAATTAACAGAAGATATTTTGTCAGTTATAAGCATGGTTGAAGAAAATTAGACTGGAGAAAAACTAGAGTGGTTTGTGTTATGTGAGGGATGCTTTGAACAGTTGATCTATCTTTATGTACTGCTTAAAATCTTCAACAGCGTTGAATAGCAATAGCACTTAGACTTATATACCGCTTCCCAGTGCTTTCAGCCCTCTCAAAGCGGTTTACAGAGTCAGCATATTGCCCCCAACAATTTGGGTCCACATTTTAGCCACCTCAGAAGGATGGAAGGCTGAGTCAGCCTTGAGATTTGAACTGCCAAATTGCAGTCAGCTAGTAGTCAGCAGAAGCAGCCTGCAGTACCGCACTCTAACAATGCGCCACTGCAGCCCTAAAAGTAAATAATCAAGATATCAAGGGTGGAATTAAAAGAGCTACTGCTTGATCAACTTTTCTAAATTCCATTGTATTCTCTTACTCTTTTGAATTGTCCTGTGTTTTTAACCATGATTACAAGTAGTCCTCACTTAACAACTTTGCAATTTGAATTTTCGATAGTTGCCTTGAGTACTTTCTGAGTTAAATTGCAAAGTATGAAGCGATGAAATAAATTTTGTTTTCTTGTGTTTAGGGTTTCAGTTTATTAGTTATTTGGGTTTTGTAATGTGTTTTATACATTTTTAATCTTTTAAAAAATAACTTTTAACATCTTATGGGTGTTAATTGTACTAAAACGAGAGAGATTATTAGATTACAAATGGGGAGAAAAAGCAAAGCCTGTTTTTATGTGTTTTTTTTCTTTATATATTTATTTAACTTGCCTTTCTATGCCATAACATTCCCTGAGAGCAAGATAGCATTATGCTGTTATTAAAACTTTTTAAATATAAAAAATATGTATCCCCTCCATAGTGCACATCATAAAACCAAGGTGAATTCATAGCAATAGAACAGTTTAAAATTGTGCTTCTTAACCATGCCAAATTCCAGATGCATGGACTTCAATTCCCAGAATTCTCCAGTCAAGCCATTGCTGGGAATTCTGGGAATTGGAATTCACTCATCTAAAAGACATCAAAGGGTCCAGCTTTGGTGAAAGCAGAGCAAATATGTCAGTGAAAAATGCCTTCAAGCACTGCTTCTAAAATTTATTTATAATTAATCCTTTGAATGGAGTTCTGTAAACTTAAGAATCATTCTTGAAACAGTTTGAAAAATGTATATGTCTACATCTATAATCTATATATCTAGCTATCGCTATCTATGTATAAAATGTCTTATGTATCAAATATGTATTTGTTTTGTTGAATCAGATAATGTGGATTTTTCCCCCTCTTTTGCACTTCCAGAAACCTGTGGGGCCATTTATTAGTACTCTTTTGCTGCCTTACCGTTTTACAGACGCCGTCCCCAAGATTTTAGTATTCACACAGGTGAGCTGTTGAGCAATTAGCCAAAGATACTTCAGTCACTTGCATGTTACATTGGCGTACAACGTCACACTGTTCCCACACGACATGAGGAATAGTGGGTGAGGTTTGCTTAAGGCAGGGGTGTCAAACTCAAGGCCCGGGCCATGGGGTGTTTAGATCTGGCCTGTGGGGCTGCCCTGGAAACAGCGAAAGACTGGCCCATGGTGCCTCTGCCAGTGAAAACGGAGTTTTGGAAGGCCGCACGCAGTCCTCCCGAGCTCCGTTTTCAACTGCGATGGCCTCCTGCAACTCTCCGCCAGCAAAAACGGAGCTCGGGAAGGCTTCAAGTGCTCAGGCCACCATAACCCCCGCTGACACGAGTGATGTTGAGTTGGCCACGCCCCCCCGGCCATGCCTCCCCGCCCCCCCCGAGGTCAAATACAACCCTGATGCAGCCCTCAATGAAATCAAGTTTGACACCCCTAGCTTAAGGTGTCAGAAATTTATTTTATGTGTAGAGACCCAATTTATTTGATTTTAAAGTGTGAACAGCAAGAACGGCACTTCAGTGAAAATAGAAAAGGGATCTTGGGTATCCCTTAATACAGGGGTGGACAATTCATTTTCCCAAGGGGCTACATGAAAAACTGGGACTGTTATGGAGGGCTGCTGCTGTCCTGCTCCTGATACTGCTAACACCCCCATTGCCAACACTACCCACCAACCGACCCACTGCCAACACAACTCCGCTCCCTCCACCGACACCGTATTATTGCCTCACCTCCTGTTACCAATGCCCCATCCCGATGCTGCCGATGTCCCGTCCCCATCCCTTAACCCCAGTGTCATGGGCTGGGCTGGGACCACCCACGGACAGGATGTGCCCCTTGGACCGTAAAATGCCCAGTCTGCCTTAAAGTATCCTTAGTCATGGGCAATAGAAATCCTTAGAACAAATGAAATCTTTAGGGAGGATGGGATTAAGAGTCCAGGTAGTCCTCGGGTTATGACAGCAATTGGGACTGGGTTGGCTGGGGTTGTAAGGCAGGGGTGTCAAACATGCGGCCTGGATGCTGTCACACGTTGGCCACGCCCGCACCTGGTTTAGCGAAGGGGAGAAAAGTTGCGATACGTCACATGACACCGTGACGATGTGAATTTGACACCCTTGCTGTGGCCTGTCAGCCGCCGGCCCCACCAGCAGCTGAATCAGAGAAAGAGGAAGAGGCGTGGGAGGTAGGGTCAGCATCAAGGGAAGCTCTGAGGGGGAAGAGGCAATCGAGCTGGCAGAGAAAGAGAGAGAGAGAGAGAGAGAGATGGAGCCTGGGCCGTCCATCAGGTCTGGAGGTGGCTGATGAGGAAGAGGAGGAACGGCTGGGTCCAGTGCCTGACACTGCACAAAAGGCAGAGGAGAGGAGAGCAGTGGAAATCTTATGAGCCGGTCCTTGGGACGGAAAAGCCACCACTGCTAGCAAAGCCCCACCCTAGCTCTGGGGATAAAAGGCAGGGGGTGGAGATGAACAGATGTGACAGACAAACTATTCATCTCCCCGCTGGACAGACTTGTTAGGCTGCAGTGAGAGAGAAACTTTTTGCCTGGGCTGCTGGCGCTCCTAATAAAGGAATCTTTTGAGTTCAGAGGGTTCAGTGTCGTGTTTGGCGAGCTGGGTCAGAACAACGAAGTTGTAAGGCACAACGTCACGGGGCCGCAATGCTTAGCTGCAATTTCGGCAGCTCCAGTTGTTATTGTGCCCACAAGACACGCGAGATATTAAGCGTGAAGTGGAGAGATTCCCAGGTAACGAGTGTGGAGGGGGGGTTGGAGGGTGCGGCCGGGTGCAAATGCAGGAAGGCGAGGGTTGGTACAGTGCAAAGGTTATAAAGGCTGGGGAAGTCAGGAGAGCAACTTGCAACCTTCCCAACCTATTTTTCCCATTGGGTTTGTGGGTTCTAATATGGAAAGAAATAATACTGGCATTCCTTGATTTGGAACAGTTCCTTTATTGATGTTCAAAGTTGCAGCGGTACTGGAAAAAAGTGACTTGCAACCATTGCAGCATCCCCAGAATCACATGATCAAAATTCACATGCTTGGCAACTGACTCTTACTTACGACGATTGCAGTGTCCCCGGGGATCACGGGATTTTTTTGGCGACCTTCCGACAAGCAAAGTCAATGGGGAAATCCAGAGTCACTTAAAGACCCCATTGCTAACTTAACAACGGCAGTGAAAAGGGACCACTGTGTGGGGCAAAACTCACTTAAAACTGTCTCACTTAGCAACAGAAATTCGGGGCTCCGTTGTGATTGTAAGTCGGGGACTACCGGTATTCCCGGTGTCTTCTAGCTAAATGGTTTTTATTTTCCTTTTAGGATCCAAAAGAAGCAAATCTAGCAACGGAAAATGGAGCTGCCATAGTAGGAGGAATCGAGCTAATTAAGCCGGTATTTTAAAATACGTACAAACTTTTAATTTTTGTTGAAATCAGCTCAGTTAGTTCTTTGTAAGTTTTTCTGGGGGTCAGAGCCTAGGATTGTCTCAACCCTAGGATTGTCAACCCTTCTACTCTATGCAAGAGTCTGGGTGGGCTCTGTTCAGAAAACTGCAGATGTGTCAGTTCTTGGCATCTGGAAAAACATTAATGCTGTTGAAATGAAAGTTGAATTCTGCAGCTGATGGTCACTAGGCTGTTTTAGCAATTAACAAGATTTCCTCTATTTGCAGCTTTGTTTCATCTAGTTACAGATAGGAGTCTAAGACTCATATAAATCACCGAAAATCCATTGTTTTGACTTTTAGACTTTTGACTTTACTTGGATTTTTTTTCCTTTGGCTTCTTAGGAATTCCCCTGATATTCTGATATCCCTGATATTCTGCATACATTTTACAAGGAAGCCCTGTAGCCATAAATAATAAGTTATTCTTCTGGGAAAATAAAAAAGAAACGCCAACAGCTGCTGAGAGACTTAAGGATTTAACTTCTGTGTCCAAAACATAATTCTCTAGATTTTTGAAGGTCCTACCCAGAACAGACAGTTCTACTGTCAGGCTTTGGAGCACTCTGTCCCAACTTTGAATCAAACCACAGGGTGAATTGTTTGAAGCTGCTGCAGGAAAATTCTGTGGAGAGTTTTATTTTTATTATTAAATAAACATTTGCTTTCTCTTTAGAACTCTGTTGCTAATGTATGTCCTCCTTTTTTTTTTAAACTCAGAAGGAATACTTAACATTTCTTGGTTAAGGTTGGAAAATGACTCACTTTGAAGGGTGTGTGTGTGTGAAATCTCCTGTGTATAGGTAGTTCTAGACTTAAACCTTTTATTTAGTGACCATTCAAGTATTCACATACACACACACACACACACACACACACCATAATCTCTTTGCAACCCTTTAAATTTGAAAGAGTTGAAATTAAAAATAATGATCTTTCAGTTCAATTGCAGATGGAAATGTACACACACACACACACGCATATATAGTGTGTAGCTATATACATAAGTACGTATAGAATAGAATAGAATAGAATAGAATAGAATAGAATAGAATAGAATAGAATAGAATAGAATAGAATTCTTTATTGGCCAAGTGTGTTTGGACACATAAGGAATTTGTCGGTGCAAATACTCTCAGTATACATAAAAGAAAAGATACATTCGTCAAGAATCATAAGGCATGACGCTTAATGATAGTCATAGGGTACAATAAGCAATCAAATCATACTAGGAAACAGTCAATATAGATCTTAAGGATACAAGCGACAAAGTTACAGTCATACAGTCACAAGTGGGAAGGGATGGGTGAGAAGGAGTGGTGAGAAGATTAACAATAATAGTAGTGTACACTTTGTAAATAGTTGGACAGTGTTGAGGGAATTACTTGTTTAGCAGAGTGATGGCATTTGGGGGAAAAACTGTTCTTGTGTCTAGTTGTTTTAGTGTGCAATGCCCTATAGCGTCGTTTTGAGGGAAAGAGTTGAAACAGTTTGTCCGGGATGTGAGGGGTCTGTAGATATTTTTACAGCCTCTTTTTGTCTCGTGCAGTATACAGGTTCTCAGTGGAAGGCAGGTTGGTAGCAATTGTTTTTTCCGTATACAGCATATCTATATGTATGTTATGTATGTGTACACTTTTGAGAGCATCTAGCTAGCTAGCTATCTGCATTAGTGTCTCCTAATTCATCGGACCGTTGCTACGCAATTCCTTGACATAATTTTTGGGGACTCCAGAGGCTGCACAAGAGCCCAGCCCTCTCACTCAACTTCTGGAGGCCACATGAGAGTGCACCCCATTATCACACAGCTTCTGAAAATCACGCCTGAACATAGCGTGCTTTTTGAGGATTGTTGTCAGGCGGTGGTAAATCGTGGCGTGCACTCCACAAATGTGAAGGAGAAATTTCTATCTGGTAAAGAGCTGAACGCTCATTATTTTTAATTTCAGCTCAGATAATTCTGTTCTTTCAAATTTAAAGGGTTGCAAAGAGATTGTGCTGTATTTAAGGGAAAACTAAAATACTCTTAATTTTATGTCTGCTGATGCTAAATTTGTCACAAAGGGGATATGAAAAAAGTTATATATTTTTTATAGGTGCTTGTGTTGCATATATATCATAACTGCCAAAATGGTAAATCATGTCCAATCTCCTTTTTATTTTATTTTTATGGGCTTTCAGATTTTAAATGAGGAAATCGAAGCAGATTTTTATATCGCAGTACCTGAAATAACAACAAAAATTAATCCTTTGAGGAATTTTCTGAAACAAAAGTACCCTTCCATGAAAAACGGTGAGAAAAGGATGTTTCTTTTCTTTTTCTTTTTTGGTTAAAAAAAATAACTTTATTAAAAGTTTAAAATAAAGAGAGAAAAACTAACAACTAATAACTGAGAAAGGAGGGGAAAATATTAGAGACTGAAAGAAAGCAAATCCTAAAGAAAACAAAGAAATAAAAAGAAATGACTCCTGACTATTTTACAACAGAGATAAGTGTAAATTTGCACCTTTTTCTAAGTTTGGAACATAACTTTTATATTTTCTATTATTTACCACTTTTTCTAATCATCAAATCCATATATCATAATTTCATTTTTCCCCCATTTCCCCAATCCAGAGGGGGCTTCTAATCAGTTTTAAAATTAATGTATTTTCTCTCGTTAAAACTGTCAGTTTCACCATCTCAGCAACTCTCATCAGCTTCACCATCCATGCTTCCATGTCGGTAATATCAAATCTTTTCAATGTTAGGCATATAAAAAAGTCCCGAGGCTGTTATCATATATAAAAACAAAGTTCCATAAAGTACTGGCCTGGGATTGGGGACCCCTGCATTAGATGAAACAGGGTTACGTAGGATTTGAACTGTAAAAGACATTTTCTTCATTATGCCTTCCTTACAGAAATGACTTCAACAGTTCATACATAACCAACTATCAATCAGTAAACAATGACTTGACATTTCCTTGTTTTTTGTTATTGATATTAGGAACATATTAAACTTATACGGTATGTCTAATCTAGTAAAGATGAAGGGATGCAGTGGCTCAGTGGCTAAGACGCTGAGCTTGTCGATCGGAAAGGTTGGCAGTTCGGCGGTTCGAGTCCCTAGCACCACGTAACGGAGTGAGCTCCTGTTACTTGTCTCAGCTTCTGCCAACCTAACAGTTCGAAACCATGTCAAAAAATGCAAGTAGAAAAACAGGGACCCCTTTGGTTGGAAGGTAACAGCGTTCCATGCACCTTTGGCATTTAGTCATGCCGGCCACATGACCACAGAGACGTCTTCTGCCAGCACTGGTTCTTTGGTTTTGTAACGGAGATGATCACTGTCCCCTAGAGCCAGAATTCTTGTGCGAGAGGAACCTTTACCTTTAATCTAGTGAAAAGAAGGGCTGGGGTGACACGAGAGCAATCTTCCAATATCTGAGGGCCTGCCACAAAGAAGAGGGGATCAATCTATTTTCCAAAGCACTGGAAGGCAAGACAATAAGCAGTGGATGGAAACTAAAGAAACAACCTAGACGTAAAAGATAAATTTCCTAACAGTAAGAGCAGTTAACCCGTGGAAGGGCTTACCTTCAGAAGTTGTGGGTGCTCCCATCACTGGAGGCTTTTAAGAAGAGACTGGACACTCACTCCTGCTTGCGTTGGGGGTTGGTCTAGAAGACCACCTAGGTCCCTTCCAACTCTCTTACTCTGTTATAAGCTTTGTTGCGTACATGGAATTCTTCACAGTCTTTTAGATTGTGCTTGGCCCATTGTCCTCTGTAATTCTTCCCAGTTGGAAAGAAAAATGGCCGAATAGCTGGTTTGCTCCCACATTGAATGTCAGATATGTAAGATGAATTTAATCCTACTTTGGGTTGGTTTTTGTTTTTTCATTTTGTTTTGAAACAGGTACCGTTACTTACAATATCCCCGAGACACTTAATTTCTTCAAAATCTGCCATGAATATGCAGTGACCAACGACAACATCATCCAAACCCCGTTTGCAATGGTACGTTTTCACGTGGCACTTTGGCCAATGATTTGGCTGTGAGTTCAGCTTGGAGGGGAGTTTAATCATGTATGAAAAATCGTTTGAACAGGAATAAGCACCAACGCACTGCTTTGTTTCTTTCCATTTCCACTATTGCTTTTTTTGAAATGGGTCCTTCAGCAAGACATAGTTGTTAGTGCAACCTATTAGGGAATATTTAGCAAGTCATTACATGCTTGCTAATAGAGTTTTCCTTCAGAAATGTTCACCAAAGTTAGATGCACATACCGTAATACCTATTGCTAAAGAGCTGCGCGTAATATTTCCTCATTGGTTGGTTTTCCAGTATTTAAATAATCTTCACCATGCTGCAAATGTTGTATCCTGAAAGATAGTTTTAAAATACTCTAAATCACAGGCTTGAATCAGATGGCACCTCTGGAAGTCCAACTTTAAGTTAAAACATTCAGAAATAGCTAAACATTTTGCCACAAAGTTATAGTACTGTTCTCTCATAGAGTTTGACTCAAATTCCAGGCAAGAAAGACAACATTAGCGAGATTTCATCCATTTTAGCTGGAGTAGTAGCTGTTATTATTAAAGACTTAATCTTCAGTTTGATTCGCAGTCTGGGACTGGTAAAAACTTTTAAAGCTCAAGTCCTAACCAAAGACCTAAGAGCTGTTAAGGTAACATCTGAATATAAGCAGTTCCAGGGGTGGGCTTCAAAAATTTCAGCAACTCCTTCTAAACCCAGTTGCTGGGTGGTTATGGCCATGGTGGGCCATGGTCTATTCAGCCTCCTGCACCATGGCGGTGGAGGGTGTTTTCGCCCTCCCCGGACCCCAGAGGCTTTCCTCGACCCTCCAAGAGGGCGAAAACAGCCTCCCCCATGCTCTGGAGGCCAGAAACTGGACTCTTTCTGGGCTTCCGGAACTTCCGGGAGGCCTGTTTGTTGCCCTCCCTGGGCTCCGGAGGCCAGAAACCGGCCCATTTCTGGCCTGTCAGAACTTCCTGTTCTTGGCGTGTTCCCTTCTCCCCCCCCCCGAGCTTCTCCATGGGCCCTACACTTACCTGGGATCCAAAACAGGCCACGTGGAGACTCCTGGGAGGGGAGGGGAGGAGTGTGCAGGGCCAGCGAGTCATTGCAACTACCGATTTGGCGAACCAGATTTAAAATTAACATCCGGTTTGCCTGAACCGGTGTGAACCGGTATCAGCCCACCCCTGAGCAGCCCTGAGCAGGGTGATTTTTTTTGCAGTCAGGATATTCAGATCTAATAAGTTCAAAATTTCCATGTATCTTGGCAGCCCTTTGGGTATTGCCCCAAGGGCTCCTGTTACTATTGGTACAACCATTGATTTCCTCCTCCTTAGTCGCTCAACTTCAACTTTGCAAATCGCAGTATATATTTTGCTGTTATTATTTGCTGCTGAAATCTGAACAGGTTGCCATTTCTCGCTCTATGTGAGTGAAATGGTTTATAAACTGGCCATTAAGTAAATCTATACTGGTAGTCCTCAACTTACAACTGCAACTGAGCCCAAAATTTCGATAGCTAACCAAGACAGTTGTCCAACTTCCCTTTGGCTGGAGAATTCTGGGAATTGAAGCCCTCGCACCTTAAATTTGCCAAAGTTGAGAAATATTGCGCTATACATAACTTACAGTGGTTGAATTTGAATAAAAATTAGAAAACACCTTTGTTTTTTTCACAACAGGGTATTACTGGGCTAAAGACACTAATGATATTAACAGCACTTATAGCCTTTAATTGATGAGAAAATGTTTCTCTTTTTATTAAATAAAAGCTCAATGCATTGATTAAGTATTTAGCCCGGTCCCCACAATTTTTATAAACCTGACATCATTTAATGTTTTCTTTTCCTTTATTTTTGCATTCACTTTTTCAGCTGGACATGCCTAATGATCAAATACTTGCTAATCTGGACAGTATTATTAAAGACATTTGCAAACACAAACCTTCAAAACATGGTGAGCCACTCTTATTTTTTAAAAAATTCTTAATTGATGCTGATAGCAAATGATATTACCCAAATGAATATAAGTTGGGGGAAAGCATTTTGCTAGTTTCAAGGAGAAAACCATTTAAAAAGATAACATGCATTGTCACACTAAGCAATAAAGAACAGTAACAGGGAAAATGTCAAGCAAAAAATTGCTTAATAACGCTATTGCTAATAATTTCGCTTCACAGCAATCTTCCTTCCTCCCTTCCAAGGGAAATGTCTCAAAAACCTTTTCATTCTTTAAATAAGTTGTTTTGGGAGGACTTTTAAAGAATAACCTCCTGCTTTAAAGTGGCAAAATTATTACCCTGAAAAGTCCCGTTTTTGTTTCCCGCAGAATTACTCAGTTAGAAAAATAATTTCTCCCCGCCAGGATGGGAAACATTTGCGCAGGAAGTTCCTATCTTGGAAATGTTTTGAACAGCCTTGAAGAACCGTATCAGATGTTCCAAGTAAAATGTTTGGGGTTCTGAGAATTTTGTTATAAGGTCAGGGCACAACGCATCGTTTTGTTTTGGCGTCAGAACAATATGTGACCGTTTTCAAGGACTTGACTTCGTCTGTTCCAGCTCTTTTGAGGGTATCAGTTAAGCTGTATTCTCCCTGCAAGGACACACGGGGATTAGAATGGCTTGTCGAGTTGTTGTTTTTTTTCCTGCAGAGTTTGGAGGAAACAAATTACAGGTTGTCCTTGATTTAACGATCACAGTTCAGCCCCAGATTTCTGTTGCTAACCAAGACAGTTTGCTAAAGGGATTCTGACCATTTTGTGACCTTTCTTGTCACCGTTTGTTAAGTGAATCACCGCAGTTGCTCAATTGGTAATATGGTTGTTAAGTGAATCTGGCTTCCCCATTGAGTTCTGCTTGTCTGAAGGTCTCAAAATTGGATTATATGACCCACCCCGGGACGCTGCAACCATCATAAATAGGAGTCAGTTGCCAAGTGTCTGAATTTTGATCATGTGAACATGAGGATACTGCAGTAGTTGGGTGTAGAACAGCTGTAAGTCACTGTAAGTGCCATTGTAACTTCGAACGGTCACTAAACAGTTGTAAATCTGTAGTAGCAGGGTTTTTTTTTTCTGCTGCTGTTTTGAAAAGGGGTTCAAGCACTGGAAATTATTCCTCCTCCTTTTTGTTTTTGAGGTCAGTACAGGTAGTCCTCAACTTACAACAGTTCCTTTAGTGACTGTTCAAATTTACCACAGCTCTGAAAAAGGTGGCTCTTTTTCACACTTACGACTGGCAGCATCCCTATGACAAGCAAGCAGAGTCAGTGGGGAATCCCACTGTCACTTTAACCACCCGTGCTTCTAACTTAACAAATGCAACCATTCATTTACCCACCGTGGCAAGAAAAGCCGCAAAAGGGGACAAAACTCACTTCATTTTTCACCTGGAGACATCCATTTGGGGCTCAATTGTCATAACTCGAGGGCTATCTGTAAGCAGGGGTGGGCTTCAGAAATTTTAGCAGAGAGTTCTCTGCCCAGTTGCTGGATGGGCGTGGCCATGGTGGGTGTGGCCTAGTCGGCCTCCTGCACCTTGGTGGGTGGGGGGGTGTTTTTGCCTTCCCCGGGCTCCGGAGGCTTTCCTTGAGCCTCTGGGAGAGCGAAAATGGCCTCCCCGGGCTCTGGAGGCTCTCTGGAAGCCAGAAACGGGCCCATTTCCGGCCTTCCTGAACTTCCGGGAGGCCCGTTTTTCGCCCTCCCTGAGCCTCCATGCGCTTAGCTGCATTCAAAACAGGCCGCGTGGGGACTCCGGGGAGGAGTGGGCGGGGCCCAGACAGGAGTGGGATTTGATGGTTCTCCGAACTGCACAGAATCTTAGCTAGGGGCTCTTCCGAACCCCTGCGAACCCCCAGCAGCTCACCTCTGCCTCTAAGTGTATCAGACAATGTATGAAAACTCATGGTCGGTCCAGCTAATACAACGATGTTTAAATTAATTTGAAATTTGGGTTAATAAATCAATAGAATATTCCCTGTCTCCTCCCCTCATTAACGTTTTGGACTCCCAGGGCCTTTGTGGATCTGAACAAGGTTGCCAAGGACTTGAGAAACTTAGCATGTTTTCCTGTCATTGAAAGCAGTAATATATTTTACATAATGTGCCAAATTTGATCCACGATTAAACACAGTCTTATAAATCATACTGGTTTTAAATAGAACCACTGAATACAGGTCGTCCTCGACTTATGACCATAATCGAGTCCAGGATGGCAGTCAAAGTGTGGCCAATCATTAAGTCACCACATGTCCGTGCCTGATTTTAACAACCTTTTTTGTGGCACTTAAATGAATCACTGCAGGTTGTTAAGTGAACAAAATGGTTGTCAACTCGTAAAACATGCCTGTTTCCCAGTTGCCATAACTTTGGGTGGGGGGAAGAGAAAATCAGAAGAACATTCCACGCTTATCTTACAAAGATTGTAGCTAGGCTACTAGATCTTCTGCCCAGGAAAATCCTTCATGGGAGAGTGTGATTCAGTGGTGGGATTCAATTTTTTTTTTTTTGCTACCGGTTCTGTGGGTGTGTCTTGGTGGGCATGGCTTGGTGGGCATAGCAGGGGAAGGATACTGCAAAATCCCCATTCCCTCCCCACCCCACTAACCTGCTTTCCAGCTCCATTCTCCTGTGTAGGGCAGCAAAAGAAGACCCAGCCAATCAGCTGGGACTCGGGAAGCAGAGAATAGATGGGGTTGGCGGGGCCAGTCAGAGGTGGCATTTGCCGGTTCTCCATACCACTCAAAATTTCCGCTACTGGTTCTCCAGAACTGTTCAGAACCTGCTGAATACCACCTCTGGTGTGATTGATGACACACAGCCCCTGAACGTGGTTCGTTGGAGAATCTGATGTATGACACACCCAGGGGAAAGGGGGGAAACAGGGTCACAGGTGTCCATGAATTACATGTGTCAGAGTTGGCTTCAACTGGGATAATGCCGACATGTTACTCCTGAGGAATCTTATGGATTCTTTTGAAGCTTGGCTCGAGGATCATGATTTAATTAGGGCAATCGCCAGAACCCTGACAACGGTTGTTAAGCAAATACATTTTAGCCGATGGGTATTTCTTGCCAAAACCTGGAAGTTAATCCCAGTTTCTGTGGGGTTTTTTTTTTTTAAGTTATAAATCATGGTCACGTGGTTGCAGGACAATAGAAATGAAGGCCTAGCATCAAAAAATGCAATTATTTGACTGGTGGGAGAGGCTGGTTGTCAGAACTTGAAACCTGGGTTGTAAGTAGCCTGGAGAGATCCATTGGTTGCTAAGCAACCCGTCATAACTTGAGGACTACCTGTACTTGCTTAAATCTCTTTCCCTGACATATGAGAAACTCGTAGCTGTTTACTCTTGCTTAGAGTTGCCATTTCAAGCAGTACTTTTAATGATTCTGTACAATATCGTCCACGTTAGATCATAAAATAAGCTGAATTCTTGCTCCCTGTTCTTCCACTCTCTTTCTTTTTCTCTCTCTCTCTCTTTTTATTTAAGGTCCTTTTGTAACAAGTATGAGCATTCGAAGTTCAACCAGTGAAGCCTTAGATGTGAAAGTTGAACAATTTCTTCCCAAAGAAGCTCTGGGACAGAAGTTGGAAGAAGCTGAAAGGATGAGCAAAGAAGAAAAGCAAGAACCAGATGATTAGAAGGTTGCAGAAATGTCATTTTCCTTGTTAAAATATATATATATATATATATATATATATATAAAGGGCAGTTCTTGTAGCTTCATCCAGAATTTCCCCACAAGTTCTGGTCCTGAAGGGGAAGTTTGCAACAATCTCGGGAGACAATCGAATTGTCCACAAACCTTGAAGCTCCTTAGTGCTGTTAGATCAACAGTCCCCCAAATTTGGGGCCTAGAAATGTCTAGGAATCACTGATATTACAGGCTCAGCACATGTGGAGAGCCTGCCTGCTCTGACACCAATGTTTCTGTGCAAATCCTTCTCCGTTCGTAAAAAAAAAAGACGTAATTGCATAACATTTTATTAAAAATGAAAAGCTTTGTGTACAGTTTTTATTGATTATGGAAGCCTTCAGGTCCCTTTCTGTTTTAGTTGTGTGGTTTTTTTTCCATCCACAGACCGATTGATTATATCTTAAGATTCTTTTAAGGGGAAAAAAAATATTAAGAACCTGAATTGGCAGCTTAATGTGGCATGTTATGTTGTCCGTGGCTGCAAGTTGCACTCTGAAAAAGGTGCAGAGAGCGTGTGGTTTTGGAGGTTCATGATAGACAGACGTTAACCAAGATCTCACCTTCTGCCCACCTATTGTAGCAGAAGCATCCTTCATCGTTGCTTAAATTGAGGTAGAGTAAATATACCAATAAAAGAGACTATTTGTAGCTCAGGGTTGAAATGAGGGGTCTTAGCACTGATGATGTTACCTAGTTGGGTAATGAAACGTCTCCGAGAAAGCAACCAAGTTCGGAGAACACCAAGAACCCCTCAGTAAACATACTGCAGAGACAGATCAATACAGATAGTCTTCAAGAAACAGCCATAATGGAGCCTGCTCATTACCATTGCATGTTGTGACAGCTGTTAAGTGAGGCAACCTCCACCCTTATGAGCCTATCAGGGCCTCCTTTTGTTTGTAGAGCCTCCTTAAAAAAAAATTGAGAGAATATACCTGCTTCTAGAATAGCTTGAGGTTGCCATGGGCTGAGGAACAGGCCGAATCTTGCAAATCCCCTAGAACTGTGATGGCAAACCTATGGCATGCAGAGTCATTTGTGTGGGCACATGAGCCCTAGCCATACTTACTTGCACTGTGCATGCAAGTGCTTCCCAGCTGATTTTTGGCCCATTTGAGGCCTTTTTCGCCCTCCTGGAGGCTCGAGGGAAGCTGGAAGTGCTTGGTTTCAGCCTCTGGAGGGCCTCTGGAGCTCGGGGGAGGTTGTTTTCGCCCTCCGAGGGGGTTGAGGGAAGCCTCTGCAGTCTTTGGAGGCCGAAAAACGGGCCCATTTTGGCACTTCCGGTATTTCCGGAAGGTCCGTTTTTCGGCCTCCAAAGGCTGCAGAGGCTTCCCTCGAGCCTCAAATGGGCCAAAAATCAGCTGAGTGCACAGTGCAGGTAAGGAGGTGGGGTGGGGATGTGCGCACACGCGCAGGGGGGTGAGGCACATTGCATTGTGGGTGCCGGCGTGCATGCACTTTCACCACACCACAACAAAAAGGTTCACCATCACTGCCCTAGATGGCTGGATGGGAAGTAGGTCGAGACCTACAGCCCTTAACAGCCTCCCAGTCATACCTAGCTTTTTGGCAGGTCTGTCATAACTTGATTGGTCACATCTTGAGGACTACCTGTACCAATTTCCACAGTCAAAAAACCTTGGCCTTTTCGATCCCCTGAGTTGAAAAAAAAAATGTCATTAGGTTTGGGGTCTCCAATCTTGGCAACTTTAAGACTTGTGGACTTCAATTCCCAGAATTCCTCAGCCGCTGAGGAATTCTGGGAGTTGAAGTCCACAAGTCTTAAAAGGTGCCAAGGTTGGAGACCCCTGTGTTAGATGCTTTCAAAGCCTGTTCAGGTAGTTCTCAACTTACATCCATTTGCTTAATGATGGTTCAAAGTTATCAACAGTCCTGCAAAAAAGTGACTAACAACTGGTCCTTGTGAGTCCCTGTAGTCACATGGGCCAAAATTTGGGTGCTTAGCAACTGACTTGTATTTACAGTCATTGCTGCATCCTGGGGTCATTGGTGACCATCCCATCTGGAATGGGGGAGACTTGTTTTGCTACTTAAAAGGGTGGGGGGAAGACCAAGACATAATTAAACACATCAGAAACATGTTAAAACCAAATCAAATAATCATGATCTGAGCATCAATACTTTTCTACTCCCATTGCGGATCATATTATAATTCCTACAGATTCCTGTAAATTGATAGAGAAAAGTTATCACGTATGAGAGAAGATAACAATTGATCTTCCTGTTTTTTCAACCTATAAACTTTTACCTGATACGTTTTCTAATACAGCTACTGGCTAAGTTTCCCTGTGCCACTTTTCAACTGATAAATGACCCAAACACTTCTAACATTGAGCAGCTAGCAATTTAGTTTTCAAAAGGGGAGAAAATGTCAGCTGCTTGACATTTATCCCAATATTTTATCTATTGAGCATAGGTTATAATCCTTATTTTGATGACTGTGCAATTCATCAAAACCCTTTTTGCAAAAATATTACCCATTTTCACATGTTCCACAGACACGATCCTTTCTGTTTGTGTTCCCCCTCCAAATTGGCTGAATAACTAGGCGAGTTTTGTAAAATTCCTACAGGGGTAAAATGTCACGGATACAAAATCTTGAAATGTAAGTCCTGCTTCGAAGCCAACAGACATCTCCCATCACTGCAGTGCTTGCCAGATATTGTCCAGCTGTCTTCCCAGATAAATCTCTCTCAAATTTCTTTTGAACTCCAGGAAGAATTTCGTTTGTCTCTATTCCAATAACCACCAACAGGATACAGTTTGAAAATTATGCCTTTAAAGTGAAGGGGAGAAATGCAGTATTTTGCAAAATTTTGTTAATAGGGGATTTGCAAATTCCATTAATTTCCCAGTGTGTGGGAATGTGTTAATTTGAATCCATAAAGTGCATGGCATTTTACATCTCAATGCTGTTTTAGCTCTTGTTCAGTAGAAGTCAGTAGCAAAGACAAACCTGGAATAAACTAGATGTTCACAGCCTGCCAATCATTAAACTCTGTCATATATACATGTACTAGCTCGATACCTGTACTTTGCTACGAAACTATGTGATCAGGCTTAGTTTTGGGGAAGGAAAATAAGGTGGGGAGGAATTGTGCCTCTGCCTACCAGCATCCATTGATATTCATCTGGCTAGCGTCCTGTCTGTGTGAGAGAGTTGAGGGCTGCTTGGAAACTGAAGCAATATTTGCTGTATGAGCAAGAAGGAGATAGCAAGGAGCCTGGGCATGGCTTAGCTCAACTGTTCTGTATTAAAGCTGGTTGCTGCTGTGAAACTAAAACTGAAACTTCTCTGCTTGTGTTTTGCAGTTGAAAGAGATTTCTTTTCAGGTGGGGAGGGGCAGTAGAAGTCCTTAGCATCAGAGCATGTTAATAATAATATGGGAAATACTAATGCTCTGATGGTCATTTCGAAAAATCCTTTTTTAGTGAGCATCTAGAAACCAAGAGGAATATATATGGCGAATTTCAAGTTTGTAGGCTTTACGGTTCTGGAGATTTTGTGATGATGCGTGAGTGATTTTTTGCTTTTATATATATAGATGTATGCTTACACATGTGTGCGCATGCATGTGTAAGCAGCAGACAAAGGGAACCATGTACATTGTACCGTTTGCAATTTAGGAAAAGTTGATAGTTGGTAATGCTGTTCTTCTCACCAGAATGTAGCTTGAACAGGAAACCCTGTAATATGCCTGTTCCTATTCAGACAGCTCCCGCACCTGGTGTAGAGTATCCGAAGGCCCCTTTTAACCAAGGTTAGAAAAATTGCTGTGCCCAAAAATAACCTGCAGTTTTATTTTGGTATGGGGGAAAAATATTTGGCCACTGTAGGGCGCTCCTCTTTCACAAAACCCAGTCACTCTCCGTTACAGCTCTGAAACCTGTGTGGCAGTGATGGCCGTTATTATTAGAAGTTATAAAAGAAGGCTAGTTTTTCCAGGTTAACATTTTAATTATAAGATAAATAAGGTGCAAAATACAAGAGTAAATAGAATGGTGGGGAGGAAGAGCAGGAAGAGAAGTGAGGAAGGATAGGAAAAAAAGAAAAAGAGACATTGACTTCTGACTCTCTCTTTTGCAGTAAAATGGGGCATTAATATCAAATCACAACTTGTTTTTTTCATAATAATATAAACAAGCCATTTCCATGAAGATCTGTCAATCTAATCGGTAAAACCTAAAATCGGAGTTTCATTCTTTTCCAAGTACAAAGTTCAGAAGGGGTCTACCATGTGGAAACAAAAGTGCTTAAGTTCTTTTCTTTAATCAAAATAGTCAATTTTGCCATTTCAGCCAACAGCATCAAATTCTGCAACCTTTCGTCCATGATAGGAATCAAAGTGTCCTTCTATTTTTTGTGCACACAATACTCTTGCTGCTGTCAACATATATATAGTAAAATAAGGCTTAGTACTATGGGTATGCATCAGTGGTGAGATTCGAAAAGTTTTACCACCAGTTTGATGGGTGCGCTTTGCACATGTGCACACTTTGCGTACGTGTACCAAATGCACATTTTGCGCAGACGCAGAGGCGTTTGTTTAGTTTAGTTTACTTTTATTGTCATTGCACCTTGTACAAAGAAATCAAACACCATCTTCAGTGCACATCTTGACCATGAAAATAAACACAAACACACATCCTTCACCTTTCACAAATTGAACGGAAAATCCCCGACACTACACCAACACTGCACTATACAACAGAATCCAAAAGAGCTACTGCCCTGGGATAGAAGCTGTTTTTCAGCCTATTTGTCCTTGTTTTTATTATCCTGTACCGTTTGCCAGATGGTAATAGTTCAAAAAAAGGGGGTGCCCAGGATGAGATGGATTTTTGAGAATGTTTTGAACTTTCTTAAGGCAGCGGAAGCTATAAAGGTCTTCCAAAGAGGGGAGAGGGCAACCCATGATCCTCTGGGCAATGAGTTAACCCTCTGGAGCACTTTCCTATCTGCCCCCGTGCAATTGACAAACCATACAGAGGTGCAGTAAGTTAAGATACTCTCTCTGGTGCAGCGGTAGGTCACCAGCAGTTTTTCATTCCGTTGTTGTTTTCTGAGAAGTCTCAGGTAGTATAATCTCTGCTGGGCCCTTTTAACCAGTTTTCACAGGTGCAGAGGTGTTTCAACTCACCGCCTACAAACCTGCACTCTCCCAGTCGCTTCAGCAGCTGCCTCGTAGCACTCTGCTGTGCCGTGCAAAGCAGCTGTGCTTCAAAAGCGGAGGATAAAGGTGATTATGGGAGCCCAGGTAGGTGGGTGGGTGGGTCCAACAGCACAGCAGTGTAGAGAACCGGTTCGGTCTTTGCTGCTCATCGCCAGTACTGGCTCAGCAGAACCAGGCTGAACCGGTAGATTACCACCACTGGTATGCCTGGATGTGTTTCTGCCCACCTTAGACAACAGCTAAAGTGACTTCCAGGGATCTTTGCCAGAACATGAGCAAAGAATTAGACAAAAACTAGGTGTTCGCTCCTTGGCAAACATCAGATTTCGTTCCACAAAATGCCAAGTCCCAACAGCCAAAATTTACGGGTAAATGGGGTAAAACTGAAGAATAATCTTCTATTAAAATATGTATAAATTATTCAGCGTTTGTTTGTTTTTTAAAAAAGAAGCTGTCACTTTAAATTTGCAATAACTGTATTATTGCTTCTGAGCAACACTTGGAACAAATTAGACATCTTAAATAAAGGGACTAAACAAAGACAAAGCATAAGTTTTCCTCTTTTTTCTCCCCCGGTTCAACAGTGTCCGATTCTCAGATATTGCTGGACAACTCCCTGCAGTTTTCTTGGCAAAGATTTCAGAAGTGCTTTGCCATTGTCTGCTTCCTAAAGGCTGAGAGAAAATAGGACTGATATTGCTGTGGCTTCAATTCTCTGATGTCGACAATCTTTGACTTACGATCCAAAAAATTAACCACCAGTTCTCTGCCCAATTGCTGGATGAGTGTGGCCATGGTGGGTGTGGCCTAGTCAGCCTTCTGCACCACGGTGGTGGGGGAGTCCATTTCCAGCCTTCCAGAAGGCCATTTTTTTGCTCTCCCCAAGCCTCTGCATGGGCCCTGCACTTACCTGCAATCCAAAACAGACCACGTGGGGACTCCTGGGAGGGGGCAGGGCAGGGTGGGTGGCGCCAGACAGGGGTGAGATTTGTCAGTTCTCTTTGCTGAACTGACCATAAAATTAGCAACCGGTTCATCTGAACCAGTGTGAACCGGGAGCAGCCCACCCCTGCTTATGACCGGTTACTTAAGCAACCATTTGAAATTATGATGGATCTCCCCAAGGCTATTTGCAAGCTGGATTTGAAGTTCTGATAGCCACTTATACACACACACACACTCGGTGACATGATCACAATTTGAATGCTCAGTCCTACAATTACAGCCATTTGCAGCATCCCACAGTTGTGGGACTGATTCACAATTTATTTATTTATTTTTGCTGAAAACTGGTGTTTATTTCCAGTTTTTGGCAAATAAAACCCATTGCAGACTACGGATTCATTTAGTGTCCGCAGTGTTTGCTTTATGACTGCCATAACACAGTGGTTAGAGTGCAGTACTGCAGGGCTAGCTCACTCCAGGAGTTCAATGCTGAGCAGCTCAAGGTTGACTCAGCCTTCTATCTGTCTGAGGTCAATAAAATGAGGACCCAGACTGTTGGGGGCAATATGCTGATTCTGTAAAACACTTAGAGAGGGCTGTAAAGCACTGGGAAATGGCATATAAGTCTAAGTACTATTGCTATTGCTGTTAACTGTAGAGTTACTTAGGAGCCGTGGTGGCGCAGTGGTTAGAATGCAGTATTGCAGTTTTTTCCCGAATGCCGTCACTCTGCTAAACAAATAATTCCCTCAACACTGTCCAACTATTTACAAAGTCTGCACTACTACTATTATTAATCTTCTCATCACTCCTGATCACCCATCTCCTCCCACCTGTGACTGTATGACTGTAACTTTGTCACTTGTATCCTTATGATTTATATTGACTGTTTCCTAGTGTGATTCAATTGCTTAATGTACCCTATGACTATTATTAAGTGTTGTACCTGATGATTCTTGACTCTTGACGAATGTGTCTTTTCTTTTATGTACACTGAGAGCATCTGCACCAAGACAAATCCCTTGTGTGTCCAATCACACTTGGCCAATAAAGAATTCTATTCTATTCTGTTCTGTTCTATTCTATTCTATTCTATTCTATTCTATTCTATTCTATTCTATTCTATTCTATTCTATTCTAATTCTACTGACTGCCAGCAGTTCGATCCTGACTGGCTCAAGGTTGACTCAGCCTTGCATTCTTCTGAAGTCGGTGAAATGAGGACCCAGATTGTTGGGGGAAATAGGCTGACTGTAAACCGCTTAGAAGGGATTGTAAAGCACTGTGAAGCGCTATATAAGTGTGACTGCTAACCAAAAAGTGAACCACAAAACAGGTTGTAAAATCAAGCTTAGTCGTGTGGTAAGCCATTTCACATCTGGTACCACTTAGGACCGCGATTCCAGCTCTCGATCCCCAATTTTTTTTGTGTGCATTCATTCTCCAAACACTTACATTAGGTCCCCTACTACGACTCTTCTCCGAAGGACATGCCTCCTTGTGACATATCTGCCTGACATAACTAAATTTTATTTTAATTAAAAATAAAACCATCTTGCCCAGCTCAATGGGTTGTGTAGGCCTTTAGCTGACCTCTGCTTCAACTTGCAGTCCTGAATATATTCTTTTTTTCCCCTCCCACATCAAGCTGAGAGGTGCACCCTTTTATCAAACCGCTTTGCCTTCTCTAAATTTATGCGTGGCTGAACTGTGCCACCGTGGGGACTTCGCAGCTATTAATACTTTTTTTTTAAAAGGATTGAATCAGATTACAGTGGAGAAGGTCAGGCGGCATCTTTGAAACAAAAGCTGCATGCTCTTCTTCGGAGCTCTCTGTCATAAGGGAAATTTTGCATCAGGAATAGAAAATCCTTGCTGTATTTTTTTTAATGCAGCAAAAACAATGTATGTTTAGATGCCCTGCTCTTTATAGTTTATGGGTTCTACCTCCAGCTTGGGAAATAATTTTCTTTAAAATATTCATTGGATTCTAACACAACAAGCGACTAGGAAATACTTTGGCTACTTGAAGGTGGGAAATAGCAATAGGAAGATCGCTCTGTAGCTTTTCCATTTTAACTTTTAATTGATAAATAGAAGATTGTCCCTCCAACTTAGATTTGGAAAAAATAATAAAATATATCAAAATATTTCTATTGATTTAGAAAACCAATCAACAAGTTGTCTGTTTATTTTCCAGAATGTGCCAGTCCTATTAACGGACACTTACTGACTTTCTGACTTCCTGACAGTGAGAACTGTTATGATATATGCAGAATAACCCTTGAGTAACAAGGATATGCACATGGAAACGTTTATGAGAGTAGTTATGAATAATTATTCAGCCACAAGTTTACTTTAAGAAATAGCACAGTCTGATAAACAGTCCAGGTCATATACGTTTTAGCAGTCCAAATAATATCCAATTACAAAATCTTCTTATTGGTTGCCTTTGTCATTTACAGTAAGCAAAGATATCAAAGTATAAGCACAGCATATAACCTTAAATAGCAACAGAATGTCGGAGAAACAGAATGTCAGAGAGAGCAAGCCATGATCTCTAGCTCCCTCTTATGGCAACTCGCAACACAATCAACCAATTGGAACATAGTACAAATCAATACAGTGAACTTGTCTTAAAGATACACACATACATTTTTGGTTTATATATTGCCAACCCAACTAATTGATGGACAGATTCCTAACAAAAACAATCAACCAACGGAACAGAATTGCCCTCGGAAGTTGTGGGAATGCCATCAGTTGAGACTCTTAAGAAGAGATCAGACTGACATTTGTGAGAAACGGTGTAGGGTCTCCCGCTTGGGCGGGGGGTTGGACTAGATGACCTACAAGGTCCCTTCCAACTCTGATTATCTGTTATCTATTTTCCTCAGATAAATTCAGGCTTTTTCAATCTGGAAATCTCATAGTTACTTCAATTGTCTTCAGATCTTGGGATTCTCACTAGGGGTTCATCGGTTCTGGAGTTGGAGGTCCACAAATCCAGATGGCACCCAGATTGAGAAAGCTGACCAGAACTTGTACTCAATAATACTGAAGAATGTACAGGTAGTCCTCAACTTATGACCACAATTGAGCCTAAAATGTGCGTTGCTAAGTGACACAATTAAGTGAAATTTTGCCCCATTTTACAATCTTTCTTGCCACAGTGGTTAAGTGAATCACTGCAGTTCTCAAGTTAGTAACATGGTTGTTAAGTGAATCTGGCTTCCCCGTTGACTTTGTTTGTCAGGAGGTCCCAAAAGGGGATCGCACGAGTCAGTTGCCAAGCATCTGAATTTTGATCACATGACCCTGGGGATGCTGCAGCAGTTGTAAGTGTGAAAAATGGTCCTAAGTCATTTTCTTCAGGGCTGTTGTAACTTTGAACAGCCACTTTGTCAAGCATCAAATTTTGCTTTTGCTGTTTCAGCCATTTTCGATTCTCAGCTTGCCTACAACCCAAGGGCAGAGGGAGAGAAAGAACAGAATGCACAATCCCGGTGACGAGACAACAGCCATGGGAACCAAGGATATTTCAACAGGTGTTTGCCAGAACCCAAAAAAGACTTTCTCACAACAATATTAAGAAATACAATTGGACAGTGGGACTTGACCTAATAATTGGAGGGAGAACCTATACTTTAACTATGTGGCTTTGCATGGGAATAGTTAGATCTGGTTTTGCTTTCATACATGCCGAAATGAATTTTCTCAATAAAGTTTTGCGTAACGAGATTGGATTGTCTCTGCCATGCCTGCTTTGCTTGGGTTCGCCAGTCGGAACTTTGACACTTTTTCAGTGCTGTTGTAATTTTGAACAGCCACTAAACAAACTGTTGTAAGCCGAGGACTACCTGTACTTGAAAGACAATCTTACTGCTCCTTACCTATTCCTTTTTTCAGGAGATCCTTAGGATTAAACAAAGATCCTTTCCCATGGAAAACAGGTAGTCTACTGAGAGTGTATCTCCACCTTGCTGACTTTAAGATGGGTGGACTTCAACTCCCAGAATTCCCCAGCCAGCCCTGCTTTAGGAGTTGAAGTCTCTATCTTAAAGTTACTGTCAACTCTGAAGGGAACCTGGCTGAAGCCATCTTGTGCTGCCTCATAGTTGCCACAAAGCCTGAGGGGGGAAGTAGATAGATAGACAGGCTAACAGTCAAAACAAAATGTTTTCTTGCAGGAACCAAGGTCATCCCAACAGGTGACTGTTGAAGGAGGAGAGGAGTCACCAAGCAGCCTGCCAGCTATATTCATCGGACAATGTGACTGGTGACATCTGGAAGGGGGGGATTTTTGCTCTTTTAATGACCATGGGGACTTTTAGAGTTGGTTTTCACCAGTTGTGCCGATATGATGTATCCAATAAACATGTTCTTTGAGGAATATACCTACCTCGGAGTTCTGCTTTCAATGGGTGTGTTACTCAGAATGGTGACAGTTATCATGGTTGAACAGACACCGATGAACGATATTGAAAGCCACTGAGATATCAAGGAAGGCCAAGACGGATATGCCATTCCCAAACTGGTCCTTCCAGAAGTTGTCCAAGGTTGAGAAATACTGGTCGCTTGATTTGCTATGGACCCTTTGTTCCTAGGACTATTGGCCAGCTGAGACGAGTTAGCACCAGAGTCATCTTTTGCCTCATGTTGTTAGAAGAAGTGTCAAACTGCAAGCATGAGCACATTCGGCCTCATCATGATGGTTGTTCCATGCTGGATGTTAGGACATCTGCCTCCCCTCCACAAATCCAAAGCAAAGTCAAGCAGAACTGTTTGACCAAACGTCACCTGGAGTTAAAGGCATCTTTGCCCCTGGTGTACAGGAAGTTGCTCAAAAGGCAACTTTGCATCCAATACAGAGGTGGTATTCAGCAGGTTCTGACCAGTTCTGGAGAAGCGGTAGAGGAAATTTTGAGTAGTTTGGAGAACCAGCAAATATCACCCCTGACTGGAGATTTTACAGTATCCTTCCCTGCCACGACCACAGGACTGGTAGTAAAAAAGTTTGAATCCCACCACTGATCCAATAACACCGAGCTGCAGTTAACACCGGAAATTAAGATGCTAGATAAGGAAAAGCAACAATGAAGGATGCTAGAGTTTGTTTAACAGAGTTTTAGATTGAGCATCGTGACATCATGAATGTTGGGTGCTCCTTCCAAGCTGCATACCTGCACTCTCCATAGGTACAAAGATACACCAATGTAGCAGCCCAGTGTTTCTCAACCTTTACAACTTGAAGAAGTATGGACTTCAACTCCCAGAATTCCCTAGTTGCTGGTTGGGGAATTCTGGGAGTTGAAGTTCACGTGTCTTAAAATACGTTTCTAAGATGGAGAAACACTGGGCTCCTAGACTGATGCATCTCACGGAGTGAATTGTTAGCAGCTCACAGAAGAAAAAAGAGAAAAGAAAAAGAGTGAAAAGAAAGAGAGGTTTAAGGAAGATTGTGTACTGTAGCCTTCAAGGATTAAGGGTGATCGTGCACCATTTTCAGGCTCCTTCAAACATTAAAAGGTACAGTTGCCCAAATTATTTTGCAGTATAAGGTAAATGTAACTGAGCATTAATACTCCTTGGACATTGGTATTCCAGCTCCAAATAGAAGCCATAGGCTGGGTATACCCAATAATTGGCCTTAATTTAATTTTCTTCTTAAGATTAGAGAAACTGGAATGCTATCCCCTGCTAATAGTTTAATACAATTAAAATGGACATCTATCGCAGGCAGGTTTATTGCTCACAGCTCCAGTCACATAACACGCTGAGCTATAAATCATGATTTATAAGAGACCGTGATTGCATTTACACTGTGGTGCAGAAGCCAGGAAAATCATGAGGTGGCTTTGTCCCTCTTTAGGGAAAAAAAGACCTGAACAAAACAAGAACTTTCAAAGACTTAAAACTCCTCAGATTCATACGTATTGAGGGCTTGGGGGTGGGATTGTGGCTAGCCAGAACTTTTTTAGTTGTTTAATTTTCGGTTTGCACCCAACTTGATGGATTAACATAGAGTTTGCAGATCTCAACAGCTTTTCTCCCAAGATTTCTGTGCCAACATAATTAAGTTAAAAATACTGACTAAGGGAAACTTCACAGATTAATTAATGGTTGATACTTATGCAGGAGAATGGTCGTCCTAAAGACGAAAGGGGAATGGCTTTGACCAGCTTTTCCTAAAATGCTGAAGAAGGTCTTTTGTGGAATTAGACGTTCTACCTCCCTGAAAGTTGGCGCTTACCTGAGTAACATTTTAAAACAAAAGGTTCTGCATGTTGATATTGCATTATTTGTTGCCTGTGATTTATTACTCTAGATTAAGAGAGAGAGAGAGAGATTCAACTTTCCAGACCTGGCTCCAACTTCCCAAAGAGTGTGAAGGAAGTTTGAGATCCCTAATACAAGGTGGAGATATGTATCTTCTCTGATAGCCATGGTCGTTCTTCAAGATTCTAGCCCACCATTTTTTCCCTTACCACACATTTTTGGGGAATACTTAGGTCCATGATGGTGAACCCATGTCATGCATGCCACAGGTGGCACACAGAGCCATTTGTGCCAGCACGCGAGCTGCAGGCAAACTTACCTCACTGCACATGCGCGCACCTCACAGCTGATTTTTGTCCAGTTTGGGCCTTTTTCGGACTCCCAGAGATTTGAAGGAGGCTCCTGCAGGCTTCTGCAGGCTTTTCATGATGAAAACTAGGTCCGTTTCGTAACTTCCTGTTTTTATGGAAATATCGGAAGTGACAAAACGGGCCTAGTTTTCAGCCTGAAAAGCCTGCAGGAGCTTTCCTCAAGCCTCTGGGAGGCCGAAAAAGGCCTCCAACTGGCTGAAAATCAGCTGTGAGGCGCAGTGCAGGTAAGGGGGCGGCAGATGGTGGGTGGGTGGGGATAGTGTGTGCATGTGTAGGGTGCATGGGGGGGCACATTGCCTTCTGGGTGCTGGCATGCGAGTGCGAGAGTGCAAGAGCGCACACAATTTTTGGCTTAGGAGCCCATAAATGTTAGCCATCACTGAATTAGGTGGTGTAAGGGAGGGGGCGGTATGGAAGTATAGTTGATGTGATGGACTACAAATAGTCCTTGATTTGCAACATGAGTTCATTTAGTGACTGTTCAAAGTTACAACAGCACTGAAAGGGTAATTTATGACCATTTTTCACACTTATGATCATTGCAGCATCCCCAGGATTATGTGATTAAAACTCAGACACTTGGCAATTGGCTCATATTTATGATGGTTGCAGTGTTCCAGGGGTCACGTGATCCCCTTTTGCGACCTGCTGACAAGCAAAGTCAAGGGAGAAGCCAGATTCACTTAACAACCGTGTGACTAACTTAACAATTGCAGTGATTCACTTAACAATTGTGGCAAGAAGGTTTGCAAAATAGGGCAAAATTTACTTAGCAATAGCACTTAGACTTCATCGCTGCAGTCTTTCCCATTTGGTCCCTTTAGAGGTGGGATGGTTCTTGAGTCTTTAAGTTTGGTGTTTACAAAATTGTAGACGGTGCAGGTAGATTTTGTACATAGTAGGTTTTCCTCCTCTTTGCAGTAATAATTTGTACATTCTGCCTTTATCTGTTGGCATAATCCGTTGTATCGGTTTTTAAAGTTTGCTGCATAGCTAGTTTTGTTTTTACGCCATAGTGATTTTTTTTTTTTGATTGGAGTTTTCTTATTGTTATGGGTAAGTTTTTGTTTTTGTTTTTAGGGGTTACTAATGGTACATATAGTTTAATGACTCTTTCAAGTTCAAGTAAGAATGCATTATAATGGTCTTCTGTAGTATTACAGTTAGAGAACAGAATGTGTCAATTAAGAGATGGTAGGTCGGCATCTATGAGATCATAGTTGGCTTTTTTGAAATTGTATTTTGGAGATCCTTGTGAGGGCGTAAATTGAGACAAAAGTCAATCATACTGTGGTCACTGTTTTGAAAAGGGTTCTTGTATTTGCAGGCCATATTTTCTATCAAGGTGACTTGGACAACCAGTTGTGTTCCTTTGAACTCAAAACCTTTTAATTGTGGGTGTCTGGAGGATAATGGTTGTAAGAGAATGGTGGTTAGAATGATATGATGGCAGCTCTGATTTTTTTAATGTGAGGTTGAGCTTTGATTAAACTGTCATGGTTCTCATCTTGGGGTTTTAGATTTTGGGGCAAAAGAGTGGAAACTCCCCCTCCCCTTCATTAATCAGTCCAAATTCGGAGAGTATTTTAACACTTGGTGGAATAAGCAAGAACAGGAAATTTGGGTGACAGTTGCATTACCTACAAAAGAGTACAAGGCTGCACACTGTTGTAGGACCTTAATACACTCAGCAATTTCAGGAAATTATTTTATTTATTTATTTTTTTTGTTTGTTTGTCAAGCATGCCTGACAAAACAAGTGTAAGTATGAACATAACATATAAACATGTAAGTATAAACAGGTATAAGTATATACATAATAAATGAGTATGAATAAATGGGAACTGTAAGACAGGGACAGTACGCACGCTAGTGCACTTATGCACCATATTACCATATGGAGCTCATGTTCTGGTTGTTTTTAATTTCTGAAGTAGTGGAAATCATTCTAAAATGTTTTTTGTCCTATGGACAAATTACATAGGATTTTTTTTTTGCCTGCAATTACAGTAGGCTTTTGTGATTGTTTTAAAAAAAACATTTGGAGAGGAATTGCATTTGAAACTGGAGTATAGAGATTTAATTCTTTCTATCGCCAGCCACAATCCCAGGAAAATCTTTCCTCCCCCACCTCTCTTTCTCTGTGGAGCTTGCGTGCACAGACTGGGTGGAGGGAGGGAGGGAGGGGGAGAGAGAGAGAGAAAGACAGACAGACAGACAGAGAGAGACATAGAGAAAGAGAGAGAGAGAAAGACAGAGAGACACAGAGAGACACATACAGAGAGACAGAGACACAGAGGCACACATAGAGAAAGACAGAGACAGACAGACACACACACACACAGAGACAGAGAGCAACAGAGACAGAGAGAAAGAGAGAAACAGAGAGAGAGGGAGGGGAAGGGAGGAGAGAGAGAGAGAGAGAGAGAGAGAGAGAAAGGTTTTATGTTGCTATTAATCCTGCAGGAAAACCTAATTTTTGTTCTCTAAATTGGTAAGAATATGAGAAGAATAATTTTTCACACCATGCTTAGTTGGGGCTGGCTATTTTTTGCTATTCTTTCTATGTATAGGAATTGTGTCAGGTTTTTCCACCTCCACTAAGCTGACAAACAGATTGTATAAATAATCTTGATGGTTTTATTCTTTTGAGAAATTGAAATATCTGGCAGGATTTTGTGGTATGCCACCAATTAAGTCAAGTGTCCAAGGCATTATCATCATCACACAAGCACAATAAGCTACAATGTATTTACAGGTAGAGTGGTACCTTAGTACTTTGACACTCATCCGATTTGCTACTCAATGCATTTTGACGTGGAAATTTTGTCCTGGTAATTAACTTTTGTTTGGTACTCAACACATAAGCTAAAATCTGTCGGTGTTGGCTGTCTTTTGACTCACTACATTATTCCTTACAGAAAAAAATTGTTTGGTACTCATCCCTTATGGTACTCATCCTGCCTCCAGGAACCAATTAAGAATGAGTACCAAGGTTATCATTGTAGTCCTTGACTTATGATTGGTCACTTAATGACCATTCAAGGTTATGTGGACCTCCCCAGAGATACTTGCAATCAATTTATAAAGTTACAACAATTGTACACACACACACACACCCCAGTGGTATTGTGATGGCATTTGGGGCAATTGTCAACTGGCTTGCATCCATGGCAAGCATCCTGCAGTCACACAACAATGATTTGTGGGGTTTTTTTGCTGATTTTTAGCATTTCCTTCTGGTCTTTGTTCCACCCAAAAAAAACCCATTGGTGAAAAACAGGGTTGGCTTAATGTCCACTTCATAAAAGGTCATAACCTTGGTAATGGTCATGTGGTGATCCAATAAACGACCACCATGACTTTCAGACTCAATTATGGTCATAAGTTGAGAATTACCTGTGTTTCTTCTTCTTTTTCTTTACACAGAGAAAAATTATAAAACTTTCCAGTAGGAGGAGCACTCTGACTACGTTGTTACAGATATTTCTTTTAGTTTCTATAAAGAACCCAAAGGATTTTAAAGAATATGTGTACAAGAAGAAGTGGGAGTAGGGAATGCTGACAGCTTGATTGATCTATTCATAGAAAAAAACCCCAGCATTGATAATGTAAGTGCAAGATAATTCTTGAGTGCTTCTGGAAAGCTAACACCTCCAGCCTCCTATTTGCCCTGTCTTCCCGATCTCCGCTTTTCACTCTACATAATCTCGCACTTTGAAATGATGATTTTTACACAGGTTACAGTCCCATGAAGCAAAGACAGGGTGTGCGTGTGTAACAAACATAACGAAGAATGGCACTTGGCATTCTCTGAGCTTCCTTGTTTTCTTGCATTACACAAACTAGGTAACATCATCAGTGCTAGTTAAGAAATAGGGTTGGCGGTCAATTTATATACAGTACTTGACCTACGACCACAATTAAGGGGCGTGCATAAGTGCACCGTCATGGCTACCCTCCCTGTCCTATTGTCCCCTTTTAATCATATCTATTTTCTGTATTCTTACTCATGTTTATACTTATACCTATTATTTTGTAAGCAATTGACAAATCAAAATAAATAAACAATGGAGCCCAAAACGTTTGTTGCTAAGCAGACGTTTGTTAAGTGAATTTTGTCTCATTTTTGCCACCTTTCTTGCTCTTTATTCCCTATAGGAGAGGCCATTCACGGTCCAAATTTTCCTTTACTTCCGAGTCGACCCTTGTTCCATAACCGTTCCCTTCTCCTGGGCTGCGTTTGATGAAAAAATATTGCAAATTCCATCAGAACCCATGCAAGATGACAAACTCATTCTGATGACCTGACTTACTGTTACAGAAAAGGGTTTCAGGCTAGCATCCATATGTAAATTGCACTTGTTGTGTGTGTGAAAGCAGTTATTTGTGTTTTGGCCGAAAAGCTGGTGATTTCTGTATGTGCTCAGCACTGAGGATGCTCAGCCTCTTTTTACAAGAGAGAGGAAATGACTCCACCATTTAAATTAATTTCCAGATACAATAAATCTATACTTCTGTACTAAAACAAGAGAGGAAATGCCTCCGGTATTTAAATTAATTTACTGTACAGTAAATCTATACAGTATTAAAACTCTCATGTCTGTATGATTGCTTGTAACCTTCAATGTTGCATCATAGGGGAACGATGTTTGAATCAACTGGTGTCCAATGGGCTAACTTACAGAATGTGTTCAAAAAGTCAGTGCAATCCTAAATTGCATTAACAGAGAGATACAATCGAGAACAAGTCAGGTACTAATACCACTCTATAAAGCCTTAGTAAGACCACACCTAGAGTGCTTCATCCAGTTTTGTTCACCACACTATAAAAAAGATGTTGAGATTCTAGAAAGAGTGCAGAGAAGAGCAACCAGGATGATTAGGGACTGGAGACTAAAACATACAAAGAACGGTTACAGGAACTGGGTGTGGCTAGTCTAGTGAAGAGAAGGACCAGGGGAGACAGGATAGCAGTCTTCCAATATTTGAGGGTCTGCCACAGAGAGGACAGGGTCAAGCTATTTCCCAAGGCACCTGAAGGCCAGACTAAGGAATAACGGATGGAAACTGAACAAGGAGAGATTCAGCCTGGAAATAAGGAGGAATTTTCTGACAGAACAATCAACCAGTGGAACAGAAGTTGCCTTCAGAAGTTGTGGGAGCTTCATCCCTGGAGGCTTTCTAGAAGAGATTGAACAAGCAACCCTCCCGAGCTCCGTTTTCACTGTCAGGGGGTTGCAGGAGGCCATTGTGGCTGAAAACGGAGCTTGGGAGCCCGTTTTCTCTGGTAGAACACTCAGGCTACCAAAGGTGCCCAAGACTCAAGTGACGTTGAGCTGGCCATGCCCCCTGTCCCCCCCGAGGTCAACCACAACTCTGAAGTGGCCCTCAATGAAATTGAGTTTGAGGTCTAGACCAGGTCAGGAAATACAGAACTAATATTTCTGCACTTCTCCACTAGTACGAGTTAGGATGTTGAGCAACTAAGTGGATTCACTTGTTCGGGTCAATCAAAATCCAAATCTTCCTTCTTTCCCTCCGCCTCCTTTTCCTGGGGATCGAAGGGCTTCTTATCTCCCCGCTAACACAATCTGTAGCTCCACAGAAGCTGAACAAGCCAGGAATGCTGATTTGATGCTGCCAGATCAAACATCCTGGGGCCACCTATTTGAAGAGCCATTCCAAAGACTGTCTGCCACTGATGTCTGTCTTCTCTGGAAGCCAAAGAGCACACGTACAATGTCTGCTCTTGGCAATGACAGACGCGGAGCTTATCTGGAATTGTCGCGCGCCGTGCCAAGGAAAACACTCACACAAAAGAAGAGGTTTTGGCCCTTTCTAAAGGAACCAGGCCCGCCTTTGGGTGTTGGCCATCTGTTGCTGTTAAAATCCGAGCGCCTCTGCCATTGAGTGTCTTGCTAGGCCGGTCTTAAGTGACATGTTAGTCCCAGAGAGACATGTGTCGGCCATTCTTCGCCATTTCCCTCAGAGAAGGGCTTTTTGTTCCACTTCTCCAGCCGCGGCAATTCTGCCCATTTTATGAGAATGCCGCTTTCCTGTGCAAAGTCAGGGCAGGCTGTCAGCAATTGCACCCGTTCTGGGTTCCCAGGCATTTTTCTGTAATCGTTTTCTTTTTCTTTTTAAACAGAAAGGACCCTATTCATCTGACAGCTTCAAGCACTCTGACCTGGTGCTTCTAAAAAGAAGATTTGGATTACAAGGGTTGCCATTCTCAGACAGGTTGCCGAATTGAAATGCCCCAGCAATCTCCAAGCTGGAAGTTTTGCAAAGAGGATGCAAGTAGGTATCGCTTTTGCCTATTGTGCATCAGCTTAAAAAAGATTTTGCATAATGAATAGATTATTCCAACAATAATCTATTCCTAATTGGGCAAGTTTCAGGGGAGGGAAGATAATGAAGGACACGGAAGCCCATAATTAAATCCTCCACTCCTGTCTAATCCTGCATTGTATTGCTAAACCTGATTGCATATCTCCAAACACAATTTTTTTTTGTCCTCATAGGAACTAGGAACTTAGGTTTTTTTTAAAAAAAAAATTATGTGAAACTCAATTTGTGTACCAAATCTGGCCTCTGCTTTGTGCTTCTCCCTGCAGGATAGCCACAAACGTACATTCACTTATTCTTAATTTAAGCCTGCGGATTTCCCCAAGTTCAAACTGCTGGTTTGTGTATTTACTGATTAACCATGTTAAGCCACCCTAAAGCTGAAGCTCTCCAGGTTGTTTGCAGTACGATACACCTACACACATTTGGCATCACAGTATATGCAACAAAATGCAAAAAAACCAAACGAAACACACACCATATAAGTGAGGCAGCTGCGAGGTGGCCCATTCAGAATCTAACACGGTATGGTAACTGCATCCAGAAATTAAAAGCCGTTTGCTCTTTGGGAGGAAAGCTATGGCGAACCTAGTGTTATGCCCCTGTCGGAATCTCCCAGCTGGCAGGGAGTGGGAATGTGGAAGAAACTGGGGGAGGGGAAAGTCCTCCGGCTGGGCAGAGCAGGGGAGAGGTAGAGCAAAGAAGAGGTTGAACAAGGGAGACGGAATTCAGAGGAAGACCCAGGTTCACCCCCTCTTCATCCTAGGGCATGCAGGGAGGAATGGAGAAGAGAGCAACGTGGGGTTGCATGGCTTACGGGGGAGGAAAGGGCCCTGATTTCCTTCATTAGCGGCAGCTGGGAACACAGTGTTTAAAAAGGGAGTTTGTGCACAGCAATTCGTGGGAAGCAAATTGTGAGATATCTTTTATGGTTGAGGCTTATCTGGGTTCCTGGTGGTCTTCCCAACTGTGTGTGTTTTGTTGGCCTTTGAAGTCTGCAATTCCTCATCCTGCCCTGTCCAGTTAATTGCTGCAGCGTGGTTTGTGTGGATTTTTATTTACAGTTTATATGTACTTTGTTTTCGGACTGAATTTCCTTCACTGAAAGATTGTTCTTGGGATAGTTTTTTCTCCAGCTGAAGGTAACTGGACATTGGGGGCAAAGCTGGAGGTATTAAAGGGACTTTTCTTCCTTATGTGACTGTGTTGCCTTTGTGCCACACCCTGGGTCATCACACTTAGACAGCACATTAAAAAGGAGAGATATCTCTTTGCCAATAAAGATCCGTATAGTCAAAATTATAGTTTTCCCAGTAGTAACGTGTGGCTGTGAGAATTTGGACCCTAAGAAAGCTGAGTGTCGAAGAATTGACACCTTCAGATTGTGGCGCTGGAGAAGACTTGAACAATGGGACCCATCCAACAAAATGAAATTTAACCTGGAGAAAAGCAAGGTTTTTACGCCTGGGCAGGAAAACCCAAAGGTACAAGTATTAAGCAAAACCTGGCTCAAAAACAGTAACTGTGAAAGGGAGCTTGCAGTCCTGAGTCGGCAGCGTGTGGCAGCAGCCAAAACAGCTAAGCATTGGTTATATAAACAGAGGCATAGGATCAAAATCATGTGAAGTATCTATACTGCTTTATAAAGCCTTAGGAAGACCAAACCTGGAATATTGCATCCAGTTTTGGCAACCACGGTTTACAAAAAAAAAACCTACAATGATTAAAGGCCTGGAGATTAAAACATACGAACAACAGTTGCAGGATTTGGGTTTGGCTAGTCTAAAGAAAAGAAGAATTGGGGGTGACATGATAGCAGTCTTCCACTGTTTGAGAGGCTCCCACAAAGGGTGGGGGGTGTATTTGTTTTCCAAAACAGGGCAGGACACAAAAGATGGATGGAAACTAATCAAGGAGAGAAGCAACCTGGAATTCAGGAGAAACTTCTTGATGGTGAGGACAATTAACCACTGAAACAGCTTTGCCTTCAGAAGCTGTGGGTGCTTCATCCCTGGAGGTTTTTAAGAAGAGACTGGGCTGCCATTTGTCTGAAATAGTATAGGATCTTATGCTTGAGCAAGGGGCTGGACTAGAAGACCTCCAAAGTCCCGTCCGGCTCTATTCTGATTCAGATTCTGATTCATGAGAGTCCCTTGGGCTGCAAGGAGATCCAATGAGTCAATCCTAAAGGAAGTCCACCCTGACTATTCTTTGGAAAGACGGATATTGAAGCTGAAGCTCAAATACTTTGGCCACCTAAGGAGAAGAAGGAACTCCTTGGAGAAGACCCTAACATTGGGAAAGATGGAAGGCAAAAGGAGAAGGGGATGACAGAGGGTGAGATGGTTAGCTAGTGTCATCAACACAACAAACATGAATTTGGGCAAATTCTGGGAGACAGTGGAAGACCAGGGGGCCTGGCACGCTACAATCCATGGGATTGCAAAGAGTTGGACATGATTTAGTGACTGAACAACAATTATACAAGGGAGATCAAATTGAAGGAACTTGGCCTGATGTACCAAATGTGTTTGGAGCTCTTAATTAAACCAGGAAAAGGCATGTTCCACCTCTCTCTGCACTTTTCTCTGCACCTGTAAAGGTTCCCCTCGCACATATGTGCTAGTCATTTCCAGCTCTAGGGGGTGGTGCTCATCTCTGCTACAAAGCCGAAGAGCCAGTGCTGTCCGAAGCCGTCTCCGTGGTCATGTGGCCGGCACGACCGAACGCCGAAGGTGCACAGAACGTTATTACCTTCCCACCAAAGGTGGTCCCTATTTTTCTACTTGCATTTTTTTTTACATGCTTTTGAACTGCTAGGTTGGCAGAAGCTGGGACAAGTGACGGGAGCTCACTCCGTTACACGGTGCTAGGGATTCGAACTACTGAACTGCCAACCTTTCTGATCGATAAGCTCAGCATCTTAGCCAACTGAGCCACCACGTCCCTTTTCCTCTGCACTTTTAGGAAACCTTTGATCGGTCACACCAACGATCGAGTTCTCTTTGGCAAGCTTTATTCAGAATCAGAGAAAGTGAGGCTGCCCACATGTGGGGACATCCCAACCATAAGGAAACATGTCACCTTTTATTGAACTCCTTTTAATGACTCAAGCGTTTCAACAAGCGTTTGATTTACTCCCATAAGAAAGGAAATCTATCTTGAACCAAGCTTTCCTCGTAATTGGTCTTATACCCTTCTTTGCAAGCCAAGGACTAATTATCTTAATTTTTTTTTTTGCATATAAAAAAACTGGGGACAGGTCTTTATTCCCAGTGTCTCTTATCTTCCTGCAATGAAAACCTCCCACGCTGGTTGCTAATGAGTAATGGTTGGTTCAAAGCACCTCAACTCATCATGTAAATTGCCACTTGGATTCACGCTACACTAATTGTGTGGATCGCTTCCCAATTAGCACCTTTCCAAAAGGGGGTACCCTCTAGATAAATTGGACTAAACGCATTCACCGCTGGCAAGTATTATTGGGAATATTGTTGAGTTCCTTCCCTGCCAACCCGGAGCCATAAATGTTCTTAATTGTCATGTCTATGGAGATTCTTAATCATCCAGGTTGTGGATGTCCCAAAGGTGCTTTTTCAACAGGCAACTGGACTTCCTTGGTTTTCTTCTTCCTTGGAGACGTTTCGCTTCTCATCCAAGAAGTTTCTTCGGTTTTGAAGATCAGTCGATAGGTCTCTGGGAGCCATTGAAGCCGCTTGGAGTTTATTTTTTTGTATCCTCAGGGTCACCTGAATCCGAGTGCAAATGGGTGTGGAACTTTCTTAGGACTGCTGAAAGGACTGTACCGTAGACAGGTGATAGGTGGTATTGTCTCTCTCTCTCCGACTGTTGAGAGAGGACTGTTTAATTTTAACATACATGGCCTCTTTCCATGAGGATGTACATTTACCACTGTACATAAATGGCAAGAAGGTGGAGAGGGTTGGTAGTTTTAAATTTCTGGGCACTTATATCATAGAGGACCTCTCATGCACTATAAATGCTAACATGCTTGTAAAGAAGGCACAGAAGAGGCTGTACTAAGAACGCTCAGGGAAATAAATCTATCTATCTACCTCTGTCCTACTACCGCAGCACCATTGAGTGTCCTGACGTACGGCATTCTTGCATGGTACAGGAGCAGCTCTGTAGTGGACAAAAAAGCTCTACAGAGAATCATTAAAACTACCCAGAATATTATCGGGCTCCAGCTCCCAGCCCTGGATGACATCTTTGCATCTCCCTGTTTGAGGAAGTTGCACAACATTCTCAGAGACTCTTCCCATCCTGCTCACAATCTTTGCGAACTGTTGCCTTCTGGCAGAAGATACAGAACAATTAAAACTCAGACCACACATTTTCTGAATAGTTTTTATCCCAGAGCTATAGTTGCACTTAACAATGAACTTAAGGACCACCATCAGTGAGCTGTTGGACAGCATTACTTGGTCTGTTGTGCGGATGCTTGTGTGATTTTAGGAGGCGGGGAATTTTGGTGGGTGGGGAGGTGTTTGGGGATTGTCATGTGTGTGTGCATGTTGAGTCTGGTCTCTGGTTGTTATGTGAATTTCGTTGTATGTATACTGTGTATATACATACAATGACAATAAAGAATTCAATTCAATTCTCTTTCAAACCAGTGGTCCTCTTGAAATCCTGGAGACTTTGCTGTGTTCCAAAGAAGGACCTTTGCTTTCAAATTCAGATGATCTACTGAATCTTGTCCTGATGGGCTTGTCCTCCTGTGTTGTGCCATGCATATGTGAAGTGATTGTTTCGTTTCTCCAATCTACATGTCTCACTGCATCGTACAGGTAGTCCTCAACCTACAACAGTTCACTTCATGGTTGTTCAAAGTTACAATGGCACTGAAAATAGTGATTTATGACCATTTTCCAGACTTACGGCTGTTGCAGCATCCCCACGGTCACGTGATTTACATTCGGATGGTTGACAACTGATTCAGATTTATGACGGTTGCAGTGTCCCTGAGTCATGTGGCCACCTTCGGGAACCTTCTGAGAAGCAAAGTCAATAGTAAATCAGATTCACTTAACCGTCGAGTTACTAATTTAACAACTGCGGTGATTCACTTAACAAATGTGGCAAGAAAAGTCGTAAAATGGGGCCAAACTGACTGAACAAATGTCTGATTTAGAAACATAAATTGTGGGCTCACTTGTGATCATAGGTTGAGGACAGAGGTGGGATCCGACCGGTGATACTACCGGTTTGGTGATTTTACATTTTGCGCGTGCATGGTTCCCAGAGGAATTTTATTTTGACTACAACAACCCACCCACCCCTCCGCCACTGTCTCTACTACCCACTCCTTTCTCCTCAACTCCAGGCTGGGTCATCAGTGAAGCAACAAGGAAGAAAATGGCCTCAGTCAGGCCAGGCCAGCTTCAGGTTGACACACCATCCAGTGACGGGATTCAAATTTTTTTACTACTGGTTCTGTGGGGGTAGCTTGGTGGGCATGGTGTGGCTTGGTGGGCGTGGCAGGGGAAGGTTACTGCAAAGTCCCCATTCCCTCCCCACCCCACTAACCTGCTTTACAGCTCCGTTCTCCTGTGCAGGGCAACCAAAGAAGACCCAGCCGATCAGCTGGGACTCAGAAGGCAGAGAATAGATGGGGTTGGCGGGGCCAGTCAGAGGTGGTTTTTGCCAGTTCTCCAAACTATTCAAAATTTCCACTACTGGTTCTCCAGAACCAGAGGTGGTATTCAGCAGGTTCTGGAGAACTGGCAAGTTCCGCTACTGGTTCTCCAGAACCAAAGGTGGTATTCAGCAGAACAGGTAGTGGAACTTTGGAGTAGTTCAGAGAACCGGCAAATACCACCTCTGACTGGCCCCGCCCCCATCTATTCCCTGCCTCCCGAGTCCCAGCTGATTGGCTGGTCTTCTTTTGTTGCCCTGCACAGGAGAACAGAGCTGGAAAGCAGGTTAGTGGGGTGGGGAGGGAATGGGGATTTTGCAGTATCCTTCCCCTGCCATGCCCACCAAACCACGCCATGCCACCAAGCTACACCCACAGAACTGGTAGTAAACATTTTTGAATCCCACCACTGCCCTGAACTGATCAGAACCTGCTGAATACCACCTCTGACACCGTCCTACTGCCAAAGGAAGACATGTGTGAGGCTGAGGTGGGACGAAAGCCAACCCCCCCAAAAAACCCTTCATGCAAAAATAGAAAAATGGCACAGCAGCGGAGAGCAGCGGGGAAGGCATGCCAGATGGGACAGTGTTCTTAAGACATCATCCTGCCAGGGGATTCCTCTGAAAGTTGGCAGAGCTTCTGGTGGCATGAATCGGTCCTGGCGGGGAGAAACCCTTCCATGAATTCACTTTTGCTCGCTTCCTGTCAAAGCTGTCTAATCCCTGGATGTGCACTGCGCACCCAACCCTTCAGCAGTCACTTCATCTAACTCGATTGGAGGTGGATCTTAAGAGCTCAAGCTGGCATAGGATCAGCAACCTCCTGCCTTGATAACAGATGCCCGGGGTTGCCTGTGGCATTTATTTTTCTATTAAACGGCAGGGAAGAAGCACCGGGACGTCATTATGGCACAGTGATGTTGATTCTCTTTCTCTGGCTTTAGCGCTCAGATGCCTATTAAGAGTGGGGGAAAAAAACCACGGATCTTTTGCTTCTGGATTTTCCCTGGAGAGTTAATGACCACTTTCTTAATATTAAAAACGTAAGCCCGGGGTATAGGAGTGCTATTATTATTATATACAAAAATCGACAGCGTACACGGCAAACGAGAGAATTATGCTGGGTTTCGTATCACAAATCACTAGTCGAACGCTTCCCAAGCGTTTAGGACTGTGTGATGTATTGGTGGATTATGGGAGCAGATCCCAGTAAGGTGGCCTTCTGCAGCTGACCAATGGTGATTTTGTCAGCACCGATTGTTTTTCAGTGCTTACCTAGGTCTTTAGGCACAGCACCCAGTGTGTCAAGTACCACTGGAACTACCTGCATTGGTTTATGCCAGTCTCTGCAGTTCGATTTTTAAGTCCTGATATCTGGTGATTTTTTCAAGTTGTTTCTTGTCGATTCTGCTGTCACCAAGTATGGCAATGTCGACGATCCATACTTTTTTCTTCTCCACAATCATGATATTATTGATATTATATTATTATTATTATTGTTTTTGTTGTTGTTAATCTTTGGTGAGATTCACAGCCTTTGGGGCTGGTTGGTAACTCAACAGCTCAAGTCCTAACCTAGGACCTAGGAACTGTTCAGGTAGCGTCGGAGGATATAAGCTGTTCCAAGTAAGGAGGTTTTTTGTAGAGTCAGGGTATTCAAGTCTGATAAATTCAGAATTTCCAAATAATGAGGTAGCCCTTTCAATATTTTTCCAAGGGCTCCAATTACAATTGGGATAACACACAATTTCTTTTTCCAAAGTCGCTCAACTTCAATTCGTAAGTCCCGTTACTTTGTGATTTTTTTTTCTTGCTGCTTGTCTTCAATTCGTGCATCACCAGATATTGCAATGTCAATGAACCAACCCTTTTTCTTTTTAACTATTGCTATGTCAGGTGTATTGTAGGCCAAGTGCCTGTCAGTCTGAATTCTGAAGTCCCACAAGATCTTGACTTTTTCATTCTCCAGAACCTTCTCAACCTGATGTTCCCAGTAGTTGTTACTATACTCAAATCCATACTTTTGGCAGTTTCCAGTGAATACGATTATAATAATTGCTATTGTTGTTATTATTATTATTATTATTGCCCCATAGCAGCAGAAAGGAGGAAAATAATTAATCTTTTTAGTTAAATGGAGATGGCAAACAAAACTCACTTTTGAGGGAACTCTGTGGGGGGTGGGTCTAATTCTCTGTGTGTGGGGGCTCACATCAGCAAACATCTGTAAGGAAGGCACAGAATCAAAGGGGCTGGAAGTTAAGCCTGAATACCTTGAAAGTTCAAGAGCTGAGCTGCTCCTAAAGTTAATTATTACTTCAGTTACCATAGCACCCTGGGGGCCTCCACCACAACAGAGATTGTGCATGAATGAAGAGGCTTGCTAACACCGTATTTTCTGAAGGCATCTGGATTATTTCTTCCTAGAAAGATGGAATGCTCTGCAAGTCATGGAGCTCCCCAGATGTTGGACACCTTCAACGCAAACAAGGGCCAGCTCACACAGCTACTGGATAGGGAGAACGGTAGGTGAAGTCCAACTAAATTTGGAGGTCTACTGCTCCTTACAGGTAGGCCTCAATATCTGACCACAATTGGACTGGAACACCCACGGCTAAACTATGTGGTCGATAAGCAAATTGTGCCTGATTTGACAACCATTTTGTGAATCACGTAGTTGTTAGGAAAAATCAGGCTTGTGAAGATCACAAATGGCAATCATGCGATCCTACAACAGTTGTAGATACCTGCCAGTTGGCAAGTGCCCAAATTTTGATCATTTGACCGTGGGAATGATGCAATGGTCATAAGTGCAAGGACCAGCCGTAAGACACTTTTTCAGTGCGGTTGTAATATCAAATGGTCATTTAATGAATTAAATCCTCATCTTTTAATGACCCCATAATCCCTTGCGGGATAGAGTCTGGGCAACTGAACAGACCCAAGTGTTTACTGGCTGGATGTCCTTCCTGTCATCAATGTTTTTTTTCCATAGCAGATACAACCACATTGTACCCAGAATAGAACTCACAGCCTACCTAGGATAGAACTCACAGCCTCCTGATTGTGAGATGTGACCTCCACTCCCTAGGCCACCGCACCACTCTAAATTAATTTACTGTTAAATCTACTCCCAAAATTTCAGCCTTATTGCAAATAGAAATACGAACTCTTATTGCAGGGCTAAATATTGAGGAAATAATCATACTGATTATATTTAATTTCTTCTGAATAAAAATTAAATCTGATGGATCCATGTAGGTTTTTTAACCAGGCTTCACCCAATTTTAAAAATTTATATTCTGTGAGATGCCCAAAAGCAGATCTAAAGGATAAATTTCAATCCCAGACTTCAGTTTTGCGTGCTTGCAACTCAGATTTGATTAAATCTTACATCTACGCAATACAACATAGGGAAATAAAAGGGTTTATTGCAAACTAAGAAGCTACATTGAACTCTGTGTGTGCGCGCGTACATTTCTTCTTGCGTAAGCTCAAAATACTGAATAAAATGGTGATGAATAAATATTATATAAGCAGGGGAATGCATGGAGACATATTAAACAGAGCCACTCTGGTCTAGTGATTAAGGCACCAGGCTAGAAAGTGGGAGACTGTGAGTTCTAGTTCTGCCTTAGTATGGAAAGCCTCCTGGGTGACTTTGGGCCAACCACCAGGAGACTGAGAGCTCTAGTTCCACCTTAGGCATGAAAGGCACTGGGTGACTTTGGGCCAATCACCAGGAGACTGAGAGTTCTAGTCCCACTTTAGGCATGAAAGATAGCTGGGTGACTTTGGACCAGAGGTAATTTATCTCCCAGAATTCCTCAGCCGCTGAGGAATTCTGGGAGTTGGAGTCCCCAAGTCTTAAAGTTGCCAAGGTTGGAGACCCCTGCTTTGGACCAATCACTGTCTCTCAAACCCAACTCACCTTACAGGGTTGCTGTTGTGGGGAAAACTGGAGGAGGGCTGTGTGTAGGATACCTTCTCACTGCCTTGATTTGTAAAACCAATATAGGTGGGATACCAATACATAAATGAAATTAAAAATCTATTAGCCCCTCTTCGCAATAGCCTTTCCATTTCCCTACACGGGGGCGTTCAAAAGCTGCCTGGGGAATTGTGGGAGTTGAAGTCCGCCAGGCTTAAAGTTGCCAAGGTTGGAGACCTCCGTCTCAGGTTGCACGCTCCGTTCGCGCTCTCTTTCTCACGTGACTCTCCGGAATCTTGGCCAGCCCAGCACGATCGCCACCCCCACTCCACCATTGCCCACCCCTCTCTGGATCCGCCGTTTTCACCTCGAGTCTGCCCGGGATGGGAGTCGGAGCCCCTTACAAAAAACAAAGAGATTTGGGTGGGTGGTTTGCACAAAGGGGAGTATTTGTCAGGGGTTAAAGTGGAGGGGGGGGGAGTGATTTTTAATTATTATTATTATTTTTAAAAAAGCCTTCTTGCAAAATGTCCCTTCGCCGGTCGCTTTTGGGCGCGGGATCCACAACCTCCCCCCTCCCCGTTGCAAAATCCCAACCCCGCCACGGTTGCAAACCGGCGCTTCCCAGGCTAGGATTGCAGAGAGGTTGCACGGCTCGCTTGTGCTAAACGGGTTGGGGGCGGGGGAGAAGGGAAGCTGGCAACACACACATACACACCGACCCACAACGCTGCACAAAGCCCGGGAGGAAGCGGGAAGGCTGGGGGCGTGCGCGGGGGGGTGGGGTGGGGAGGGGAAGAAAAACTCGCCGACCTGCTTTTTGCACCCACACGTCTCGTCCCTACCCCCCCATAGGATCTTGCACTAGAGATCTTGCACTGCACCGGATCTTTTGCGCTGGAGATCTTGCACTGCACCGGATCTCTCGCACTGCAGATCTTGCACTGCACCGGATCTCTCGCACTAGAGATCTTGCACTGCACCGGATCTTTTGCGCTGGAGATCTTGCACTGCACCGGATCTCTCGCACTAGAGATCTTGCACTGCACCGGATCTCTTGCACTAGAGATCTTGCACTGCACCGGATCTTTTGCGCTGGAGATCGTGCACTGCACCGGATCTCTCGCACTAGAGATCGCACCGGATCTCTCGCACTAGAGATCTTGCGCTGCATCGGATCTTTTGGACTGGAGATCTCACACTGCATCGGATCTGGGAAGAGGGGTGGATGGGTGTCTTTTGCTCGCTGCCGGGATGGACCGGAGGAGCCCGCGTGGTAAAGTTTTCCCCGCCGAGCAGCAACGTAGCCGAGCCGGGGACTCTGCTTGGCAGGGTGAGGGTGGGAGTGGGGGGTTGGGGCTCGATCCCCCTTTTCATTTCTCCTTCTGGAGCGGCGCCCGAGAGAGAAAAAGCAAGCTTCGCCCGGGACGCGCCGGTGGGCAGTTCCGCCGCAGCCTCGGTGGGTGGCCGGCGGGCGGGCGACGTCAACGCGGGATCCGGGTGGAGGAGGAGGAGGGGATCTTCCAAAGCCGTTGGGTGTGGGGGGGGGGGCGGGATTGCGGGATCGCGAGCGGAGGGGCCGGTCGCTCCGCCCGGGGGTGGGGGGGGAACTTAGGGAGGAGAAGTTGCGCCGGGCGCCCGCTTGGAGAAGAAGCCGCCGCCGCCGCCGCGCTTGGCGCAAAGAAGAGAGAGAGAGAGAGAGAGACGGGTCGCTTGCTTGGCGCTCGCTCTTCGCTTGTCCAGCCCGGACTTGCCTCGCGGTCCGCAGCCAGTCCGGCTCCTGCGGGGATCCCAATAAAAGAGATCTCCTCCCCGGGCCTCCTGCCTTTTGCCTCGGCTTCTTGTTTGCCGCCTTGCCCGGAGCCGGAAAGGAAGGAAGGCTGGAGAGCGGGGCGAAGGGAGGTGGGGAGGTTGGAGGGTCGCCTGGCTTTTTCTGATGGTGCCCAGGCGAAATCCCGCCGCGAGATCGGAACCGAGGAAAACCCCCGCGGGGCTCGCCTCTTACACCCAGCCCTCTTTGCTTGGCCATGGATTGCCCCGCAGCGCCGCCGCCACCGCCGCGGCTTCTTCTCGCCTTGGCTCTCTTCGCCCTCTTGCCCCGCGAGGCTGAAGGTGAGTGTGGACCACCGCCCCCATCATCCCCGGACTTCAGCAGCGCCAGAAAGTCCGGTGTGTGTGTGTATGTGTGTGTGTGTCGGAGGGGAGGAGGTCGAGAGAAACTTTAGTGGTCCTTAAAGGGACTTTCCGCGGCTCTTCTCCACCTCTGCACCTTGAGGGCTTCTGCCACCAGGTGTTGGCTCACCTGGCGTGCCCAGGTGGAAACCCTTGTCCCCCACATGGCATGGAGACGGGACGGGACCGGACCGGTAGTAAAGTTGGGCTGATTCTTACCTTCCACCGGCTTGTCCCAAAGGTGCTTTTTTTCCCCCTTAAGAGGCAACTGGACTTATTGGGTTTTTTTTTCTTTGAAGACGTTTCGCTCCTCATCCAAGAAGCTTCTTCAGTTCTGACCGAATGGTGGAGAACAGAAGGGTTTATATTCCTTGCAGTTATCCGTGGAAAAAGCTTGGATGAGTCCAGCTGCCTTTTTTTGAAAAAGCACCTTTGGGACAATCGTCACTTGGAGGTCTGAGAATCTCCATAGACCAGGGGTCTCCAACCTTGGCAAATTTAAGACTTGTGGACTTCAACTCCCAGAATTCTCCAACCAGCAAAGCTGGGAGTTGAAGTCCACAAGTCTTAAATTTGCCAAGGTTGGAGACCCCTGCCATAGACAGTCAGGAGTTGAGCTTGAGTCAAAAGGAGAGATTATTTTTACATGGGACTAGTAACTTCACAAAGTTATGCATCCTTAATTTCTTCAGTTTTGATACCTTCCACGGTGTTTTTTTCCCCCTAATATATAATTTTACTGAAAGTTAACCCAAAGGTGCTTTTTTTCAAGAGGCAACTGGACTTTCTGTTTTTTTTTCTTTGAAGACATTTCACTTCTCATCTAAGAAGCTTCTTCGGCTCTGACTGGATTGGTGGGGAATGATTCAGTCAGAGCTGAAGAAGCTTCTTGGGTGAGAAGTGAAACATCTTAAACAAACAAACAAACCCCAGAAAGTCCAGTTGCCTCTTTTTTTAAAAAAAAGCATCTTTGGGACAACTCTGAACCTGGAAGGCTGAGAATTCTCCATAAACTTCCACCGGTTTGCTTTCACACAAACGGAGGAGGACATAAATTAGCTGAACGAAGAGTTGGCCCCATTACATTGCAACGACCGTGAAGTAAGCTGGAGTAAGCTGCTCCAAGTCCACCTGCAGAAAATTTAAGGGCAGCCAAGGGTTTTTGGTGTCCCATTTTCCTCGTTGGAAAACGCAAAGTGCATAATAAAGCCAATACCAAATCAGGTGTTTTTAGTTGGATTTAAAGGTTTCCTGCAGGAAAAAAACATTCGAAGCACAGCTTCTAGACGAAGTCTGTGTGATGCATCAACTTCCAGATGTTCTATCCAAAAGCAAAAGCTTGTCTTTAGGATAGGATATCATTTGGTGAACAGGTACCAATCCACTGGTTGCTCTTGCTTTGTCAGAAGATGGTGGTTGTAGTGCAAGACAGATAGCAAACCTGTCATATCAGGGTCTTTATCCAAAGTTTGCTGTCATGTCCTCAATCTTTTTGGAGTTTTTTTCTTCCAAAGTGGATAATTATTTCTCTGTCAAAGCCGTCGGTTCAGCATTTAATATCTGCATCGTTAAAGCAACTCTAAAATTGTTTTCTGTACTGTACTTCCCATTTCTGATTTCCAAATTAAAACGCTGAAACACAGCACTGGTTTGGTAATGAATTCAGTATCGACTCCTCTGGGACTGCCTGCTTTTTTAATGTACAGGTAATCCTCAATTTACGGCCATTCGTTGAAGGGTTGTGGAAAACGACAGTGGCGCTGGAAAAAGTGACTTGCCACTCAGTTCTTGCGTTTAGCCTGCAGCCACAACAATCGACATTTGCACGATTGCCACTCAACATTGTCTTTACAAGACTTGAGGGGTGCGATGGCCCGGTGGTTAAGACATGCTGGGCTTGTCCACTGGAAAGTTGACAGTTTGAGACCCGAGTACCGCGCGACAGGGTGAGCTCCCGTTCTTTGCTCCAGCTCCTGCCCGCCTAGCATTTGAAAGCATGTAAAAGCAAGTAGATAAATAGGTACCACTTCAGTGGGAACGAAACTGCGTTCCGTGCACCTCGGCATATTGTCCTGCTTACCACATGACCACGGAAGTATCTTCAGACAATGCTGGCTCCTTAGGCTAAAAAATGGAGATGAACAGCGCCCCCTAGAGTCAGTGAATCACCACCCGCATGACTGGACGGGAAATTTAGTTTTTTACTATATACTGGCAGGATCCCGGGTTCATGTGGTTACCAGTACCCAGATTCACTATGATTCACGTAACAATGGTGGTGATTCACTTAATGACTGTGGCAAAAGGTAAAATTGGGTGTGACTTACTTAATGACCACATCGCTTAATGATGGAAGTTCTGGTCCCAATTGTGGTGTAAATCAAGAACTACCTGTATGTATAATAGGTACTTGGTGAAGTAGGTGTTCATTTTGCGCTACTTGTATACAGATAGCCCTCAATTTAACAACAATTCATTTAGTGACCGTTCAAAGTTACAACAGCAGTGAAAAATGTGACTTAATGACTGTTTTTCAGTTACAACCTTTGCACTTGACAAAAGAGTGACTAACTTATCAACTGCAGTGATTCACTTAACAACTGTGGCAAGAAAATGTCTCACTCAACAACAGAAAATTTGGGTTCAATTGTGGTCGTAAGTCAAGGATTACCTGTACTTTCATCTCTCACAACAGTATTTATACAAACTAAAACAAGTGACATTTAAAGGATGCTTTAGTTGGCTTGGATAGAAAGCATCCCCCAAAATAGGTAGTCCCTGACTTACAACAAACAATTGAACCCAGAATTTATGTTGCTAATTGAGAAATTTGTTAAGTGAGGTTCCCCCCCCCCCCATTTTACAACTATTCTTGCCCCATTTGTTAAGTGAGTCCCTGTAGTTGTTAAATCAGTAACACGGTTGTTAAGCGAATCTGGCTTCCCCATTCATTTGTCAGAAGGTAACATGACACGGCAACTGTCATAAACGTGAGTCAAGCATCTGAATGTAAATCGCGCGACCGTGGGGATGCTACAACAGTCATAAGTGTGAGAAATGGTCATAAATCTCTTGTTTGCAATGTTATTGTGACTTCGAATGGTCACTAAATGAACTCTGGTAAGTCAAGGGCTACCTATAAAGAGTTCTTGAATAGATTAATTCTGTTGCTGATAAATTTAAGGGCACCTTCCCCAGGTGTAGATCCTTGTCAAAAAAACACAATTTCCTTTGCATTTCTGTAATCTACCCCTTTCTCTGCTAAACATCAATAACTGTTCTATGTTCTTACCTGAAGTTGGAAGTGACACAATCCATGCAGAGAAAGAGAGGAGAGGGAGAGAGAGAGGGAGAGGCATAAAGTTGGGTTGTGAGGATTAATTCTTGGAAATCTTGCATAATTTATGGCAGCACACAATAAATCTTATTACTGCGCAATGAACTTATTTCCCATCCTCACCTTGGATTATTTTCAGAGAGGAACAAGATTGATGGCTCCTTCAAAAGGGGATTGTCATCGAAGGGGGGGTGGGGTTGTCATCTGGAATTTAAGCGTGCGACAGTGCATACTTTCACTGATTTTCTGTTCTACAGCCAGTCATATTCAAGTGTGCGTGTGGTTCATTGGTCTTGGGTTGGCCATCAAAGCACAAACAAAGGTTGGAGATGGTGTGGCATGGCCCGGTAATTCCCCCATCATGTTTTAGATTAGGAGTCTCCAAATTTGGCAATTTTTAAGACTTTTGGACTTCAACTCCCAGAAATCCTCCTCCTCCAGTCATGTTACCTCAGGAATTCTGGGAGTTGAAGTCCACAAATCTTCAACTTGCCAAGTTTGAAGACCCTTGTTTCAGATTAGGAATCTCTAAATTTGGCAACTTTTAAGACTTGTGGACTTCAACTTCCAGAATTCCACAGTTGGAGTGTTCAGTCATGCAAAATCTGTGTTTTTCTAGCCTGACAATTTGAAGATATATATGGACTCAATTCCCAGAATTCCTCATGGCTGCCTGAGGGATTCTGGGAGTTGAAGTCCACAAGTCTTAAAAGTTGCCAGGTTTTGGAGACCCCTGCTTTAGATCAGAGGGTTCATTTGCACCAGAAAAGAACTTGTGTGGGATTGGAAAGGGGTGTTTTCCTCTTGAAATTATGGAGTTTAAGACCAGAGAGTTGGAGTGTTCGGTGATGCAAAAATCAGTGTTTTCCTAGCCTGACAAAGATATATGAACTTCAACTCCCAGAATTCCCTGCACTTTGAGGCCATTTTGTACAGAAATCAGTTGCTCTCAAAAGCTGAAAGGATCTTTCTTGTTGAGTGACTCCTAATGGGACCAGCAAATAAATTATAAAGCGAAGCGGTAGCTAACCACGACTGTCCTTACGATCTTACTTCAACTTTCCTTTGCTTTATGCACCTGCGGAGGTCATAAATACGAGGATTGGGCACAAAGTTATTTTTGCATAGTTGCAACTGCGAACAGTCACTGTATGGGGTGGTTGCTAAGTGAGAACTGCCAATGTCTGCCTTGGTTCTTTGGGGATTAATGTTTCTGTTTGTGAAACTGCCTTTTAGAATCTTTTTTGTAGTTTCTTACCATCATTTGCTATCCTGTCCTCTGGGGAGGCTAAGAAGCACCAGTTATGGTCCTTGTAGTCATAAAGGAGCGAAGAGGTGTAGGGGAAGGGATGGAAAACTGAGGGATGCCTTATATAAAATCCAGGATGTTCCCACCTGTAGGAAACTCTTCTTTTAGTGCTTGGAAAAGTATTTTAGGTGGTGCCAGTAAAAGGATGAAGATTCTTTTGTGCTGTTTTTCTTTTTTTTTCTCCTTAATGGAAATTATTTCTGGAGTAAAACACGGCTCTACTTGGAGCGCGGAAATTGTATCAATAAATTTATCTCTCTGTAATAAAAGTGGGATTTTGGAAACCTAAGTGTTCAGACCCAGCAAACATGACAAACCCTCTGAAGTTAACTAAAAGGTTCCTTTGTTAGGAGCGCAGGCTGGCCTGGCAAAAGGTTTTTCTCTAACTGAAGGTAGCAAGTCTGTCCGGCCGCATCTATTGACCTCCGATCCCTGATTTTTATCCCCAAAACTAGGGTGGGGCTTCGCTAGCACCAGTGGCTCTTCTGTCCCAAGGACCGGCCCATAGATTTCCACTGCTCTCCTCTCCTGTGCCTTCTGTGCATCTGCGCGTCAGGCACTGGACCCAGTTGTTCCTCCTCTTCCTCATCAGCCACCTCCAGACCTGGGGGCTGTTGACTCTCCATCTGAGGGCTAAGGAGGGCCCAGGCTCTGCCTCCCTCCCTCTCTCCCTCCCTCCCTCTCTTTCCCCCTCCCTCCCTCCCTCCTCTCTCTCTCTCTCTCTCTCTCTCTCTCTCTCTCTCTCTCTCTCTCTCCCCCCCCCCACAGACTCCCACACTCGTCCTCCTCTGATTCGGCTGCTGGTGGGGCTGGCGGCCTTCAGGCCACCACAACACTAAGCTAGACTGTCATGGCGATGCCTTGGCCAGTTACGGCCTTCCAGCTTCAGTTTCCTGCCTGTAAAATGGTATGATACCGTGGCTTTGCATATGGTAATTCTGAGGTTCTGGCCCTGGCATTTCCAGTTTGAATCAATCAAGAATTCTTCGGCTGTGCTGGCTAGGCGATGATGGGAGTTGTAGTCCAGGGCTTTGGAAGAGCCCCAGATGGAGAAAAAGAATAGGAAATGGCTTTTTTTTTTCCTGCCCAAAAGTTGCAAATCAGCGCCTACAAAACTGAGCTAAAGGGAAAAAAAACTTCACCTGGAAGATGGCGGCCTGTGATTTGGAGAGTGGAAGTAGTACAGGTGATCCTTGAGTTACAACCATTTGTTTAATGGCTGTCCAAAGTTATGACAGGACTGAAAAGCTTGCTTTACATCTGTTCCTCACATTTAAGACTGTCGTAGTGCCCCTACGGTTGCATGATCAAAATTCAGGCACTTGGCAATTGGCATGTACTTACGACAATTGTGGTGTTTTGGGATCCTGTGATTGCCCTTTGTGATCTACTCTGGCAACTTCCAACAAGGAAAACCAATGAGGGAAGCCAGATTCACCAAGAACCACATGATTCACTTAATCCTTGTGGCCCCCAAAAAAGTCTTAAAATTGTGCGTGACTCACTTAATGACCTCTGCATATCAACAGATGTTCTGGCCCCAACGACGGTCACAAGTCTACAACTATCTGTAATTATATTGTATATATACGGTAGTTTATAATCAACTTATTGCTAAAAGTACTACAGATGTAAAAAACAATAGCAGTTGAAATATATTACCCTTAATTAAGGATTTAATTTAATTGAATTAATTTAATTAAAATTAAATGAGCCTTGGTGGCGCAGTGGTTAGAGTGCAGTACTGCAAGCTACTCCTACTGCAATTTAGCAGATCGAATTCCACCAGGCTGAAGGTTCACTCAGCCTTCCCTCTTTCCGAGGGGGATAAAATGAGGATCCAGATTGTTGGAGGGCGATAGGCTGACTCTTTAAACCACTTAGAGAGGGCTGTAAAGCATTATAAAGCGGTATATGAGTCTAAGTGCTATTGCTATTTATACACTGCTCAAAAAAATAAAGGGAACACAAAAATAAGACATCCTAGATCTGAATGAATGAAATATTCTTATTAAATACTTTGTTCATTACATAGTTGAATGTGCTGACAACAAAATCACACAAAAATTATCAACGGAAGTCAAATTTAGCAACCCATGGAGGTCTGGATTTGGAGTTACACTCAAAATTAATGTGGAAAAAAACACTACAGGCTGATCCAACTTTGATGTATTGTCCTTAAAACAAGTCAAAATGAGTCTCAGTAGTGTGTGTGCCTCCACGTGCCTGTATAACCTCCCTACAATACCTGGGCATGCTCCTGATGAGGTGGTGGAAGGTCTCCTGAGGGATCTCTTCCCACACCTGAATTAAAGCATCCCCCAACTCCTGGACAGTCTGTGGTGCAATGAGGCATTGGTGGATGGAGCGAGACATGATGTCCCAGATGTTCTCAATTGGATTCAGGTCTGGGGAACGGGCGGGCCAGTCCATAGCATCAATGCCTTCGTCTTGCAGGAACTGCTGACACACTCCAGCCACATGAGGTCTAGCATTGTCTTGCATTAGGAGGAACCCAGGGCCAAATGCACCGGCATATGGTCTCACAAGGGGGCTGAGGATCTCATCTCGGTACCTAATGGCAGTCAGGCTACCTCTGGCGAGCACATGGAGGGCTGTGCGGCCCCCTAAAGAAATGCCACCCCACACCATTACTGACCCACTGCCAAACCAGTCATGCTGGAGGATGTTGCAGGCAACAGAATGTTCTCCACAGCGTCTCCAGACCCTGTCACGTCTGTCACATGTGCTCAGTGAGAACCTGCTTTCATCTGTGAAGAGCACAGGGCGCCAGTGGCAAATTTGCCAATCTTGGTATTCTCTGGCAAATGCCAAACGTCCTGCACGGTGTTGGGCTGTAAGCACAACCCCCACCTGTGGACATCGGGCCCTCATACCACCCTCATGGAATCTGTTTCTGACCATTTGAGCAGCCATATGTACATTTGTGGCCCGCTGGAGGTCATTTTGCAGGGTTCTGGCAGTGCTCCTCCTGTCCCTCCTTGCACAAAGGCGGAGGTAGCGGTCCTGATACTGGGTTGTTGCCCTCCTACGGCCTCCTCCACGTCTCCTGATGTACTGGCCTGTCTCCTGGTAGCACCTCCATGCTCTGGACAATAAGCTGACAGACACAGCAAACCTTACCACAGCTCGCATTGATGTGCCATCCTGGGTGAGCTGCACTACCTGAGCCACTTGTGTGGGTTGTAGACTCCGTCTCATGCTACCACTAGAGAAAGCACCACCAGCATTCAAAAGTGACCAAACCATCAGCCAGAAAGCATAGGAACTTAGAAGTGGTCTGTGGTCATCACCTGCAGAACCACTCCTTTATTGGGGATGTCTTGCTAACTGCCTATGCTTTCCACCTGTTGTCTATTCCATTTGCACAACAGCATGTGAAATTGATTGTCATTCAGCGTTGCTACCTAAGTGGACAGTTTGATTTCACAGAAGTGCGATTGATTTGGAGTTACATTGTGTTGTTTAAGTGTTCCCTTTATTTTTTTGAGCAGTGTACTATAAAACAAGGTGCCTCCAAATTAAATGGTTCAAAAGTGTATAATCACAGCTTTGAGTGACTCAAAGGAATAGGTAAGACTTCTATATTTTTAAAGTGGTTTCACTGAAAATTGGTGCTTTCCAATTCCTGTTTATAATCTCTCTCCCCGATGTGATTCCAACTCGTTCCCGTGTCGTGCCGGTGTGTCTCTTCCCACAGTTCCAGGAGAGAGGTGATAAAGACCAGTAGTAAAACACTATCGCGTAAGCGATATCACTAATTCTCACAACCTCCTGTTCATTTAATCCCCTGATATTAGATAACCCGGAGATCTTTTAAGGCAGAAACACCGGTTTGGATTAAAATGCCCATTGGGCCAACCGTTGCACATCGAGATACGGGATGACTCCCCCCCCCTTATTTTTTTTCTCTTTTCTTTCTGTTTAATATCCTGTGTAGTTAAGCCTGTAAATGCGTGATTGACCTGCCTAAAATGCCTTTGAGAAAAGTTGGAAGTTTTGAGTGGTTTTTGTTGGGGGGAGGGATTATGCATTAGCTTTCTTCTGCTGCTCCTTCACGTGCCCCTGGGCCTTGGGAAGACATGTTTAATCTCCCTCCCTTTCCTTTCCTTTGTTTTCATTCATTATTCATCCCGGTGTAAGGAAAAGAAAACCACACCTGCTTGTAAAGGACAGGAAGGAATGCCAATTAAATGTGCAGGAACGCTTCGATCCGAGGAATTGTCTGCCTCAGCCAAACTGGGGAGAAGTCCGGATGCTGGCAAGGAGCGACCAGTCTACAAATCAAATAACTAAAGAGCATTAAAAAGTTGGGCTTAAACTGTTCAAGGTATTAGACATGGGCAGGAATAGTACAGATACTCCTCGACTTACGACCATTCCTTTCGTGATCCTTTGGAGTGAACGATAGCATGGAAAAATGTGTCTTGATGACCATTATGACCGTTGCAGCCTCTCCGTGGATCACGAGGTTGAAATTCAGAGGCTTGGCGGCCCATTCGTATTTATGACCATCACAGTGGCCGAAGGTCACGAGGTCCCCCTTTTGCGACCTCCTCACAAGCACAGTCAGTGGGGGAGCCAGGTTCATTTAACAACCGGGTTACTAAACTTATCAACTGCGGTGATTTGCTTAACAACAGTGGGAAAAGTTGCAAGACAGGACAAAACACATGTCTCAATTAACAACATAAATTTCAGGCTCAATTATGGTCATAAGTGGAGGACTGCCGGTGCTAGTCTCTTACTCTCGGCCTTCATTCACACATCCTCCTTCCGGTACCCTGTAATACGGGGATAATAATATTGCTCTATTTTATGGCATTGTTGTAAGGATGATGAAAGCGATACCCCCGTTTGCGTGGTGGAAAGAAGGATGCGGCCTTGATTGCTATTCCCGCCTGGAGGTTTGGGGTCTGGAATTTGCAGATGGTGGGCGTTGCATCAGAAGATTCCTAGCTGGGGAAAGCATGGTAGATGCCTTCTGATTTTAGGATGAGATTGATCTTTTCCTGCTTCCGTGTAGTCCGTGAATGTCCCAGGAAAATGTATGTGAAGGTTTGGTTTAGTAGTAAGGGGGCAGCAGGTTAGAAGCCAGGAGACAGTGAGTTCTAGTCCTGCCTTAAGGCATAAAAAGCTGGCCAAGAGACTTTGGGCCAATCCCCAGGAGATGGCGAGTTCTAGTCAGGGATGAGATTCAAAAACCCCAACAACCAGTTCTCTGCCTGGTTGCTGGGTGGGCGTCACCATGGTGGGTGTGGCCTACTGGATCTTCCAGGAGAGCCGTTTTTCGCCATCTCCAGAGTCTGGAAGCTTCCCTCGGGCCTCTGGGAGGACAAAAACAGCCTCCCCCTGGCTCCTGAGGCCCTCTGGAAGCAGGAAATAAGCTCGTTTCCGGACTTCCAGAACTTCTGGGAAGGCCGTTTTTCACCCTCCCAGAGCCTCTGCCCGGACCCTGCACTTACCTGCATCCAAAACGGGCCACATGGCGACTCCTGGGAGGCACGGGTGAGGCCAGCCGGTCGGTTTAACTACCAGTTTGGTAAACCAGATGTAAATTTAACACCTGGTTTGCCCGAACCGGCTGAATCCCACCCCTGGTTTTAATCCCACCTTAGGCAGGAAAGCTGGCTGGGTGACCTTGGGCCAATCCCCAGGAGACAGTGAGTTCTAGTGTTGCTTTGGGCATCAAAGCAGGTTGGGTGACTTTGGGCCAATGCCCAGGAGACAGTGAGTTCTAGTCCTGCCTTAGGCCGGAAAGCTGGCTGGGAGACTTGGGGCCAACCACCAGGAGATTGTGAGTTGTTAAGTAAGATTTGCTCCGTTTTATGATCTTTCCTGCCATAGTTATTAGTGAATCACTGCTTAAGTTAGTAACATGGTTGCTAAGTGAACTGGCTTCCTCATTGACTTGGCTGGTCAGAAGGTTGCAAAAAGTGACCACATGACCCCAGGTCACTTTTCTCACTGCCACTGTAACTTTGGTCGCCAAATGAACTGTTGTGAGTTGAGGACTACCTGAATTGAACATGGAGCTTCTCCCTTTGAATGCAGCCTTCAGCCAGTCTATACCGTAAACATCCGACACTTGGAAATCGGAGAGGGGGAATTTGAAAACCTTTCTTGTGGGCAAGTCAAATTATTTGCAAATCAGTCGAATGAAGGATTATTGTGGTATTACCAGCCTTGCCTCTTTGTCTGCAAAACCTGGGAAAAGAAGCAAGACTCTGGGATTAGAAACACTTGTGAGAATTAATTTGTTCCCCCAAGTGTGTGTGTGTGTGTGTGTGTGTGTGTGTGTGAGAGAGAGAGAGAGTGTTTTATAAGATGATCCTGGGACAGAAAGAAGCTGTGGTTTATCTAGCCTGTTTGTACCTTTCATGTGTGTTTGTGTGTGTGTTTGTGTGTGTGAGTGAGTGAGTGAGCAGAAACTAGCTAAGACAACTAGAAAATGGAAAATTCTCTTTTCCCCTATTAACTAAATTAAAGAGGATATTGTACAAGCAGAACTTACACAACTACAGAATAGAAAAACACATTAAACATGGAAAAAAAGTGCAGAAAAAGAAAGATGAAAAAGAGACCTCCCCCTTCATCCCCAACAAGCATTGTATAATCAACATTAATAATTTATCACTGTCTCTTGAAATATAACCAAACCATTCCCTATCTCACTCCTGTTTCTATAAGCCTATCTGTAGCACTTCATCATCTCCTATTAAATACAGTTGTTAAAGTTTGATAACGATGGTCAGAAATAACAATACTGAGTAAATATGACCAATGGTATCTATTACTGATAGTCCTTGACTTACAACCAGGTGCATAACCATCATTCGAAGGTAAAAAAAAAAAATACTAAAAAAAATTGACTTGCAGCCGTCGTAGCATCCTCACAGCCACATGAGCTGGCATGTAATTTACACTGGTTTCAACATCCTGTGTTCTCCCTTTGCGATCTTAGCAGCCAAGCAAAGTCCATGGGGGAAGCCGGATTGTGTGATTCACTGCAGTGATTTGCCTAACAACAGTGATTAACTAAAAGGTCATAAAGTCAGGCACGACTCGCTTAGCAATGGAAATTAAGGACCCAATTGCAGTTGTAAGGTGAGGACTATCTGTACACCCAGTATCATGGTTGACTCGCTACCAGACAACGGTATTGGGAGGGAGAAGGGAAGGCATTGGAAGTTGTTCTGTCCTCACTACACGTCAGTCTGTGTGCAGCTTGACACACAGCTAAACCCATATCCTCCAATAAAACAAACCGTGGGCGTAGATCTGGGTGCTTTATTGAAAGAACAGGATATGGTGAAACTGGGGAAAATAGGAATACATGCAATGAGAACCAAATACAAGATGGGGCATTTATTCATTGAATAAATGAATAAATACAAGCAATCTAAATCTCACTAGTGATGCTCTGTGTGTGGGATGTGGGTTTGTCCTTAGAAGACCATGTGCCACAGATTAAGATGGATTCTTCTGCCTTCTCCAAATGCTAAAGGAAATGGAGTCTGGCTTCCCAGCGTGCACTTGTTTTGAGAGTGCAGGCTGATGGGTAATGGGGTGAGGTCAGCTTCAAACAATATACTTGGTATTTGTCTCTCTGGCCACTAGATGGGGCTAGAGGGCAACAACAGTATATAAAAGTTATATGCTGGGGCATGACAGAAGGTAAGGGAAGTTTGGGAAGGAACTCTGGAATGCAAGTGTGCCGCTTAAGTGTTAGATAGACCCAAATCTCAAGGTCATTGACTGGGAATGTCTGAGGCAGGCGGACCATTTCCAAAATAAAGCAAGTGCAACTGATTGGTGGATATTGAACAATGGGAGCTCCAGGGAAGGAAAAGAAAATACTTTCCTATGCTATTTGCGTGTGAAAATGTCAGAACTGGCTTTTCCACTTCTGCACCCATATGGCTTTTCAATAAAGCTATATCCATAGAGAGAGAAAAATCCCAGGAGTTTCTTTTGCTGTTTAATGCAGGGGGGGTGATTGACACCCAATCTGTATCCTTCCTTTCCCTTTTTAACCAAAATCCAAAGTCCATTTTATCTCTTCAAACCATCAAAGTACAGTCCCACTCAGTAAACAACAAACATTACCAGAAATAACCGTCTCCATCTGGTTGTCATCAAGAAACTGTTAGACATCTCCCAAATAACAACCCGCTATTTTAACCTTGATTGAATTAACCAATGCTGTGGGTTTTTTTTCTCCTTTCTGCAAACCGTCTTTAAAAGCCTCAGAGAAAGTTCTAGCATCCGCTTTCTGATACCTTTTTGGTCTCTTCTCAAATTCTCGCTTTCGTCTTTATCAAGCCCCCTTTGTGTTTCTAACGTAGCAAACTCCAACAAATCTCTTTTTATCAATCCAGTATATAAGGAAATAAATAATCCCGATCGTTCCTCTGCTTTGTTATTTGTATTTTTCCATTTTTAAGTCATCTTGTAAATCCTTGTTTCTCCTTCTCGTGAGCTCTAATTCTCAATTCTACCTCTTTCAGTTTTATTCAACGGGTCTTGCAAAGGGGGAATTTCTACAAAGAATTTATTTTTTACTCTGAGCTAGTGATTTCATTGCTGTGAGAGAAGGAGACGGGGGTTCATTGCAGTTTATTATTTTACGCTTGAAAAGTTCAGGAATTAAGATAACATAGGCAGGTAAGGTTCCAGTAAATTATACAGGCAGTCCTCAACTTACAACAGTTCATTTAGTGACCGAAGTTACAATAGCAATGGATAAAGTGACTTATGACTGATTTTTACACTTAAGACCATTACAACATCCCCATACTCAAAAAAATCCAGATGCTTGGCAACTTACTCATATTTATGACGGTTGCAATGTCCGGGAGTCCATGGGATCCCCTTTTGTGATCTTCTGACTAGCAAAAATCAATAGGGAAGCCAGATTCACTTAACAACCATTTTAATAACAACTGCAATGATTCACTTTACAACTGTGGCAAGAAAGTTCGTAAAATGGGGCACAACTCACTTAACAAATGTCTTAGCAACAGAAAATTTTGGGCTCCATTGTGTTCCTAAGACAAGGATAACCTGTAATGTCTTGGGTTCAAATCTTCTTGCTGCCTCCTCCCAATTTCTAAATCCATGCAAGGGACTCAGATTATTCTGTGTTGGGTTGGAGTTGGCAGATCAGTTGCTTTGATGGTTCTGGATTTGAAGTTGTGTTCCCATACACTCTTTTATCATAGTTCATCTAATACACATATATCTGGTCAGGATAGCTGCTTTTGAATTCCCCTATAATGCCTCTCTCTTCCAGTGTGGAAAATGGACCCATTTCATCGTTGAGGACAGAGTGACTTTGAATTGAATTTGTCGCCTGGTGATTACATCACTATAACTGGTGATTAAGAAAGGACCAGCTGGCAATATTCTGAGCTTGTGCCCTTCTTCAGCATTTCTCAGTCTTGGTAGCTTGAAGATATGTGAACTTCAACTCCCAGAATTCCTTGTTGCTGGCTGGGGAATTGTGGGAGTTGAAGTCCATGCGTCTTCAAACACTGAGAAACAGTGCCCTAAAGAGAGATTAAAGAAAACAAAACAAATGGAAAACCAATTAAGTGGAATATCTATAGTTCAGGGTTGAAATGAGGGGTCCTTGGTGCTATCGGAGCTTGCTTGTTCTTTTGCAGACATTTCATTACCAAACTAGGTAATATCATCAATGCTGTTGTTGGTGTAACCAAATTTGGGCAATGAAACATCTCTGAGAGCTTCAAGGACCCCACAGTCCTTCCCCTGCCCCCCCTCCTCTTCCTTCTCCCTGAAGCTGACTCCTCGTCCCAATAAATCCCTTTTTGTTTAGGTTAACGTGAATTCCTCTCATTCACTTTCCAGCACAGTCCTGGCAAACAGTCTTTCAAGAGATTGCACAACTGCAGACCTTTATCAGTCTTGGAGAGTTGCCAGGCCAATATCTTCCAAACGCTCTGTATCAGGCAATACTTGGCAAGGAGTCAGGAACAGATCTTCACCTTAATGAATTGAACTAATTGTCTCCTCCAAACACCACTCCCCTTTCGCTCCTCTTTATTCCCTATGGGAGGGGCCATTCACTGTCCACCTGTGGCTTTACTCCCGAATAGACTCTTGTTCCTTAGCTGTTCCCTTCTCCTGGCAGCTCTGCACATGCGCACACTGGGAACAGGCTCCAGCTGTTCTTCTACCCCACTGATCTCCAAGTCTGAAGGCAGCTGATAACTGTCAGACGGCCCTGGCCCCATCTCTGCCTCCAATGCAGAGCCCTCATCAGAGCCTTCCCCAGACTCCAGGACTGGCCCATGTTCTTCCCAACCTCCTCACTGTCCGAATCCACTGGCCGCTGTGGGGGACCACAACACTCCCCCACAAATCCTACTCCCTTCTAGCACTGATGTTGTTACTTAGTTTGGGTAACGAAACGTCCTCAAGAAAACAAGCTCAGAGCACCAAGGACTACTTCATTCAGCTTAAGTGATATTCACAATACTCCAGGCTCGCTCACCATGTCTGGGGCATCCTGTTTTGAAATGCCGTGACCTTCTAAGTTTGCTTATAATCTTAGATGAGGCTGTCTGGCTGTGTCTTGATCTGGGGTTAAGGGCCTTATTACACAATTAAGACCTGGAAAAACTCCAGGAAGGGATGTTACTCTCTCTAGAATTATTAAGCGAGAACAAGGATTGGCAGTCTTCAATGCTAGCTGCATTATTTATACATATTAGTGGCTCAGCATGTTTTCTGTTGACTGGAAACACGCCGTTCTTTTATTCCTTTCCAAACAAAAAAAGGAAGTAAGTTTGATCCAGAGGACTACATACCCTTTAATTTGCTTAATGCAATAAGTAAATTATATATTGGATATCTCTTTCCAGAATGACTAGATTGTGTATGAAGTGAAAATATCTTTGTTGAGGAACCGGTTAGCTTAAAAAGGGACAATGATAAATTTCTTTCTGGTTTTTCACCATGTAGCTGAAAAATATTCTTCCAGACATTTCTTCTCTGTATATAGCCTTGGTTGATTTCAAATGAACTTTTGATTTGATCTCAAGGTAGAGACAGCTGGGGGGGGAAAAGGAGTTTCTGCTTTTTAATCCAATGTTTATTAAAACTTTCAAACAAACAAAAAACAAACACAAATCCATCTGAAGCATAGAAGGAAAAAGAAATAAAAGCAAAATGTAGAAAGAAGTTGGAGAAAAAATAGAAGATAGATAGATAATAGAGAGACAGGGAGAGACAGAGAGAGAAAGAGAAGAGAGAGAGATAATAGGGAGGGAGGGAGAGAATAGATGATAGATATAGATAGATGATAGATTAGATGATAGATAGATAGATAGATAGATGTAGTTTCTGATATTTTTCATAAGTTATAAGTGCAATTTGTTTTAACCTCTCTGTCTAAAGCTACATCATATTGCTCTTCTTTCTATAACCTATCCCGTCTAATCATCAGAGCCATAAATCACAAGTTCATTTTTTTTAAATTTTTACACAAAAAGTCCATAAGAGGCTTCCAGATATTATTAATAAATGAAAAATGAAAGGTTTTTCTTTTCATAGATAAAAGGCTGTTCCTTCTCAGTCACTCTCCCTGCTCTGAACACCTTTTGGGCAGCTGGATACATCTGTTAAATGCGCTTCCATGTTTGGCTTGTGGTCACTCGCAGCCCTGGAAAACAGCCACTCTCAAATCACCTTCAGCTGAACCGTGAGGCACAACCGGTTGTTTTGGAATACAGGGAGACCCTGTGAATTTAAAATACTTTATTTAAAATGACCACAGTTAGAATAGAATAACAGAGTTGGAAGGGACCTTGGAGGTCTTCTAGTCCAACCCCCTGCTTAGGCAGGAAACCCTACAGTTTGGAGCATTCACAACTTCTGCAGTCAAGTTGTTCCACGGATGGGTTGTTCTAACTCTTAGGAAATTTCTTAAGCCCAAAGTTTCTGTTGCTAAGCAAGGCAGTTGTTAAGTGAGTTTTGTCCTATTTTATGACCCTTTTTCGCCGCAGTTGTTAAGTGAATCGCTGCAGTTGTTTAAGGGAATGATGCAGTCATTAAGCAAATCGCCCCTTCCCCAAGGACTTTGCTTGCTGGAAGGCAGCTGGGAAGGTTACATAATGGCGATCAAGTTGATCATACACTCTGTAAACTGCTTAAAGAGGGCTGTAAAGGACTGTGAAGCAGCGGTATATAAGTCTTTAAGTGCTATGGCTACAAACACATGCCAGTTGCCAAGCACCCACATTTTGATCATATGACCATGGAGGTGCAGCATTGGCTGTAAGTGGAGAAACTGGTCATAAGTCACTTTTTTCTGTGCTGTTGTAACTTTGAATGGTCGCTAAACGAAGTTTAGTGTTGTAAGTTAAGGACTACCTATGATAGCAGAACTACTGATTACAATATATGTATTCTCCCTCTCTTTCTCTCTTCCCCGTCTCTCCCCCTCTCCCCCCTCCTCCTCCCTCCCTCCCCCTCTCTGTCCTCTTCTCCCCCCCTTCTCCCTTGCCCCCTCTCTCCCATTCTCTCTCTTCCCCCTCCCTCCCTTCCCCTCGCCTTCTCCCTCCCTCTCCCTTCCTCTCTTCCTGTCCCTCCCTCTCCCCCGCTCTCCCTCCCCCCCGCTCTCCTCCCTCCCATTCGCTCCCGCTCTCCTTCTCCCACCCTCTCGCTGTCTCCTCCTCTCCCTCCCTCTCTCTCCACTCTCCTTGCCCACTCTCTCTCTTCCACTCTGCTCTCTCTTCCCTCTCTCTCTCTCCCTCCCCTCTCTCCCTCCCCTCTCCTCTCCCTCCCTCCCTCTCCCTCTCCCTCTTCTCTCCCCCTCCTCCCTCTCCCTCTTTCTTCCTCTCTCACTCTGTGTCTCTCTCACACACAGTCATCCAATCGTACCCATATCTTTCTCTAGATTGGCAGGCACTAGACTAGCCCAAGGGAAGGAAAGCCACCAAAGCCTGGATCCAAAGATGACTCAAAAGGGTTGGGTGGCCTTCAGGACCCCTTTCATTCCCCGAGGTCCTCGTTAGCTCGGCTTTGTTGATTGACAAGAATGGCCGCTACTCTTGCCTTGTTGATTGACAAGTCTTGGTAGCTGATGTTGGGAATTGGGGAAGAGTTACCCATTGGCTCAGGCCCAACTACTTTTGTCTGGTGACATTTTTCCTCTCCTTTAATGACTTAGTTCCGTCTTACCTATCTCACTTAAGACAAGATTCCTGGCGTTTGGTCCATCCTCCTTCAGTGCCTCCTTCATCTTGAGGCATGGCAGCTTTCCCACTTCCCTTTTCCCCCCGGGGACACCTTCTGGAGATGCTCCCACAGAGGCACGGGTAAATTTTAGCCCCTTTCCTTTTCAATTTGTATATGAATTCACTCATCAGACTGACTAATCGTCCCTTTCCTGTATCAGCACATACCATTGAGTGGCTCCTGCTGTTTTGTATGCAGATAGTGGTGTTGCCACGTCTGTCGCTCCGGTTGCGATGAAGCCACTGAAGAAAAACGTGTTATTAAACATCAGAAACCAACGTTCTAATACTTGCACAAAATTTCCACAAATCTGTAACTGGCAAAATTAATGGGAATTTTTTCAAGCAGGTGCCTCTTTTACAAATTTTTCTGAGCGTGCTGATCCTCTGTCCTGCAGAGAAATGTCCCCCCGCCACAATCTGGCTGGTGTTTTGGTGTAGCTCTTCAGCTATCCTGAATGTTTTGCATTCAAAGGGAGCCGGCACATTTCATCCTTCTTATCTCAGATGATCTTGGTAGCCAAGGTCATACCTCAATTACTCTACAGTAACCAGACCTGTAGGTTTACAGAGATGGACATCATCGAAGTAATATGGTTTAAGAGCTATTTCGCAATTCCAAGATGTATTAAAAGGCTGTTCTACTTTGGGATGTGGTCCCCATAGATGGCATGGAATAATAGTTAATTTTTCTTCCAGTGGGTTTGACCCCATCGGTTCTTTGAGACCACGGTGAGGGGACTGGAGGCTAAAAACATAGAATGAGTGGTTGCAGGAACTGGGCCTGGCTAGTCTAGTGAAGAGAAGGACTGTCATGCTCCTGTCAGAGTCTGAATCCAAGGAGGAAGGCAAACAGCTGACAGGGAATGGGAGTGTGGCTCAGTTAGCTGTGGAGGAAGCTGGGGAAGGGCAAAATTCGACTGGGCAGAGCAGGAGAGAGATAGAACAAGGGAGAGGGAGTTCAGAGGAAGACTCAGGCCCACCCCCTCTTCATCCTAGGGCACGTAGGGAGGAACGGAGAAGAGAGCAATGTGGGTTGTGTGGCTTACATGGGAGGAAAGGGCCCTGATTCCCTTCCATTAGCCACACCTGGGAATGAAAGTTTAAAAGAGGTGAATCCTGACTGTGGCAGCTGTTGGGAGCAAACGTGACTTTGTGTTGTCTTTGCTTATCTGTGTTCCTGTGAGTTTTACTGTGCCTTCACGTCTGGAATTTTTGCTCCTACCCTGCCAAACGAATTACCTCAGTTTGGCTTGATTAGATTTATAGTTACAGTTTGTGTTGACCATGTTTTGGACTTGATTCCTGGCAGTTAAAGGCTGTTCCTGGGAGAATTTTTCTCCAGCCAGAAGGTAACCTGGACATTGTAGGCAAAGTTAGCCATTAAAGGGACTCTTATTGATTATCTGACTGAGTTGCCTTTGTGCCACACCCCGGGTCATCACAAGGACCAGAGGACACATGATTGCAGTTTTCCAATATTTGAGGAGCTGCCACAGAGAGGAAGTCAAACTATTTTCTAAGGTACCTGAAGGCTAGACAAGGAATAATGGATGGAAACTGATCAAGGAGAGATTCAATCTAGAAATAAGGAGACATTTTCTGAAGTTCCCCTCGGAAGTTGTGGGAGCTTCATCACTGGAGTCTTTCAAGAAGAGATTGGACTGCCATCGGTCAGAAATGGTGTAGGGTCTCCTGCTTGAGTGGAGGGTTGGACTAGATGATCTACAAGGTCCTTTCCAACTCTGTTAATCTGTTAACCATTTTAAGTCAACTTGGTGGGGAAAAAAATCTATTAGCAGGCTCCGTTCCCTAGGACTCTTATTGACTCTTTGAAGGAGCTAGAAATGCTTTTAAATGGTGTGTCTGGTTCGTAAATCAATCTAAGCCTGGAGCCTAATCACATAGCTGGTGGGTTTTTTTTTCTTCTTCTCAGTGGATAGATCCCTTCCTTCCATTAACGTTTTGAAGCTTTGATGATCCTCAACTCTGGCCTGTCTGGAGTCTCGTTGGCCTCTGCTGTATGCTGGATTATTATAGAAATTTTTCTTTTATTCCAACACAACTCTTGTGAGGAGCCACAGTAGAGGTTTGAGCCCCAGGCTTCATTTCTGGCCTGTTTGGAGGGAATGTTGGATGACATTTATCCACCCCCTCCTGACTAGATTTTCAGGTAGACAACATCATTGTCACCCCACCCCCACCCCTGTTTAACTGACCAGAATTCATATCTGCCTAAAAGACGGCTCAGTTTTCGGTCTCTAGGCGTATGTTTCTCAGCTTTGGGAAGATGTCGGGACTTCAAATCCCAGAATTCCCCAACAAGCCATGCTTGGCTGGCTGAGGAACTCTGGGATTTGAAGTCCCGACCTCTTAAAAGTTGCCAGGATTGAGAACATTATATGTTATATTCATCTTTTTGTTGTTCGTGGAGATTTGTAAGTATGATCACTTTCTATTTTATTGGAGGATAACTTTTCGAGATTTCACTTTTTTTTTTTTAAAGCGAAGACAAAAACACAGTGAAAAAGAAAACATAATATTATGAAGGAAGGAGATTCAGCATGAAAAGAAGAAACAAAAATGCAAGATATACCTTTACGGACATGCATACATCAATAAATCGAAGCCATGATTTATTACATCCACTCACGTTGATCTAAATTTAATCAGTTCTGTAAACAGTTCAATGAGAGTCAATTCCGTGGAATAGTTGAGGCATTAGGCTAGAAACCGGGAGACGGTGAATTCTAGTCTCGCCTTAGGCATAAATCTGGCTGGGTAAGCTTGGGCCAGTCACTTTCTTTTGGCCCTATGACGGAGGCTATTTTTGGGCCCTATGACAAACCATTTCTTTTGGCCCTATGACAAACCATTTTTTGCAAAACCTTGCCAAGAAAACTGCAGAGGCTTATCGGGGCCATCTGTGGGAATAGGACACAATTGAAAGAAAAAAATAAATACACTGTGTGTATGTGTGAATGTGTGTGTGTGTGTATAATAATAATAATAATATAATAATATTTTATTTTATTATTCATCTTATCTTATCTTATCTTATCTTATCTTATCTTATCTTATCTTATCTTATCTTATCTTATGTTTATTTCTATTGCCACAATCCAGAAGGCACAGAGAGAGAGAGAAATGTGTATGTATGTATGTGTAAAGCAACACACACACACACGCACGCACATGCGTACATACATACATATGGGATCTTTGGCCATAATAATAACAATCTTGTTAATCGTGTGTCAGGTGTTGGATGGATGTTTTTTCCTTTGGGAAACCCAACTGTAATTTGGCTTCAAACGCTTGCTTGGTTTCCTTATTTCCTGGCGATGTGGAACCAGATCCTGGGATCTTTCAGCATTTGTCACAGTTGCGCATGGGTCTTAAAAATGAGACTCTGCTCCTTTTTCCAAGAACAAATGCCCAGTATCTAGTTTCCATAGACGCTTTTACTGTATTGAGATCTTTCTTTTTCAAGAATAGTAACAAAATATGTATGGAGATTCTCAATCATTCAACGGTTGTCCCAAAGGTGGTTTTCAAACGTCGATTTGGGTTTTGCCCCCTTGAAAACATTTCACTTCTCACCCAAGAAGCTTCTTCAGTTCTAACTTGAATGATGGGGAAATGGAAGGATTTATAGTCTTTGTAGTCAACTGGTCGTTAGTACTCTCTCTGAGAGTTATTGAGGCCACTTGGGGACCTATCTGTGCCCTCGGGGGTCACCTGAATCAGAGCGTAAATGGGCGTGCAACCTTCAGGGCTGTGTTGTAGACAGGAGTTGGGGGGTTGGGTGGGGTTGGACTAGAAGTCTTCTATGGACCCTTCCAGCTCTAGGATTCTATGACTCTTAAGATGCTGCAAAGTATCCTAAATTATCTCCGGTCTACATATTGTGAAGTCATATCCCACCTATCTTCTGTCTACAACACAGTCCTTTCAGCAGTCCCAAGAAAGCTCCACACCCATTTGCGCACTAATTCAGGTAATCCTGAGGGTACCGATAAATTCCCAAGTGGCCTCAACGACTCTCAGAGAACTAAGGACCAGATGACTACAAGGAATATTAAGCCTTCCATTCCTCACCATTCAGTCAGAACTGAAAAAGCTTCTTGGATGAGAAGTGAAATGTTTTCAAGGGGAAAAAAAAAACCAAGAAAATTCATGTCACTTTGTTCATGTTTATGTTCATACCAATACTTGTTATCTTGTACATGTTTGACAAATAAATAAATAAATGTCACCTTTGAAATGCAGTAACAAAAATAATAGTAACAAAAGTAGTTTTGGTCTCTCTTAAGAGCATTTTTGCATTCTTTTGAAAGTCCAGAAGTTTGATTTCTCGTCCCGCTCCTTATATTTGAGAAATAGGTAGCAAAAATAAAAAATAAAATAAAAAGTGAGGGATACCCACAGTGATTTGTGGGATAAAAATGTCAGGTGTGACTTATTCTGTGTAAAAGATGCCTAGCTTTTAACTTGACATCCCTGATGTCTGTCTCTTTACTTGTAAAATTTTGGAAGATGTACTGAAGCTGTAACATCTAAGAATGCCTACGAGGTAGCCTGAAGACACGTGATTCGTAGCAATGAAGAGCTCCTAATATGTGGCATCAATTTTATTAATGGCCTTGATTACGTGAGAAAATATATAGCCGATGTTGGGGAAATAAAGACTTCTCCCCTTGCCTGGAGAACAACAATATTGCAAGAACTGGCAATTTTTTGGTCTGGTAATTGGATAAAATGATGCAGAACTTCCTTTGTTTTATGAGCCACTTCTCCTGTGCACCAGTAATTCAGAAACATTTCAAAATCGAACAAAAGGACAATTTAGCTTCGCTGATCACATGCCCCCAATGGGCAAAAAAATATGTAGTGATGTACATGGTAGTATAATCCTAAAAAAAAAGATCCGAATTGATGATGTTACCTAGTTTGGGTAATAAAATGCCTGCAAGAAAACAACCAAACTTAGGAGAGCACCAAGGATTTCTCCTTTCAACCCTGAGCTACAGAATAACAGAGTTGGAGGGGACCTTTGGAGGTCATCTAGTCAAACCCTCTGCTAGAGCAGGAAACTTTATACCATTTCAGACAAATGGTTGTCCAATCTCTTTTTTAAAACATTCTCTTTTATCCATCTCAATGGAGCTTGAAAGAAAAAAAGTAGCTGAAAAGCAGGAGAAAGAATCCAGTGCAATTTTTGGACTTCAGCTCCATCCGTCTCTATGATATCTTATCAAAAGGTTTCCAGCTGATGTTGTAGGACAACGTTGGCGAACCCATGCCATGCGTGCCAGAAGTGTCACGCAGAGCCATTTCCTGGCAGCACGTGAGAGGTCGCCCGGAGTGTGATTTGTTTGTTTTTAGATACTTGTTTGTTGTTTTTAGATGCAGCAGATATATAAATGCTTGCAACAAACAGGGCTGCCTTGTCAGGCGAGCCATTAACTCCCCAAGTTTGTATGTCGTACTTCTAATCCAACATTGTTGGTTTTAATGCCTCCTAACCCAGTTTTGTGTCTTTTCTTTCAGGTACATGTTTCTTCCAAGGCTTATCGTTTGAGGTAGGTCAGATTTAATGTTATTTGTGACTTGTTGTGCTAAAATCAAATTAGCTCTGCTTTATTGTGTGGAAAGAAGTTTAACCTTGGCTCCATTTTCTGGACGTTGTGAATCTCTCTGTCCGTCCTTCTCTGAGGTTCCTTTTCAACAGTGGCTTTTGAGAAGATCAGTGAGATGGGGGCACCTCAGGGGTGGGTTTTTACTCCTAGTTCTGTGGGCATGACATGGTGGGCGTGGCTTGGTGGGTGTGGTGTGGCTTGGTGGGCGTGGCAGGGGGAGGATACTGTAAAATCCCCATTCCCTCCTCACCCCAGTAACCTGCTTCCCAGCTCCGTTCTCCTGTGCAGGGCAACCAAAGAAGACCCGGCCAATCAGCTGGGACTCAATGGGAGGCAGAGAATAGATGGGGTTAGCGGGGCCAGTCAGAGGTGGGGTTTGCCGGTTCTCTGAACTACTCAAAATTTCTTCTACCGGTTCTCCAGAACCGATCAGAACCTGCTGAATACCACCTCTGGGGCAGCTGGGGTAGGCACTGCTATTCCCAAATTGCAGACCAAGATTGGGGAAGGGGAGGAACGTTGCAAGTTTTCATTCACGATACCCTGATTTTGATTCCCATGCGAAGATTTTATGGCAATTTTACTTTGGTTGCATTTTATGGCAGAGCGTTTAAACTTAGATTGCAACCCAAAACACACAAAAGGAAGCAGTAACCCCCTTTTGAACATAGTGGAATTCGTACTGAGTTAATTCCTCCGCAATTTCATACAGGTAATCTTTGACTTACAACACCCCGAGTGCAAAGTTTCCGTTGCTAAGCCAGTTAAGGGGATTGCATGCCATTTTAAGACCTTTTTGCCATGGCTGTTAAGCAAATCACCGCAGTTGTTAAGTGAATGGTGTGGTTGTTAAGCAAATTTGGCTTCTCCTATAGCAATAGCAATAGTGCTTAGACTTATATACTGCTTCACAGTGCTTTACAGCCCTCTCTAAGCGGTTTTACAGAGTCAGCCTATTGCCCCCAACAATTTTGGGACCTCATTTTACCGACCTCGGAAGGATGGAAGGCTGAGTCAACCTTGAGCCTGGTGAGATTTGAACTGCCAAATTGCAGGCAGCCGGCAGGCAGCAGAAGTAGCCTGCAGTACTGCACTCTAACCACTGCGCCACAGTGGCTCATTGGCTATGGGCTATGTTTTTTGGAAACTGGCTGGGAAGGTTACAGATGGTGATCACACGACCCGGGACATTGCAACTGTCATAAATACACGCCAGTTGCCCAAGCATCTGAATTTTGAACATATGACTGTGGAGATGGTGCAACAGTCATAAGTGTGAAAACCACCCATAAGTCACTTTTTCAGTGCCACTGTAACTTTCAACAGTCATTAAACAAATGGTTGTAAGTCAAGGACTACCTGTATGATTAAGAACAGGGGTGTCAAACTCAAGGCCTGCATGCCGGATTTGGCCTGTGGGGCAGAGGTGGTCTTCAGCAGGTTCTGACCAGTTCTGGAGGACTGGTAGCGGAAGTTTTGAGTAGTTCGGAGAACTGGCAAATACCACCTCTGACTGGAGATTTTACAATATCCTTCCCCTGCCACGCCCACTAAGCCACACAGCCCACAGAACTGATAGTAAAAAAATTTGAATCCCACCACTGCTATGGGGTGCTTAGATCTGGCTGTGGGACTGCCCTGCAAACAGCGAAGGACTGGCCTGCGATGCCTCTGCCGGTGAAAACAGAGCCCTCCCAAGCTCCATTTTCACTGGTAGAGGGTTGCAGGAGGCCTGTCATGCTTCTGTCAGAGTTTGAATCTGAGGAGGAAGATGAACAGCTGATAGGAAATGGGAGTGTGGCTTGTTGGCTGTGGAGGAAACTGGGGGAAGGGCAAAGTCTGGCTGGACAGAGCAAGGGAGAGAACAAGGGAGAGGGAATTAAGAGGAAGACCCAGGCCCACCCCCTCTTCATCCTAGGGCACGCAGGGAAGAATGGAGAAGGGAGCAATGTGGGTTGCGTGGCTTCGGGGGAGGAAAGGGCCCTGATTCCCTTCCATTAGCCACACCTGGAAATGAATGTTAAAAAGAACCGAATGCTGACTGTAGCAGCTGCTGGTAGCAAATGTGACTTTATCCTGTGTTGTCATTGCTTATCTGTGTTCTTGATATCTTTCCAACCATGCAAGTTTTGCTGTGCCTTCACGCCTGGAATTTTTGCTCCTGCCCTGCCAAACTAGTTACCTCAGTTTGGCTTGATTGGTCTTAAAGTTACAGTTTTTGTTGACCATGTTTTGGACTTGATTCCCTGCAGTTAAAGGCTATTCCTGGGAGAGTTTTTTCTCCAGCCAGAAGGTAACCTGGACATTGTAGTCAAAGTTGGAGCCATTAAAGGGACTCTTATTGATTATCTGACTGTGTTGCCTTTGTGCCACACCCCGGGTCATCACAAGTCCGTTGCAGCCGAAAACAGAGTTAGGGAGCCCTTTTCTATGGCAGAACACTTGGACCACCATAGGTGCCCTGACACAAGTGACGTCGAGCTGGCTACGTCCATCCTGCCCACGCCCAACCCAACCCTCCTGAGGTCAAACCCAACCCTGATCCGGCCCTCAATGAAATTGAGTTTGACACCCCTGATCAAGAATATTCCATCTTAGCAGGATTTGCTGAACTTCAGTCTCTCTAGCTGAGGTGACTTTCTACAAGAACAATTGTTTTTTAATTTCTGTCTGGTGTCATTTGGTTATTTTAGATCTGATTGTAAGCAAACTTTTTTAACCTTATGACATCATGGAATTTCAGGGCCCGAATCCTGTCAAATTGTTCTCTTGAAAACTTTCCCAAACTTTTGCTTAAATTTTCAACTTCTCAGACCGTTGTCTTTTGGGTGTGATGGACTCACGTCAAGGTCACCCTGAACACAAGCTGACACTCATCAGTTATTATTTCAAGGCTTTCTTTTGTAGTTCAAATTGTTGCTGAGTGTTAAAAATAAGAAGAAGTTGCGATTTTTTTTGTCAGTTTTGGCCATGCTTCTAAGTACTTAGGAAAATGCATCATGCATCCAACCTTGGGGAATGAAGCTGTGAAGCACTTGAAGAATGAGTAAAGGCACATTTGAAAATTTCTGCACCCTGGAGATAATAACAAGGAGTGGATTAAATGCCACCTGAGTTCTTATTGTTAGTGCAAATTTACAGTATTTGGGTCATCTTTACTGGCGTTCTGTGCTGGGGAAGCAGAAGATGGATTTAATCCAGCTTCTGCAAATTGGAATTCCAAATTCATCTCTCTCTCTCTTTCTGTGTGTGTGTGTGTGTGTGTGTGTGTGTGTGTGCGTGTGTGTGTGTGTGTGAGAGAGAGAGATCAATAGTGCATGCACAATCTTTTAAAAATACGTGATAGGCATAGGTTTTCTTCCACCATTGTTAGATTTTTAAAAAGATATTTTATTCCCCTCACAAGTTGAGCATTAGCAGCCCTTCAAGATGTCTGGAAGATTGGAGTCCATAAAAAGGATCCATGACAATTTGCCGTGGCCAACTCGCTGCAGGAGCATTCAATGCTGTGTTGGAAGAAACATCCATCTGGTTCAGTTCCAAGTGGGGACACTGGAAACATGGAGGTTGATTGGAAAGAGGGTTTAACGGAGCAGAACCATCAAGTTACATGGTCCTGGTGCAGCTGACCACATGGATTGGAGAGGGAGGGTTATTTATACCCACTCTTGGGCCTTGCCCTTGAGCTTTCTGTTCCTGTGCAAGAAATGTATTCTATTGGTTGCTGTCAGACTCCCATGGGGCTATGCCGGGATCATACCTAAGGTTGTCGGAGTTAAATTCAGCTGAAACTTGGAGGGTGATGATGTAATGAAGAGGCCTGTGTTCTGTGGGCAGTTCCTGTTGTGTCTTAATGGCTTTGTCCTGGTTTGGATTTTGAGTGAGATCCTGAGGCTGAAGGTCTTTTGTCTTGTAGATGGGTTAGGGTTAGGTTATATATTTAAAAGATGTGTGTGTAGAGAATTTATTATGAGCTGTGGTGGTGCAGTGATTAGAGTGCAGTACTGCAGGCTACTTCTGCTGACTGCCAGCTGACTGCAATTTGGCAGTTCGAATCTCACCGGTTTAAGGTTGACTCAGCCTTTCATCCTTCCAAGGTGGGTAAAATGAAGACCCAGATTGTTGAGGGCAATAGGCTGACTCTGTAAACTGCTTAGAGAGGGCTGTAAAGCACTGTAAAGCGGTATATAAGTCTAAGTGCTGTTGGCATTATTTTTTTCTTTTCTTTCAGCCCTCAGCCAAGGTGGATCCTACATCTTAAACTTTAAATTTAATTGACTATTCTTTCCTCTTGTCAGGGCTTTTGTACTCTGTTTTTGTTGTGGTGGTTAGGGTTCAATATATGTTTTTGTTTTGTTGAATTTTGTTTGTTTTACCGTTCTGTATTCTTTACGATAAAGCAATAAACTTATTTAAAAAAAACTGGATATAAACTGTGGCTTTGGGCAAAAAAAATGCCACAAATCACGGTTATGTGATTTTGGGATGCTACAAACAGCCATTAATGTTCTATTGATCACAGAAGAAAAATAAATGCATAGTTTATCCTTTGCAGTGCCTGGGGAAAGCAAGTTCAGTCTCCACCGTGCTGCGGGAGAGTTTGATAAATATAACTTAGAATTTTTCTTTTCAGATCAACATGGCCCCCTCGATACCTGCGGCTACCTCCTGGTTGCTCTAGGCAGCCCTCAATTTACGACCGCAACTGAGCCCAAAATCTCTCTTGCTAAGTGAGACGTTCATTAAGTGAGTTTTGTTCCGTTTTACGACCTTTCTCGGCAGGTTGTGAAGTGGATCACTGCAATTATTATTTTTTTAGATATTTTTTTTTTATTTTTTAATAACAAGCATAAGCATACATAACAAAATAAACATAAACATAACACAAAAAACATAAAAATATCCCTCTTCATAAATTTACATACAGTGCATCGATTGGTTTACCACTTTTTTTTGTGCATCCATTTCCTAGTCACTAGTATAATTATATTACATAATAGCTCATATTATCAATCAATAATTGTATAACCTAATATCATCACTAAAAAAAAAATCATTTATAATTTTGTTAATTCATATTTTAACGAGATAACTATAATTTGCTTAATTTATTTTGCAATAAATCATAAGATCATATCAAATCTACCTTGATAATGCTTTATAAAGATAATATCAAGAATTTTTTTTTTTTTAATGCTAAATCGAATATTCTATCATTCTAATGATAGAATCACTGCAATTATTGAGTCAGCAACCTGGTTGTTAAGTGAATCTGGCTTCCCTATTGACTTTGCTTGTCAGAAGGTCGCAAAAGGGGGATTCACGTGACTCTGGGACACTGGAACCGTCATAAATATGAGTCGGTTGCCAAGCGCCTGTATTGTGATCACGTCACCATGAATATGCTACAACGGTTGTAAGTGTAAAAAATGGTCACAGTTTTCAGTGCCGTTGTAACTTTGGACAGTCACTAAATGAATGGTTGTAAGTCAAGGACTACCTGTATTCGATTCTAAAATAGTTCTGGGATTACCCTTCTCTAGAGGCACACGTTCTCTTTCTCCTTCCAACTTTGACACGGGGCCCTGTAACTCTGCCCTTTACCTCTGACCATAAGGAAAGCTGAGCGCCAAAGAATGGAGGCTTTTGAACTCTGGTGCTGGAGAAGACTCCCGTGAGTCCCTTGGGCTGCAAGGCGATCAGAGGTGGCATTCAGCAGGTTCTGAACAGTTCTGGAGAACTGGTAGGAGAAATATTGAGTAATTTGGAGAACCAGCAAAGACCACCTCTGACTGGCCCTGTCAACCCCATCTATTCTCTGCTTCCCGAGTCCCAGCTGATCGGCTGGGTCTTCTTTGGTTGCCCTGCACAGGAAAACGGAGCTGGAAAATAGGTTAGTGGGATGGGGAGAGAATGGGGATTTTACAGTATCCTTCCCCTGCCATGCCCACCAAGCTACACCCACAGAACCGGTAGTAAAAATGTTTGAATCCCATCACTGATTAGGCGATCAAACCGGTCAATCCTAGAGGGGATCCACCCTGACTGCTCTTTAGAAGGCCAGATCCTGAAGATGAAACTCAAAGACTTTGGCCACCTAATGAGAAGGAAGGACTCGCTGGAGAAGAGCCGAATGCTGGGAAAGATTGAAGGCAAAAGAAGAAGAAGGGGACGGCAGAGAATGAGGGGGCTGGATGGAGTCACTGAAGCAGTCGGCGTGAGCTTAAATGGACTCCAGAAGATGGTAGAGGACAGGAAGGCCCGGAGGAACGTTGTCCATGGGGTCTCGATGGGTTGGATATGACTTCACAGCTAACAACAATGTGGGAAAGCAGAGGGAATTGATTTGCAGCGTGTTGCCTTGGCCGGATGCCTTGGTGGAACGCTGAGGCGGATTCTATGCATTTGTTTCTATTAAAAATAGATTGCGCGGAGCATCATAGTGCTTTAAAGGCTACTGAGAGATCGGCCTACGCTCCATCAACTCTAATAAATTGTATGGCAGATAATTCTCTCCTTCCCATTTTGGCTCGGGAGCATTGCAATATCGCAGGGCCAAAATGAGACATCAGGATGTCACCAATGCCTGCTGAAGGTGTGGTTGATCGTTTCCTGATCCCTTCCTTGTTTTTCTCCAGATTATTAAGTTTGGTGAACTACAAAGAAAAAGACTTGCACAGGGCAGGTGCTGTCAAAAGCATTTCCTCACCAGGATATTCTGTGCCCGTGATTGATTGATTGACTCTCTGCTTAGTGATAAGAGTACTAATGGCTCCAAGGATGACACTGGACTTGAAGGAATAGGTCAGGGGAGTCAAACTCAAGGCCCGGGTGTAGGATCTGGCCTGCAGGGTGCTTAGGTCTGGGCCATGGGCCTGCCCTGGAAACAGCGAAGGACAGGTTTGCAGGGCCTCTGCCAGTGAAAATGGAGCCCGGGAGGGCCAACGTCACTCATTGAGGCTCTGTTTTTGGCCGCAAAGGCCTCCTGCAGCCCTCTGCTAGTGAAAACGGAGCCCAGAAGGGCCACATGCCCTTTTATTCTTCAACCTCAGCAATTTTAAGATGTGTGGACTTCAACTCCCAGAATCCCCTAATCACCCCTGCTGGCTAGGGAATTCTGGAAGTTGAATTCACACATCTTAAAACTTGCTGAAATACCACTTTAAGCTAAAATGCTGTGGAAATGTGAGAGCCTATGACCAGTATTAAAAAACCAAATAGCTGGTTTTATTTTTATTATCTTTATTAATTCCACTAGGGAAGCATATAAAGACTCATAAGATTTTTTTTTTAAAAAAAAAAAGATATTGTGGGCACCAGGGGAAGCTCCTTTTTTATTTGCTGAGGCTTTTTAAGTGTGATCTATCTGTCCCCATTATTATAAACGGCTGCTTTTTAATTGCAGCGTGTTACAGCTTTATCGGGGTCGTATTTTTAATTTTTGTACAGTTATGTCTTTCCTTGGGGCTGTTCTTTTTTATTTTTTTTTAATGAAGAACGGTGTGGAAATTTCTTAAATGAAGCAATAAATAAACAACCAGCTAATACAAATACTGATTGCAACAATTACTGCACAGGCAAAAATCAGCTTTTACACGTGGTTGGACTGTTGGATTCCAAAAGGGGGAACTTTAAGGCAAATTGCAAAAAAAGAAGAAAACCCTGCTGTCATATAGTAGGGAAGATGTGAGAATGGGAGAACCCTGGTTGTCATCATTCTAAACCAGTGTTTCTCTATCTTAGTAAATTTAATATGTGTGGACCAGCTCCCAGAATTCCCCAACCGGCAGTGTTTCTCAGCCTCAGTAATTCTAAGATGTATGGACTTCAACTCCCAGAATTCCCCAACCGGCAGTGTTTCTCAGCCTCAGTAATTCTAAGATGTATGGACTTCAACTCCCAGAATTCCCCAACCGGCAGTGTTTCTCAGCCTCAGTAATTCTAAGATGTATGGACTTCAACTCTCAGAATTCCCCAGCCAGTAGTGTTTCTTAAACTCAGCAACTGTAAATTGGGTGGACTTCAACTCCCAGAATTCCTCAGTCAGCAGTGTTTCTCAGCCTCAGGAACTTGTAAGATGGACTTCAACTCCCAGAATTCCCCAGTCAGCACTGTTTCTCAGCCTTAGGAACTTGTAAGATGGACTTCAACTCCCAGAATTCCTCAGTCAGCCGTGTTTCTCAGCCTCAGCAATTTTAAGATGGACTTCAAGTCCCATCCCAGAATTCCCCAGTCACCAAACTTGATTGCAGGAAATACGACTTCAGCAACAGAGTGGTCAATGCCTGGAATACCCTACCTGACACTATGATTTCTTCCCCCAAACCTCCAAAACTTTAACCTCAGACTGTCTACTATTGACTTTACCCCTTTCCTAAGAGGCTTGTAAGGGGGCGTGCATAAGCCCACCAACGTACCTATCGTCCCTGTCCTAATGTCTCCCTTTTTATTCGTATCCATTTCATGTATTAATAATCATGTTTATTCTTATATCTGTTATTTAACATATGCTTGACAAAATAAATAAATAAATAAATAAAATAGTTGTGGCATGAATTTTGGATACGTGATCATAGGGATGCGGCAGCGGTTGTAAGTGAAAAACGGTCATAAGTCACTTTTTTCAGTGCCATTGTAACCTTGAACCTTGAACTAAATGAAGTGTTCTAAGTTGAGGACTACCTGTATTTCTTAATTTTCGTGCCCTCTGCTTATTTCCAAGGATCCAAGATTCTTGGCAGTTTTCAGAGCTAAACTAGATACTCGTAGCTGTTTGGTTCCTGCATTGTCATACCGAAATGAGCCCATCCGCCTTGAATGATGGCTCCTTGGGAAAAGTTACCGATGTGCATCCACTGAATTTCCCTGAGCTGTTTTGCCTGGTAATGTTGGCTCCGAATTCCCTAAATTGGCCCAGGAGGACAGAAGCAAGCAACTACCATGCCATGAAAGGGATCGATAATAGCTGTAACTTGTGGGCTGTTTGAGTGACACAACTGTTGTTGCTCAGTGGCCAAATTTTCAATGAGCTTGCTTAAGATTCCTTCGCGTTAGAGATAAAAAGGAACAAAACGGCTAAAAAGCTCAAATAGCAAGTCACCAAAGGAAAAAAAAATCAACATTAAAAGAAGGTTAGAACCCAGCTGAATAGCTCCAAACTTCTCTACAGGTAGTCCTTACCACTTACAACCACAATTGAACCTCAAATTTCGTTGCAAAGAGAGACATTTGTTAGGTATGTTTTTGTTTTATTTTTATAGTTTTTCTTATGTATGATTTACACTGAAGATGGCATTTGATTTTGTTGTATGAGGTGCAATGACAATAAAGTACTACTACTACTTCTACTACTTCTACTACTACTACTGTTGTAACTGTATTGCCAAAAACTAGCCCTTCCAGTTTTCGGCAAAACCGGGCTCATAGCAAACCATCACTTCTTTTAATGACCACTGCATTTGTTTTTATGAATGCTGGGTTTGCTTAATGACCACCACAGAAAACATAATAGCACGAACAATAGCGCTTAGACTTATATACTGCTTCACAGTGTAGCCCTCTCTAGACGGTTTACAGAGTCAACTTATTGCCCCCAACAATCTCAGTCCTCATTTTATCCCGTTGGCGGGATTTGAACTGCCAAATTGCAGTAAGCTGGCAGTCAGCAGACATAGCCTGCAGTACTGCACTCTAACCACTGCACCACCATGGCTCAACAGTTAATAAAACGGTTTTATGACTGTCACCCTCTATAGCCATAATGGGGCAGGCTTCATTACAGTTGTATGTTGAGGACTGCTTATGGTTCTAATCAGAATCGCGGCTGCTTCTTTCTGTTCCACCATCTTTCTTTCCTCCGTGGTTGTGGGTGGGCAGCAATGGGAGCACTGCTGGAAAAGAGAATTTCACTGAATTTTCTGAAACTAACATCACACCTGGCACATCATTTTCATAGGATAATGCCGAGATCGGAAAAAGCCAAGATTCTTACAAAAATTAATGAACGTTAAGAAAGAAATTATAGAGGTCTCTGGAGAAATAACAGAGCAGGGACTTTTATAGGCCAGGAAATGTTTAAGTTAGACATTGGTGGAAATGGTTGGTCGGATGAGAAAGAAAGAAAGAAAGAAGAAACAGAGCATAAACCAGTATAATTGCCTGGCTTGCTCCAGAATTAGGGCAATAGTGACGATTTACTTGACTGATCAGAGACGTTTGGGAAAACTTGAAGGTTACGCAAACTACTTTAAGTCTTTCAGTGCTTTTGGCTTTAAAATGAAAAGTAAAAAAGAATTTACAGAATAATACAAAATAACAGAGTTGCAGGGAGCCTGGAGGTCTTCTAGTCCAGCCCACTGGCCAAGTAGGAGACCTTGTACCATTCCAGACAAATGGCTATCTAATCTCTTCTTGAAAATCTCCAGGGATGGAGCTTTTTCCAAAAGCTACTGGACTTTCTTTGTTTTTGTTTGAAGACGTTTCGCTTCTCATCTCAGAAGCTTCTTCAGTTCAGTTCTTCTCCAGTTGAGAACTGAAGAAGCATCTGGGATGAGAAGCGAAACTTCTTCAAAGAAAAAAAGTCCAGTTGTCTTTTGAAAAATCACCTTTGGGACAGCAATGACCTGGATGAGTGAGAATCTCCGTTTACCTTCTTCAGTGATGGAGCATCTGTAATTTCTGAAGGCGAGCCATTCCACTGATTAATTGTCCTCAATGTCAGGAAATTTCTCCTCAGTTCTAAGTTAGATCTCTTTTTGATGAGTTTCCATCCATTGCTTCTCATCTCGCCCTCAGCAGGGGGTCAACCTCTTTGGAGACTAGATTGATTCCCTCTTCTCTGAGACAGCCTCTCAATGCCAAGCAGTTTGGAGAACTATATTGTCTTTTAAATGCCAATGGTTGATGTCTTCTCTAGTTAGTGTCAACTCTGAAGCGAACCTGTCTGAAGCCATCTTTTGCTGCCTCATAGTTGCCACGAATTCTGAAGGGGGGAAGGAAGGAGGAAATAGGTAGACTGGCTAGCAGTCAAAACAAAAAGCTTTCTTGTGGAAACCAAGGTCATCCCAACAGGTGGCAGCTGAAGGAGGATGGGGAGTAACCAAGAAGCCCGCCAGCTACCTTAATTGGACAATGTGAGCTCTGTGACATGTGGGGAGGGAAACATTTGTTCTTTTAATTAGGCTGAAGTGAATGGGAAAGTGCAGGCTTGCAGGAGGTGAGTTGGAATGCCTCTGCGCCTGCGCAAAGTGTGTGTTTGGCATGCACGCACGCAAAGTGTGTGCACGCACGCAAAGCGTGCCCACCAAGCCACACTTACCAAACTAGTGGTAAAACATTTTGAATCCCACCACTGGTGTGCATGTGCTTGACTTGCTCACGCAAGTCAAGTTCCACACACGTGTGTGCGCCAGCCTGCCATTCGTGCAAGTTGAGCTGCCTGTGTGTGGCAGCCAGCTGCTCATGCGGCCCAGTTTCGAATAGGTCAATGGTCCGGTACTGGGCTGCTGGCCTAGCGGTTGGGGCCTCCTGATCTAGTTAACCGTGGAAACCTGATGACAATGGGACATGATGAATCTCTAGCCATTTAGGCCCTTCGTCTCATTTCTGGAAGCTGCCGATTCCGCTGCGAAGTGTCAGGGAGGAAAAAAAATAGCTCCTGAAATTGAGATGTCACAATAACATTGACAATATGGCAGAGCATAAAAATTTCATGTGTATAAGGAACCAGACAGTGTGACCTTCTCTGCAAGAAACCTGCTACATCTCATTGATCAGAGAGGAGTAACGCTGTTAATGGGGACTTCAGCAGGTTTTATTATGTGGCCACCTCTTTCCCTTTCCATAATTTACCTACCTTATGAAGAAATTTGGCTCTCCAAGCCAGAACTGAGCTTTTGAGCAATCTGACTGTGATAATGGAGAGCTGATTCCTCCCCCCCGTTGTATAAATTATGTAGAAAGAGTATAGATGTTCAAACCCTGGCAAAGGCTTGATATGTTTGGATTCCAACTCCGATCTGTCTGGCATGTATAGTTGTGGTGAGCTTTAGAAAAGGGGGAAAACTTGAACTGTTTGTATAATTTGATTTGTGGTCTAGGAGGAAGATGGAAGTTCATTTCTCCTGCTGAAATTCATTTATCCAGGAATGGAATAAGCCGACCCACAATTAGAGTGAGAGGGATGTTGGAGTCTTAGTGGGCGACCAGTTAAATATGAGCCAGCAGTGTGGAGCAGCAGCGAAAAAAGCCAATGCAATTCTAAGTTGCATTAACAGAGGGATACAATCAAGATCAAGTGAGGTAGTAATACCACTCTATAAATCCTTAGTAAGGCGACACCTAGAGTATTGCATCCACCTTTGGTCACTGTACTATAAAAAAGATGTTGAGACTCTAGGAAAGGAAAGAGAAGTGAAATCAGGATGATGAGTAGATTGGACACTAAAACATATGAAGAATGGTTACAGGAACTGTAATGCATGGCTAGTCTAGGGAAGAGGAGGACCAGGGGAGACAGGATAGCAGTCTTCCAGTATATGAGGGGCTGCCACAGAGCGGAGGAAGGGGTCAAGCTATTTTCTAAAGCGCCCGAAAGACAGACAAGGAATAATGGATGGAAACTGATCAAGGAGAGATTCAACCTGGAAATAAGGAGAAACTTTCTGACAGGGAGAACAATCAACCCATGGAAGAGAAGTTGCCCTCGGAAGTTGTGGGAGCGCCATCACTTGAGACCTTCAAGAAGAGATTGGACTCCCATCTGTCAGAAATGGTGCAGGGTCTCCTGCTTGCGCAAGGGGTTGGACTAGATGACCTACAAGGTCCCTTCCAACTCTGATTATTTGTTATCTGTTAGAGTGTATTAATTGCATGTTTATATTTCAAACAGTACTCAATTTACAACCATTCATTTAATGATGGTTCAAAGTTACAGCAGTACTGGAAAAGGTGGCTTACGACCAAAGGTGGGCTGCTACGGGTTTGCACAAGTTCGGGCGATCCTCTAGTTAAGATTCTGTGCTGTTGGGTGAACTGATAAATCCCACTCCTGGCTGGCCCTGCCCACCCCACCCAGCCCCTCCCAGGGGTCCCCACGCGGCCTGTTTTTGGATACCAGGTAAACACAAGGCCCGTGTCGAGGCTCGGGCAGGGTGAAAAACGGGTCTCCCTGAGGCTCTGGAACACCAGAAATGGGCCCGATTCCATTCTCCGGAGAGCCTCGACATCCTGGGGGAGGCCGTTTTTGTCCTCCCGGAGGCTCGAAAAAAGTCTCCGGAGCCCAGGGAGGGCAGAAACGCCCCGCCCCCACAGTGGTGCAGGAGGCTGACTAGGCCATGGCCACCATGGCCACGCCCACCCAGCAACCAGACAGAGAACCGGTTGTTGAAATTTTAGAAGCCCACCCCCTGCTTGCAACTGTCCTTGTGCCTCCAATCGTTGCAGCATCCTCATGGTAATGCAGTCAGAATTTGGGCCCTTGGCAACCAGCATGTATTTATGAAGATGTCAGGAACCCAGATAAGCCTCGGAGTTCTGTGCACAACCTCCCTTTTTAAACACTGTGTTCCCAGCTGCAGCTAATGCAGGGAATCAGGGCCCTTTCCTTCCCCGTAAGCCACGCAACTCACGTTGCTCCCTTCTCCCTTCCTCCCTGCATGCCCTAGGATGAAGAGGGGGTGGGCCTGGGCCTTCCTCTGAATTCCCTCTGCCTTGCTCTACCTCTCCCCTGCTCTGCCTAGACGGACTTTGCCCTTCCCCAGTTTCTTCCAGAGCCAACAGAGCCACGCTCCCACTCCCTGTCAGCTTCTCAGCCTCCCCATCGGCTCTGCGTGCCACCAGTTTGCCATCCCGGGTATAGAGTCTCCTGCTTGAGCAGGGAGGGGGTTGGACTAGAAGACCTTCAGTGTCCCTTTCTATTCTGTTGTTCTGTTCTGAGAAAGAAAGTACTGCTGATTTTGAACCTAGCGATGCATGCACATTTTATCGTTTTTTTCCTTGTTTTCTTTTACTTTCCCAGTTCTCCCCAACAACCTATTTAGGCTGAGGAAAAAAAAAACCTGGTGAAGCTTGAAATGGCTGGAAAGAAAACAAGACCAGACAGATAATAATTCCTCCCTGCAGATCTCACTGATGAGTTGCAGGGAGGGAGATGACCTTAATTACCAGGGATGTGGTATCCAGATAGGATGGTTCAAGAGCTGGAATTTGTTGTGACACAGAATAATCGGTGTCTGTGAAAAGAGAAATTGCTTTCAAGTTTGAGAAGGTTCTTGAGAAATTTCTGCAAATCCTGATGAGCAAGGAAGGTTAATTGATTGATTGACTTAATTGTTCCCTTTTTTAAATCAATTATTGATATATTTGCTATAGTTTCATACTACCCAGGTGAGTCACGACTCCAGACAGCTTACACAAAAATTAAAAATAAAATAAAAACAAGGAGAAAATAGGAGAAAAACAGAAAAAAAAAACCCAAAGAGTGCTGCCCTTCTATCAATCCTACAGGTGAAACCAGCCTAGAACCTCCTCATGCATGCTAGTATCGATCGCCCTCAACTTACGGCCAAAACTGAGCCCCAAATTTCTGTTGCTAAGCAAGGCGATTAAGTAATTTGGCCCCATTTTACGATCTTTCTTGCCCTAGTCGTTAAGTGAATCATTGAAGTTGTTAAGTCAGTAACCCAGTTGTTCAGTGAAACTGACTTCCCCATTTGACATTGCTTGTCAGAAGGTCGCAAAAATTGATCACACGAACCCAGGACACTGCAGCTGTCATAAATATGAGTCAGTTGCCAAGCGGCTGAATTTTGATCTTGTGACCCTGAGGATGCCGCAACAGTCGTAAGTGTGAAAAACGGTCATAAGTTCACTTTTTTCAGTGCTGTTAAAAATTTAAATTGTTGTTATGCATTGATTTTAGGGGCATAAACGGTGTGTGTGTGTGTGTGTGTGTGTGTGTGTGTATACACAACCTATACCCACTCCTTCTCATGAAGAACATGCTATCTCACCTGGGCAAGGCAAAAGTCTTTACCAAATTAGACCTTGGAGTAGCAAACTACCGAGTCCGCATCAGGGAGGGAGATGAATGGAAAAAAGCATTCAACTGTCACCTAGGGCAGTGGTCGCCAACCAGTGGGCCAGGGACCACTTGTAGTCTGCAAGAAAATTTTGGCGGTCGGCAGAGATATGTCACTCCCAAAGCATCCCCCAAAGCAATTAATCCAGGCTGTGCGGGAACACAAGGCTTGTGTCGCTTGCATTGCGAACAACATGAGGTTAGTGAGGGGAGGGGGGAAGGGCTGGAGGGGGGCAACTTGCCCCACTCTCCCCACATGCCTGGCCTGGCCATCGGGCTGTTTCTTTCCGCTTTTTCCTTCTTTTTCTTTTGGCTACAAGCAAGGAAAGCAGCAAAAATCTTTCTTTCTCTTCCCCAAACTTTGCCAGAAATGGGTCTTTGGGACCCTGCAAAGCATCCTGCTCCAAGAGGCTGCGCCGGCGTGACAAGTCTCACAAAGAGCTGCCAGAAGGCAAGAGCAGCTAAGACAAAAGGGACGACTCGGGAGTAAGGCTTGGAAGTGATTGCCCCTCCCATAAGGTATAAAGTAAGTGCAAAGGTAGAGAAACCTTTGCAGGAAGCAACGTCGTTTGCTCTGATCGGTTTGGAATCTGGAAGCTCCGTGGTGAATTTGTTCTCTGTTCGGTTATGAAGGACTAATTGGGACTTTAGTCATTGGCAGCACTTCAAGTCAGATAAGGTGCATTCTTATCAAACATCTCCCGAAGAACTTTGGCTGACATCCCTGGGACTAATTATAACCAGTTAACACTCATTCAGGGCTGTGAAAGATGATAATTCACCGTCATTGAACTAAAATAAAAGGGTTTTGGATTTTATAATGTGTTTGTTGGTGTCTTAGGAAACCTTGGCTAGTACACTATTCTCCAAAGCCCCTGAGGCAGGACAAGAAGTGATGGATAGGAACTAAGCAAGCAGAAAACCAACCCACAACTAAGGAAAAATGCCCTGAGACTTAAAACAATTAACCAGTGGAACTACTTGCCTCCAGAAGTTGCTCCAATATTGGAGGTTTTAAGAAGAGATTAAGGGATTAAGTTCCATTTTCAATTCCTCAAGGAGTACTGCCATTTTAAACACTTTTAAACAACCACCTGATTGATTTTAATTCAAACCACTAAAAATCCAACACCCCAAATTCCAAAAATCACCAAGTAATTCAAAACTGCTTCTTCTTGCTTCTTTCTTCCACTTTTCCTTTCCGGGGGCTCTGTTATCTTTTAACAGAGTTTCAGTTTGTTAAATACTATTGTCTGCAATAGTACTGGGTTTCCTGCTCAAGCAGAGCGGGTAGGATTAGAGGACCTCTAAGGTCCCTTCCAACTCTGTTTTTCTGCGGCATTCTGGTCTTCTAAACCAGGGGTCCCCAACCACCGGGCCCCGGACCGGTACTGGTCTGTGGATCATTTTCTATCGGGCTGCCGGTACTTGGGTGCCGCCATCTTGTTTCGACGGCGCTTGAGAAAATGCTTCCGGGTGAGCTTATCGGTTGTCGGTTGGAAAGCGGCGTTTGGGTGCTGAAGGAATCCTCGCGCCTTAGTTTCATTGAAGAGGGTGGGGCGGCTTCGAACGAAGAGCCGTCCAGATGGTGGTGGAGTCTCGCGTTACTCAGGAGGAGATTAAGAAAGAGCCCGAAAAGCCCATCAACCGCGAGAAGGTACAAAGGAGGACTTGTGGCGAGGAGAAGTGGGGGATGGCTGGCTGGCCGGTCGCTCAGCTCGCCTTGCCTTGGTCGTGCGTGCTGATGCCGGTACCGGTCCGTGGATCATTTTGTACCAGGCCATAAAGAATTAATAATCATGAAACTGGCCCTTGGTACAAAAAAGGTTGGGGACCACTGTTCTAAACGCTTTGGCTGTAATCATGCCTCTCTCTCCTTCTAGGGAATTCTGACTGCATGGTTGAGCATGTTATTGCAAGTTCTTTGTGGCTGGGCGGAGGTCCTTGTAGGTCAGTCTAATGGTTGGTCCCTGTTTTGCCTGCCCGTTGAAGCAATGCTGGGCTTTGGAACGAAGGCACTTAGGTTTATGAAGGCATTTCCACCCCCCTCTCCTTAGCCTGTGAATCTGTAACTAGATGCAAGAATGGCAGCCAAGCATAGAACTTTTCTGATTAAACACACGCCAAGTCTCAACTAACTTTGTTAGTCTTTCATAAAAATATGTAAAAAAAAAAATTCCATTGAGAAGAAATAACTTCATGTCTCCAGTAGAGAAAAGTAGCAAACAAAATAACATATTCAACAGAGGTGGCATTCAGCCGGTTCTGACTGGTTCTAGAGAACTGGTAGTGGAAATTTTGAGTAGTTCGGAGAACCGGCAAATTCCATCTCTGACTGGCCCTGCCAACCTCACCTCTTCTCTGCCTCCCATCGAGTCCCAGCTGATCAGCTCGATCTTCTTTGGTTGCCCTGCACAGGAGAACGGAGCTGGAAAGCAGGTTAGTGGGGTGGGGAGGGAAGGGGGATTTTGCAGCATCCTTCCCCTACCACTCCCACTAAGCCACACCCACTAAGCCACGCCCACAGAACCGGTAGTAAAAAAATTTGAATCCCATCATTGCCATTCAAAGAACTACCAACTTAAACCAACCAACAGTCTCCAAGAGTCCCAAGTGTGTTTTTTTCCAAGAGGCAACGGGACTTTCTGGTTTTTCTCTGAAGACGTTTTGCTTCTCATCCAAGGAAGCTTCTTCAGCTCTGACTGGATGATGGGGAATGATTCCGCCAGAACTGAAGAAGCTTCTTGGATGAGAAGCGAAACGTCCTCCCAGAAAAAAACAGAAAGTCCAGTTGCCTCTTGAAAAAAGGCACATTTGGGACATTAAACAACCGTGTTACTAACTTAACAACTGCAGTGATTCACTTAACAAGTGTGGCAAGAAAGGTCATAAAACGGGGCAAAAGTCACTTAACAAATGTCTCACTTAGCAACATAAATTCTGGGCTCAAGTATGGTCATAAGTCGACGACCACCTGTACACAGCAAATCTTTAGCAACAAAAATTTTGGGCTCAATTGTGGTTGTAAGTTGAGGAATACTTTTAGATGTCTTAATTTTATTTAGAGCATGCCGTGACTTTAAAGATGAAAATAAATCACAATAAAATAATACAGGCAGAACTCATATTCATAAAGCTCCCCTTGTTTTTTTTTTTGCAGTGAAGAAAGTTTTTAATGCAAATGCGGTATCTTCTTTTGGCAAATGTTTTTCATTTCAGGAGGGATTGAGTATCTGTGTACTCTGTAGTATATTGTGTTAAGATCTTCATAAGAAGAAGAACTCGGGAAGAAAATATTTTTCAAACAACGCTGTGCGTCTAAAAAGAAATCACGATAAGAATAATTTAAATTTGCCACAACTGACAGGAACATTTCTCTTTTGAGGGCATGAAGGAGAGAGATGGAAATTGAGATTTTCCAGTTATTTCAGAGTCATCTCGGCTTTTAATCAGAAGAGAATTGGTTTCTGGATTAAGGCACAAAAATTTGAATGTCTTGTAATAGTTCCATTTTATTTGACAAGATACGATAGTACTCTCAATGAAAAAAATCAATGTGTCATCCTTTTAAAGGAAGACTGGAACAGATAACTTCTGCCTTTTTTTTTTTAATGCTCAGCAACAGCTAAATTTTGGGACTGGCAGGGTTTATTCAAATAATTTTAGACTACTGAAATTCTGAAGATCTCATGATGTTCTAAAAGTTAATAAATCCTGGTAATCTTTTGTTTGTCCTTCCAGGTTTCTCTCTGATGCCCATGACTTTGTCATAGTGATATAGCATTTAGATTAGAACATGTTGAACAGTGTGTTGTCTGGGTATGAATATCTTTGTTAAACAATAATTAAAATTACATCCTTCATTAAATTAATATTGATTCTGCAATCTTCTCCAATCTAGTTCTGTCACAAGGAACGGAGGTTTAATCATCCGAGCTTTCGAACTCACGCTGGTGCTCATTCTTAAGGAACCTCTCTCTATCAGAATGTATCACATTCTGGTAGAAAGAACTTAGGTTAGAAGGTTAGAAGCAGGGGTGGGATTCAAAAATCCCAATAACCAATCCTCTGCCCAGTTGCTGGGTGGGAGTGGCCTACCAGAACTTCCCTCGCGCCTTTGGGAGGGCAAAAAAAAGGCCTCCCCGGGCTCCGGAAGCCCTCCGGAATCCAGAACCCGGCCCGTTTTAGGACTTCTGGAACTTCAAGGAAGGCCATTTTTCGCCCTCCCAGAACCCTTCAGTTCAGATCCTGCACTTACCTGCGTCCAAAATAGGCTGCGTAAAGACTCCTGGGAGGGGTGGGGTAGGCGGGGCCAGCTGGTCAGTTCAACTACCAGTTTGGTGAATCAGATGTAAGTTTAACATCCGGTTCACCCAAACCAGCCCGAACCGGCTGAATCCCACCCCTGTGTTAGAAAACTAACCTTCTGGTCCCGGTAACCGATCCAGATTGAATCCTGCAACGTGTATATTTGCTTCATTCGTGACATTTATTTATGGTCAGAAGTGCTCGACCTCATCAAAAGCCAAGGTCGGCCCATATTCTGTTGGCTATGGGAAATTCCACAGAAGTAATCTGTAGGGCCAACACGACAGGATCACCCTCTTTTGGTGCTGGAAGTAATCCATAATCAGTGTGTATAATTACTGTTGATATCCTTCTGGATGAGTTGGTCTTCTCCTCTGCCAAAATTGTCCACGTTGGTGGTTGCAGTACTGGTAGCCTTCCACTTATAACTATTTGTTTAGTGGCCATTCGAAGTTACAACAGCATTGAAAGAATTGACCTGTGAATGATGTGAATGATTTTCACGCTTACTGTCATAGCATCCCCATAGTCACGTGATCCAAATTCAGATGCAGGGCAACTGGTCCATATTTGTGACAGTTGCAGTGTACCGGGGTCCCGTGATCCCCTTTTGTGACTTTCTGCAAGCAAAATCAATGGGGAAGCCAGATTCACTTAACAGGCGTGTGACTAACTTGAGAACTGTATTGATTCACTTAACAACTGAGGCAAGAAAGGTAGCAAAATGGGGCAAAGGGGTTCGCAGGGGTTCAGGAGAGCCCCTAGCTAAGATTCTGTGCAGTTTGGAGAACCCCCCAAATCCCACTCTTGGCTGGTTCCGCTCACACCACCCTTCCCTTCCCAGGACTCCCCACGTGGCCCATTTGGGATTCAGGTAAATGCAGGGCGCGTGCAGAGGCACGGGAGGGAGAAAAATGGGCCTCTCAGAAGTTTGGGAAGGCTGGAATTAGTCCCGTTTCCGGATTCTAGAGAGCCTCTGGAGTCCGGGAAGGCGTTTTTGCTCTCCCGGAGGCTCAAGAAAAGCCTCCGGAGTCCGGGGAGGGCAAAATCGCCCCTCCCCCACCGTGGTGCAGGAGGTCGACTACATCACCCCCACCATGGCCACCCTGATCCAGCAACCGGTCAGAGAACCTGTTGCTACAATTTTTGAAGCCCACCCCTGGGCAAAACTCAATAATTCTTACTTAGCCATAGAAATTTTAGGCTCAATTATGGTTGTAAGTCAAGGGTTGCCTCTGTTACATTATAAGACCCAATATAAATGTCAAGTATTTTTCTGAATTCGTGTTGAGTGATTTCTTGTATATAACTGGGATTAGACATGAGAATAATTCATTCTCTGACACCTACACACGCTGGTGGAATTCTCTAAAAATATGCTCCAGTATAACAGCAGTTCTGCTCCTAGAATAGTTTGCCTTATGTAAATTTAACAAACTTGCATATTTTTTTCCTTGTCTTTCATGATATACCATCCTCCAGCTAATTATCCTTTCTTGCACATGGTTTAAAACTTGCATTTTTAAAGAAACACTGATCTTCAAAGGGCATCAATTGCAGAGTCCACATTACGTATAAAGATTAGGAAAAGGTAACATATTGAAATGGTAACTAGTAAGGCAGAGAGGAAAGAAGACGGAAGAGCTGAGTTGAGTTTTTTTTTAAACTGCCCTGTGTAGTTGCATGTAATTCCATTTTAAAACACGCCATAAATAAATCAGATATTTTAAAAGTGAACTGTAGGTTTAATGAAGTATCCTTACTGGTTGGAGACTACAAAAATAAATAAATAAAAATAAAACTGGACAGATATATTGGAATTTATTTCTTTGAAAGATCTGCATGGCCTAGAATACGACTCTTAAGAATGGAGGAAAGTATTCGTTATTCAATAAGTTTTGATGATAGACATGCGGTTTCAACTTGTATTTCTCAAAGGTGCTTTTTTCAAAAGACAACCGGACTGTTTTTTCCTTGAGGTGGAAGGAGGAAATGTTTCATTTCTCATCCACAAAAGTTGTGAATTCATCCATTGAGATGAGGGTGAATGGGATGGAAGGCTTGTATTTATTTACAGTCATCTGGTTGTTAGTACTCCCCCTGGGAGCTGTTGAGGCCACATCTATGCTTCACCTGAATCAAAGTACAATTGGTGGTGGAATTTTTTTGGGAACTGCTGAAAGGGCTGCCTTGTAGGCTGGAGATAGGTGGTGTCCAGGGGTGGGCTTCAAAAATTGCAGCAACCGGTTCTCTGCCCAGTTGCTGGGTGGGCATGACCATGGTGGGCGTGGCCTAGTCGGCCTCCTGCACCACGGCAGGGAGGCCTTTTTGCCCTCCCGGGGTTCCAGAGGCTTTCCTCAAGCCTCAGGAGGGGGAAAACCGCCTCCCCCAGGCTCTGGAGGCCCTCCGGAGGCCAGAAATGGTCCTGTTTCTGGCCCTCCAGAGCCTCCGCAACGCCTGTGTTTTGCCCTCCCTGAGCTTCCACGCGGGCTCTGCACTCTCGCATCCAAAACAGGCCGCGTGGAGACTCCTGGGAGAGGCCGGGTGAGCAGGGCCAGCCAGGGGTGGGATTTGCCGGTTCGCTGAACCAGCCATAACTTTAGCTATGGGTTCACCCGAATTGGGGCGAATCTGTAGCAGCCCACCCCTGCTGGCATCTTATTCGTCCCCCTCTATTTGAAGGAGGGGTATTCAATTCTAACACAGATGGACTCATTTACCCCCCTCTTTCAAACCAATGGTCCCTCTCTATCCAAAAGGTGTGTGAAAAAGCATCTTTGACGCAACTATGACCTGGATGACTGAGCATCTCCACAGACAGCTTGCATTTCTACTTTGTCAAATTTTAGAAGTGCACGTAGTCCCTTCCCGTCCCCTTCCCCAAATTCCTGATCCTTTAATTGCCGCCTACCAGTGAAAATAAGTGGGAAATTACTTCTGTCTTTAGAAACGTTGGAAGTTCCTTTGTTTAGATATTCAATTGACCTCAAAGCAAGGAGAGAAAGAAAGGCAGAAAATGATGTCGTAAGCTTAATTAACGTTCTGCTAGGTGTTAGGAAAACTTATTGGATTGGGGCTGATGGAAGTGCCTGAATTTAGCATATGAAGTTGCTTACCCTTCTCAGGCAATTTAAAAATACCACAACAGTGAGGAGAAAATGGCAGTCCTCAGCTTATGACTGTTTGGTTAATGATGATTTGGAATTACGATCGCACGGAAAAAAAAAGTGACGGATGACCTCTCCTTGAAGTTAGAGTTTGCACCACTCCTGTGATCGTGTGATCGCAGTTTGGTTGCTTGGCAACAGACTCACATGATTGTGATTTGTGACCTTCACGTCTCGCTTTTGACAAGCAACATCAAAGGGGGAAACTGGATTTGTTTCATGTGTGTTAAGCGACCCTCTGAACGAGCATGGTAAAAATACAGGTAGTCCTCGACTTACAACACTTTCTTTAGTGGCCCTGTCAAGTTATGAAATGTGACTTATGACCCTTTTTCATGGTTACGGTTTTTGTTTGAATTTTTGTCCTGCGGTTGACCTGCAATTTTTTTAATTTAACACCCGGAAGAGAAGTTGCTTAGGTCAGCTGGCTCTCCCTATTTACTCTTACAAGTTGTGAGATAACAAAATTCCAGCCCTAAACCTGATCGGTTAATTATTTCCCTCTTTGTTGTAGCAGGTGCCCAAGGCATGTTAGATGCTAATCGTCATTAATATCTAACCTTACTTTGATGGTAGCTAATCTAAGCAATTCCGAGAATTGAGCAGGAATGAAAGGGATTCTATAATCGTTCCAGCCTTGAATTGCTCTTAACCAGAAGGAACTGTGGGGTACTTGGCGGCCTCTGAGTTTGGTTGTTTTCTTGCAGATGTTTAATTAGTTTAATTAATTAGGTAGTCCTTGACTTAAAATAGTTCATTTAATGGCCGTTCAAAGTTAAAACGGCACTCAAAAAAAGTGACTTTTGATCATTTTTCACACACGGACTGTTTCAGAATCCCCATAGCCATGTGATCAAAATTCAAATGCTTGACAACTAACTCATATTTAGGGTGGTTGCAGTGCCTCGGGGTCATGTGATCCCCTTTTTTTGTGACCTTCTGACAAGCAAAGTCAATGGGGAAGCCGGATTCACTTAATAACCGTGTGATCAACTTAACAACCGCACTGATTCACTTAAAAATTGTGGCAAGAAAGGTCGTAAAATGGGCCAAAACTCATTTAACAACTGTTTCACTTCAAAACAGAAACGTTGAGCTCAACGAAATGGTAAGTTGCATTAGAAAAAAAGTGTGTAAAAACACACACATAGTTTTCAACTTACCATCATCATTGAGCCTGGAATTGCACTTTTTACGTGCTTTTGAATTGCTAGATTGGCAGAAGCTGAGACAAAGAACGGGAGCTCCCTCCGTTACGCAGCGCTAGGGATTCGAACCGCCAAACTGCCAACCTTTCTGATCAACAAGCTCAGCGTCTTAGCCACTGAGCCACCGTGTCCCTTACGTGTAAAGTAATGGTGTAAAGAGGTGGATAAAAATCAAATAAATGAATATCAGGCATGGGAAGAAGATCATATTCTGCTGTTAGTCAAAACTCCGCTCCATTCTTTCATAATTTAGTTTTAAGATAATATTTTTTAAAAAACTGCCATTCATGTCTAAGGGTATTAAAAAATTAAGTGAACTTGGCCTTGGAGGTTGGGATCAGATGGAAGAAAGGAAGCGCTCACATCTCCAAATTTCATTTTACAGAAAACCCTCTGAGTGGTTACCTCTATTCTCCAAAGTACAAACAGTGCCTCATATTAAGATTCTAGTCCATTTACCTCCATGCACCAAGCTCTTCTTTAAATTTTATTTCTTTTTTTTTTTTTTGCCGAGGGGCAGTTTTGAGCAGAACCTTTGAGAAAGCATTATCTCATGTGATGCTGCTGTCATTAAAAAAAAATTAAATCACTCTCCTTTTGACCTGTTCCTATCTCACAGGAAGGATGAAAAAGGTAGAGAATTCTCAAATATTACCAGCAATTGTATTAACCTTCTGCTACGTATCGCGTCTTATTGGGAAGATGTTGATCCTGTGTAGCTCTTGTAAAGCCCTTTATAAATCTTGCTTTTTTAAAAAGAAGGTATAGATAGTCCTTGATTTAAAACAGTTCATTTAGTGACCATTCGAAAAAAGTGACTGATGACTGTTTTTCACACTCACAACTGTTGTGATACCTCCACAGTCACGTGATCAAAATTCAGATGCTAGGAAACTGACTCAAATATTTATGACGATTGCGGTGTCCCGGGGTCATGTGATCCCCTTTTGTGACCTTCTGACAAGCAAAGTATATCCACACTGTATATCGGACATTAACACGATTGAGCGAGTTCAGAGGTATTTCTTGAGAAGAGTACTCCGCTCCTGTACTCACAAGAGAATTCACTATGCCTCCAGGCTTGAAATTTTGGGATTGGACAATCGGGAACTGAGCTGCCTGCGCTCCGATCTAAACATCATTCACAAAATTGTCTGCCGCAACGTCTTACCAGTCAATGACTTCTTCAGCCTCAATCACAATAATACACGGGCAAACAACCTATACAAACTCAAGGTAAACCGCTCCAAACTCGATTGCAGAAAATACGACTTCAGCAACAGAGTGGTCAATGCCTGGAACACCCTACCTGACTCCGTTGTTACGGCCACAACCCCTCACTGCTTCAACCTCAAACTGTCTACCATGGACCTCACCCCACTCCTAAGAGGTCCTTAAAGGGGGCGTGCATAAGCTCACTAGTGTGTCTACCACCCCTGTCTTACTGTCCCCATTTATCTGTATTTACTTCCTTTGTTCATGTTTATGTTCATACCTATACCTGTTATCTTGTACGTGTTTGATAAACAAACAAATAAAATAAAAGTCAACAGGTGTTTTACTGTGTTACAAACAACTGCAGTGATTTCCTTAACAACTGTGGCAGGGAAGGTCATGAAATGAAGCAAAATTCACTGTAACAACTGTTTTGCTTAGGAACAGAAGTTTGGGGCTCAATTGTGGTCATAAGTTGAGGATTACCTTGTACTCTCGATCACCTAAACCAAGTGTGAATCCAAATCCGCGATCCTATTTCTCTTGCTGAAGTTTTAGTTGTGTTTTGCAGTAACTGCTGACTCCTGTGGAGTCAAACAAATTAAGCAATTAAAAGAAATTAATTCTCTTGGAAGAGTCTGACATAAGACTTAGGAGTTTATCTTTCAGAAGATCAAAATAGTAAAGTTTAAAAAAAAAACCCATGGAAGAGTAGTAAAGACATTGGTCCTTATACTTATGGGCATCACAGCCACCTCACAGCCACATCAATGGGGAAGCCTGCAGGAAATCACAAATTGTAAATCACATGAGGTCCTTGCTTAATGGCCCATATAGTCCTTGCTTAATGATGGCTGCGTTGGAAATGCCATTGCTAAGGCAGGTGTAGGAGATGACCAGGCTGAGTCCGAGGGAGGGGTCAAAAATAAGTCATGAGTCCTTGCACGCCCGCAAGAGATCTAAGTCCAGCCCACTTTGAATGCCTTCTTAATTCCCACTCATTTCCCTTGACCGTTAGTAACTGGTCAGGTTTTTGTAGAGAAATTAAGCTTACAATAAATCTTTATGCTCATTTGAATGGCCTGAATCTCCTGATTTACTTGGCGCTTGACAGGAGGTTATGCTTAAAACAAACAAGGCCGTTTTTTCCGTGTTTCTACCTAATGAAATGGAGTCAGTCATTTGTGTCCCATGCAGTGGTGGGATTCAAATTTTTTTACTACTGGTTCTGTAAGCATGGCTTGGTGGGTATGGCAGGGGAAGGATATTGTAATATCTTCAGTCAGAGGTGATATTTACTGGTTCTTTGAATTACTCAAAATTTCCGCTACCGGTTCTCCAGAACTTATCAGAACCTGCTGAATACCACCCATGGATAGCTTGATCGGCAGCTCCGTGACCGTGAGTTAATAATCAGTACAGATTGGTAGGGGGATTTTGGTGGAAACTAACAATGTGGATTCAGAATAAATTGGCTTATTTTTTGGCAGCAGATGGGGGTGGCAGATGAACCCTAAACAGGAGTGAAATTCCATTAGCGGAGAATTTTTTTTAGCAATAGTTAATCCATATCGCTTGCAATTCTATGGTGCCAATTTTTGGTTAACCGTTATGGACTTCAAGCCAAAATGGCTGGCGGGAAGCCAGAGAATGCATTAGCTGTGAGCCAGTAACGACGAATCAAGAAGTGCTATTAAGACCGACTTTTCATGTGGAAAAAAAAAAAGGAAAAGAACAAGGCTATTAAAGATTCTGGAGTTTGGACCCCCTTATTCTTGTGTAGTTTAGTTTACAGCACTGAAGGAGAGGTGTGAATGTGACACATTTATTCTAAATTTAATGCCACTAACAAAAGAGAGGGAAGAAAAAAGTAGGGAGATGGATGCAGAATTTGCATGCACAACAGGATCTAGTTAGTTTCGCTAAATTCTTCCCCCGAGACATGAGAAGCAGCTCCTTCAGCCAATTTGTTTTCCATTTATTAGAATTTATGGTTGCATCTTATTGTTCCTTCTTAGTTTAAGACAGATTGTGAATGGTAGCCATAAGGCATTGACCCTCAATTCAGGATTTTTGAGAATTTGGGATGATGATGATATATCATTCCCACATCACTTCACGCTTGTGTCAGAAGCACCAAGGTACTTGCGGGTTGAAAGAAGTCACACATTTCCTCAGCAGGAGCTGGAGCAAAGAACAAGAGTTCACCCCATCCCATAAGCACTCGGGTCTCAAACAGGGGCTTGTTAACCTTCAACCCAACATCCTAACCCTGCAAGCCACTTTGCTCCTATCCCCACATAACACAGAGAAGACTGGTCAGATTAGAGGATGTGACTTTCTTTTCATATTCCAAGTTGCGATTTACTTTCCTTGCGGGTTATTTATGTATAAAAAGTGTATTCCCTATTTGTATGCTGTGAATGTGGCTTCGGTAACATGCTTCAAACGGTGCATCTTCTTGTAGCTGTTCTTTAAGGCACAAGTTTTTTTCAGATGTCCTGTAGAAGTCTTGGGGAGGGATCAGAGATGCAGCTGATTTAAAAAGTCATCTTATTAAGGCCAACATTACTCTTTAAAGCAGCTGCATCTTTTCCAGCCTTGCAAGGAACTGTTCTGACAAATGGTAGAGAGGTATTCTCATCTAAGGTCTGAAATCTATTCTGTTGATGAACCACTTTAATCTTTAGGAAGTTCTTCCTCTTGTCCAATCGAAGTATGTTTTCCTGCCACTTAAAATTATTGTTATTATTTTTTATGGCATCTCTGAACAATTGTGCCCCATCTTCTCCATGACTGCGTTCAGATTCTTCTGGATAGTTTTCCAACTTTCCCTTCCTTAATTTACCCTTAATAGCAGCCACTTCAGTAATAAATTCAGTCTCTGCAGATTTTACTTCGCTAGCCATTGCCAACTATGGAGCCAGCACTGTGGGAAGACATTTACACAGTCACGTGGCCAGCATGATGTCAGGGAGAGCTGTTATCTTCCCACTGAAGTGGTACCTATTTATCTACTTGCTTTTGCATGCCTTCATCATACTGTTAGGTGGGAAGGAGCTGGGGTGAGGATGACAGCTCACCCCATCACGTGACGCTCGGGTCTCGAACCTGAGCTGCCGGCTTTCCAACCAACAACTCCAGCGTCTTAATCACTGAGCCATCGCACCGCCAATGAATTCAATAATTAATTTTAATCTTGGCATTTGAATTTTCTGTTCTATTGCTGCATTATCTTTTTAAAAAGAGTATGAATGAAATAGCGTCAGCGTTGCCTGGAAGCAGGACTCTGTGATCTCTTTTGTTTCATTGAAGGCAACCGAGGTGAATTACAAGAAAGACAAAATTAAAGGTGTAATGACACCCACTGTTAACAGCTAGAGAGTGAGTAGGGTTACAGCTCCAGAGAGTGAGTTAATTTCCCACCTTTTATTAATGCAAATTGACACAATTGGCAGGAGTTAGGGGAGGGTTAAGAATTATTATCCGGATTTTAGGAGCGACATGACGTAATAGTGTTTAATTACATTTAAGACATTGTTCTTTTATTTTTAAACTATCAATTGATGGTAGTGATTGAGTTAAGGATTGTTTTTTTCTCAAAGGATTGCAAGCGGCGGGGCCACGAATCAGAGGGGATAGGGTCAGGATTCATCCCATCTTCTCTCTACCTCTTTCTCTATCTCTCCCTGTGCAAGACAGCAAGCTAGAAAAGACTGAGCTACTTGTTTACGGAGACCAGGATTTGGGTATGACTCCTGTGGAGAACTGTTAACATGTCTACTAACGGAGACATGATAGCAGTATTCCAGTATTTGAGGCCCTGCCACAAAGAAAGTGGGGGTCAACCTATTTTCCAAAGCACCTCAAGGCAGGACAAAAAAACCATGGATGGAAACCGATCAAGGAGAGAAGCAACCTGGAGCTGGAAACAAAAAAAAGGGACTTACAACCATTTTTTTCACAGTTACAACCTGAGAAGCATCCTGATCAGTGGTGCTATGCTACCGGTTTGGACCAGTTTGGCTGAACGAGTCGTAAAAAAATCCAGTGATCAGCTGAGAAGAGGAAAAAAATCCTCCGACAATCTGCTGAGGGGAAAAAGAAGAGAAAAATGTATGAACAGTCCACCCACCGGCCCCTGTGCTTTTCTCTTCTTTATCCACTCAGCTGATCGGCGCTGCAGGTCTTAGCTGGGGTGAGGAAAGCTGCGCGCTGGCGTTAGGTGAAGCACACCCACCAAGCCACGCCCACCAAGCCATGCCCACCGAACCGGTGGTAAAACAATTTGAATCCCACCACCGCTTGTCCCAGTGCTCGTGCGGTCAAACTTCAGAGGCTTGGCAACCGGTTCATACTTATGACCGTTGCTGCGTCCCAAGGTCACGCCTACTAACCCTTTGGCGACCTCTCGACCAGCAAAGTCAACGGGGAAGCCCCGATCCCCTTAAAACAACCACGTTAGTAACTGATCAATGGCAGCGTTTCATTCGACAAGCGAGGCGAGGCGGCTCGTAAAATGGGGCAAAGCTCCCTCAACCGATGCCTCGCCTGGTGGCAGAAATGTCCTTGAGGCTCAATTGTGGTCGCGCGTCGAGGACTCCCCGCAGAAACGTCGCGTAACTACCCACGCGGCTGAGCCTTCTCCAACAGTCTTCTATCTGCATGGATTTCAACTCCCAGGGTTTCCCAAGATTGTCCTGGCTGGGCTTGAGAATGCAAAGGAGCCCTGGCAGGCTTCCAAGTAGTGGAAGCCTGCCAGAGCTTCTCCCCCTTTTTTTAGATGCTTCTGAAAGTGCCGACAATGGAGAAAAGAGAGAGAGAGAGAGAGAGAGAGAGAGAGAGAGGCAGCTTTTAATATTCCAGTACAGTCTCTCTGCAAGACTTGGGAGGGAACGGCATTCAGCAGACTCTGCTAATGAGGGAAGAGCCCCCGTTTTTCTGCGAAAGCCCAATGAATTAAATTGGGGGGGATGTGGGTTCAACCTGCTCTCGCCTACCAGCACCCCACCTTCTGTTTTTTTTCCTGTGGCGTTTCCCCTCCCCTTTCGTCTCCCTTCTACATCTCCCCCTCCCACGCATGCTTGATGTCCTGTTTTTTCTTTGCTCCATACCTTTTCGGTTCGAGGTGTGGTGCGTATGCGTGTGTGTGTGTGTGTGTTTGCTCTGCAGATGCTTTTGCAACTTCAAAGAGAAGGAGGAGAGGGGCACTGGCAGGAATCGCCGAGGAGCGCAACCCACGGACTCGGGCACGGAAGGAAGGAAAGCCATCTGTATTCAAGAGCAAGGAAAGGAATCGATCCAGGTTGTCCTCTCTGCCATCCGCATAACCCCCTTAAAATTTTCAAACTCGGCGTGGTGGAAAAGATTCCCGCCTTGTTGTTGAAAAATCAAGGCTGGGCAGAGTTTTGGAGGACAAGAGATTGGGCTCATGGCGGGTGCAGGGTATCGATAAAACTTGGGTGGGCCCAATAGTGGGGGATTCAACCGGTTCGCACCACTTCAGGAGAACCAGCTCTTAAGTTTCTGAGCAGTTTGGTGAACTGGTTGTTGGAAGAACTCATTAAGGCAGAGAACCGGTTGTTAAATTATTTGAATCCCACCACTGGGTGGGCCCCATCAGACCTCTAGATTTTCAATTATTTCCCCAGGAGTTTGGAATGGAGCTTGGATTTGGGGCTGGAAGTGTTTTAAAACTGATACCAATAAGAAGGGGATATTTTTGTCGCTCAGGGTTCAACAGGTCCATGGTGCTCCCCTGTTTTCTTGCAGATGTTTCATTACCCAACTAGGTAATATAATCAGTGCTAAGACGAGGAGGGAAAAGACGTGGAAGAAGGAGAAGGAGAAGATGTGGAAGGAGAAGGAGAACAAGAAGAAAAGGAAGAAGAAGGAAGAAGAGGAGGAGAAGGAGAAGAAGAGGAGAAGGAGAAGGGGGAAGAAGGGGGAGGAGGACAGCTATGGAGCCCTTGGTGCTTTCTAAACTTGGTGTCAAGCATCCAGAAAGTATCCATGTTTTCTTGCAGACATTTCATTGCCCAACTAGCTGACATTATCAGTGATAGAAGAGAGTGGGGTATCTATTATCTAATCTAGCATCCTACCTAGACCAAGCCAAGTCTCCAAAAACCGTAGAGGATTTCCAGAAGCCTTGACACTCAGGCAAATCTGCCATCTCTTCCTGGATCAATTTTTCTTTCTTTATTAAATCATAGGGTTGGATGGGGCTATTGAGAGGAACGAATCCAGCTCTGTGCAGGAATCTAAATTAAAGCCTCTTTGACAGATAGATATCCAGCCTGTGCCTGAAAGGGGAATCCAGTCATTGGTTCCACTGCTGTGACCATCAAAATGCTTTTTTCTCATATTCCGTTGAAATCTCTCTTTTTTTGTAACCGATACTCATTGTTCCGTATCCTGGACTTTGGAATGGGAAGGAACAGGTCCTGACCTTAATCTCTGCAGCATCTTTTTGAAGGCTTTGAAAGGGGCTATCATCTTCCCCATTATATATATTTTAAAATAACGTTGGGCTTTTCTTAAATGCAAAACACATAATAGCGATAGCATATTTATATTTATAAAAGCAAACTACCACTCAAGCATTATCACAAAATCTCCAGAACTGTAACGCCTACGAACTTGAAATTTGACACGTATGTTCCTCTTGGCTTTTAGGTGCTCGTTAAGAAAGGATTTTTCAAAATGACTATCAGAGCATTAGTATTTCGTATATTATTATTAATATGCTCTGATGCTAAGGAGTTCTATTTCCCCTCCCCACCTGAAAAGAAATCTGTTCCAAATGCAAAATAAAAGCAGAGGAGAGGAGTTTCAGTTTCATAGCAGCAGACAGCTTTAGTAAAGAACAGTTGAGCTAAGCCATGCCCAGGCTCCTTGCTGTCTCCTTGCTCACACAGCAAATGCTGTTTCAGTGTCCAAACAGACTTCAACTCTCTCACACACTGACAGGACGCTAGCCAGATGAATACCGATGGATGCTGGGAGGTAGAGGCAGAATTTTTCCTCCTTATTTTCCTCACCCAAAACTAAGCCCGATCACATAGTTTCGTAGCGAAGCAGGGGTATAGCGCTAGTAATACAGTATAATAAGCAGCAAATTAACCTGGCAGGATTATACATGTATAGACTAGCTGAACAATCTAAAATAAAAAGGAAGAATATAAAGGGTTTATGGAAACCTAATTGAGATGCACTTTCCTTTGAGTTTTGCAGGCTGAGAGATTTGAGCCAAAACAGATCAGTCATACAACATTCGTTTTGCTCCCGAGTCCATCATCCTGATCACCTTTTGTTGACGTTCTCCACATTTAAATCTTCCCACCAGGGAATTCTAAAGATTTGGGCACAAATGGCATCCTTTCCTCTCTACGCATTTGTCTTGAGTCACACAATTCTCTATAGTTGGCATTTTCTCGCTGTGTCTGTGGCTAATAGCGACTTGAGGCTGGGAGTTGTTTCTTATTCTAGGGCTCATATTTGGTCACTGAAATAACATTTTGTGGGACGAGAAGCAGGAATGGAACGGGTGGGCCAGCAAAAATATGTGAGCCATGATATGTTGTCGTTCTCTATCTCTAGTTAGTACCATGAAGCTCAAATGGTCTCTCATCTTCCTGAACCAGGTGCTTCTCGGTTGAATAATGGAAAATATTCAGTGGAAATTACTGGATTTGCACATTCACTATTTTACCCTCTAAGTTCTGTAATGCTCTGTTCAAGGAGTTGCGAGGTGATATTTCCTCATTTATTAAAAAAACCCTCCCTTTTGATGACCCTGTAATTCCTTAATTTAGGGTAGAGTCAGGGTGACTGGATGGAGCCAGGGGTGGGCTTCAAAAATTTTAGCAAAGGGTTTTCTGCCTGGTTGCTGGGTGGGCATGGCCACAGTGAGTGTGGCCTAGTCAGCCTCCTGCACCACAGTGGCATGGGCGATTTTGCCCTCCCCGGGCTCCGGAGGTTCCTCGAGCCTCCGGGAAGGCAAAAACTGCTTCCCTGGGCTCTGGAGGCTTTCTGGAAGCCAGAAACGGGCCCATTTCTGGCCTTTCCGAACTTCCAGGAGGCCCGTTTTTCGCCCTCCCCGAGCCCCCGTGTGCGCCCTGCACTTACCTGCATCCAAAACGGGTTGTGTGGGGACTCCTGGAGGGGCGGTGTGGGGTGGGCAGGGCCAGGTAGGAGTAGGATTTTGAGGTTCTCTGAACTGCACAGAATCTTAGCTAAGTGCTCTCCTGAACCCCTGCGAACCCCCAGCAGACCACCCCTGCCTGTAATCCTTTAATTCAGGGTAGAGTCTGGGTGACTGGATAGAGCTGAGCATTTACTGGCTGGATGCCCTTCCTGACACCTATGTGGAGTTCGCAGCAGATTTTTTTTTTCTTTGCGCCCTAGGAATGGTATTTCCTCATATCCTTCTGTGAATCATTCCTGGAAACATCACTTGCCCTCCCTTCCCTGCCCTCCACAATTGCCCTGATCCTTGAATTCTTTAGAATAACCAGACATCACCAGTTGTTTTCCTAACTATTAGTTAATCCAGCCCCTTGGTAGACATCTAGAGAAGTTGCTTACAATTGCAGCCAGTAACTCTCCAGGGAGGTAAAATTGCAATTCTCATTGCATCTACCTCAAATATCTGGTGATAATACTGTATGAATTGCAATCCAATATTTCAAGAATACTAACTCACAATTTATGCACTCTTCTTTCTTAAGTAGGCTTTACTTCCAGGCAAGCATACACAGCTGCTGAGTTGTAGTGCAATCACATTCATAGTGACTCAGAAATAAATTTCATTCTATTCGGTGGAAGTGGTGCTTACCCTAAAGTCATTGTTTCTAGGACGGAGGTCTACATTCTCATTTTTCTATGGTATGTTTTGAATTCTTCCTGACCTGCAGTCTAAATGATGGACATTCCTCTTTTTGTATACTTGCAGGCGCCCTATTGATTCAAACTGAGGTATAAATAAACACCAGAGACAACATATGCGTGAAGGATGAAACACTCAGTATTTCTGAAGCAAGATCTAATTAGGTGGGCATTTTATAACCAGGTGTACATTTGTCAAATCAATTCCTGCCAGAAGAGCCTAAAGCCAAATAGCTCTTTTTTCCAGTGAATGTTGACATTTAGTATTGATTCCTAAAATGTTACCAGGCCCAAGGAGAAATTGGAGTCGTGCCCTGCAGAATGCCACCTGTAAAGTCAGAAGCCAAAAATAATAGCTAGGTAAGGTGGTTGGGGCAATGACTGAGTGGCACCTGGCAAACTAAGTCAGGTGATAGGTTGCTAGGCCTGGCATCAAAGGTGTCTGTGGGGGAGTCATAAAAAAGACTGGATTTCCATATTGATGACTGATGTTGGGATGTAAGCAAATAAGCACAGCATTACATGAAAACATCATCACATAGACCATCTTTTTGGTTTCTGTTTGCTAAGCAAGGTAGCTGTTAAGTGGGTTTTGCCCCATTTCGTGACCTTTCTTGCCACTGTTGTTAAGTGAATCACTGCAGTGGTTAAGTTAGCAACACGGCGGTTCAGCAAATCTATCTTTCCTGTTGACTTTACTTGCTCAGAAGGTCTTAAAAGGTGACCTTGCAACCGTCATAAATGTAAGTCAGCTGCCAAGCATCTTTGATCAACGTCTTTGAATTTTGAGCATGTAACCATGCTGCAACGACTGTAAGTCTGAAAAGCGGTCATGCGTTGCTGTTTTCGGTATCGCTGTAAACTCCGAATGGTCACTAAATGAATGGCTGTAAGTCAAGGGCTACCTGCAGGGGTGGGATTCTACCAGTTCGGCCCAGTTCGGGTGAACCGGTAACTTTGAAGATCAGCTGAGAGCGAACCAGTTCGCTCCAAAGATCAATGTATTTCCTTCTCTCCCTCCAGCGATCAGCTGTTTTCCGAAGATCAGCTGTGCCGCATGATTTAGATTAGATAGAAAGCAGGAAATCACTGGATTTCTTGCTTTCTAGCTAACCTGCATTGCGCGGCACAGCTGATTCCCCCTCCCCCGCGGTTGTACTGTTTTGCCCAGCAGGCTTCTCTGAGGCCCAGGGGCAAAAAACAAGGTGGCGGGGGGGATGCTGCAGGGCCCCGCTCCCACCCCACTTTTGCTCCCAGGAGGCTTCCCTGAGGCCTAGTAGGCAATTTTTTTATTTTTTATTTTTTTTTGCCTACTGGGCCTCAGGGAAGCCTCTTGGGAGCAAAAGTGGGGTATAGGGGGGCACCCCAGTAGGCCAAGAAATAAAATAAAATAAAAAAAACCACGCCTACCCAGTCACATGACCACCTGGCCACCCCCACCTAGCTGCGCCCACTTAGCCACGCCCACAGAACCGGTAGTTCAAAAATTTGCATCCCACCCCTGGCTACCTGTACTGACCCACGATGTTAAATTATAAACCACTAAGTGGGTTGACTTCGCAGACCAGGCTAAAACACACACAAACACAAATGCCAAGTTTAAATTAAACAATTTGCTATGAAGGATTTATTAGGCCTGGGCTATTTCAGAGTTTTGTGGGAAAACAAGGGATTGTGTTGTTTTGCCTAAGTAGACTTGTCTAAGCCTCTATGAATGGGAGATCAATGGTTGACCCCAGAACTTTTTACATTTTTTATAGTACGATCGTCATTCTTTACTAGTTATGGTGAAACTCCTGATAGCATCTGATGGAAGCATTCTTTGCCTTTGAGATTTACTAATAAATGTCACAGACTTCTGACATTTCCCTTCAAGTATCTTCAACTCTAGAGAATCACCAGTAAAATGTGGACCTCCATTCATTTTTCGACATTTACTATCTTTTTTTTAGCAAATAAATGACTTCAAGAATGAGAGATTTTTCTGGGTGTCCATGATATTTGGAACCAACCAAATCCTGCTTGATTCTGTCAAGTCCAGGGAGCATTTTAAATAATAATAAATGGAATAATAAGGTCAATTTAATGTTAGAGAACATTGGAAATGAAAAAAAAAATGCTTATTTCAAATATGGACTCAAAGCAAGATACTTTTGTGTTTCCGTAAGTCAGAGGTCTCCAAATTTGGCAACTTTAAGGCTTGTGGACTTCAACTCCCTTGAGGTTGCCAAGTTTGGAGACCCCTGCCATAAGTCCTAGAATTTTCCCAACATTTTTTTCCTCCTTTTTTGGGTGGGTGGGTGGGAATAAAAAGGGACTATTAATTCCTTTGTGCTATTTATATATCTGATCCCAACAAGTATTAATATCTTTTTTCAAAGATGCACGAAATAAATTAGAACATTAAATAATACCTCAAAGCTAAAAATGAAGTGAGAATCAGGACAAATTTACATTTTAAAGAAATATTGCAGTACACAAATTTGGAAACAACATATGGGCGTCCTGTGGTGAAGCTTCTGACTCTTACTTTATTTAGCGGAAAGGATATTTTTTTTCTTCTAAATTCTTTACTTTTAAAATATGAAAATCACGTTAAGTTCCTTGGAATGCAGCAGTGGAGGCGATAGAACTGTTTTGGTTTAATCTTCCTTTGAGGGAAAAAATGAAAGAATATTAAACTCGGGGTTGTCTTCCCTCGAGGTAGAGATGGACATTGTGGAACATCATAGCTGGGTTCACTTCTCACACAAAACCAGGATTTTAAAAAAATCATATTGAACAAACTATGGAACCAACATGTTAAGCGGTAGTATATGTGTTCTCTTACCATATTAATTAAATGCAAGTGAAACATTTCAGGACTGAAAGAATGAGCCAGCTAAATAATTAGCTGGTCCCCCCAATAATTAATCCCTCCACTGAAAACTTCAAACTAAGATCAACATGAGATCCATCTTACGTTTGGCAATCTATGTGCAGGTACTCCTTGTCTTAGACCTACAATTGGGAGTAGAATTTCCATCGCTAAGCAACCTCGTTGTCAAGTGAATGGAGCCTGATTTTCTGACATGTTTGGCCCTGGTTGTTAAGTGAATCACTGCAGTTGTTCAATGAATCACCCAGTTGTTCAATGAATTTGGCTTCCTCCGTTGTTTGTTTGTTAGAAGCCAGCTGAGAAAGTTACGCATGGTGATCACATGACCCCAGGATGCAGCAACCATTGTCAATACTTGCCAGTTGTCAAGGACTCGAATCATGATCATGTGTACGCGGGAATGCTGTGATGGTCATAAGTGCAAGGACTGCCCACGAGTCACTTTTTCTAGTGCCGTTGTAATTTTGAACATTCGCTAAATGAATGGTTGTTAATCGAGGACTACCTATGGACCTTTTGAGGCTGGAATAAGTAACTTTTAATAATTTGAATCTGCAACACATGACATCTGTGGGAGGCTGGAGATGACACTCTGAATGGGAATACTAAAATAAGAAATTGTAGGCTGAATTAATTATTATTTTAAATTCTAGAAGGGATTCCTCTTTTCAGACTGCGATCAAGAGAATATGTTGAAACTGTAAATGAGAGGTTTATCTAAGCAGGGTTCCAACATATCTCAACTGCAGAAACTCAAGCAAACTTTAGATGGCAGCAGTGAGGTACTGAAATCTCTAATTCTTTGCTGTCTTCTACTGGTCATATGGAGTTTTGCAGGAAAGGTATGACCACTCTGTTTTAGTACACTGAGCATGTTGTAAAACATCCCCAAACCCTTAAATGTAACTTCGAGGGAATGTGATTCCGCTTCCTATCAACACATAACTGGATGGAGGGTAATCAAAGAGAGAAGCAAGCTAGAACTAAGGGGAAATTTATTGAACAATTAGACAATTAGGTTAGAACAATTAATCAGTGGAGCGACTTGCCTCTTAGACCAGGGGTGTCAAACTCGATTTCATTGAGGGCCTCATCAGTGTTGTGTTTGACCTCAGGGGCCAGGGCAGGTGTGGCCAAGGTAGGCATAGCCTGCTTGGTGTCACTCGTGTCGGGGGCGGGGGCACCTGTGGTGGCCTGAGCTCCCAATTTCCGTTTTTGGCCACGACGGCCTCCTGCAGTCTTCTGCCAGCGAAAACGGAGCTCAGAGGGCTGCAGGAGGCCGTCGCGACCAAAAACGGGGGCTGGGAGGGCCGCGTACAGCCCTCCCAAGCTCCGTTTTCCCTGGCCGAGGCACCACGGGCCAGTCCTTTGCTGTTTCCAGCCCCCCCCCCCGGGCCTTGAGTTTGACACCCCTGCTCTAGAAGTTGTAAATGCTTTGTCTGAAATGGTATAGGGTTTCCTGCCTAAGCAGGGGGTTGGATTAGAAAACCTCCAAGGTCCCTTCCAACTCTTGTTATTCTGTTACAACAGCAGGCAATATCCAGAAGTATTAAGACTGCTGAAATTGGGGAGAGTAAAAATGGTAACACTGAGAAGGGTCATTCCTGTACAAACATAACATTATTAATATTAACACCTACCGATTGCTAGAGTTTTTCTCTCCACACAGATTTTAGGGGTTGAGAAGTTTTGATTGATGAGCCCTTTACTATATCTATCTAAACATGTTTTGGGAGAAAGTTTATTGGTGAAAGCCCCCTTTCCATTTTCTCCCTGCTGCACCATAAGTCTCGCTTGGAGTTAGTTATTAAAACAAATTACCACGTTTTTGGAGTTTTGGATAATAAGAGGTAACATCAATTGAACCCTGCAGCCTTCCAGTTAAGACACCTGCTCTTTAGTTTTTAATTATGCTGGTTCTTAACCTGCCTATTAATTTTAGTCTTTGCATCTCCTAATGGAAGATTGGGAAGTCACCCTTGATGGGCAGGACTTGCTTGGCAGAGACACCTGGGCTGTGTCTGTTTTCCTTCCTTTGGCCCAGCTGGCAGGAGCTGCCCCTTTGAAGTGGCTTTTAAAAGGAAATCTTTGCATGTGTGTTTCAGAAATGCCAAAGCCGGAGGGAGTTTAGTTTTGCTTGAAGCTTAAATATTTTAAAAAGACTTGAATATTTGAGTAGGGAGGAAATGGTTTCTGAAAAGGTAGGCATCTTGGGGTTGTGCTTAGTTTTTCTGAGATATGTTGCTTTCATTCCTTTTTCTATTTCTATTTCACTTGTCTGTCTGTCTGTCCACCCGTCCATCCATCATCATTATAATCATTATCCCTATCTATTATCTAATCAAATTTTTCCAGATCACCTCTTCCCCTCTCCTCCTCCTCCTCCTCCGCCCCCAGTTTTTTTCCAAATATACTGTATTTCATATGCATCTACCATATCTATCTACCATATCTACTTACCTACCTCTCTATCACAGGGGTCTTCAAACTTGACAGTTTTAAGGCTTGTGGACTTCAACTCCCAGAATTCCTCCTCCAGTCATGTTAGCTTGGGAATTTTGGGAGTTGAAGTCTACAAGTCTTAAACTTGCCAAGTTTGAAGGCCCTTGATCTAGCATCTATCCATTATTCACCCAACCTTGCCCCAGCCAGCAAATGTCATCCAACTCTTAGTAAATATTCTGGAACTGAAGTAGCACCATTTTTTTTGACCTGAAGGTCACATGTTTTAGGGTGGCTGTATCCTATTTTTGTGCTTGAGTGACTACCCAAGGCAGCCATTTTGGATTTTGAAGTCTGCAGGGAGCAGTAAGATGCTTTCACTAGCTAGGAAGGGATGAAAACTTCTGGGGAAGTTTTGGAGATAACATTCTCCTGAGGGAGCTACCCCAAAGCCCCAAAGCAGTGGTGGGATTCAGCCAGTTTGCACCACTTTGGGAGAACCGGTTGTTAACTTTCTGAGCAGTTTGGTGAACTGGTCGTTGGAAGAAATCATTAGGGCAGAGAACCGGTTGTTTATTTGAATCTCACCACTGCCCCAAAGCATTAAAAGAACTATTCCAAACCAGTTCTCTTGGCTGCTGAACTCAGTCAGAATAGAGCTGGAAGGGAGGCCATTCTACCATTCAGACAGGTGGTTGTCTAGCTATCAATGTCACTGGCAGAGTCTTCGTAAGCTCTGGGAACTTCAGATAGGTGGGGGAAGTTTGTAGACGAACCACAGGCTGTGAGTTGCCCATTGCCAGTTTAAACTCAAAAGGGCGAGAAGTAGACTGAAACATTTCCTTTGTGGCAGAAGGCCAAAGTTTGCCATAGCGGGCAGGAAGTGTCAGTGAAAAATAAGACCGAGTAGAACAGATGAGGCAGATGGACAGTTTTAAAGTAAGAACAATGAATGTCTGCTGAGAAGGCCATGGGAAATTGATTAGCGGGATCAACTACAGGCATAGTGTTGTCTGAATGATAAGAGAGATGAGTAGCAAAGCGTGCAAGTGGATCAATATGGCACTGTTCAG